>NC_138355.1:33857294-34514544 GCF_046562875.1 Panthera onca | reverse complement strand
TTGCAGAGCAGATGAACCAATGGCTTCCCACGGGACAGGCCACGGCCCTAAAGATACTGCGGAATCAACCGACCCTTGTGGAACAGATTAGGACCGATGAGGCCTCCCTGAGGCCATCTGGACCCTGGACTCAGACTGCTCGGTAGGCTGTCCCCAACCTGCTGCAGCCCTAAAGCCACCCCTCCCAGCTCTCAGCCTCTGCTCTCATGTCTAAAAGGTTTCGGGACCGGCTTCCTGCTTCCAGACTTCAGGTGGGGAAACCACAGTCTCCTGGGGAGACCACCCTCTTACCTGGCGTTTTGAGGTCACCCTCTCCGGAGGTGAAAGTTCTGGTGGGGGGTCTTTCTGCTTCCCAGCCTGGGAGAAGAGAGTGTCCAGGGGAGGGTGGGGTGGAGGGAAGACTATATTCTAAACGTCTTCTTCTTCTTTCTCTTCTGCTGCTGCCTGCTACCTCATGCTCTTCCCTCTTTCTGTCTCTCGGAAGTTGTGCTGAGAGAGAAAACAACCCTGACGAGAGGAGGGATCCAGCCCGAGCTGGTGTTAGTGGAGCGTGTGTGTGTGTGTGTGTGTGTGTGTGTGTGCGTGTGTGTGTGTCTCAGGAGGCTGGAACCACAGCTCCTCCTCCTGAACCTCAGAGGCGGGCCAACCCCTGATCTGCGTTGCCATGGCGACCCACCTAAGCCTCTTTCACCTGGAGCTGTATTATCCGTAGAGGGAGCCCGCCTGACCTGCCACAGATGCCTGGGAAGACCCAGGTGGTGACAGGGCACCTGTGTCCAGATGGCATTCCTCACTGCGCTCTGGCTGGCGCACCTGCTGGGGACAGATGATTCCATCTTGGTGAAGCTCCCCTCTTCCCACGCGCTGCCCTCCACCGGGAGAGGGGACCTTCTGGGGGCTGGCCCTGAAGAGCCATGTCCTCGCCTTTGCCTCACCACCTGTCCTCCTCTTTGCTAATTGAAATTCTCTCTTTCCCTCAAGCAAGCTCAAGGGCAGGAAGTTCTGCTGACTTTCTCAAGGAGAGGTGAGGCTGAGAAATGATCTGGGGAGAAGAGGGAACATGGATCATGGGGATGGATTTTGAGGTATTTGAGGTAAATGCGGGACTGGCAGGAGTCTTCTGTTGCCCTTCTCCCGTATCTGATACTTGCGTCTGAGCCTCCCGTCTGTCTCCAGGCTCTGGACGCTTTATCGCTTGCAGACTATTTTGGTTAGGGGCCCAGTGTATCCAGGCTGTGTGCCCCCCCAGACATTAGTGGGCACGGACACGGAGGCATGTCGCCCTGTGAGCGGCATCGACCTCGGTGATGGGCACCGAGCTGCGTTATAATAGATCTCAGGTGATGCTGTGCCAGGTACCAGATGATGGAGTGACTTCTGGACGCATCTAGTCCTAACTGTGTTGAAAATAAAGCAGAACGCATAGCCAAGGAGAAATTACACTATGATGAACTGACTCGGCTTGTCCACCTGCCTGCCTGTGTGTTTTGACTTTCTCCCTGGGTCCTGTGCCACTCGGTGCTTGCTCTGTGGCTGCATCCCCTAGGTGAGTCTGCCTCCCTCATCCATCTTCTCAAGCAGGAGTCTTAAGTCAGGATCTGGGCCATTCCTTCTCTCTCTCTCTTTTTTTTTAAAGTTTATTTATTTTTGAGAGAGAGACAGAGCGCGTGTGTGCTCATACAAACTGGGCAGGGGCAGAGAAGGGAGAGAGAGTCCCAAGCACTAACTGTGCAGAGCCTGACTCCGGGCTCGATCTCACAAACCGTGAGATTGTGACCTGAGCCAAAATTAAGAATCAGACACTTAACCGACTGAGCCACCCAGGTGCCCCGAGCCATACATTAGTCTTAATACTTCACCCTCAAACACACACAAACACACACACACACACACACACACACACACACACACACTCACAAGTAATGTAAATGAGGTTATACAGGTCAATGTTGTCAGCCATCAAAAGGAAGATCTCACTGCAGCAAGGGGTGAGGGGTGAGCTTCAGGACCCCTGACCTGTGACTCTGGAGAACATGCACACAGATGACCAGGTTTTTTTGTATCTTCCTTCCTGGCACAGCTGGCTCCTTTCTTGCACTTTTCAGTGATGTCCGTGACCAGGAGAGACGGTCATCCCCTCCCTCCTTCCCTCCCTTGCCTGCTGCCTTAACACTGTAGCTCAAAGAGGGCTTGGCGTTTGTGTTGACTGCTAATTTATTTTGATTTGTTAGCCTGTGGAGGCTTTGTGATTATCCATGCTGAGTGTGAATTTGTACTAGAGAGAGAAGGTGGTGGTTGTTTTTTCTCTCATTTGACATCAATGGAAGTTGCTGAAGTGTAGTTAAATATTCAGCAGCCATTCAGATGGAGAAACACCAGTGGGGCCCATGACATTGCCTCACAGATGGCGCTTGATTAATAAATTGGAGATGTGGATTTAGGAAGCTGTTGAGCACAAGGCTAGATTAAACACCATGAGGAGACTGGAGAAGATCCCCTATCCCAGATGTCAGGCTGCCCTTATGGGGGTTCTCCTCCTGTTTCCTCCTCCCTGGCTTCCTTCCAGGCTGTGAGG
Organism: Panthera onca; assembly: GCF_046562875.1. Classification (NCBI taxonomy): domain Eukaryota; kingdom Metazoa; phylum Chordata; class Mammalia; order Carnivora; family Felidae; genus Panthera; species Panthera onca. The sequence goes on along the minus strand of NC_138355.1, from coordinate 34,511,969 downwards.
ACTGTTCCAAACCACTTCTAGCCGCTCAGTCATGCATGGGGCTTTCAGAGTCCTGCAGAAAGTCCATGTAGCCCAAATCCTGAATGAGATTGGATTAAACTGACATCATATTCATAGATGCAGACCACACTCGTGGTTACTCACATCTCTTCTCTCCAGGCAGCCCTCTTGCCACTCCTGTGGCCCCATTTCCTTCTCCAGGGAAAGGCAGCATTGTATCTGACTACAGGAAAAACGTGAATGTTCACCTTCCTCCTCCCAGCTGGCTGGCTTAAGCCCCTGCTCCCTTTCTCTGTCCTTCTCCCCTGCTCCTCCCTCTAGCTTCATTCAGGCTAAACTACATTAGGCTAAACAGAACTCAGGAGAGAGACATAATGCATTTCTCATTCATTCATTCACCGCGTTAACTGACTATCTACTCTGTGCTAGACAGATGGCTCATTTCCATAGAATCCAATCACTACCAACTTCTTTTAGATTCTGCCCTGTGTTTTGACAGACTGACCTGAGAGCCTGTGGCAGAAACAGCTAGCTATCCACCAAAGGTGCATGCCCCCTTCCCAAGTGTAGGCACATTTCTGGGAAGCAGCTGTCCACCCAGGGACTTCATTACCCAGCCTCCCTGGCATCTAGGGAGCACCACATGACGATGGAATGTGGGTGGAAGGGATGTGTGCGACTGCAAGACTTATGGAAGTCTCCAGTGTAATTCTCCACCTCCCATCTTTTCCCACTTGCCGATGGACAGCAAGGACTCGGGCTCTGAAGGATGGCAGAGCCACAATTTGGAAGGAGCCAAGGTATAAATTATGTGGAAAGCCGCCTGCCAGTCACCTATGCTGAGCTCTAATAGCACAAGAAATGCATTGGGTCAAGCCATGTGGAGTGTCTCTGCCACAGCAGTTGGCCCTACCCTAACTGCTGGAGAGCCCTGTGAGAAGGGACGGATGTGGGACCTTTCTGCCCTTCCCTTGGTTCCTGGAGATCAGAGCTCTTCCTGACATGTCCCCTCCCAGGCCTCCCATTTTCATCCCAAAGAAATTAACTGCCTCACTCCCCATTGTTTCATGACTTTGTGCACCCTCTGCCCCACACGTGCCCGCCTGGGGAAGTCTCACTTCCCCTTGAAATTTCGCTCCAGTGGTAAACCCCAGTAATCCTTCCTGTCTTCCTGGTTGCTCCTTCCTCTCCACAACCTGAAACTTCACTGGATCTTCACTACTCATGGATTCTCTATTTGCAAATGTTCCTGCTTGCTAAAATCTGTCATCCCCAAATCAATGCTCACGGCACTTTTGTGGTCATTCTGGACCCGTACAAAGCATTGAAAAATTTGACTTGCCTGGTGAGCACATTCCCAGCTGAGGTTGAACAAAGCCACCCTCCGCCTTCTTGTCTCAGCTCTCCTACTATAAACGTGTCCCTTTCATGGTCTAGTTAGTGCCACACTTTTCATACTTGGTGCCTTTTGTTGGTGATTTCTCTGCTTGAAAAGGCCCCAAGTACAGTGCTGAAGTGCTGTGTACTGTTCCTAAGCACTGTGACGTGCCTCACAGAGAAAATACACGTTACGTAAGCTTGGTTCAAGCATGAGTTATGGCACTGTTGGCCATGAGTTCAATGTTAATGAATCGACATTATATATAAGTAAAGTGTCTTTAAATGGTAATACACATGCAACAAGGTTATATATTGATTGATTGGCAAAGATGTCATGACCAGAGGCTTTTAGGAAACTAACCCTGTATTTCCCCAGGAGCGATTGTTCAGTATTTGCTATTCCAGCATTTGCAGTGACTTTGAGAACATTATCGTTATCTCAAATAATGAGAATCAGCTGTGCTTCACACTGTTTCTTGAGCATTTGGTTCAGCATCCCTGCAGAGTCCAAGCTCCTCAAGGGCAAGGAGCCCTGGCCCCAGCACATGCTAACTACATGTTTGTCATACATGTGATTTAAAGATGATAGCTAGAGCGGCACCTGGGTGGCTCAGTCAGTTGAGCGTCCGATCCTTGGTTGCAGCTCGGGTCATGGTCTCACAGTTCATGGGATGAAGCCCTGTATCAGCCTCTGTGCTGACAGTGCAGAGCCTGCTTGGGATTCTCTCTCTTTCTCTACTCCTCCCCCGCTTATGTATGCTCTCTTTCTCTCTCTTAAAAACAAATAAACATTTAAGAAAAAAGATTATTATTAGAGCACCCTGAGCCTGATGCCTGTGCTAAGCAAATGTCACAGACCTGTCCCTGGGCTTTGTGGGAAGAAAGAGCCCCAAGAGATGAATTGTCACAGGCTCAAGGACGCACGGGCACCAGGCACAAGCCAGGCAGGAATGGACTGTGAGGAGCTCAGGTGCACGTGCCAGGGAAGGTGGGTAAAGCCGGGGGCCTCTGGAGGGTGGTCTGGGAGCCTGGCCATTCTACACCCAAGTCCAGGCAGGGTCGGCCTAAGAAAGCCAGAGAGCCCCTTCCTCTCAACCTGGAAATGTTTTGGGGGAGGAGGCCAGGTCATGGAAAATCAATGGGAAGAGGGGGCCTGCCATGTGGCATTGCATTCGAGAGAACACAACCTGAAGGGGCACAAGCAGATGGGGGCCCTGGGGGTAGGCACCGCGTGAGACTATGGGGGAGGGGTGCCCTGGGGCCTGGGAGAAGGTATGACTGTGCAGGATGAGACAGGTTGTCCCATGTGGGTCTGAACATCACATGTGGATCTTACTGGATTCTGAAGTCCGTTCCCAAGGAAGGACATCAGTGAGTCCGGAGCAATGGTGGCAGCCCGGTGATTAGCTCCCTGCCTGACCACCAGGAGGCTGCAGGGACTGGGCGTGGAGAACGAGGGACGGGGGATTGTCTGGGAGCTCTGACTTCGATGGATGGTGGTGACACATGACACCCACGGGGAAGCCAGGCTCAGCTCTAGCTGTGTGGATGTGGAAGAGACAGAGATGGGGTGATTGTCGAAGATACAGATCTGGGAGGTTGTCAGGGGCTGGGACCACAAGAGGAGAGCGCCTGGGACGGACCCCCGGGCCCCAGAGGAGCAGGCTGAGAAAGCGCCAGGAGGCCTGGCAACATGCCCTGCCTAAACTCGTACAAAGGAACACAGGGAAAGTAATATAAGCGTCCCTTGGCCATGTGTCTCCATACTGTTCTGACACCATCCCAGGGCCCTGGCAAAACCCTGGGCTGTATTAAATAGTATGTGAGCATTTAGAAAAGGGAGTGGAGTGGTGCCTGGGTGGCTCAGTCGGTTCAGTGTCCGACTGCGTCTCAGGTCATGATCTCTCATTTCGTAGGTTCGAGCCCGGCGTCGGGTTCTGTGCTGACAGCTCAGAGCCTGGAGCCAGCTTCAGATTCTGTGTCTCCCTCTTATTCTCTGCCCCTTCCCACTTGTGCTCTGTCCGTCTCTCTCTCTCTCAAAAATAAATAAACTTAAAGAAAAAAGTTTAGAAAAAGGAGTGGAGATCAAGCAGAGTTGGCAGATATTTTTTGACAACAGGTCCGGAGAAGCACCCCAGAGAGACAGGGGAAAGGTGGTCAGGGATAGCAGCAACGATGCCTCCGGTGCCCCCAGCGCATCCCCCTGCCCCTCTTCTGCTCTGAGCACAGCTCCGGAGTCCAGTTCTGCTTGAAGTCAGATGTTCCTTTAACTGACAACATCCTAGCTCGAGCTCACGACTGCCTGAGACCGAGGAGGCCCCGTGGGCCCACATACAAGTGTAGTCCCCAAACATGGGGCATTTAGTGTCACTGGGGACAATCTTCAACTTACAGGGGGTTGGAGCTGGCAGATAAATGTCCAGACTCCCGTCCATCAGGTTGACAGTTCTTGGAAAGCATGACGTTACAATTCCCAAGGGGTCCCCAGGGATCATACCTTGCTGCCCTCGGCAGCGACCTTGCTAACACACCCTAGGCTGGTTTCCTTTCTTCCTGTCTCACTCTCTTGTGCCCTCACTCCTGCCTCCTCCATTACCTCCCAAGCCCCAGGATCTGCACCCATGTCCTTGTCCTGGGCTCTGCTTCTAGAAGAGACAGAGGGGAAAAGTCAAGAATGTAGGGGTCGTTTGTGACATTAAATGCCACCAAGAGGTCCAGTAGCATATGATGCGCAGGAAACACCATTAGCAACAGGGAAGTGGTGCAGGTCGTTGTGGGGACACTGCTATTGGAGCACGGGGGCAGGACCAGTACCCCTGCGGCAGCCACCCCAGCATATAGACACTTCTTGTCTCTGCAACCCTGAACACTGGGCTCAGCCTCAGTCTCTGGAAATACTTATTCCCTAAACCAGAGTTGACTGAAGGGTTTATGGACAAGCTGAATGGTGGGGGGTGGGGGGTATTACACCCTGCACTGCAAACCCTGTCAACCCCCTTTTGGACATTGACTCTTCTCGGCCAGCACCAACCAGGTCCCTTTTCTGATGCCTGGGGCCCTCTGCCCTGCTGCTTCCTGGATACCTGTCCTCCACATAAGCGGGCTGTCTCTCTTGCCGCCACCTCCCTGAGGGCTGGGCTCGCCCATTCGGTGACACTGAGCAGTGAGCCACAGAGAGAGGCTTCAGGTCTGAGTGACCCTGTCCTCCGTGGGGTTCCCACATCAGCAGAGTGTCTCCTCCTCCAGTGGCTTTGTACAGAGAAGACCTGCCAAGGACAACAAAGAGGCTGATCTAGTACAATCTTTCCCCATAAGTCAGAGCCGATGCCTTACTGTCACACACAAAGGCCCGAGAACAATTCTCTCTGGAAGTCTTTCCCTCAAGGTCTTTTACAATAGACTCATAAATGGCTAGAGCTTACGCGAGCTCTCCGGGAACTCCAAGTGTATTGTTTCATTTACCACATCCGGCCTTCACTGCGCGTCCTGGCCCCCATTCATCTCCCCAACAAAGCTTCGCTGAGCGGGTACTTTGTGCCAGCCCCAGGCTCAGTGCTGAGGGTGAAGGTGGAGAAGGCAGGCTCATCTGTGCCCTCGGGGGCTTCCAGCCAGAGAAGGGGAGCAAGGCTGTGTGCCGCTGGGCTGATGGCCTGCAGAGATCCAAGGACACCCCCAGAGAGTAGCCCCTGGCTCCCCAGCTCCCACTCCCTCTCCCACACTGTACACACCCCTCTCTTGCCCCCGGATTGCTCAACTGAGGGTCCCAAAGCAGCAGGGGCTTAGATGCCCTTTACTCCCACACCTGCTGAGATGAGTTCAGAAAGGTCAAGCAACTTGCTCTCACAGCACAGTGAGTGGGTAACAAAGTCAGGATGATAATCTCTGCTCATTTTCTCCAAAACTCCCCTGCCCATTGCTGCCTTTGTGGCATCCACAAATCAGATGGGCATGTACGCCCTAAGCCTTGGTCGTGAACACCAAACACATCTCATTTTCTCTGTGTTACAAGTATTTTATCTGGAGCGATAAGGAAGTACTGTGTGTGTGTGTGTGTGTGTGTGTGTGTGTTGTGTAGAATTCCATGTTACTTGCTCTTCTCATAATCCTGGAAGGCTGCTTGGAAAAGGTGCTTCAGCAGTCTTCCACATAGATAGATGTACTTGGTGAGTTGATTAACGAGGGACCCCAGGGACAAGGAGGGGTGGGGGATTGAATCTGAAATCCAGGGCTGGTGAAGAAGTCAGGATGTCAGCTGAGGCTGAGCCCTGTGCTGTGTAAGACCCTGTGCTGGCTGCTGGAAATTGCCTGAAGGTGGCAGCAGGCTCCCCAGAGTTCCTTTCACCTGTGCCCTTGGTTCTCAGAAGATAAAGCAAAAGCTTAATTTAACTTCCTCCTGCCAAACAACCAGTCAGGAAAGAAGAGCAGAGCCATCCAATCAACCACAGACAGGCAAAAACACAGGCTACAAGCCGGTGTTGAGGCCCCAACATGCTTCTCACTGGGGCAAGGGGCCCCTTTGACTTCTGGGTGGAAGCTGAGTGCCTTGTGCCAGCTGCCTGGGATCTCTGAAAACCTCCTGGGGAGGAAATTGGGAACAGGAATTGAAAAGCCAAGATTCCGAAGCTTGTTCTGACACATACTGGAAGCAATCTAGCTTTCTACCAATGGAGTGGCTACTTACAAATTACGTTACATCAACCTCCCAGACTTTATCCCGCCGTAAGATGATAATTATGCCAAAATTCGCCTAGAAACAGCAGGGCCCACCGTGGTGGGTGTACTTGTGGATAAAGGCGGGGATAAAGGCCAATTTATTGCACCCAAGAACCCCCTGGTGTTGTGCTGGAATTAATTTAGTAGCCTAGATGAAGAATATGACTTCATATGTGCAGGGATTCTTTCCAAGGTGTTCGAATTATGGTTACGTTGCCCTTTAAAACCAGGGTATAGGGGCACCTGAGTGGTTTAGTAGGTTGAGTGTCCGACTTCGGCTTAGGTCATGATCTTGAGGTCCGTGAGTTCGAGCCCCGGCGTCGGGCTCTGGGCTGACAGCTCAGAGCCTGGAGCCTGCTTCAGATTCTGTGTCTCCCTCTTTCTCTCTCCTACCCCGCTCATGCTCTGTCTCTCTCTTCTCAAAAATAAATAAACATTAAAATTTTTTTTAAAAAACCTAGAGTATAATATTAAAAAAAAAAAAGGACTCTTGAAGGAAAAAAGAAGTTTATCCATTTATTTTCTAGGCAATAGCTTTTCAGTTTCCATTAAGTTCACACTATTTTCTTGACATATGTGAAACCCAGAGGGAACTGTAGGGCTTCTTTTGAGCTTACCCATTTCCTCAAAGGGTAAGAGAATTCAGACTCTCTGCCTGTCCTGGTTTTCTTAACAGGCTAAAACCCAACATGCACCTAACAGTTAAATCTGTCAACACAAAAGAGTCCCTTTGGATCTAAAGTTGGAAAAGATCTCTCAGGGAATGTGTAATAATAAACTATTTGGTGCACACTGTACTGGGCGGAAAGTTGTGTAAGACTGTGATTGTGGGGCTTGATCAATCTACTTTAGGACTTCACTAAAGAAGGATTAACCACAGAAACCCAACCTCATAGTTCCTTGGAGAGGCATTATGCCCACCAGGGAAAGTAAATTGCAACCATGTTGCATTTGCATAGTGGTCTGTCCATTTGCAGTCAAATGCTCTACCTCTGAGCTATACCGCTCCCCCCCCCGCCCCCACCCCACCAGGCCAGTCTATTTGTAAAACCCTTTGACTTCCTTTGTTTCATTTTCTTAACAAATAACCATCCTCCTCCAGAGTCCAGGGAGGAGGGCAAGGCAGGTTCCTGAGTGTTGGGGCTGTGGAGAATCCTAGCGCTCATTCTCTGAGTTCAGGAAGCCTCAGAAAACATTTGCTTTCTGGTGTCTGGGATGAGTTGCCCAGAACCATCCTTGTCCTCGTGGGAGCTTGGCATAGAGGCAGATGGCCTTACGGATGAGGAGGGGCGCTCTTCAAAGACTTACGTCTCTCTAGTTTCAAACCTAGACTCAATACTTGTTTGCTGTGTGATCCTAGCTTTGTGTCCCAACTTTTCTGAGCCTCAGCCATAATTTGGGGGCAATAATACCTTCCTTGGAGAGTCGTAAGGATTAGAGGAGATGCACCGCTGAGATTAGCCACCTCAATAAGCCAGCAGCTAGTTCCAGGTTTGGGGACCCCCAGAGTCAGTTTCTCTGTGTTACTGCACTGGCACATTCAGAAGCAGAGCCCATGGCCCCAAACTCCTTTGGTCTCTCTAACAAAAGACACCTCAATAAAGCAGATCTTCCCTCTGTGAGAGGCAGCAGGGCGGTGAACTAGCTCTCCAGACTGTGAAGAGGGGCCCGGCCAGGGTCTCCTCTTGTCTTGCCAGGAATCATCACCTCTCAGACCAAACCCTGAGGTTCCTGACAGAGTATCCAGAGAGAGTCTGCTCCCTGGCTGGAGAGATGCTGTTTTCATGGCCCAGGCTGGGCACTCTGTGAGAATGGGGGCAGAGGAGGCTGAGACTCACCTCAGGGTTCTCCTGAAACTTGGGGAAACCATCACTCCGGCCCTTGTTTGCTTGTGCAAGCCCAAGTGTCAAGGCCGCATCGGGTAAGACTGGCAGCCATACCTCAGATGCCGTTGGGCACCTTCTCTCCAGTTCTCTCCCTCCTTATCTTCTCATAGTGGCTGCTTCGCACACAGGAGAAAGGGCCTACTCTACCATAGCCAGGCCTCTTCAAGGCCGCTGACACATCAGCCCATCTAAGTCCCACAGCCGCCCCACAATGGCATTCTTAGTGTCTTCCTGTGCCAGTGATAAGCTGAGGCTCAGGCAGTAATTGTTGAAAGTTTCAGAGTTAAACTGGCATCCAGTCCCTTTGCATTACGCCAGAGGTCGGAGCTGTCACTTGTGGTTCTGGTGATGGCTGCACAGGGTCAGAGGCCCCCTCAGGCTGACGAAACAGGGAAGGAACCTGCTTCTTATGGAGCCTGGACCATGGCTTTTGAGAAATGGAGCCAATGCTAGGCACACCCTTCTCACTCCCATGCACCCTGGCTTAGAGCCCTGCTGTTCACCTATAGGTGCTGTACCTCCTATCCCATATTCCTCCTCAGTCCTCGTTCGCTGGGGCAAGCTCCACCGCCCCCAGCTCCCTTGTCTGATGGGTGGCGGCAGAGCAGGGTCAACGGCAGTGCTCGGAATTCCCTGCTGGCCCCTGAGACTTCTACCTGTTGATGCAGAAGTCAGGCACCACACCTAAGGGGCTACTTAGAGAGGCTGCTCAGAAAACCCAGCTGCACTCCTCCTGCCCTACCCGTAGTCCCCAGGGCCACCTGAGCCGGTAACCATGGCAACAGAAGTCACCTGCCCTCATTACCTGGCATCATCCTGAACTCAAACATCTCTCTCTCACCAGCCAAATAGACACTGAGGCAGCCAAGCGTTAGGCTCCAGCTGGGAGGCCGGGTTATTCTACCCATCACGTGCAATGCCACTCTGTCCCCAAGGGTTTACTGAAGCCTCATTGCATGAGTGCCCTAGAATAGCTTCCTCCACTTCTTCTAGGGTCCTGAAATTTGGTGGTAATAATTTGTTTGTTTATTATTCACCCTCTTTCCAGGGGTGACTGGGTGGCTCAGTCGATTAAGCATCCCACTCTTGATCTCAGCTCAGGTCTTGATCTCAGGGTTGTGAGTTCAAGCCGTGCATTGCACTTGTGCTGGGCATAAAGCCTACATAAAAAAAAGTAAAGTCTGATCTGCCTTCTTTCAGAAACTGCCTGATGCACAGAAGCATTCAGAACGTTGGTTAATAAAATTATCTACTTACATATATTTACATACATGCAACACACGATCGAATTAAATTTTTATTTATTTTTTATTTATTTTTTTTTTTAAATTTTTTTTAACGTTTATTTATTATTGAGACAGAGAGAGACAGAGCATGAACGGGGGAGGGTCAGAGAGAGGGAGACACATAATCTGAAACAGGCTCCAGGCTCTGAGCTGTCAGCACAGAGCCCGACGCGGGGCTTGAACTCACAGACCATGAGATCATGACCTGAGCCGAAGTCGGCCACTTAACCTGACTGAGCCACCCAGGCGCCCCTCGAATTAAATTTTTTAAAAATGGATGCTAAGGCCTGGACTGTGATCTTGAAATGCCATTTATCCCCAAAACTAATGAGGGTTTCTTGGAGAAGAGGCTGATTCCAGGTCCAGGCAGGAAAAGTACAAGACAAACCTGGAACTTCTTACATTGCAAAGCAAGGGAACCATTGCAGACTGCTAGGGTCTACAGATCTGAGGGCAATGCCAAGTCAATGCTGGTTTGAGGAAGGACCCAGCCTTGTTGAGGGGGTGCATGTGGCCAGAGGTTCAGTGATTCACCCATGATCACAGAGCTAGAAAGTGAATCCAAACCCAGTGTTCTTTCCACCACTCCACACCGTGGCTCACCACACAGGGGCCTGGGAACCATGTTTTGGGGACAACCTTGAGAACATGAGCACTGTGTTGGGCTGCCTGAGTTCAAGTCCAGCCCTACCACTTGCTAGCTAGATGGTTTTGTGAAAATGATGTAATCTCTCTGTGCCTTAGTGTCCTTGTCATTGTCCCTCACAGCACCTACTTCATAGGGCTGTGTGAGGATTAAACAAAAGAAAATAGAGAAAACAGGTAACTCAGGATCTAGAACATGGGGAGTGCTCAATGAAAGTTGAGCTTTTATTAGCAGGCTGTATGTTGCATTGAGCATGGCTTTCCCTGGGTCCCTGAATGGGGATACTGGGTGGGGAGAGAAATAGGGGTGTTGAGAGAAGGAAAAAGAGAGGATGGAATCGTCAGCACCAGCTGCATTCAACTGTTTGGAGCTTGTCATGAAGGGAATAAAACAGCAGCGGCCACGACGCACCCTTACCGCATAGTGCTCTGCCGCTGCAAACACATTGTCAGACGCTGTCTCGCTCTGGCCTCTTAAAAGCCCTGTCCGGTTGCCAAAGAGGAAATGGAAGCTCTGAGAACGTAGGTCCTGCCCAGGTTAGGTAGCAAGATGGGGACTGCAGGTTAGTGACAGGCTGACCACCTGCAGAGGAGCAAGACCTCAGAGGCAGCGGGGCCTGCAGGATGACCTATATCAGTGGTTCTCAATCATGAGTGTGCAGCAAAATCCCCTGGAGGGTCCGTTAGAAACACAGATGGCTGGGTCCACCCCCAGAGTTTCTGATCCCAGAAGTCAGATCCGGAGTTGGTCCAGCCCAATGCCCTCTAACTGTGAGCAGCAGCGACATCTCGTGGCGAGGAGGGGGACGAACCTTGGGTTCCCCGCGAACCTCCGTGCAGGCTGTGCCCAGGGGTCCAGGATGATGCTGGATCAGGGCAGCACCTCCCATATAGAATGGAATCGGCCCAGTCTTGCCTCGGAGTGCGCAGGCGCCTGCGTTCCTCATTTTACCCTAGGGATTGGGAAACCTAATCTTACTTCTCGGAACTTCCAGCTTCATTTCAGAAGCTTTTATCCTCATTTCTGTGAATGGGTTCCTTCCCTGGTCTTTCCACCCCCGCAAAGGCAAGGCCTGAGAACCAATAGCTTAAAGTCTCAGCCACAAATGGGATGGCTCCAGGGTCGGGAGAGGGATTTCTGGGACGGAGCGCCTCACTTAACAATTGCTTCCAGCCCAAAGGAGCATTTTATAATGTAGCTTGACATGAATCCTTGGCAGGATTTTCTGACTGATTAAGGTTGTAGTGATGGCTCCTGAGCAAGTGCAGACCCTTATTTCCTCTACTCCTGTAGTCCCTCACTTGGTAGACTGGGGTGTAGACGCGAGTTGGGCAGGTGCAGGGACAGAAAGCGACAGTGGGCCTGGGTCTACAAGACCTTTGGTTTGCCTCTGAGCTGTGACACCTTGGGCACCTCACCCCAGCATTCTGAACTTGTTCATCCAGCAAATGGGGAAGACGAAATCAGCCATTTAGAGGAAGCGCCCTGCGGGGGGCGCGGGGAGGCGGGAGCTGGATGGACAGTTGGTAAGAGGAAGCCGGCGTATGGCGCCCCGAGGGGAGCTGGCCCGGGAGGAGGGCGCCGAGGAGGGGGCGGTGTGCGGGGAGCAGGAGAGGAAAGAACTTAACGGTTCCATTCCACCTCCTCCGGAGTTCCCTCCACCCCCACCCCAGCCGCGTGCCCGTGACCTCATCTCGCCCAGGCCTCCGCCTCCCGTGGTAAAAGGCTTCCGAGGCTCTGACCCCATCTGAGTCCCGTGGAACTTTCGCCTCTAGCTGGGAGAAAAAAATTAATAACCTTCAGGTTAACGGGGACGGCTGGGGCTCGGAGGGAGCAGGGTGCTTGCCCCCAGTCCGGATGGCTCCGGGGGTAGGGGGGAGGAAGGGAGCGCAGGCCGCCCTCCGCAGGTGTGCGGTCACCCTGCGCTGTGCTCGGCCTCGGCCAGCTCCCTGCAGCGCTGACCTCCCCAGGGAGGAGGGCCTCCCCGGCTCACCGCGCTGCGCGCTCTGCCAGCCAGCCTCCTTTGCTCGTCCCGGCAACGCGCCCCCTGGCCCTCAGCACTGGCCCTGCGGCTCCCCGCCGGCAGGGGCGCCCGCCCGGACCGCCCAGGGGGCGTGACCTTGAGTGGGGGAGGTGGTGCCTTCCCACAAAGCCTGAACACTCTCGCAGTGATGACTGGGTGAGCTGAGCCCTATCCCCCAACACCCCACCCCTACGCTGGGCAGGCCCAGTTTCAAAAAGGGGCCTGTGAAGTTATTCAGGGAGCCAAGGTCAGCCTCTTGCCCAGCCCTGTCCAGTGGAACTTTCTGCAGTTATGGAAATGTCCAGTATCTGTGCTGTCCAACCCAGGAGCCGCTGAGCGCTCCAGGTGCTCTGAATGTGCAACTGGGGAATTTTTTGTTTCATTTTTATGGATTTGAATTTAAATACCCACATGTGGCTAGTAGCTCCTTTATCAGCCACCACCACCCCCAATTGTCCTGGAAAAGATCAGACAAGTTAGTGGACAATGAGAAGCATGTAGTTAACATCATTACCCCTCCTCCACCAGATTCAGGGCCTCCTGGCAAAGAAACTGGCACACAAGAACTGGTAGTAGGTTTTGGAGGGGCAGAGGAGCCCCAGCACCTGGAGATGGTCTTCTGTGACATCCACTCCCGAGGTTAAAGTCTTCTTGGGCCCCAGAAGAGTTCCCCCAATTCTGCTGTGGGGGCCATAGGACCACCAGTGGAGATGCAAAAGTGTTCTAGTGTTTCCCACCTCCAAGTCCCAGGGAATCCTACTTTCTCTGATTCCCCCATAGATTTGAAGTCAAGGAGGTCACTTAACATTTTAATCTGGCACTGCCGGCCAGCAGGTCAAAGATCACTGCCATGTCCATCCAGGTTTCGCTTTAACTGCAGTGGAGGCTCTGATGGGACTGTGCTGGGCAAGCTGATCCCGGGTGCTGTCCCTGCATTGAGTGGTGTGGGGTGAAGGGGGAGAGGAGCTGAGAATTCTGTGGACCCAGGGAGGAGACCTTAACAGGAAGCAGAGAGAGCAGCCCAGACTGTCCCCACAGCCCAGAGCCAGTGGGGTGCAAATCAGTCCACATGGTCCCTGTGCCTTCGCCTGTCAGGCTCTCTGCCCAAGGAGTGGCTGAGAGGGTGCAGGGGGGTGACAGGGACAGGCAGTGGGCAGTAGTGCAGTTGTGGGTGCTGAGAGAACACGATTCTGACCCCAGTTGGCCACTGCATACCTATGTGTGGCATATAATTTCTCTGTGCCTCAGTTTCCCCAGCTGTAGATGGCACTCACGGTAACTGTCTGGGCTGCCTTAAAGGGTTGCTGCGGGGTTCAAATCAGATAACAGGTGTTCATTCATTCATTAAATGTTTATTAAGCACTTGCCTGGAACAGGACAATCCGTCTTCTCAGTGGCAGCAGAAAGATCAAGAAGGACCCCTGTGGGAGTGCCTGCCGGTCTTAAACACCAAACACTGGCAATTAATTGCTCAGACAGGCTTGGCACCAGCCTCTCCTGACCTGTGTGAGAGGAGGCCAGCTCAGGGGAGGAGTAGGAGGAGGAGGAAGAATAACACAGGAGGGAGCAGAGAGGAGTGTGCTACAGGGTGGGGGACAGAGGAAGAGGGGTGAGGCAGAGGAGGCTGGCTCACCCGGAGGGCCTCATCAGGGCCCTGGAGCTCACGGGCGAGCTGTGACTTCAGACAGTGCCAGGCCCAGTCTCCCGTGGAAGCTGCCGGGAATTGGTGAGCAGGGTATGACTTGGTAGCCCCAAGTCTGCCCGGCCAGCTCAAGGGCCTTGGCACGGTCCTAGGGTCTCGCCTCCATCTGCTCTCGCTTCCTCACCCCCGCCTCTCTGTTAACTTTCTCCTGTGCCTGCCTTCTCCAGGCCTCAGTGATGAGTATTTGGAAGTGGTGAAGCCTGCAGAAGACTCCCCTATGTGGCACCTGCAGGAAGCAATCTCATTCCTCATTTTGGGCCCAGGAAAAATGACCTTTGGACCTGTCCCTCCAGCAGAGGTTCTGCCAGGAGAGCCTGTACCAGCCTTGCCTGGTGGTACCTTCCAGGCAGATGTGGGGCTGGGCCAGCGTGAGAAGGCGGGGTTCTCTTATCAGGGGCAGGCGCTGTGCCCGGGGCTCCTGGGTGCACTGGGTAGTGAACCAGGCTGTGTGGTCAAAAGGGGCTGGGACCACAAGGGCAGAAATAATAGAAAGGACAAGGCAAGCAAAGACGGTGTGGGGCAGACCTAGTCCCTGGCACAGAGGTGGCTAGCACGCAGTGTCTCTGCCCCAAAGTACAGACTCGATCTTGTCTTGTTACTTCCCTCTCGTCAGGCCAGGAACTTCCCAAACACGTAAATCATGTTTCCTCTTCATCTTACACCCTCAACGTGTTGCATAAGAGGTTTATCCCTGAGAGCTCAATCCGCACTTACAGAGCACCTGCCAGCCTGTGGGCCCTGCTTGCTGGGAGGGAAGCAGGGCACCAGCTACTCCCGGCCATCCTGAGTGGCCCGCTTAGCCAGTCTGGGCCCCAGTCCTACTGGTTATCAAGCTCGGCCTCCTGGGCATACAGTGTTTGGAGAAGCTCAAGGGCAATTTTCCATGCAACTTGGCAAACATTGCTCTCCACCTCCTCATCAGTTTCTGGGACGTGCATAGACTCAGAATTTCTCTCTCTGGTTGTTCAGAAGAGACTGTTGGCACAGATGGAAGTAGATGGAAGTAGATGGAAGTTCAGCAGCTGGTGTGGGACCTAGCGAGGTCCTGCTGCCCGACCCTCCTCATGTCTCCTCCCCAGATGGTTCCAGCTGGAGGTCAGCCAATCAGTGCTATGGGTCAAGCACGTACCGTGGGCAGAGCTGGGTGCTCAGGGTGTGCTAGTTGCTTTTTGTTTTGCTTGTCCATCATCCCTTCTCCCTTATTCTGGCAAAGGTGTTCCACCTGTAGCCTATAAGATTCCTGCAGGTCCCATCACCAGAAGCTATTGCCTGGCCAGTAAGAGGTTTCACCCCACCCCCACTCTGGCCACAGCTCTTGGTGCAGGGATCAGCATCAAGACTTTTCCTGGGGGGAGAACAGTCTCTTCTGGTACAACATAGGAGTCTGGGACTACAGGTGGCATCTTGCCACCATGGGAGGAGAGCCAGGGCAAAGAACAGAGAAAGACCAATCCCTTGAGCTCTGAGAGCCATCATGCCTGGAATTGTCCAGCTATGGAAGCATCTACATTTCTTTTTTTTTTTTTTTTTTTTTTTGCCTAAATTAATTTGAGTTGGTTTTCCATCACTTGAAACTGAGAGTGCTGGACGAAATGGGGAGAGGGTGGGGCAGGGGAAGTGAAATGTTTTCTGCTTTCAGAAAGGTCCCAGGCTGAGGGGAAATATGGTTTCCATTCTTGGGTATCTGAACACATGACCTTCCATTTTTTAAACCAGTGTGTGTGTGTGTGTGTGTGTGTGTGTGTGTGTGTGTGTGTGTGTGAATACATTCAGAAAAGTGCTTATACTTTTTATTTCTCTACCAAGTAATAATACTTAATGGAAAAAAAAAAAAGAAAGGAAGGTCACTTGTATCCTACTATTTGCTGTTACTCATTTTCAATGCATTTAAAAATGGCAGTAGGGTCATATTTTACATGTCACTTGAGTCTGTTTTTCTTCACACTTACCAGAACATGGTGATCTTCTTTAGGAAAATACAAAAGAAACTACCAGGATGTAAGTTTCACGGCACAACCAAATTCATGTGTACCTCACTGTCGAACCCCCCATCCTGTTTCAGAAAGAGGCACAGGAGACCATCTGTGGACAAAAAGTGGTGATTTTTCTTCATCGTGTCATCTTTGGAGAAAGTCTGAAAAAATGGAGCATTCATTAATTCACATGTTCAGTGAGCAAATATTTAGGTGCCTCCCATGTGCAAGGCACTGAACAGTGTGCTTGAGTTATGACTAGACACGGTCTTTCCTTTCATGGAGCTTATGGGATAGTGAGGAGAAGTCTTTCATCAAATACTCACCAAGCTAACGTAAAACGTGAGCTGTGACAATTGCTACATGAACGTGACCTAGGAGGGTCCTGACCCACTCAGGAAGGTCTTCCTGACAAAATGGAGTTTGGGCTGGAAATCTCAAGGATGAAAAGGCATTACCCAGGCCAAGGGAGGGAGGAGAGCATTTGATGCAGAGGAACAAGAAAGTACTGTTCCTGCAGAGGAACAGGAAAGCTGGAGAGGCTATGGCGTGGGACTGTGGGAAGTCAGGGTAGCTAGTGTGGAGGAAGGAGGAGCATGTGTCATATGACATGCGAGCGGGTGGCAGAGCCAAGCAGGAGCCAGACGATGTAGGGCTTTGGAAGTCATGTTAATAAATTGTGGCTTTATCTTAAAGATGAAAGGAAGCCACTGAAGTTCCTCCAAGCTAGTGTGTGTGTGCGTGGCACATCTAGATCTGTGCTCTGTGAAGGTCATGTGACGGCCTTGTGAGGGATGGTCTAGAATGGGCTCGGGTGCCCTTAGCAGGTAGATGGCTATTGCGGTAGTTAAGACGTGAAAGGTCAGGGTAGCTTACATTAGGGTAATGATGTAGGAAGTAGAGAAAAGGAGAGGGTGGTTAAAGAAGTATTTGGGAGATAAAATCAGCAGAACTCGGTAACCAATTGGATACAGAAGGTGTGAGAAAGAGAGTGTGTGTGGGTTTCTTTCTGGCTTGCTCAACTGGGTAGGTGGAGCCACCAGTCATGGAGCCAGGAACCAGAATGAGAAGATTAAGTGTTCACTCTTAGACACACTGAGCTGGAGGAACCTTTAAGACATTCAGAAAGAGATGTCAAGTAGGCAGTTGGCTGTTTCAGTTAGGAGCTCGGAGATAATATGTGTGAGTCATTTGCAAACTGTGTGCACCGACCCATGAAACAACCAGCTGGTGTGGGTTCTGGTCCCAGCTTCATTGATCAAATCACTGCCTGCCCCTGGGACTCTGTCCTCAGTGTTTTATGGGGCACAGACCAAAGCTCTGTCCAGCTATAAGATTCTCTGAATCTGTGAGCATATGAGGATGAAGCATTGCCCAAACATCCCAGAATCCTCCCTGTCCACCCCCTCCCCCACAAAACCAGAGAAAGAAGCATCCCAATTTTGGGAGTGTTCCCAGCTCTGTTAGACTGGCCGTTGGGAAGTTCTTGTTGTGACCTTGGCTGCCTCTTCCCTGGTCAGATCGAAGACCATCCTGAGCACCCTAGATTCCTATTCTTGAGTGGGAAACTGAGGCCCCTCACCATTGTTTGAATGCAAGAGTGAACTGCATAAGCTGCTGGTACACAGTCAGGCAGATTCTCTGATGAAGGTTAAGGCCAAAGGTGTGAACTGTGGAACAAGGATGTTTTTCTTGCCACAGACCCTCCAGGGTACTTGCCTCAAGGTTTTCCTCTCCTTCCTTGCCCCCAGACTGGTATCTCCTGAACTCTCTGCTCTCTGCACTCTTTCCAGAAATGTGTTACTGGGCTTCCATGCTGTGTTTGCTTATTTCACAAATGACCCAATTCCTGATGATGTCCCAGGTTCCACTGACCTTCCTTGGCCATGGAAACAGTATCTTCCTGGAACAGTGTGCCACCCAACTCTCTCTCCTGGATCCTGACCAAGAGCTAAGAACCATTCATTCAGGGCTCACTATTAATGTCTATTATGTGTGTAGACACTGGAGATACAAAATGAACAAAGCCCAATCCTGGCCTTGGAGAAACCTTCCCTCCAATGATTTTGAAGTATGATCTGGACTATTTCCCCTTAAACTCATTACCAGCCTCCTCACCATAAGAAAGCCTCTTTTCTGCTCCCTCACTCAGCTTTTGAGTTTGTCCCAAAGATCACTGATACCAGTGGTGACCATTTACTGAGGGCTTATTGTGTATGTCTTGATGCCAAGCACTTCACATTCGTCATCCTGTTTAATCCTGGAAAACAACCTATGAAGTAGGTTCTGGTCCTTCCACTTTACTCGTGATGGCGTGAAAGAGACAAAGTCACTTGCCTGATTTCAAATAGTCCAGCTTTAAGCCCAGGTGTAGTCTGACTTGAAAATGCCAGGCTTTCATTATTCTGCGAGCTTTGTTGGGATGACTGAGCATTTCTCACCTGAAAACTTGGTGTTAGCCACAAAGTGCCAGTGTGATTCCACCGTAGGCCCCTAGAATGTGGGAGGGAACCTCACTGTATCTCAGCCCTCATCCCCAAACATCTAGAACAGGGCCCTGCAAATATTTGTTGAATCAATTTGAATTAACAAAACACTTTGAAAAGTCTTTCCCCCACACCCACTATCATCCAGCACAGCTTTTTTTTTTTTTTTTTTTTTAAGTTTATTTATTTATTTTGAGAGACATAGAGAGAGAACCAGGGTGGGAGAGGCAGAGAGAAAGGAAGACAGAGGATCCAAAGCAGGCTCTGTGCTGACAGCACAGAGCCCCACACGGGGCTCAAACTCACGAATCGTGAGATAATGACCTGAGCTGAAGTCAGACGCTTAACCGACTGAGCCACCCAGGTGTCCCTCACCCAACACAGCTTTGACAAGCGCCAGCCTCCGTGTGTGCAATACATTGGTAACATCAGGAGAGCAAATCTCTAGCTGTGGGGCTCAGGGAGCTCTCCAGGCTAAAGACCCAAAGCAGTGGTTTATGAAGCCATTGATAAATGGGTAGGTACTTGCGTTTCTCAGGTAGGTTTGAATTTCTTCTTTTTACCCAAGGAAACTAGTTCGGTGCCCACACTGTCATTTGCCAGTCACCCACATTAAAAGTGAAAGGTTTGTAGCAAACAATGAAGCAACTCTTTGAGAAGAAAAGAGTAAATCGAGGGGTGCCTGGGTGGCTCATTCAGTTAAATGTCTGACTTGGCTCAGGTCATGATCTCGCAGTTCATGAGTTCGAGCCCTGCGTTGGGCTCTGTGCTGACCGCTCAGAGCCTGGAGCCTGCTTCTGATTCTGTGTGTCTCTCTCTCTGCCCTTCCCCTGCTCACACTCTGTTTCTTTCTCTCAAAAATAAATAAATGTTTTTTTTTTTAAAAAAGAGTAAATCGAAGCGAAGTTCATTACTTTCTAAATTTGCTTTTCTGTTGAGAGCTCTTGGTGTTAACATATGTCTGTTTTCAGAGACTCCCCAGCCCTTCAGGCCAAAGCCACCTTCCTCTGTCCACACCTCCCTGTGTACCCTCCAGGTCCCTCCAGCCACATCAACCACATCAGACTCTCCCTGGCCTTTGTCCTTAGGGTTTTGTCCTTAGGGTTCCGCCCTCAATGGAATCGAATGTTCTTTCCTTTTTTCCTTGCCTAGGTAAGTTATATTCATCCTTAAAATTCAGGAAATCTTTAGTGGCCCCACCCAGACCCCACCACCACCACCCATGTGTCTCTGTTCAGTATTCCCTATAACACCAGTCCCATAACATACCGGTTTTTCTTGTCTTTACCCCACATTCTACCCACCCAGACACCCTAGCCTCCCCAGCAACCCCAGTCTAGAGCCCGGCCCATGCTAGGTAGCATGAAATAGTATTGTGGTCGATTGCTTTCCTGCTGCGTGCCAGGCTCCTAATCCACATGGTTCCCAAGCCTTGCAACAACCTTGCAGGATAGGTTTGATGACTCCTACTTTAAAGAAAAGGGAGGGGTGCCTGGGTGGCTCAGATGGTCGAGCATCTCTGACTCTTGACTTCGGCTCAGGTCATGATCTGACAGTTTGTGAGTTTGAGCCCCGTGTAGGGCTCTTCGCTGACAGTTTGGAGCCTGCTTGGGACTCTCTCCCTCTTCCCCTCTCTCTGCCCCTCCCCCAATTTCTCTGTCTCAAAATAAATAAACATTAAAAGATTAAACATTAAAACATTAAAACATTAATTAAAACATTAAAAAATAAAAAGATAAAGAAAAGGGAGCTGGAGCTCAGAGGAGTTCAGTAACTCGTCAAAGGACACACGTTTGGAGCTGGACGTGAGCTCAGGACTTTAGGACTGAAAAGCCTGTGTCCCTTTCCTGCAAGCTCCCGGCTTCAAGTCACCCCCCAAATCTCTGTCACCTCCAAACTCTAAACTCTGTAACTCAAAATAAAATTTGCTTCTCAGCTGTATGGCCTTAGATGAGTCGCTTCACCCCACTTGGTCTCAGTTTTGTCAAGTGTAAAATGGAAGAGGGGTGGGTCACGGGAACTCCAAGGTGCACGATAGCAGAGCGGTGTCCTCATCGCGCCAATGAGGACAAGATGGAACTTCACCTGAAGTCAAACAACACTGGAGCACAACCTAGCTAGAGTCGGCTGGTGTTTCCTAAACTGGGCACGCACAGAGCCTCTGTGAGTGTGGACAGATCCCACACATGCCTTCCAGCCTCTGTGAGCGTGCACATAGCCTGGGCATGTTCCAGCCCATGTGTGTGCAAAGAGCGCCTGGGTCCGCCAAACTGCGGGCATGCCGGGCAGCGAGGTTGTTTCTTTTGTGGAATAAATTGTCTCCTGCCTCTTCTAGGCCGGCCTCCCCTCAGGAGAGATGAACTGAAGCCGTTCCCCGGGAGCTGAGTCAACAGCCAGGAGAGGCTCTCCCCAGGTGTGGCTTGACCATCCTGCTTTCTGGGGCCGGCGGAGGCCTCACCAGGGCACCAAGCCTTCCCCAGCCCTAAGTGCTTTCTCCTGCTGCCCTCCTGCTGCCCTGCTGCCCCCTGTCTGCCCCTCAGCGGGTGGAGACTTGTTTCCAGGAGCTGAGATAGACGCTCCCCCTCCCCACCCCCGAATGGAGTGGGCCTGTCGGCAGCAGTTGCACAGGTGGGGATTATCAGTGAGAAAAGTGCTCTGGAAAGGCTAACGGGGCTACAGGGTGCTAATCATATGTTCATAATTTAAAAATCAAATAGCTGGCAAGAGAGTGAGCAAAGAAAACTGAGAGCCAGAAAGGAAAAAGTACAAAGAGGTAGGATCTTCACAGCCCAGGGTGGGGATGAATTCCTCCCAGGTTACCTAGAGTCCTGCCCCAGGGCCCTCCGGAACTAACCACCCTGGACCAGTCAGAAGCCAGCTAGGGCTCAGGCACCCCAGGTCCACCCAAAAGCCTGCTCAGGACCCCTGTTCTTGTTTGATCCTGGGCCCAGCCAGCCACTGTGAAGGCACAAGGAAGGGACTCAGGGCCCACTCCCTGCTGGTCCCTCCCTCCTGCCTGGAACCCCCAGGAGTGAATACAGAGGTGGTCTAGGGAGGAGGCTGGAGCAGGGCAGGCTGGTGGGTGTGCAGGACCACAGGGAAAGAAAGGCGTTTGATGTCAAAGCCGGCTTTGCTGCAGGAAACAAAACTTCATAAGGATTGGGGAGGAGACGCCTCATCTGGCTTCCTTCCTTTGGGGCCCTGGTCTAGGAACAAGCCTGGAGCCAGAAAGCTCCTCATCCTGAGACACCCTGCATCCCTGCACCCGGCTTCTCCTAGTAGGGACACTCCCCTTCTCCCACACACCGTCTCCTAACCCCGGCTTCCCCACCATGGGGGTCCCATCTTCTGCTCAGACTCAGGGCTCCTGACATGGTCCCCACCCCTGCAACCCCTGCCCAGACAAGGATGTGGTCCAGGGGGACCACAGTCCACTTCTCCCCGTCCAGGGCTTGCAGACCCCAGCACCTTAGAGAAGGAGGGAGGAGAGAGAATGGGGCCCCTGGGAACCTCCCTGTGCTGTGCTCTAGACAGTCCATGAAGAGCATGCAAATGCCCGGCAAAAATAGCATGCAAATCAGTACATCTCCCACCTATTCATCCTCTGTCCCTCCACCCCCACCCCAGGGTCCCACCATCCTTCAGGCCCTGAAGCGGAAGGTTACTTACTCTCCTCACCCAACAGCCTCAGCAACCTTTCTACTGCTTGCTCTCCCCTCACCCCTCCCCTCACCCTCCCTCATCCTCGCCACTTCCCTCCCAGTGCACTGCCTGACATCTGGTAGTTTGTCAAACAAGATGTTTGCTACTTTGGCTGCAGCATCTTCAGGAGGGACTTCTCTGTGGGCTCAGACCCTAAAACAGTGATGGGGACAATGGAAGAGGACAGGCCTGGCATGGGAATCCATCCCAAGCCTCAGACCCCTTGGCACTTTGCCAGAAAGCCCAAAGACTGTCCAGACAGGAAGGGGTAAGAGTGTTCTCTGCTTCCGGTGGGATGGCCTGGCTGAACCCCTGTTACTATGATCACGACTGCCATTGCAATATTATCATTAAGGTAGGGGCCCCTGGAGCCCAGAGAGTGGGATTCCTGATAAAGAAGCCGAGTGGCATTTAATTGTGACGATCATTTCACAATGGATACACATATCAAAACATCACGTTGTACACCTTAATTATTTACGATTTTTATTTGTCGAAAAACAAAACACAAAACAAAACAGGAAGCAAAAGCCAAGTGGGTATCAGCCTTGAGCTGATAGCCAAATTTAGAACTTAGCATATGGAGAGTTAAATGGAAAGCAATTGCTGAAAGCTACCTACACTGGCTCTTTTAGTGAGCTGCCGTGGGTCCTGCGCCCACAGGGAGCTATCTCAGGCTGCCTTGGAGGGACAGATATGGAGCTCTGCGCCCCTGTTCTCCAAGTGCCCGGCTGCGTGCCTCTGCCCCCATACTTGGTCCACGCCTGACCCCAGCGGTACGTGCTCAGCCAGGCCCTGCCTCGTCCCCAGCCCTTTCCTTGTCCCCAGCCCCTTCCCTGAACTGGAAGGAAAGCCCCCGTACCTACTGCCTTCCCAAGCTTGGCCCTGACTCAAGCCAGGCCTGAGACAGCAGCGGGGCAGGGAGGAAGCTTGGCCCACCCGTTAGCCTGACTCGGCCTGGGACAGGAAATGCTTCAGCCAGTTTCAAAGGCTCTGTAGTCAAGGGAAGGAAGCCACTTGAGGTGGGTCCCCAGGTCAGACCAAGGCTTTTGAGAAGGTGGAATAAATTAAGAATGCCAGGCTTGGAGCCTTGGGGAAAAGGTTGCATGCCCTGTGCCTGGCTAGGCTACAAAGTTCACGGTGAGCAGTGAGCAGGACCCAGATCTGCCCCCTAAATGCAGTACTTATAGAGGACTGAACCTGTGGCTTCCACACCAGCCGCACCTTCTTCATGGCCTGGCCTCCAAGGGTGGGAGACAAGTGGGCCTAAGTGACCCTCCCCCTGGCATGTCATTCCTACGGCAACAAATAGATGCCCAAACACCAAGTGATGAAATTCTCTCTTCCTTGCAAAGACTTTTGCAACTTAGCTTGGCGTCCACCCCTCCAATTCACATCTAACTCTGGTCCATTCGCTGACCTCCAAGTCCCTTTATCTGTTTGTTCTCAGGAAAGAGAATTCTGAGTCAAAAAGGTGTCTGGATAAAGTCAGGCAGATGGTCTCCCCAGCCCCACACCGGCAGCCTCCTGGATCAGCCCAGGCAGGGGCTCCCTGGGAAACCAACTTCCTCCCCACACCTGACTTCTCCTCGCCCCTTGAGAAGGAGCCCCTGGCGAGCACCCACCCTGTGCCTTTTGCTAATGTTGTATGTGCCTCCTCTGTTAAATCAGCAGACCAGCCACATTTTACAGACAAGGAAGCTAAGGCCTGAAAGCTCCAGTATCACTCTCAAGGCCTCAATGCTGTTAGTAAAGGGCCGAACCAGGACAGGAATCCAGGTTTGACTGACTCCTTAGGGACCTTTTACTTCATTCTCCCAAGTGCTCTTAAGTCATAGTGGCAGAAGTGAGCCACCAAGTGAGGACTACCTGACTTTTTCTTTCTTTTTGTTTTTTTTGTTTTTTTTGTTTTTTTGGGTTTTTTTTTTTTTGTTTTTTTTTTTTTTTGACTCTGGACACTTTATGGGCAACACCATGCCACTCAGTGGCGACAAGAGGGTAAGTGTCCCTGGAAGGCGCCTCTTGAAGTTAATTGGGACAAGCCCATCTTCTGTTCAGCCCTCTACATAATCCTTCCAGGTCTAGTCACTGCTTCCTCTCACAGGAGTCTAAGGTTTTTAGTCCTTCAGCCTCTTCAATGGGGCAACAGACATCAGGGAATATCTTGCCCACCTCTCCCTTCTCCCTGGGACCAGAGTGCTTGACCCATTTCCTTGATGCAGCTATTAAATTCTTGTAGAAGGGAGGAAGTAGGGAGCTGAGTGGAAAATTGGGAAAGAGGGAACAAGACTGCAGACAACCTACTGTGGTAGGTGGATCTCCAGCCATAAATTTATTCCAGAATAAATAGAACCACTCACCTTTTACTTGTAGGCAGATTGGAGATGTCACCACTAACAGATGTCACCTGGACACCAGCACAATCCACTGGGGCATCACACAGCAGCTCTCAGAACACCTGGACTGTCTCATGGGCTAACTATGGAGAAACCCTACCCAACAGATCCTCACCCAGCCCACTGGCCCCTCCCAGCCTCCCACCCCCAGACTCCCTGGCTCCACAAGGAAGCCTTGATTCCCCTAAGGTTCTGGTGAGAGCTTCACCAGAACATGGAGATCCTGGCTAAAATCCTACCCAATCTTTTAGTCCTGTCTTGTGGGAAATGGCCAGGATAGTTAGATGGGAAGAAGGATCCCATTCCTGACCTTAAAAACCCTCCAATCTCTCACATACTGCTGGTGGAAGTATAAGTTGGTACAACCTGGAAAACTTGCTGACAAACACACTACAGTTAAACATAAGCCTAGCAGTGCCACCCTTTGTATATAAGCAATAGAGATTAGTGGTTATGCTCACCAAAAACATGCACAGAAATGTCCGTTATAATTCTATTTGTAATAGTTCCAAACTGGAAGCAACCCAGATGCCCATCAATAGGAGAATGGATAAATGAATGGATTATATAATCAATATGTATATAATTTTATACATTTGTTTCATATTACCTACATATATGATTTCTATATATTAGATTTGCTATGCAGCATTACATATGCTATACAGCAGTTAAAAAGAGGAAACCACTACATATAGCATCAAGCGCGAACCTCACAGACATTCTGTTGAGCAAAAGAAGCCAGACTCTAACCATATGATTCCATTTCTGTGAAAGTCAGGAATAGGCAAAGTGAAATATAGCAGTAACCTCTGCCCGGGAGCAGGGTGTTTTCTGGGAGAGTGCATGAGGAAGTTCTGGGGTGCTGGAAATATTCTATACACTTATCCAGGTTGAGGTTCCACACGTGTATATATACATTACGTATTTCAAAATCCATCTGGCTGTATACTCAAGATTTGCCAACTTCATTAGGTAAGTTACACTCACCACCTACCCTTCCTGCTCCCTGCCAAAAAAGAAGGCAACAAAAATTTTAGACGATATTGTTTTGGTTTATTTGGTTTGTGTTTTGTTTCTGATTAATTTCACCGCTGGGAAAAATTAGTGGGCAGGCTCAAGTCTCACTTGAGTCCATCGTATTATAGGTAAATACTATTTCATTGTATGTGGCCAGGGAGAGAACAGCTGTTCCTGTGTCTTAGCTAGGTCCGAGACTGGTTTCCTGTGAGCATGTGAGTGTGTGTGTGTGTGTATGTATGTGCATGTGTGTGTCACATGATGTTCAGTTAGATGATGATCTGCCAGGGGTCAGAGATTGTGTGTGTCAAATTCCCCTTAACACCCGCACCACCCACAGAGATTGATTTCAACAAAATTTATTGTATGTCTAGTAGGTGCCATACTCTATTCTGAGGACTGGGGATATAGCAATAAAACAGAAAAAAAAAAAAAAGCGCCTAGTTTTGGTGATACCAATCAAGATTGGTGGACAGTGGTTATAGGGTGGAGGAAAGATCGTTTTCAGATTCTTTCCAACTTCCTTTGGGATCTGGGGCAGGCCTCACATCCTCCAGCATTTTGCCTTTTCCAATAAAGAACTCCAAGTTGCTCCTCTGCAGGCTGGAAAGAGGGGTGGGGTGTGAGCCAACAGGTCAGACTACCACAGTTATGCCACCAGTCAAAGCCTGCAAATGACTAAACATGGTTTTAGCTAATATGAAGGACCCCCCAGAGCAGTCAGGGACTATCACTAAAGTGTCAGGTCATTAGGAAGGGCAAACACAGACACACTTTGTTTGGTTCCTGGTCCTGCCGCCTCTTCTCTGGGTCACTGTGGACAGGTCACTTAATCCTCTGAGCCTTTTTTCTCATCGGTGAAATAGGATGGTCATGTCTACCTCAAAGGGCTATTTGTACGGGTAAAAGAAGCTAGATCAGCGCTTCCGTGGCACACAGTCTTTGGGAAATATGTAGTAGTTATTGGAATTAATTGGAGAGACAGAATATACGCATCCAAACTGAAAACGTTCACTCACCTCCCACTCGAATCTAAAGTATGCCTGTTCCCACTCCTCAGCCTTGCACACAGCTCTTCAAACTCCTACACCCTCTGCCAAATCAGGAAACTTCCCACCTTCAAAACCAGAGACATGCCATATTCAGCAAGACTTCCCAAACTCACTTGTTCCTCCGTGGCAAATACCCCTGCTTCAGACCTCACATCTCTGCTGCCAGGAAAGCTGTTCTCATGATCGAACTCCCTTGTTTTTCCATCAGACAAGGAGATGCTTGTGGGCAGGGGCTGTGTCCCCTGATCAGATTAGAGTTCTGACACCAGCCACTATGGAGTCCTTGACTCATGGCCTGCAGAAGCCACACTTGATTCCACCTGAAGGTCTTAGCATGTGCCCCGGCCAGGACCTGGGATGCTTGCTGCTCTGCTCTTTTCTCTCCCTTCTCTCAGCAAGTTGCCAAATGAACTCTTAGATACCCTCCAGGACTCCGCTTAAACACCACTTCCTTCAGGAAGCCCTCCTTGACTCCTGGACTGAAATTCCTTATTTTACCCTCTCAAGGCATCCAGTAATTCTCCTTCAGAGCACTGACAGCCAAGAATGATTACATACCAGCAAGACTCCTTTAAATGTTGCAAGTTCAATGAGAACAGGTACATTGTTTTCCCTAGTATAGTCTCAGCACTTACTTAGTTCAGTGTTTGGTGGGTGCGTAACAGAAGTGCAATAAACACTCTTTGAATGAATGAGTGAATGAATGAATGAGTGAGTCAGTGAATGAATAAATATAGCCTCTCCTCACCGTTCCCAGGTCTTAGCACGCATCTGTCCATACAACACCCTCAGGTGCCAAGGAAAAGGACAGATATAAGGACCGTCATCTGCTTCTGGCTGAGGTATATTTATTTCTTCCTGGGAACTTGTTACCTTTTTTCCCCGGTTGAGCCATGAGTCTTCAGGTTTTCTGGACAACACCCCCCACCCCCACCCCGTACACACCCTGTGCCACCAACACTGAAGAACACACACATTCCTCAGTCAGAAGAAAAGCTTCCAAAGGGTTTTCCCCAACAGGGGGAACGGGGCAGCAGGCTCATACCACGGCAGCGACCACGGGCTAAATATACCCTGCTTTGCATCCTGTGTGCTTGAAAGCACACCCGGTAGACACGCATCGCAGGCTTGGAAGCGTACCTCACCCGTTCACCCACGCCAGCTCCAAGAAGCTGCCCCCACAGCCCCCACAGCCCCCACAGCCCCACTGAAAGAACCTGGCTGGATCCTCTGGTCTACCCCCGCCCCACTTCACCCCCACTACCACCCCCCCACCCCCACCCCTGCCCTACCACCCCCACCCACCCATACCCCCACCACACCCCACTCCACCCCACCCCACACCAATATTTTGCCTTTGCCCAGTTCTGACATGTGGTTAGACAGGTGCCCACCAAAGCCTTGGGCAGCAGCCAGAATCCGTGGGGCTGTAGAGTGCGGATCCCCACCCCAGGGGGCGGTGGCCAGGAAAGCACTGACGCAGGTGGCCTGCAGTCTGGTTACTGTCTGTTCTTCCTGCTGCAACAAATCACTGTATTGCCCTGAGCCTGTTTCCTCAGTGGTAAAATGGGGGTGGGGAGTGATCATACCTGTGCGTCCCACCCCCCAGGCTCATAGTACAAACCAACCCCAGCTGGGAGAATGGAGAGAAGGCCCTGCGATGGGCTGGCCACCGTACAGAACACTGAGGA
The DNA here is from genome assembly GCF_046562875.1 of Panthera onca. Taxonomy (NCBI): domain Eukaryota; kingdom Metazoa; phylum Chordata; class Mammalia; order Carnivora; family Felidae; genus Panthera; species Panthera onca. Next base: position 34,484,013 of record NC_138355.1, on the reverse strand, counting down.
AACAAACGTGAAGGAGGTTGGCCCCTGCCCTCGAAGGGGCCACGTCAGCAGTAAACAAACATTCACAATCCAGCGTGACAGAGGAGTGGGAGGGGTGCCACCAATGGGCCACACAAGAGGAGCAGATGCCAGGGTGATGGACACCTGTGGAGCGTGTAAAAGATCCTCCACCAGGAACTCAGGCCAACCAGAGCATAACTCTTGCCCGCTGGCTGCGTGACCTTGGGCAAGTTACTTAGCCTCTCTGTGCCTGCTCTGTGCCTCATAGAGGTGATATGAGGATGAGGATACGTAAATGAACTTTTGTAAATGAACTTACGCAAAGTACTTAGAACAGTTCCAGGGGCAAAGTAGGCACAAAATAAATGTTAGCTGTTATTCTTATTATCTTGAATTCATTCAACCAATATGTACAAGGCTCTGTTTCAGGCACAGGGAACATGTCAGTAAACAGAACAGACCAGAAAAATCTGCTCTCGTGGAGCTTACATTCTGGAAGGGGAGGGAGACCTATTTAATACACAGTAAAACCTTGGCTCTCGAGTAACTTGGTCTGCGAGTGTTCTGCAAGACAAACACACATTTCTAATAAATTTTAACTTGATAAACAAGCGATGTCTTGCCATATGAGTAGTTATGCGATCACAACAATGATTCTTGAAATTTCCTTTGATATATAAGTGCTTTGGATTACAAGCATGTTTCTGGAGCGACTTATGCTTGCAAACCAATATTTTACTGTATTTGATGAGGGTGCTTTGGAAAAGAAGGAAGGAGAGAAGGGGAATAGAGTTCCAAGCCATGGGGGAGGGTTTCCATTTTAAGCATGGTGGTCAGGGAAGGGCTCACTGGGAAGGGGACATCCACCGGAAGAACCAGGGTACAAGCAGAGTAGCATCAGGGGCCGTCTCCTCTGGTCCTATGAATACATCTTTAGTTGCAAAAGAGAAATGACCAGGAATGTGAGGATTAAATTAGAAACTACAAAACGCCAGACATACACTGAGCCCAGAATAAATGTCAGCTCCTCCCTTTCCCTTTTGTCCCCAACGACTCCTCTCCAGTCATCAGGGAATTTGAGATCTCCCAACCAGAGCATGCTTCCTTCTCGAGCCTCTCTTGGCGCCCTTGCCTGGGTCCTTGCAGGCAGGGTGGTCTCAGGTCCGAGGAGCGTGCAGCGGGCTGCGGAGTGTTCTCAAGAAGACTGAGAACCTGAGCCTGGAGGCCGGAGGGCAGCTACCAGCCCCGCAGCCTTCTAGCGGTGGGACCTTGGCCAGGGACAACAATAACAACTGTCACTTATGCCAGGCACTTATTCATTTTATCTTTCCATCAGCCCTGGGGGGTGGACAGGAAAAGTGACCCTTGGGGAGGTTCACCGGGCAAGAGGCAGAGCAGCTAGGGCCAGATCCTAGCTGTGGCACTCCAATGTCCCAGCTCTCAGATTTACCAGAAAGAAAGATGAAATCAAAACCCGAACACCGGATTAAATTTGAGTTTCAGATAATCAAGAAATCGTTTTTTAGTATAAGTCTGTCCCAAATATTGAATGGGACATACTTGTAGTAAATTATTACATTGTTCGTGTGAAATTCAAATATAACTGGGTGACCTGTGTTTTACCCAGGCTTTCAGCGGATCTATCACATAGGTCTCCCAACGTTGGAAGTCACTGCCTCCCGGGGACTTGGAATATCTAGAGGATCTAGACGTAAAGGCACCAACCGAGGAGGCCAGTAAAGGTCCTGGCACGCCCCTTGCTTGAAGTGAGCTCTCACTTGAAGGTGGGTTGAGGCTCATCCCATACAGCCAGTAAGCAGGCAGAGGGGCCCCTGTTCTAGCTCCTGAGCTTTAGGAGGCCCGGACATGACTCTTCAATGGCCAAAAAAGACTACAGGGCCAAGAAGTACCCACCCAGAGCCTGTGTTCCCCAGCCACACTCTAGCACGAGGACCCCGAAAGTCACTGCCCAATGGGCCCTGAGCCAGCTTGCAGGGCTTGTGAGGATTTCCACCCTGGGCCTCCTGAGGGCCGACCTCATGGCTGGTGGGGACACCCCTGATTAGGACTGCCCGATAAAATACAGGGAGCCTAGTTACATCTGAATTTCAGACACACAAGGAATACTGTTTTAATGCAAGTATGTCCCAAACTTGACAACCTTTCCCTGGGCCCAAGGACGCCCATTGCTGTTTGGCGATGTGTCAGTGTGCGGGTGGGGCTGTCTACATAGGCACTGGTGATACTGGTGGCCCCCCAAGATACAGGATGGAACCAGAAATGGGAAGAAAAGGTGGGTGGGCCACCGTCTGGGAACACATTTGTTCTCCTACGCTGAGCCCTGCAAATACCAGCACCTCCCACTTCTCTCTGCTGTCCCCACCCACCTCTGAGCTACCAGCCCTGCCTTCCCCAAAGGGACTGCTCTTGAGTGGGGCACCAGGGAGCTGGCTGGCTCGTCCTCTGTCCAGCCCCCCCAGCCTTGGACACCAGCCCCGCAGCCCCTCCATCCCTACCCTCAAGCCTCTATCTGCCACTATCTCTGCGGCCTCCCCAGTCCTCCCAAGGTTTGCTCTCCCCACAAGGCCCCGAGGGCGTCAGTTGAAGAGATGGGTTGGAGAGATTGGGTAATGGGTGTTCTGGTCTAGACAAGTCTGACCCGGCCAGCCCCACAGGAGGAAGGTCAGAGACTGGCCAGCGGGGAGAGCAGCGGGTGGGGGTGAGGGCTGCTGGGAATTCAGATGCCCTCCTTGACCCATTCTAGAACCCTGCGGAAAATGCTGTTCTCTCCCCTGGAGGAGCTTCTCCTCAGGACTGAGGTGAAGAGTGAGGACAATGAACTTCTACCCCTGGGCCCCAGGCTGCAGAAAGGCCTCTGCTCTGGACGCCTCCCGTATCTGTATCTCGTTCGTACTTCAGTCCTAACACCGAGTATGTGTAGAATGCTTGCATCAGTGCCCGGGACGTGCTAGTGCTCAGCACGCTACTGCTTTTATCATCATCATCACTACTTAAGAATGATACACGACGACATTTTTACGCTCATCTTACTCACTGCGTGGTGAATTCCGAAGGACTGGGCAGGCCTGTGTTTCGTTCATTTTAGTGGTCCCGGCGCCTGGCACAGACAAATATGTGTTCAGTAAATGTTAGTCTAGTGAAAACAATGGATAGCGTTTAATTGTTCCCGTTTGCGTGTCCCTGACTTTCCCCCAGTGTCTCCGTGCTACGTGCACACGGACCAAGATAAACCGTCCCTGGCTTCTATTTTTGCTGTGCCTCCTTTTCACAAGGCCTCAAACCTCTCCAACTCTTCACACCCCCATTGCCTGTCCCCACCCCTAGATGCTTCCACCAGGGTTTTCGCCTCCCCAGTGCTCCCCACTGGGCGCCACCAGCCACTGCTGCCAACGGCTTGGAGCGGGGGTGTCAGGGGCCCTGGACTGGGGCGACGGTGGATGGGGTCAGAGTCTTTGAGGGAACATCTTTCCGTTTTATTTGCAGTCCTCTTTCTAGTGCTTGGAGAGTATCAGGCTGGGCTGTCTGTCCCCTCCCCTGATGGGCTGCGGGTCACTTCTCCCCCTAACGTCGGGAGTGCGGTTACCCACCTCTTTCCCGGGGCAAGTCCTCCTCAGCGGCTGCAGGGACTGGGGAACAAGACTTCTGTAGGACAGCCCCCCAGCCAGACACATCTAACCCTGTCTCAGGCCCGCGAGGGACCCTGCTACGGCTAGTCCGAGGAGTCACAGGCACGCACACTCACCCTCACCCCCACACACTCACCATCACATACACACCCTCCTGCACACTCTCATACACTCACCGCCTCACCCCTCCTGATCCCCTCTACTGTCAGCAGCTCCACAGATAAGCTACAATGTGACCAACCCACAAAACACACGCTGCTGTAGTAAACCTCGTTTAGTACTTAGGAGCCCCAGTTAGCAGGGGACGCGATGTTTTAAAAATCTCTATTTTCATTTTTTTTCAAAATTAGCACTTTTTCAGAATCCCTCTACATCACCTTCTTCTAGACCTCTGCATCCCTTCTGCTCCCTCTCTCTCAGCCCAGAACTTCTTGCTTGTTGCACCCCATCAATACCCCTAAAGATCCAGAGCTAGGGAGGCCCAACCCCGCGAAGGGCAGGCTGGGGAGGGACAGAAAGCCTCTGCATGACCCCTGCCATCTCCTGATACTTTGCTGGACTTGTGAGCCCGGGGGGCCCAGGGGAGGGCATCAGAGGGCCTCGTGCTCAGGGGCAGGGCTGAGGACACCCTCTGTTCTGGGCATCTGGGTGGCTTGCCGTCTGGCCTCAGCCACCCACACATGCAGTGATCTCTCAGTCCCGGGCTCAGCCTGGGTGCTGCTGGGGGCCTGCACTCTGCCTCCCTCCTTGTCTCTCCTCTCCAGCCCTCTTCCGCTTTCTCCTCATCCCTGCCCAGGCCCCTGCGGGTCCCATTTTGCTCCCCCACCCCCACTCCTTCTCTCCCCTGCACCTGTTTCTTCCTCTTTCTCCCTCTCCATCTTGTTGGCTCCTCTGAGTCACTTGCTTCCACACCGTCCTCTCCTAAACGGATAGCCGGTGGCCCCTCCCGGTCCCCTGAAGTGCAGGGCCTTTCAGGAATCCCCTTCTGAGAGCTCTGATCAGGCCTCAGGGGACCCGAGGGGCAGGTGGGGGAGGGGTGGATAGCAAAAATAGCTCCTTATCTGAGCCTGAGGGAGGCTTTAGCAGGGGAGGAGCTGAAAGGTTTCCAAGCCCAGTGGAGAGGACAGAGGACCAAGAAACTGGCACCTGTGATAATGTCTGTGCCTGAAGTGTCTGCAGGGTGCCCCTGGTCTTCCCATGCCAGGATGTGCCACTGGCCACCAGAGCAGTGGGACCTCCCAGGCACCTGGCCTCACTGCTCCTACTGTGGGGTTTTGAGAACTGGTGACAGGCGCAAAGACACTGAGGCAGGTCTTACAACATCAGGACTGGGGTTGCTTATGCCATTCCCAGTGGCTGCGTGCCCAAGGGGAGCTGGGTGCAGTGCTGTGCTGAGGGCCCCCATCAGTTCCTGCTCTGTACCTCCGGGACACCCTTCCCTTCAGGTGGACATCTTTTCCCTTCCGCCCACCCAAATCTCCACATCCCAGGGCCCACCCTCTGTGAAGTCCAAGACCGTGGGAAACCCTCCCTTGGCCTTTCGGTCTCTTAATTCCAGCCTGTGCCCAGCAGGCGCTATTGGTTGCCCGTTGTTCCGCGGGGGTCCTCCCGACTGCCGCTCTGCTGCCCGATGACAAGGGCAATGCCTTAGACATTTTTTTCTGAGACACAAATAAGCAGCAGCAGCATTATGGTCATTATGAGTTTATTTCTCTTATCATCATCGTATGGTTGAATTCTCCTCCAGAAAGAAACTCCCATTTGATAAAAGCTTTCAAAATGCCCTTTGCTTCCAGGACACGATTTCATTTCATCTTCACTGCACCCCTCACTAGTGGACATTGTAGCTCCCATTGAATAGGGGTGGGGAATGGGAGCTCAGGGCCCTGCGAAGACAGCAAGACTGGATTCAGTGCCACCCCCTACAACTGGACCTTCCCTCCTCCCGAAAGCTCTCTCTTCACCTGGCCTCAAGGACACCAGCCTTCCTGGCTCTCCTCTTGCCTTCCTGGTTGCTCCTTCTCTTCTCCTGGGCTTCTCAGAGTCCCCAAGGCCCAGCCCTTTTCCTTTTCTCTGTCCGCACTTACACTCTTCATGACCTCATTCAGGCTCATGGCCACTGTCTAAAGGACGACACCTCAAACAGTTCTAGTCCAGACCTTTCTCTTGTCTACCTGCCTACCCGACATGCCCAGCTGGAGTGACAGACATCTCAGATGAAGTAGATCTGAGGCTACTCCAGTTCTCCCCAGGCCTCTCTGGAACCTGCACCATGGGGCACATGGGTGGCTCAGTCCGTTAAGCATCAGACTTTGGCTCAGGTCACAATCTCATGGCTTGAGCCCCGCATGGAGCTCTATGCTGACAGCTGAGAGCCCAGAGCCTGCTTGGGATTCTGTGTCTCCCTCTATCTCTGCCCCTCTCCCACCTGTGCTTTCTCTCTCTCTCAAAAATAAATAAACATTAAAAAAAAAGAAGAAAGAAGAAGAAAGAAAGAAAAGGAAAGGAAGAAAGAAAGGAAGAAAGAAAGAAAGAAAGAAAGAAAGAAAGAAAGAAAGAAAAAGAAACTTCTCTGTTCTGTCCTTCCCGGTTTCAGCCCCTGGAAACTGCAACTTCTCTTGTCAAATACCCGGAGGCTTTCTTTGCTTCCTCTCTTTCTTTCCGTCCCCAAATCCAATCTGCAGGCGATCCCACTGGCTCTTCCCTCATCTATACCCGAAATCAACCTCTTCCCCCACCACCACGGTATCTCCCTTGCTCCAAGTTGCCCTCCCCTGTGACCTTCGGGTCCCACCAGGCCCTAGTTGGTCTCTGTTTCCACCTTCTACCTGCCCAGCAGTGGGAGTGTCCTTTACACATAGAAGTCAGATCGCATCACGTCTGTGCTCAGAGCTAGCCTCCATTCTCTGCTCTGGACCCTGCCAATCCCCATCTCTTCCTACCTCCCTGCCCCACCCCCTTCTCTCTAGCTCTTGCTCTCAAACACAACAGCCTGCACTTTCCTGCCTCTGCACTTTGACCTGGCTGTTCCCTCTGCCTGGGATACTCTTCCTCTGGAACTACATGGATAACTCCTTCACTTGCCCTGACCACCGTGTTAGGATTGCAGCCAGAATCAACCTCAGCCCCAGTCACACACACTACTGGTCCCCCTTTTTCTGCTTCACTTAATCGTTATTTCACTGTCTTTAAGATCTAATTTACTTATCTCTTACGGTGATTATGGACTGTCTCCCCATTCCCCACGAGAAGCAACCCGAGGGCAGAGGCATCAATCTTTTTGGTTTGCTGCTATATCTCAAGTACCAATAGTGGCGCCTGGCACATAGTAGGCACTCAATAAATATTCCATGACTTAATGAACAGCTTATCCCTTTCTCCTCTTTTGCTTGTCTGTGTGCTAGAACTTCTTGAGGCTCCAGCTAAGAAGCTGGCCAGGTGGACATGTTCTATTTTCTTAGCCCCGTAACTTAGGAACAAGGCAGGGGAGGCCTTAGAAAGCCTGGAAGCTGCTAGGACAAGTTTGGCTGGTCCATCAAAAAACAACAACAACAACAACTGCTTGGGTTGGGCTGAGCCCAGCCGTGACCTGTGCATATGGCGCCTCCCTCATCGCCCTCCCATTCCAAACCCAAGGGGCCCAGCTGAGCCCGTGTCACCTAGCCTGCAATGTGCCCCACCTACCGCCCTGACCTGTTTTCTCTCATTCACTCCTCCTCACAGCTTCTCCAAACCCCTCCCTGCCGGGGAAGCTGCCTCCCAGTTCCACTCCCACATGGACCACAAGATGCTTGCATGGATCTGGACGCCCTCAGCACTGGGTACAAGCAACTTGAATACTGCCGCCCCCCACACGTACACCCCCAGGGTGGTTTATACCACAGGAGCTGCTATGGAGGCAGGCTACTTCCATTCAAATGCAAGCGCCACTGCTAACCAGCTTTGTGAGTGTGGACAAGTCTACTGTGCTCCCCAAACCTTAATTTCCTCATCTGTAAAGTAGGACCTGTGGCTGCCTTTGAGGGTTGCTGTCAGAGAATCTATTCACAGAGAATCTAGTACCTGCGGCCCAGTGGGTGCTGAATCATGGTTACTGCTCCGTGAACTCCCACTTCTTGAGGGCCCACCGTGTGCCAAGCACTGTTAAAGGTGCAGGCGGCCGTCCAGTGCGTGGTGGGTGGGGGGAGGGGACAGCGTCCTTCTTAATGGACGGGCGTTGAGATGAAGTGTTGCCGCCGGGAATTGCTACTGGAATTCTGCCTTGGATTGCAAGCAGATAGAAGACACGGTGCGTGTGACTTGCATCAGGGTGGGGGTGGGGGGCGCCCCAGAAACTGTCCTAACTTATTGCTGTCTGCGAAAGGAGCAACGTTTATCGGGGAAAAATATCCACTGGTGTTGCAAAAAGACTTGAGGCTCATCTGCAAAACTCACGGAGGGCGAAAGGGTTTGGGGTCAGGCAAGTCTGGCTCAAAGCCCAGTTCCGCAGAAAAAAGGCTGGAAGGATATTCTCTTCTCTGCGTAGGGCTCACTTTCTCTCTCCAGGTCTCTTGTGAGCATGCTGTTGGCAGTGATGTCAAAACAGGCTACCACCACTGCGTCCTCAGCGTCTCTGACATCAGTGGGCAGTGTGGGAGGACGGCGGGTCACCGGCGACCAGCTGCTTATTGAGGCCATCTTCTCCAGAGGTGACATTGTGCTGTATCTGTGCTGGCTGGCACCACACCCCGCACCTCTGTTACACTGCAAAACTTCTGCCTTCCCGGCTGGCTGAGCCAGGTGAGCTCCCCCTGAAAAGAAAGAAAGGAAGGAAGGAAGGAACAAAGAAAGAGAGACCCTCTTCTTTTTCTTTCTTTCTTTCTCTTTCTTTCTTCCTTCCTTCTTTCTACTTTCTTTCTTTCTTTCTTTCTTTCTTTCTTTCTTTCTTCTTTCTTTCTTTCTTTTTATATATTTTTGAGAGAGAGAGAGACAGACGGACAGACAGAGCATGAGCAGGGGAGGGGCAGAGAGAGAGAGAGGGAGACACAGATTCTGAAGGAGGCTCCAGGCTCTGAGCTGCACAGAGCCTGATGTGGGGCTCACACTCACTAGCTATGAGATCATAACCTGAGCCGAAGTCAGATGCTTAACTGACTGAGCCACCCAGGCACCCCACAAATGTCTTTAAAATGAACAAAAGAATGGAAAACAGAGTAGTTGCTGCTGCTGCTGCTGCTGCTGCTGCTATGAACCTCTAGGCAAATTTAGGGAAGCCAAGCTGCCCTTCTTCACCCCTGCTTGGTTTCCAAAACCCTGCTCCTCCCTCTCTCCATTCCCAGGCTCTGCATTTACATCACATATTTAAATATTCACAGTTTGGGGGGCACCTGGGTGGTTCAGTCGGTTGAGCATCTAACTTGGGCTCAGGTCATGATCTTGCAGTTTGTGAGTTTGAGCCCTGCTTGGGGCTCTGTGCTGACAGCTCAGAGCCTGGAGCTTGCTTCGGATTCTGTGTCTCCCTCTCTCTGCCCCTTCCCTGCTCATGCTCTGTCTCTCTCTGTCTCTCAAAGATGAATAAACGTTAAAAAAATTTTTTTTAAATATTCACAGTTTTGCCTGAAATAGATGAGAATCATGAAGCTTGCAATGTTTCCCAAGGATTACCAAAATCTCTTAATCCCCTTCTTTCCTGTAATATCCTGTAGGGAAACTGATTTTAACAAATGCATTTTTAAATTGCTCAAACGTTTTCAAACACATGGCTCTAGAGTATCAGGAACAGCTTCCATATTGAGGCATCAATGGTAGTCTTAGTTTGCACCAAATTGTGTGTGCGTGTGTGTGTGTGTACGTGTATTTCTTAATCCCAGCTTCCTCACTTACCTTGGGACCTGTCCCCAGGTGTTTGGCCCCCTGAGCCTCACCTGTAACACCCGCATGACATTCCTCCAGGAGGAATCCACTGAGCACCTTCTATGGCAGGACCTTCTCCAAGCCCTGGACACAGAGTGAACAAAACAAAGGAGATTTAACCTGTTGCGTGAGAGGAGCCAGACAATTAGTTACGTACCTCAGATCATTTTCAGCATTTAGAAGAAAAACGAAGCAAAGGAAGAGCACGGTGACCTACCTGCCCCTTGAGCTGCTGTGTGGATCGTACCACGTGTCAGGCCCACGTAGGAGCCTGGTTTCCTTGTCTCACTCCATCATCTCCTACAGCACCCTGACCAAGGGGTGGGAACGTCCCACCCACACTCCACATTATGAGGTATTTTTATTTTTTCTCTTTATCAGCAGAAACTCAGGATAGGAATGGCAGTGGGCATGGTGGTGGGCGTGTGAGATACTTTTCTATTTCTTCTCTTTACTGAGCCTACTACGTTCCAGGCAGTTGGCCTGCACAGCCTTTTTAAAATTGGAAACTTTTACATAAACACCCTGAGTTCTGGATCCTCTTGAAAAATTGGGACTCTAGCAGCACTGGGTATGCCTTCCCTTGGGGCAACAAGTAGCCAGTGCCAAGAGGTGGCTGGTTACTTTCGAGAGCGTGAACGTTCTCTGGCTCACTAGCCCTTAAAGTCTCTTACACACGGCCAGCTTTGCTCGCCTGACTTATGTGCTCATCATAATGAATACATACAAACTAAGGGAAGAATACTGACAGAAACATATCAGGTTTTGACATTCCTCCCATGGAGAAGAGTCTATGTCCCTCCCCTTGAATTCGGGTGACTCGTGCTTGCTTCAGCCAACAGAGTCCAGTGGAAGTACCAATATGTCAGAGGCTAGAACATAAAAGCCCTTCCGCTCTGTTCACTGGAACTCTGTCTTCCAGAGTCCCAAACTACCATGTAAGAAGTCCAATTGCCCTGGGGCCACCATACTGTAAGGATGTCCAACCCACATACTTCCAAGCCACATGAAGAGGCCATTTATGGGGGCTCTAGTTGGTAGTCCCAACTGAGCCCAGCCTTTGAGCCATCCCGGTCCGGGCACCAAACATGTGAGTTAAGATGTTTCCAACATGTGAGTTAAGATGTTTCCAGATGATTCCAGCCCTCAACCAGCCACCTGTTCATGTCTTCCACCCTGAGGCCTCAGACATGTGGACAAGAGAAAATTCATCCTCACTGTGCCCTTTCCAAATTCCTGACCATAGTAAAACGAGTGTTGTTTATATATTTTGGGGTGGTTCATGATGCAGCAATAGGTAATTGGAACAATGTCCATTAGGAAGGATCAACTGAGCCCAGAGCTGAAGGTAAGTAGGTAAAGAGAGGGGCACTGGAGCAGAGCATTTTGAATAGGGGTTTGGGGAAGACAGCAGGTACAAAAGCTCTCTGGTGGGAGGAATCTGGTATATTAAAAAACAATAAAGAAAGCAAGCAAGCAGAAACCCCTCTAGGTATTTCCAGCACGAACTATTTAATACAGGAAGTTAAATGTTTAAAAACAACAAAACGCTAGGGCTGAAAGACAAGTCAGAGAAGCTGCCATAGAATTCAAATTTAATACCAGGTTTCAAGATTCAGGAAGTTTCAAGAAACACAGGAAACCTTCCACAGTGATCTGATTCTATTAGGAAGGCAGGTGATGTGACAGAAAGCACCTACAGGCGGCTACAAATCTTCTATCTATGAACCCAAAGCTCATGTAATTGTCCACCACTGCCCTGCTAGAGACACAATAATATTTCTGCTTCTCTTCTACTTCCAAGTCTATCATAAGTGCCTCTCATTTGTGGAAACAAACCTAGAAGCTTATTGGCTGAGGATTCTGGGAAATGTGGTTTCTGGGCTTCTGGCTCCGACAGCACTGGGGAGAGCGCAGAGGGGAAGGGGGACTGAGGTCAATGGGCGATCCAGCACACAAGGCACGACTGACCTCTCCTTCATCTCCTTCATCACTTCTGGTCATCTTGTCTTCCATTTCACTTCAGCTGCTCACCCCTGTGATCATGCCCCCATAATCTCAATGTCGTGTCTCCTGTCTTCCCAATTCACTCCCTCTGGTACCTGAATTCCAATAATTCTTCTATCTCCTGAGACTTACCCATCCTTCCTTTTCCCTCCATCTCCCCAGTGCCCCTCTCACCCCGATTAGATGATCTAGTCAATCACTATAGGCACTCATTTTAATACCCTCAACGCCCTGCCCCCTCTTCCTTCACTGTATTCTTCTAGAAAAATGCCAGCTTTGGCTAAATCTAGCTCTCCACCTACTTAACACCTGTACCACAACAGCTAAATGTGTCTAGAAAACATCAACGATGGTAACTGACCTTACTGTAAATTCACAGCCAACTGAGGTCAGGTGGACACCTAGGGCTCCCCAGGAATCCTATCTAATTTCTCTTGTTCATTCGCCCTCCCACTCTCTAAGAAGACTTGCCAGAGAACTTTCATATGCTCCTACCACATCTGCCAACTTAAGTCTGTATCCAGATATTACACTTTCCTCCTGTTACTCTGGACACTGTTAGTGCTCCTTGCTGAAGCCAGACCCTCTCCTTAGAAACTAGAGCCCATCCTGTCATCTACCCAAGGACCTTATTCCAACAGTGTCTCTCTCCTTCATCATCACATTTTCACCCTCTATCATGTCACTCCCATTAGCCTACGGACATAATGCTATTTCCCTTATCTTTCAAAAATAGTCTTCGGGGTGCCTGGGTGGCTCAGTTGGTTGATTCCAGCTCAGGTCATGATCTCACGGTTAGCAAGTTTGAGCCTCACGTCGGGCTCTGTGATGACAGCACCAAGCCTGCTTGAGATTTTCTCCCTCTCTCTGCCCCTCCCTGGCTTTGTCTCTCTCTCTTTATTCTCTCTCAAAATAAATAAATAAATAAATAAATAAATAAATAAATAAAACCTTAAAAACAAAATAGTCCTCTCCTAATTCCATGTCCCATACCAGCTACTGACCCCATTTCTATACTTCTTTACAGCAAAACTCTTCAAAAGAGTACCTGTACTCACTGTCTTCAATTCCTATCCTCCATTCTCTCTTGACCCCACTTCCATCAGTCTGTTCCTCTTACTTCTCCACAGAACACATCACCTCAAGGTGACCAATTACTGGCCAACACATTGATTCTCATTGAACTTGAACTGGGTATGAATTGAACATACCCAATTCCCATCTCACTTGGCCCCTCCGGACTTTTTAACTGAGCTGGTCACATGTTCCTTGGAACATTTTCTTCCCCTGGCGTCCAGGACCCCACCCTCTCCTGGTTTTTCCTCCTACCTCACTGGCTGCTCCTTCTCTGTGTCCTTTGCTGACTCTTTTTCATCTTCCTGACCCCAAATCATTGAAGTGCCCCAGGCCTCTGTCCTTGGACTCCTTGGTCTCTTTAAGAGCCCATTGAGGTGGGTGGTCCCGAATTTAAATAAGGACAATTCTCAGCCATGCTCATGGTTTTAAACGCGTCCTATAGCTGATGACTCTTAAATACACATTTCCAGCTAGATCTGTTTCCTGAATTCCGTACTTGAACATCCAAATGCCTATTTGATACCTTCTCTGGGAGGTTTAATATTTATCTCAAATTTAACATGTTCAACACCAAACTCCTGCTCTTACCTGCAAAGCCTGCTCTCCTATAGTCTTCTCATCTCTGTACGTGGTCAATCCATCTTTCCAGTTGTTCGGGCCAAAAGCTTGGAGTCATCTCTGACTCCTCAGTTCCTGTCACACCCAGTCCTGAAAGCCCTGCCAAGCATCTAGATTCTGGCCACCACTCAGCACCTCCACCACAGGGACTGTGTTCAAGCCTCCCTCATCCCTCTCCTGGATTCTGACAAGAGCTTCCTAACTGGTCTCCCCAATCCTGTCCCTTCCCTCCTTCATTTTATTGTCAAAAAAGCAGGCGGGGATCCATTTAAAACCTAAGTCAAAGTCATGCCATTTCTCAGCTCAAAACCTGCCATCTCACTCAGAATAAGAACCAAAGTGCAAATGCCTGGGTTCTTCTTTGATCCCGTCTTCTATCCCCTTCTGTTGCAGCCACACTGTCCTCCTTGTTCTTGAGCATGGAAAGCATGCTCCCACCTCCGGGCCTTTGTATGTGCTGGTCTCTGCCTGGCATGTACTTGCCTCATATGTCTGGCTTGCCTTCTTTTTAGGCCTTTGTTACAATGACACATTGTAAGTGAGACTTTCCTTGACCATCCTTTTAAAATCCTGGCCATCCTTCCTTCAAGGCCTTTCTTCTCTCTTTTTTTTTTTTTTTTAGTGTTTATTTATTTATATGAAATTTATTGTCAAATTGGTTTCCATACAACACCCAGTGCTCATCCCAACAGGTGCCCTCCTCAATGCCCATCACCCACCCTCCCCTCCCTCCCACCCCCATCAACCCTCAGTTTATTCTCAGTTTTTAACAGTCTCTTGTGGTTTGGCTCCCTCCCTCTCTTTTTTTTTCCTTCCCTTCCCCCATGGTCTTCTATTAAGTTTCTCAGGATCCACATAAGAATGAAAACATATGGTATCTGTCTTTCTTTGTGTGACTTATTTCACTTAGCATAACACTCTCCAGTTCCATCCACGTTGCTACAAAAGGCCATATTTCATTCTTTCTCATTGCCAAGTAGTATTCCATTGTGTATATAAACCACAATTTCTTTATCCATTCATCGGTTGATGGACATTTAAGCTCTTTCCATAGTTTGGCTATTGTTGAAATGTTTATTTATTTTTGAGAGAGAGAGATAGCACAAACAGGGGAGGGATGGGGGAGGGGGACCCAGAATCTGAAGCAAGCTCCAGGCTCTGAGCTGTCAGCACAGAGCCTGACGTGGGGCTTGAACTCATGAACAGTGAGATCATGACCTGAGCCAAAGTCCAACGCTTAACCAACTGAGCCACCCAGGCACCCCTCCTTGATCATCCTTTTGAAGTAGGACCCCTTTTTCCCCTCCCTGTTCTGTTTTTCTTCTTAATGCTTTATTGCCAGCCAACTTGCTCTAAATTTTTCCTGACTCTAGAATATAAATGCCACAAAAGCAGAGACTTTATTTGGGTCACGTGAGTATCCTCAATGCATATATCCATGCCTAGCACACAGGCATTCAATACTATTTGTTGCATTAATTGAATGAGTAGGTGTGGAGGTCATGGCTGTTAGGTGGGGCTGAGAGGTGGGCAGGAGCCAGATCAGCAGGGCTTTTAGGTCTTGCTAAAGATCTGGGGGAGGGCTGACATGATCATAGTTGTGCTTGGAAAAGCTCCCCTGGGTTCCAAGAGGGAGAACACTTCCTCTAGAAAGGTGATTCTTGCCTTTATGGAATTGAGCGTAGGGAGATAGGGGGATTTGCATTTTAGAAGATGCTACTCTAACTTAGAAGGGGCAAGGGGAATGTGGGGCTAAAGAGATCTCTGCATTTGGACAAGACGCAATACCACACGGGGCTGTGATTATGGGCAATCAACCCTGTACCTCTGAGTCAGCAGCTCAGTAAAACCCTTTACAAGCAACAGGCCCTCCTGCACTGGAGGGGCCTACAAAGGCTCACTGCTCCAGAGATTATCAGAACGTAGTGGATGTGGCATTCTCCCACCTCCCTTGTCACCCCGCATCAACTTCCCTTTTCCTCCTGCACTCAACCCGGAGAGATTTCAGTGGAGATCAAGTCCAAGGACAAGAGGCTAGTGAGCTTCTCAGGCCCCCAGAGAGTAGGGGAGGAACTGTGGGAAGGGACTGGGGCTGAGCAGAAGCAGCCTGCAGACCCTCTCAGGGTGGAGCACCCCCCCGCCCCCCCTTTGCCGTGAGGTGTGGCCCTGGGGCAGCCCTCACTCAAATGCTCCCTGTCACCAACACTGCAGTCACCCAAACAGCTGCACTATTTATTCAGCATTTCCCTGGCCTGCTGGGCTCCTCAAACTAAATTTGCCTTCTGCACATTCCTTGAGGGTTTTAATAACCTACCAGTAAGAACAAAAAGTCCATTTCTACTAACCTAATGTCAGGCCAAGGTGGAAATACCTTTCTAGGGCCCCTCCCTGTCCAGCTCAGCTGGACTCTCATTGCAGAGGGAAGCAAAATTAATTTTGACTTTGCTGCCGAGATGCACCTAATTCCTTCACTTTGCCAAGGAAGGGGGGAGGAAAATCACAGCCAGCAAGGCAGAATGTTCCCTCCCCAGGCACTCAGGAGTTTGGGATTCTTTCCTACCTTCTCGTGTGCTGGGTTGCAGGATTCTTGCCAGCTACTGACCTCCCATGTCCTGCTCTAGTGCCTGCCAGGCACATACCACCTAATGAGGCCACAGGGCCTTAGGGAGAGCGCCAGGCTGAGCCTGTGTAGCCAAGTTTGCTTTGTCACTAACCACAGGTCACAGGCCAATCCCGGGTCAGAGGCATCCTGCAAATGCACGGTTGTTGGTGGCAGAGGGGAACCAGAGAGGAGAGAGCTTCCTGAAAGATCATGGGCCAGACTAGAGAATCAGCCCTCGCAGACCAAGAGCAACCCCTCTTCGGGACCCTCTGTCTCCTGCCCCGGCGGGAGCAGGAGACCATCCACCATTTCCCCTCTCTCCTGCCCCCAGGAAAGTTCCTCTTTCCCTAGTTCTCACTCAGGAAAGTCTAAATACAGTGAACCATAATTATTGATTGATAGAGTCACCTGTGGGGAGAAAAGTTTCCTTCCCTTTTGGAGGAAGGTGAGACAGAAAACTGACGCTTGAGTGCCTTCTGTCCACTTCGGAATGTTAGCCTGGTATTATGGAAAGTGCCTCAGTATCTGAGCTTAGAACAAGCAGGGCAGGGGCTCAGATCCCAACTTGCCTTGTATAACTATGTGGCTCTGGGCAAGGTACTTAGCTTCCTGGAGCCTCTGTAACTACTTCTGTAAAACAAGAGTAACAGTACCTTCCTCCCACGGCTTTTGCAAAGACTAACAAACATGCAGCAAACTTAACTCTTAACTCCAGCTTGAGTTAATAAATGGAGAAACTGAACTGCTAAGAGGTTGGGTTATATGCCAACAGAGGAAATGTCTTGGGGCTGACACGGGACCCCCAGACTGAGCCTGTTGGGGGCAATGGTTCTCTAGCAGGATGCAGGAATTTGGGGTTTGCCAAGGTCGGTTCTGACTCATGATGACCTTGAGGGCCACACAGCTTGTACGGCACCTGGACCTGGTCACTAGCCTGTTGAACACCTCTTCAACAACACATCAGTCAACGAGTTTGGGCCTCTTCCCCTGCCCGGTACCATAGGTGGATTTAAAAAGGAATGAAAAACAGGCCTTGGCTGGGTGACCAACTCCTCCCCCTTTGCCCAGGCAGGCCTTTCAATGTTAGCACTCAAGTCTCATGTCCCAAGAAACACCTTTTCAGTTCTGGGCAAACCAGGACGGCTGGTCACCCTGGTCCAGACAACCACCAACAGAAAGCAGCACTGACCCAGGTAGCTCTGACGTGGATGCTGATGTTTGTGCTGCTTAAAACTCGTGGGCTGAGTGTCATTTCAAGACGACCAACTGAGCACAAGCTACCACTCTCCCTTTTGGCTCAAGTTCTAACAATCACAGAAAAAAACACCGAACTTTTTTAAAACGTCAGTATGTATTGAGGCATCATTTGCATAGAAAAATGACACTTCTCAAAGCGTATAGTTTGCAACCTTCTGACAAGTGCGTGCAGGTACGTTATCACCACCACAATCAAGATGTAAAACATTCATGTCCCCCCCCCCCCCCCCCCCCCCGCCAAAGTCCTGCGGTGCTCTTTACGGTCCTCCCCTTCCTCCAACCCTCAGCCACTGGCAACCACAAATCTGATGTTTGTCCTTGCAGCTTGGCTTTTCCAAAATGTCATTTGATGGGAATTAGACAATGTGAACCTTCTGTTTGTGGCTTAATGTGTGTGAGATTCCTCTGTGTTGTGTGAGTCAGAAGCTCTTTTTTGATTTCTGAGAAGTAGCCCACCACACGAACGTGTCGGAACTTGTCCATCTATTCGCCAACTGCCTGCTTCCAGCCTTGGACACTTACTTATAAGACAGCTATAAACATTCACACACAGATCTTGCACGAACATAAATTTTGATTTCTCCTGGGAGACCACCCTAGGGTAGGGCTGCTGGTTGTATGAATATTAAAAATCGCCAAACTGTTGGGGTGTCTGGGTGGCTCAGTTGATTGGGCATCCAACTTCGGCTCAGGTCATGATCTCACGGCTCATGGGTTCAAGCCCCGCATCGGGCTCTGTGCTGACAGCTCAGAGCCTGGAGCCTGCTTGGGATTCTGTGCCTCCCTCTCCCTCTCTTCCCCTCCCCTGCTCAGGCTCTGTCTCTCTCTGTCTCTCAAAAATAAATAAACGTTAAAAAAAAAAAAAAAAACTAAAAAAATTGCCAAACTATTTTTCAAAGTGACTGTACAATTTTGCATTCTTATCAGCAGTGAAGGAGAATTCCAGTTGCTCTAGACTGTCACCAGCACTTTTTAATTTTAGCCATTTCAGCCAATGTGTAGGGGTACCTCACTGTAGTTCTAACTTGTGTTTCCCTAATTCTAATGATGTTGGACATCTTTTCACATGTCCCTTTGCCATTCATACTCCTCTGATGAAGGGTCTGCTCATGTCTTTGCCCCATTTTTAAAAAAAGGGGGGCTCTTTGATTCTAATTATTGTATTTCAAGAGTTCTTTACATATTCTGCTCATAAGTCCTTTATCGGGTATTTGTTTTGCAAATATCTTCTCCTTGTCTGTGGCTTGTTTTTTCATTTTTTTGAGAATGTCTTCCAAAGAACAAAAGATTTTCATTTTGATGGAGTAAAATTTATCAATTTTTTTAGTTTATGCTTTTTGTGTCTTATTTAAGAAATCTTTACTTAGCCTAAGATGGTAAAGATAGTTTATGTTCTCTTCCAAAAGTTTGATTGCTTTAGCTTTTATATTTGAAAAATACAATTTAAAAATAAAATAAATTTGGGGCACCTGGGTGGCTCAGTCGGTTGAGCGTCCGACTCTTGATTTTGGCTCAGGTCGTGATCCCAGGGTGGTGGGATTGAGTCCTGCATCTGGCTCTATGCTGAGCATGGAGGCTGCTTAAGATTCTCTCTCCCTCTGCCCCTTTCCCCTGCTCTCTGTCTCTCAAAAATAATATTAATAATAATAAAATTAAAAAATAAAAATGAAATAAATCTATAATCAAACTCAGAAACAAGAGGAGGAAACTCTTCTGGGCCAGAAATTGTGTGGAGTCCCTAAAAGGCAGAAAGCACACGAGATTATGGAGAAGGTCATTGTTCTCAAAAAGGAAAGGGTGCTACCAAGAGGACCCCACCCTCAGAGGAGGTGGATACTGAAAGCAGCTAAGACATATAGGGGCTTGAACCCCTCTGTACCCTGTGCCCTGACCCTCTTCTCTCAGCCAACTCTATCTAGATACATGGTAGCAAAATTTCAGAGCACCAAAGAGAAAATCTTAAATCCTTCCAGAGAGAAAAAAGGATTACCTACAAAAGAAAGAAACTCAGATTGACATGAGCCCTCACTAGCTACATTGGATATAAGACAAGCAATACCTCTATAAATGTTAAGGGGAAATAACAGAAGCTAAAATTCCATGTCCAGCCAAAGTAGACTCTCTCTAAAACAATTACAGATATATTCCAACAAGAAGAAATATGAATCCATGACGAATGAGTTTCAAAAAGTAGTGAGGTAAGGGGTGCCTAGGTTGCTCAGTTGGTTAAGCCTCTGACTTCGGCTCAGGTCATGATCTCACAGTTTGTGGGTTCGAGCTCCACATTGGGCTCTGTGCTGACAACTCAGAGCCTGGAGCCTGCTTCAGATTCTGTCTCTATCTCTCTTGGCCCCTCCCCCACTCACAGTTTGTCTCTCAAAAATAAATAGATATTTAAAAAAAAGTAGTGAGGTGAAATACATGTGTTTATGTGTGTGTACACACCAAAAGTACATGTACATATATATGTGTATTTTGTGTATTTTATATATATATTTAAGTGTATATAAATGTTTACAGTGAAACAAAAACCAAAATAAAAAAAATTTCTAGAACTAAGCTCTTGATAAGTTTGGTAATTATGCCTGGTAACATGAATAGTTACCCTTGGTGATGGTATGGGAAGACATCCCATGTTTATGGATAGGAAAATTTAATATTACTAAATTTGGTTTGATTTCTCCTAAGTCTTCTGTCTTGGCCTACAAGTGGCTATCTCCTTGTTATCTTCTCAAATGGCCTTTTCTCTGTTGAGAACATATTCCTAATGTCTCTTTTTCTTCTTATGAGGACATCTGATCCGTTATATTGATTAAGGACTCACCCTATCAGCCTTATTTCAACTAGATCATTTCTTTGAAGACCCTACCTCCAAACGCAGTCTTACAGACTAAGGTCCATACATATGACCTCATTTAACTTAAATTACCTCTTTAAAGTTCCTTTGTCCAGGGGCACCTGGATGGCTCAGTTGGCTAAGTGTCCAACTTCAACTCAAGTCATGATCTCATGGTTCATGGGTTTGAGGGTTTGAGTCCCACGTTGGACTCTGTGCTGATAGTGCAGAGCTTGGAGCCTATTTCACATTCTGTGTCCCTCTCTCTGCCCCTCCCCTACTTGTACTCTCTCTCTCTTTCAAAAATAAATAAATAAATAATAAATTAATAAATAATAATAAATAAACAAACATAAAAATATTTATAAAAATAAAGAATACATAAGGGTCCTTTGTCCACATATTTTCACTTTCTGAGGTACTGGGTGTTAGGACTTCAACATATGAAGTGGGGGACCACAATTCAGGCCATAGCATTATTCAGTGGGGAAAGGACAGTCTTTTCCACAAATAGTATTAGGAAAACTGGCTATCCACATGCAAAAGAATGAAATTGGACCCTTTTCTCACATCATATACAAAAATTAACTCAAAATGAATCAAAGACTTAAATGTGAAAACCAAAATTAGTAGAGAAGAAAACATAGGGGAAAACCCTCATGACACTGAATTTGGTGATGATTTGTTGGATAGACAGTAAAAGCACAGGCACCAAGAGGAAAAATAGATAACTTGGATTTCATCAAAATTAAACACTTTTGTGCATCAAAGGACACTTATCAAGAGTAAAAGGCAACCATGAAATGGGAGAAAATCATATATATACAAATTCCTAGAACTCAACAACAAAAATACAAACAAATGAAAAATGGCAAAGGACTGCAATAGGCGTTTCTCCAAAAAAGATATGCCAATTCCAATATGCACATGAAAAGATGCTCACTATCACTAGCCACTAGGGAAATGCAAATCAAAATCACAATGAGATACTGCTTCATATCCGTTAGGATGGACATCATCAAAACGATGGAAAATACTAAGTGTTGGGGATTGTATGGAGAATCTGATATCCTGGAGGATTGCTAGTGAGAACGTAAAATGGTGCAACCACTATGGGAAATATTTTGGTGATTTCCCCAATTTTGGTGATTAAACACAAAATTACCATGATCCTGCAATTTTACTTCTAGGTGTATACACCAAAGTACTGAAATCAGAGACTCAAACATATACTTGCACATCAATATTCATAGCAGCATTATTCACAACAGACAAAAGGTGAAAATGACCCAAATGTTCATGAACAGAGAAGTAGATAAACAAAATGTGGTATATTCATACAATGGAATATTAATTAGCCTTTAAAAAAGTAAAAGCCTTTAAAAAAGACTCAACACAGATGAGTCTGGAAAACATAATGCTAAGTGAGATAAGCCAGACACAAAAGAACATACTATATGATTCCATGTATATAAGGGACCTAGAATATGTAAATACATGCAGACAGAAAATATAATAGAGGTTACCAAGATCTGGAGGAAAATGGTGAAGAGGAATTATGGTCTTATGGGTACAGAGTTTTTGTTTGGAATGATGAAAAATTTCTGGAAATGGAGAGTAGTGATAGTTGCATAACAACGTGAATGTACTTAATGCTGCTGAATTGCACATTTAAAACGGTTAAATGGTAAAATTTATGGTATATATATTTTATCAAAATAAAGAAATACACTGTAAAAAA
This sequence comes from Panthera onca, assembly GCF_046562875.1. NCBI lineage: Eukaryota > Metazoa > Chordata > Mammalia > Carnivora > Felidae > Panthera > Panthera onca. Next base: position 34,462,336 of record NC_138355.1, on the reverse strand, counting down.
TATTAGCGTGGATGGTTGTGCAGTGGAATGAGAGAGGAGAAAAGTAAAGACGTGCTAAGTTTCCTGTTCAAGGGACTTACTAGAGACAAATTGAACTGTATGGGAATGAAAAGTACAGCATAGGGAATACAGTCAATAATGTGGTGGTAACTCAGGGCGCCCGGGTGGCTCAGTAGGTTAAACCGACAACAGCTCAGGTCATGATCTCGCAGTTCCTGAGTTGGAGCCCTATGTTGGGCTCTGTGCTGACAGCTTGGAGCCTGGAGCCTGTTTCAGAGTCTGTGTCTTCCTCTCTCTCTGCCTCTCCCCTGCTCGCACTCTGTCTCTGTCTCTCTCTCTCCAAAATAAACATTAAAAATTTTTTTAAAAATAATGTAATAACTCTGTATGGTGATGGATGGTAACTACACTTATCACAGTATTTTGTAATGTATATAATTGTCAAATCACTATGATGTATACCTGAAACTAATGTAATATTTTATGTCAACTGTATTTCAATTAAAAAGATTGAACTCTAGCCATGGTTAAAAAAAAAATATGCTGGGGCGCGTGGGTGGCTCAGTCGATTGAGTGCCCAACTTTGGCTCAGATCATGATCTCACGGTTCGTGAGTTTGAGCCCCGTGTCCAGCTCTGTGCTGACAGCTCAGAGCCTGGAGCCTGCTTCAGATACTGTGTCTCCCTCACTATCTGCCCCTCCCCTGCTCATGCTTTGTCTTTCTCTCTCAAAAATAAATAAACGTTGAAAAAAATATTTTTAAGTATGCTTAATATTATGTGTTAAATATTTAAAGGGACTGAAGTACCTACAAAAATATAAGTAGAAGGTAAAACTTTCTAACAAGTAAAGGAAATTAAATGGAACAAAAAGCAGAAAGCAAAAGCAAAACTATAATGTATGGAAATATAAAACATACACAAAATGGCATGCCTAACTGTAAATACATCAGTAGTCTCAATAAATATGAACAGGTTAAATTTGCCCATTAAAAAAAGGAATCTAGAGCTGGATTTTTAGAAAGTGTCTAGCCATAGACTTTAAACTAGAGATGCACTTAAAAAAAATGACACAGGAAAATGAAAAAATAAAGAAATAGAAGAAGATATATCAAGCAAATATAAAGAGGATGAAAGTAGTTGTAACAACATAAATGTCAGACTACCTAGAATTCAAAGCATTAAAAGTGATAAAAAGAAATGTTTTATATTAATAAAAGGAGCAATCTCTCAAGAAGATATAATGATGATTATTGATATGCTTAAAACACAAGATTGAAATATATAAAGTAAAACTGAAAGTGACAAATATTTGTGATAGTGGGAGAGTTTTACACATTTCTTTCATAAAATGACTAATCAAGCAGACAGAAAGTAATTACAGGTATGGGGAGGGTTTTAATAACACAACTCAATAAATTTCTCTCAACAAACAAATGGAATACACATGAAATTTGCAGAACTTGATAATTTCATGATCATGACCACAAAAGAAATTTCAGCACATTCTAAAATGTTGACTTCATACAGTCTCATTCAGTAACTATAATAAAATAAATCTGAAACCATACAAAAATATAGCTTCCCCAACTCTACTTACCTTCGGATTAAACAGGAAGTCAAAATAGTGGTAACATATAACGTGGAAATGATACAGAATAAGAGTAGTGCATATTGAAATCTTCAAGGATTCAGCCAAACCAGCAGTCAGAACATTTATAATCTTAAATACACATTAAATAATTATAAAGTTCAAAAACAAATGAGTTAAACTTAAAAAAAAAACTAAGCTAATAAAAGAGAAACAAAGTAAACTCAATTGAAATAGAAAAAAGGAATAAAATAAGATTGAAACTAAAAATTAATAATTTAAAAACAAATTTGCACTTGTGTCTAAAACTAAATGATCTATTTGCAAAGCTCAATGTAATGGATATTTCGGCAAATATAACGAAAGAGAAAAAGAACAATTAAACTAAACATTAAGAAAAATGAAAGACATATGACTATAGATAGAAAATATATTTAATAATTATGAGGGACAACTCTAGCAGAACTTCAAGAGATGAATATTCCTGATATAACCTCTTCCACAGCTTGGAAAAATGGTGGAAAACCACTCACTCATTTTAAGATGTTAGCTTAACTTTGATTCTTAAACCAAACAGGATATCACAAGAAAAGAAATTTAAAGGCCAATATAACTTATGAGATAGATGCAAAAATCTTAAAGAAAATGTTGGGAAACCAACATTGTGATCAGCACTGTATTAGAAGACCATGTGAGGATTGAACTGAGAACTCAAAGGTAGTTCACATACAGAATCTGTTAGTATAATTTCCTATATTAATAAAATTAGAGAAGAAAATCAGATGACCACTTCAATAGACAATAAACAATAGCCTTTGATAAATTCAAGTCCATTCATGATTTTTTAACAAACTCCTAGAAAACTAACAAAACTTCATAAACTTGTTAAAAGGCATTAACCAAAATACTTAACAAAGGTGGCACATTTTTGTAAAGCACTAAAGCAATCCCACTAAAGTCAGTAAAGACTAAGTATTACCTCTGCTTCAACATTTTATTTAATTATTTATTTTTAAAGTTTATTTATTTATTTTGAGAGAGAGAGAAAGAGCATGAGCTGGAGTGGGACAGAGAGAGAGAGAGAGAGAGAGAGAGAGAGAGAGCATCCTAAGCAGGCTCTGCACCATCAAGAGTGGAGCCCAATGCAGGGCTCGAACTCAGGAAGAGGTCATGACCTGAGCCAAAACCAAGACTCAGACACTTAACCAACTGAGTCACCCAGGTGCCCCACATTTCAACGTTTTATAGGATGCTCTGACCAATGCAGTAAATATATAAAATGTATAAATGCTGGAAAAGAAAAATATGCCATTATTAACAGATAATATAGTCATTTGTCTAAAGAATATAAAGAAATTAATTGACAGACTATTATAACTGCTCACAGAACTTAGCAAGATAGTCAAATAAAAATTAGGATATAAAGAAAGCAAAACAGAAAACCCACTTCCTTTCATATACACCAGTTACCCCATTAAAAAATGTCATGATAGGGGAGCCTGGGTGGCTCAGTTGGTTAAGTATCCGACTTTGGCTCAGCTCATGATCTCACAGTTCGTGGGTTCAAGCCCTACGTCAGGCTCAATGCTGACAGCTCAGAGCCTGGAGCCTGCTTTGGATTCTGGGTCTCCCCCTCTCTCTGCCCCTCCTCTGCTCATGCTCTGTCTCTCTCATTTTCTCTTTCAAAAATAAATAAATAAACATTAAAAAAAATTTTTTTTAATGTCATGATAGAAGTGCCTGGGGGCCTCAGTCAGTTAAGCCTCTGACTCTTGATTCGGCTCAAGTCAGGATCTCACAGTGGTGAGGTCCAGCCCCGCGTCAGGGTCCACTCTGAGTGTGGAGAATGCTTGGGATTCTCTCTCTCCCTGTCTCTCTGCCCCCCGGCCCATTGTCAAAATAAATAAATAAACATTTAAAAAAAAAAATGTCATGGTATACATGCCAAAACATTTGAACCTGAATCTAATGAAGACTTTAGCTACCGTTTTTCAGGAAATACTGGAGACATTAAATGACATTGTGAGGAGGCAGACACACACCTTGAACACGGGTAACTCTTCAGGACAAATGATCAGTTTTTTTACTAAATTAATCGCATGAAAAAGTGAAGGGATAATGATGGATACATGGCATTATATATTTGTCCAAACCCATAAAATGTACAACACCAAGAATGAACCCTAAGGTCAACTATGGACTGTGGGTAATTATAATCTTTCAATATACATTCACTGATGGTAACAAATGTACTCTGGGGTGAGGTGTTGATAATGGGGGAGGCTCTGCCTTGGGGGTGGGGAGTAGACGAGGAATCTGCACATTCCTCTTAACTTGCTGTGAACCTAAAACTTAAAAATTTAAGTCTTTAACGGGGCGCCTGGGTGGCTCAGTCGGTTAAGCGTCCGACTTTGGCTTAGGTCATGATCTCACACTCGGTGAGTTTGAGCCCCGCATCAGGCTCTGTGCTGACAGCTTGGACCCTGGAGACTGCTTTGGATTCTGTGTCTCCCTCTCTCTGCCCCTCCCCTGCTCACTCTGTCTCTCTCTCTCTCAAAAATAAACATTAAAAAAAATTTTTTTAAAACACACAAAAAACTTAAGCCTTTAAAGAAAAGTCAAGACCTCAAAAACAAAACCAACACACAAACAAAAAACCCTAGCAATCTGTATTGTGATATGAATAAATAAAAAATATAGAAGCCAAGAATATCACACATAAAATATCTCCTTACCACTCATAAAAAATAAAAATGGTGAGGGAAGACAGAACTCCTACAGGTTAGAAGAAAATCAAGAAACACACCCACCAATCTGTTTAGATCCCAGTTCAAACATGAAAATATATCTTTAAACAATCAAGGAAAATTTAACCTAAACTGGGTATTAGATGACATATGAGACATTTTTCCTAATTTTGTCAGGTATGATTATTCTATGTTGTTATGTTTTTTTAAGAAGCCTTGTGAGGTAGGAATATATAAATACTTCTATTTAAATTTTGAACTGATGAGGCTTTAAAAAATAATATATAATAATGAGTAATGTATCTGTGAGTTGCTTTAAAATACTCAATCAAAATTGAATATATATAAATTGAGTATGTGTATAATATGTATATTTGAACCCTATCCATTTAAAAAAATACATTTTATACCTGAAAATAAATTCCATGTGAATTACATATGTGTATGTATGTGTGAATTATATGCATATATATTAAAATAAAACATGATAACAAATTTTCATTACATGGGGCTTGGAATGTCTACTGAAACTAGATTTAAAAAGCAAAAACTATAAAGAGAAAATGTAATTTGTCTGCTTCAAAAATATAAATGCTTTGTGTACGAAGAGATACCACAAGAATATCAAAATTTAAGAATAAGCAATAGCCTAGGAGAAACAAATAATATCAAGAATATACTTTTTTTAAAAAAAGAATGTATTTTATTTTATTTATTTATTTTTAAATTTTTTTGATGTTTATTTGTGAGAGAGAGAGACAGACAGACAGAGTGTGAGCAGGGAGGAGCAGAGAGAGAGGGAGACACAGAATCTGAAACAGGCTCCAGGCTCTGAGCCATCAGCACAGAGCCTGTTGCGGGGCTGAAACTCACCGACTGTGAGATCATGACCTGAGCCAAAGTCAGCCGCTTAACCAACTGAGCCACCCAGGCGCCCCCAAAAAGAATATATTTTATTTTACTTTTTAATTTTTTTTTCAATATATGAAATTTATTGTCAAATTGGTTTCCATACAACACCCAGTGCTCATCCCAAAAAGAATATATTTTAAAAACTCTTACAAATTCATGCAAAAGAGATAACCAACCCAAATGAGAAAACTACGGAAAGAATTTGAAAAAGAAATTCACTAAAGAGGAAATATCAGTGGCCAATAAAGACATGAAAAGACACTCCAATCTACTGGTTTTCAAATGTATGCAAATTAAAGCCAAATTGGAAGTACCACAAAGTTTTGGTAAGAATCTTAGTTTAATAATATGAAAACTTTTCAAGTACTCTCATGCACTGTCAGTGGGAATTTAAATTGGCCCTTTGAAGGGCAATTCAGCAGTATCTAATAAGTTTAAACTGTATATACCCCCCATGACACTTCTTAAAATCAGCCTTCTAGAAAGGCAGACGCATGTGCTTAAGGAAATGCAATTAAAGACAATTCATTGCAGGAGCACCTGGGTGGCTCAGTCAGTTGAGCATCCGACTCTTGGTTCCAGCTCATGATCTCACAGTTTCATGGGTTCAAGCCCTGCGTCTGGCTCTGCGCTGGTAGCGTGAGGCCTGCTTGGGATTCTATCTCTCTCTCTGCCTCTCCCCCACTTGCGCTGTCTCTGTCTCTCTCAAAATAAATAAACATTAAAAAAAAAAAAACATGAAGATAATTCATTGCAGCATTGTCTCCAAGAGGGGAAAACTAGACCTCCTTCAATACTCATCAACAGAAGCCTGACCAAATAAACTGATCACTAGCAGAAACTATGCAGTAGCTCCAAATGGAGAAGTAAATCTCTATGAACTGCATCTTGCTGCATAAAGAAGCAAGTTGCAAACTGATTCAGTTGAGAAACAATCTCCACAGAAAATAATCCTGCATAAATTAATACAATTATATGTTAGTAATATATGCATACACATATATATGAATATGGCTTGAATACCTATGTAAATATAGTACTCATATTAACTTAATACCTGTATATACACACACAGTCATAGGTTATCAACACATAGATATGTACATACACACACGTGCACATAGCAAAATGTCTTGAATGACACACACCAAACTGAAGATCGTAAGGGGATGGTGATTAGATCAAAGAACAAAACCATAGGATTAGAGCAATAGAAAGTGAAAACCTTTGAGGTATTCAAAATCCACTATTTTTTCAAAATCTTGAAAACAGAGGGAAACGTCCTTGAACCTTGTCAGTATCATTTAAATTGTTTACTAGGAGAATGAATCTGGATATAAATTGTATAATTAAGAATAAGTTTATTTTTGGGATGCCTGGGTGGCTCAGTTGGTTAAGCATCTGACTCTCAGCTCTGGTCATGATCTCATGGTTCCTGCGTTCGAGCCCCATGTCGGGCTCTGTGCTGACAGCCTGGAGCCTGGAGCCCACTATGAGTTCTGTGTCTCCCTCTCTCTGACCCTCCTCTGCCCCTGCTCACACTCTGTCTCTCTCTCTCTCTCTCTCTCTCTCTCTCTCAAAAATAAATAAATATTAAAAAAAAAAAAGAATAAGTTTATTTTTTAAACTTCCAGAGCTGAGTAGATGTCTTTGGCCACACTGATGAGAGGCACCTTAGGACAGAGGGGATGGCAGCTGGAATGCAGATTCTTGTGTCTGGAGGCTTTTAATTGCTGACTAGCACTAACTCAGTGACCTCCACTGCCCCACATGGGTCTCCCCGAAGAAAAGTTAAATCCCAGGCTAGTGACCGCCCCTCTACCCCTACAAACCCTGTATATATGGGGAAAGTAAAACTCTAGGGGAAAGCCTTTGGATCTTGACTCCGTGGAATCCACAGAAGTATCTGATAAAAAGGAGATAATTCTGCAAACACAAAATTACACATGTCAAAATATTAAAAATCTGGATGACAAACCAGACCGTTAGGACATAGTGAATCGACATTCTTAAAACACACACGACGTAGATTTTTCTGAAATCGTGATCTCTCTTGCTATATTCAAACCAGGTTTCCACTCACCAGAATCCATCTGTAAATGAGGAGCCTAAGGAAGGGCACATGGAGAATAACACATTCTAAGGTCAAATGGGAAAGACATCCAACTCCTTCTACAAAAGATGAGGGCAGGGAATCAAAAGTTGATTGAATTCAACCAGCTGATCTGATGTGGCTCCGCCCCTACTCCCAGCCTAGTCCCCCAGTGCAAGTTTACTTTGCATATGGAGATCATGCCACCCATTTTTCAGTTGTGATTCTGGATGTACAGGGACCACAACTGTATCAATATTTGGATAAGGATTAGGAATTGGACAGAGTGCTGGGGGGGGGGGGGGCTGTTTTGCTAGTTCAGGAATGCTCAAGAGGATGAAAATAATCATACGACCGTTCATTGAGGTTCTACCAATTGCCAGCACTGTGCAAGGCACACTTCCTACATCACTGCGCTTTAATTCAGTCTCCTAAGACTTCAGGAAGAATGTCCTCATTTTGCAGGTCAATCACTTGCTCAAGGCTACATAACTCGTAAATGCCAGAGCGAGCACTTAAACCAATTCTCAGGTTCCAAAGTCCATGTTCTCACTCACCCACCGCATTCAGCAGGCTCTCTTTTTTTCCAGGGAGGCAAAATCAAGCTGGAAGATGTCTACTTTAGGGGCAAAGCATTTGCTCAAAGCTCCAGGAGTCCAGGCAGCAAAGCGACATCAAGGTCAGCCTCGAAGAAATAGCCCCTTCCTTGGTCCTGGGGTGGGGAATCCTCCAGACCCGAGAGGCCTTGGGGCTGGAGCTCATCATCCCCAGAGTTGACGTTGAAGCACAGAACCTTGCTGAGTCACCTAGGAAGTCAATGCTATTACACAACAAATCAGACGGCCACTAAGCCAACCTTGTTCCTCAGGGTTGCTTCAACCCCAGGCTTTAGTGACCCAACCAAGGGGCAGCAACTCCTTAAAGGGAAGTCCAAGTGTTAGAAAAACAGGTTTTGGGGGAAGAAAGCTGATTCTCAGACTGATCAAATAATTCTAGGTGCACAGACCATTCCCCCCCTCCCCAGGGCATGCTTTTATGTCCTCCAAGAGCTGAGCAACCCCCACCTCAGGGTCCTACCCTGCTATTCCCTCTGCCTGGAAGGCTTCTCCCCCGGAAATCTGAGGGGCTTACTCCTGCACCCCATTTAGCTCTCTACTCAAATCTCTTTTTCATTCTTTCAGGTTTTCTGGCCTTTATATCTAAAATATTGACGACAACACTCCTTCCTTCTGACAGACACACAAACACGCCCATAGCGCTCATCCCTGCTCTATTTCTTTTCTCCTTAGAATCTATCATCAGCTAATATAATATACATCGTACTTCTTTATCTTATCTGCTAGACTGTAAACTCCACAAGGGCAGAGATTTGTGTCTGCGCTCGCAGCTACAGGGCCAGCACTCAGAACAGCGTCTGCTGTTTAATAAGCACTCAGTAAATACTTGTTGAATGACTAAATCCATCTGGGCTTTAGAGAACAGAGAAATCTTGGAAAACCCCTACAAGGTGTAAGTGTGGCATTCAGGGAAAAAATCTAGAGCTTTGGAGACCCCTATTTGAAGGTAGGCCCAGACTAGATACTTAATCTAGTGTAGGAAGTAATCTAGATTAAAACTTATTCCCACTAAGCCTCATTTGGTGGTTGGTCAAGGGAGAGTATTTGCCTCTTGGGATGGCAGTGAGGTCTGATAATAATGTCCGAAAATTGATTTAATACCAGGCTCTGTGTCAAGGACTGTACATGCACTATTCCTTTAATCCCCACAACAATCCCATTAACCCCAAGCAGATCAAAGTGGCGTGCCCAGGGTGATGAAGACAGGAAACGGACAGGTCACAGGACTCCAACCTTCATTTTTGTGTCTCTGAAACCCACAAGCGAACCACCACGTTGGATGCAGAGTGATGCTGGGTGCTGATGGGGAGAAGGTGCCCACACTGTTCCTCAACTTACCCTCCTGCCTGTGCCCTAGGCACAGTTGTTCCCAACCACTATCCCGGAGGTACTGCTCCTGCTACTGAAAAAGAACCGGGACTGGAGAGCCTGGGTGGCTCAGGTGGTTAAGCAACCAACCTCAGCTCAGGTCATGATCTCACAGCTCGTGAGTTCGAGCCACGAGTCTGGTTCTGTGCTGACAGCTCAGAGCCTGGACCCTGCTTCAGAGTCTGTGTGTGTGTCTCTCTCTCTGCCCCTCTCCTGTTCGCACTCTGTCTTGCTCTCTCTCAAAAATAAACATTTAAAAAAAAAAAAAAGAACCAGGACAGTTGAGAACCCAGGACAACCCACACCTGTGGCCCTACCAGCCTTATGACCTGCTGCAGCCTTTCACATTCAAGTGCATGTACTCTCAGCCCTCCTGCCACCAGGATCTTATTTGGCACTGGGCCCTGGTACTTTGTCACTTTTACGTGGAATAAGTGATTTACAGGAAACAATATTTTTACTTGAAATCAATGTATCACTGAAATCGTTCCATTGCTTAACAAGTGGCATATGTTGTTCAACTGAATTTTTTTTTTATTTAAGCAAGAAAAAAAATTTGTGGACACATATAGTTACATATACACACACATAGTTTTAAAATACAAGTTGAAATATTTCCCTGTGTTCCAGCACCAAAAATAGACAAAAAGGGCTTTCAAAACCTAATTTATACACTTCACAAAATTAGCTCTTTTTTTTTTTTAATACATACAAAATGCTCGTGTTGTGCTTTGAACGATGATGTAAGACAAGTTTCAGATTGCTCTTTGCAAGCCCTTCTCCACAAATCCCATACTGTGGGCAAGAGCAGTCTTGACTTCCAATAAATGAAAAACCTCTTGGGATGGAATCAGCACCATCTTTTCTCTTTTGTACGTTGGATTTTGTAGGAGTGTGGATACTAGAATGTTCTATAAAATAATAGTTATTAACGAATGCAACTGAGTGATGCAGAGAAGCAGATACTGAAGCAAATATGCAAAATCATTGTGTGTGGTTTTTTTTGCTGCTCATTAACTTCTGTTTCAAATGGGTGCTCCTTATGTGACTTGTCACTAAGTTGTAATTAAGAGAGGGAAAACACAATTTAAAACACTTCAGCAGCTAAAGCCCCCACCCCCAGCACTAGTGGTGTTCAGTAAAAAAAAAAAAAAAAAAAAAAAATATGTGTTAGCTGCTGACTCAGGAGTTTTTTCACCAGACCTACCCCAACATGCTCGCTGCCTGCACACTCAGAGGTACTCAAACAATCCAGTTAGAAAAAAAAAAGTAAAAATTATATTATCCATTGATTTAAAAAGAAGGCAAAGGAGAAGGAGGAGGAGGAGGAGAAGAGAAAGAAGGAGAAGAAGAAGAAGAAGAAGAAGAAGAAGAAGAAGAGGAAGAAAAGGAGGGGGTGGGAGAGAAGGGGAAGAAGAAGGGGAAGTAAAAGGAGAAGGAGGGGAGGAGGAGAAGAGGAAGGGGAAGAGGAAGGAGGAGGAGAGGAGGAAGAGGAAGAAACACACAGTGAATGTTATTACCTCCTTTGGATGTGCTTCCCTAGAACTGCAGGTGGTGATGCCCGGCTTGCTGGGTCAGAGCAGTGGAAACTCACCAAGGACTCTTTTCTCTGTGCCATACCGCTGCCCCTCACAAGGACTTCTCAGAAAATCCCCACATCTCAGCTAGAAAGATCTCCAAGCTATTGGGTCCAAGCTCTGCCCTTAGCAGAAATCACCACCAGGCTCCCCAGCGAGAGAACAGACAGCACATGTGACACACGGCAGCCAATGGAAGCACCTCACACCCGTTCTCTCCGTGGCCTGTGTGATTGTTGGAATTGTCTTTCTTGTTCTGACCCTCAATTATTTTCCCACCTTCCCTCCTTTCCCCATAGCAGCCTTAGAAGAGATTACAGGTAAACATCTCTTTATCTTCCAGATACTCCTGTCTCCTGCAGGTGGTGTTTGTTTTAGGCATCACCAGAAGGGGAAAAAATGTCTAATGACTTTGAAAGATGGAGAGAAATGTGGTGCCAATGAAGAGAACTGGTATAAGCCCAAGAGTTAAGAAAGGGATTAATCAAGGTTTTAAGGGTCACAAATTGGGCTTAGAGAGAGAGAAAAAGAAAGAAGAGAAAGAAGGAGGAGAAAAGAGAAGGAAGGAAAGAAGAAGGAAAGTAAGAAATAGGAAGGGAATAAAATGACCGGCTAATATTTCCTGAGCACTTAAAATAAGGAGCAGAAACAGTTCAAAGTGCTTTACTTGTATTAATTCATTTAATCTTAAAATAACCCTCCAAAAGAAATACTATTCTTATAATTTTGCAAATGAGGAAAAGAAGGCAGAAAGTTTAAGTGTCTTAGTGTGGAGTCTGGGATTTGAAAGCAGGCGGTCTGACTCCAGAGCTAAAGGCTTTGCATACTGCTGAATTTGAAGATCCTCGCAGATGGGAGACTGGGCTGATTCTCAGTAGAGTTGATGTCATGGCCAAGAGCACAGACTTTGCCTGAGCCAGAGCTGGGTTCAGTCCTGGTTCCTCCACTCACCAGAAGTCACTCAATTCTCTTATCCTCAGTTTCCCCATCTTTAAAGAGATAATAATAGCCTTTGGTTCATGGGGTGCTTGTAAGGATTACATGGGCTAAATTAGCACAGTGCCAGAACACAGAATGTGCTAGATACATTTTAGTTTTTGTCCCATGTAATCCTCACAAGGACCTTATAAAGGATGTGTTGTCCCATCTTACAGATGTGAAAAATGAGACTCCAAGAGGTATCCAACCTCCCAAGGTCATATGCCTAATAAGGGGTTGTGCTGAGGAAGAACAGGAAAAAGAGAATGGAGAGGGGAGGAAGAAGAAAAGAAGGAGTGACCAGGCTCCAAGTGGGACAAAAGAGAGAAATGTAAGGAGAGGAGAATGGCGGCTGCTGTGGTGAATGCCACTCTATAGTTACCTCAGGTGGACTCAGAATGACATCTTTAATTCATACAAGGTTGTTTTACTCACCATGTGCTCTCCTTTCGTTCAGATTGGGTCTTGTGGTAACACATGAGCAAGTCTGGATGCCCGCCAAATCCCTTAAAGAATTATCTATCCCTAAAGCTTGGTATCTCAACATACAAAGTCAGATCATATGTATAGTTAAAGAAAATCCATCACTGTATTTCATATATTCAACCTGAGCATCTCCTTACCTGCAGAGCAATGTTTCATTAACTTACTTATCCAATGTGAATTACTGCATGAGCATAAAACAAAAAGTTACATCACCTTTTATAGTGTCTAGCCATTTTTTCATAAAATTTAATTACAAGTTAGTCTGTAATGTAACTCCAGTGAGAGCAAAATAATAAATACACAAAGTTAGTGTGTAAATTATAGTTTCACACTAATATACATACACTACCTTTATTTCTTATTGCTGCTATGACAAATTACCACAAACTTAGTGGCTTAAAATAAGATAAATGTATTACCTTATAGTTCTTGAGGTCTTAAGTCCAAAATAGGTCTTATGGAATAGATACAAGTGTCAGCAGATTCATACTCCTTCTGGATGATCTAGGGGAGAATCTGTTTCTTTGCCTTTTCCAGCTGCTAGAGGCCATCTGCATTCCTTGGCTAGTGACCTCTTCCTCCATTTTCAAAGCCAACAACATAGCATCTTCCAATTTCTCTAACCCCAACCCTACTTCTGTCACCCATATTTCTGTCATCATATCTTTTAACTCTGATCCTCCTGCCTTCTCCTTTAAAGACCCTTATGAGTATATTTGGTCCATGTAGAATCCAAGATAACCGCCCCCCCCCACCCCCTCGCCTTGTCTCAAGATTCCTAACTTAATAATACTTGTAAAGTCCCTTTTCCATGTAAAGTAACATATTCACAAGTTCTGGGGATTAGGACATGAACATCTTTAGGGGATCATTATTCTACCATAATATACTACCTAATTTTTTCAGCTCGATGACTTTTAAAATGTGTAGAAACTCAGGACCCAATGTCTTCATCAATAGATACTGCTGCATCACTATCACTTTCCAGAGGAATTTAAAACTTGATGCAAGAGCCCAGGGCAGGTGCCATTGAAGGTCACTCTTGGTTCAGGCTATAAAAATTCCTGATAAATTTTGTTCAATATTGTCTTAGACATTGTCACCATTAGAAAAAAAAAAATAAGTGCAACCATTCTCAGTTTTTCTATTTGAATATTTAAATTTGCACGTTAATAAAAATCACTGATTCTAAACCCTTTTAGGTTGCCAGAAACCCATTTCTACTTTATATTTCAAAAGAGACAGCCAAGGGCTTCCATGACCAATTCAGATGGCCACATTTGCACTGCTTTCCTGAGCAGAACAATCTTCCCAAACGATCAGAGGAGCTCCTGTCTACCTGGTCCTATCAATGGTTAGAAGTCTTAGAAATCACACCTTTAGACTTTCTATGTGACCATGCAGCATGGAAGCATGTTTCCTGGACTTAAGGATGAAACTAAAATTTGAACAAAACAGGAAGAGTCTGTGGTAACAGTCTATGTAAGAGGAGGAGACCAGATGTAGCATTTGGATCATGTGGGAGAGGCTGGAGGAGTTCTCACTGGTTAGCCTTTTATGGTTTCCCATGGGGGGGGGGGGGCATTCTGCCTCCCTTGGGGATATTTAAAACAGTTAGGGTGTCTTGATGGGCGGGGGAAGGGGGAACTACCTGCATATGTGAGGAAGGAGGCCAGGGTCTCTAAACTCAGTGCATGGGACACTCCTGTAACTATGATAAATTGTCTCACCAAAATGCTCACAGCATTCCTGTTGAAACGCAGATGGTCCTCTTCTGTGTCTCCTCCTCCTCATCCATATTTACTTTCTTCAATCACCTCTACTCCTCATTCCCCTAGAGGCCTACTGCTTTCAGCATTAAAGGATATTTAAGCTATAGTTCTTTGTATTCTAGCAAAAGCAGTTAATACCTCAAACAATGCTATATGATAACTTAGGTGAAAATGCCACTAGTTTGTAACGATTAGCAGTTGTCCACAAGGCTAGAGTAAAACCAGGAGAGGCTCTGAATTCTAAAAAAGATTGTTATTCCTCTCCCCAATGTAATTAAAAAACAAAAAAAAAGACACTAAACCATAATGTAAGTAAACCTAACTTAGGTAGGAAAGTTCTTTTTTTTTTTTTTTTAAGGTTATTTATTTTGAGAGAGAGAGAGGGAGAGAGGGAGAGCACATGCAGAGGAGGAGCAGAGAGAGAGGGAGGGAGAGAGAGAGAATCCCAAGCAGGCTCCACACTGCCAGCACAGAGCCCAACATGGGGCTCGAACCCACGAACTGTGAGATCATGACCTGAGCTGAGTCAGACTGTTTAACTGACTGAGGCACCCAGGCGTCCCTAACTTAGGTAGAAAGGTTCTTCATGTGGTAACTACTATAATTTTTAAAAATAAATAGCAAATGCTTTAAAATTTATTTTCCTCATTTCCTTTGCCTTTCTATTTGGAAAGGCAAATTAGATGAAAATTAAAAAGAACTCTTCAGGGTGGGAGGGAGGGCAGGGTGGGTGATGGGTATTGAGGAGGGCACCTTTTGGGATGAGCACTGGGTGTTGTATGGAAACCAATTTGACAGTAAATTTCATATATTAAAAAATAAAAAAAAAATAGGGGCGCCTGGGTGGCGCAGTCGGTTGAGCGTCCGACTTCAGCCAGGTCACGATCTCGCGGTCCGTGAGTTCGAGCCCCGCGTCAGGCTCTGGGCTGATGGCTCGGAGCCTGGAGCCTGTTTCCGATTCTGTGTCTCCCTCTCTCTCTGCCCCTCCCCCGTTCATGCTCTGTGTCTCTCTGTCCCAAAAATAAATAAAAAACGTTGAAAAAAAAAATTTAAAAAAAAAAAATAAATAAAAATAAAAATAAAAAAAACCCTGAGAACAAACTGAGGGTTGATGGGGGGTGGGAGGGAGGGGAGGGTAGGTGATGGATATTGAGGAGGGCACCTTTTGGGATGAGCACTGGGTGTTGTATGGAAACCAATTTGACAATAAATTTCATATTAAAATCAATCAATCAATAAAATTATATCAGATTTAAGACTAGAAATCTTTGCAGAAGTTTATATTTGAGTCACAATGTTTCAAATTATTATTTGTGACATACTGATTTTTACTCAATTGTGACATAAGTATTGTTTATTTTTATAGTCCACTCACTGTGCACACTAGAAATTTTAGAAACAGTTTAACAGAATTATAGGATGAGTATTAATTACTTGGTGTGCTTTCATTTCTTTTGCATTACTTGGTCACTTATAAGCAGTAGATCTTCTTAATTCAATAAAGGTTTATGCTTAGTAGTGTTTACTATTTTAAAATTAAAAAAAAAAAGAACTCTTCATTTTGAATCTACTTATTTAGTTGTTGGTGATTCAAAGTGATGGGAAAGCAAGCTACTTGATGGATTCCTTGCAGAATTCCAGTTCTGGCTCCATCACTTACTAGCTAGAGGACTTTGGGTAAGGTGCTGAATATGTCTGTAAAATGGGAATAATGAAATATGCCTAATGGTTTGAAAGAATTAAATGAAACCATGTGTTGCTTTGTATATTTTCATAAGAGCCCAGAATATTATAGCTATTAATATTATTACTATATTTTCAGTGCTAGGTATATTTTAGCTATGAATAGTATTCTTTTGTTCCACTCCCACCATTCCTCAATATTCATTTAACACCTTTGAATTCCTACAGTGTGCCAGTCCCTGTGCTAAATCCTGAGCAAATAAAGATAGGGGCACCTGGGCGGCTCAGTCAATTGAGCTTCGGACTCTTGATTTTGGCTCAGGTCATGATCTCACACTTTGTGGGATCAAGCCCCCTATCGGGCTCTGGGCTGGGTGTGGAACCTGCTTAAGATTCTCTTTCCCTCCACCACCTGTGGACTCTCTCTCTCAAATAATAAATAATTACAGATGATAGATGATATAGATAGATGATAAAGAGACGACAGCTCTGACACCATAGTTTGTAATCTAAAAGGTAAACAAGTTTATAAATAAGCAAATGCAACAAAGTGCCATAAATTCCTTGATTTACAAGAAAAAAGGGCTCAGGGCGCTCAGGTGGCTGTCAGTTAAGCCTACTCTTGACTTCAGCTGAGGCCATGATCTCATGGTTCATGAGTTTAAGCCCCATATCAGGCTCTGCACTGACAGCACAGAGCCTGCTTGGGATTCTCTCTCCCTCTCTCTGGCCCTCTCCCCCACTCACACTCTTTCTCTCTCAAAATGAATAAATAAACTTAAAAAAAAAAAGCTACATAGCCTACAGTGGGGGAGCAAAAATTATGGTCAATTCTGAAGACTCAGAAATGTTTACAAAATTCATTAAAAAATGTCCATGACTTTTATTTTCATTTAACTCAAAAGCAACAGCTTTCATCCAGATGTGCAATGCATAGTACATGAAATTATGTTGTAGGGAATGTTGGCAAATACTTCTTGAAAGACCACATTGCCTGAGAATTCTTTCCTGAACCCTTAATAGATGACATTCAGATAAGAAAATAAGTTGGCCAACAGCTATAAGATACTACTGATTATATCTGTGCATTTTGATTTCAGAAATTGAGTTAAGGTATAAACAAAGGATGTGTTTGGAAATCAACTGAAATGTGGTATGCATACGTACATGCGGGCAAGGGTATTTGGGAACTAGTTCATTCTCTTAGCATTGAATACCTAATGAACTGATTTGACTTCCAGTCTCACACTGTCTACTCGCCATGCCAAAGCTAATCTGTGTCCTTTTCCACCTTCTCATTTCTCCAAATATTGATGGCTTCCTCCATTCCTAGAAACCAAATTCAAACTGGTTCACATGGCACTTCAACCTTTAGCAAGTTCCTACCTCTCGATCCTCAGCCCTCTGTACTATCTCATGCCCTTGTCTCTCAGCCCCCATGTACATGAATCCTTCCCAAAGATCTTCATCCCTTCTTTGGAGTATTACTGTATTTACCAATTCTATGATCTATTGCCATTTATTGCCAATTTGATTTTTTCTTATGCAACTTTCATCTGTTTATCTCCCAGCCAGAAGCACAAGTTCTTTAAAGAAATTCTTTGTATGAGAGACTACATTTATCACAGTCCTGAACTCATATAACCAAACTAATGTACTAATGTACTCTTGGGTTAGTAGTTCCGGATGATCATGTAATAGTAAAACATTTAATAATCCATATTAGTAACTATGCTTACAAATAGCAAGTACCAAAAGAGGCAGGTTAACCTATAATTATATAACGTGTGAGCTTAATATTTGTAACAAAAACATTTCACAGCCACTGAATATTTCATGTTAGTGAGCCTTTGCAGTGTTAGCCCTTCAATTTCGGTTGCAATTTTTGCCCACGTTTTTTTTCCTTCCCCATTACCATCCTATAACCTGGTCTGTGCACTAGCAACACTTAAGTTAAGCTGCAATTTCCCTTGAAACACCTTAAGTCTACATAACCCAGCCTAGTATAGGAGGGGAGGCCACATGCACAAAATGATGAAGTAGGTATTAAAATTAGTTTATTTTTCTACTTGACATTTAATAAATGAGAAGAAACACAGTAGTCTGTCTCATAAAGAACATTTATAATACATAACAATCCATAAAGCCTCATGGTGAGGTAGGAACAGCTTTGGAAAACAACGCACAGTCATAAAACATACAAAAAGTCAGGTAAAATGTTGCAGCACTAAAGGACATTTGATCTGCATCTGCATTTAATGAGATGATACTTGCATTTAACTGTGCCACATCTGGCCCAAAGGACAGGCTATGGTTGACACAAAACGACACAACATGGAAGTTTCATAAAGAATCACAGAATACATCGATACGCTTCATTGTGCTGTTTCAAGGCAGAACCATAACAGGGCAATTTGTGTCTTTTTATATATAGCCACATAACAATTGTATGTTACATTCCCTTCAGCATCTTTTTGCCAAAGACACTGGACCACAAAATTTTTGGTTTAAAAGTTTAAAGTGAATGACATACAAAAGGCTCCTGTGCCGGTGAAAAGGACCGCTAAATATTCCAGAGCTTGTTAGTACGACAGAATAGCATTGCCACATAATATTGGTAGCGCTACATGAAAATAGTGCTATTACAATTCCCATTTCAGGTGGCCACTGTATTTGACAGTTTTCCACTGAAAAAAACAACAAAAAAACCTCCACCTTCCCAAGAGTTTTAACACTGTTTTAGGACTTAACTGAAACTCTATTAAAATAAATATTTCCATATTGTAGAATTATTCTCCATATTTGTGTATGTGTGAACATCTTAAGACAGCAGGTAAATGACATTTATATCATTCAAACGGTATCTGCTTATAAACAGTGAAAATCTTCAACTCAATACCGGTTAGCCTACTAAATACTTCACACTAGGTTCCATAGGCCATTTCCCCCCAAACTTTCAAAAATTCAAAATTAACTGGGCATGTTAAACAAGATACAAACATGTTATAACCATAGTCTTCTACCTATTGAGATTTTTCAAGGTGCTCTTGATGGAAATTTTTCCTATTCAAATTACATACCTTAGTTATCCAGACATTGTTTTCTAAAACGCTAAAATTCATACACCAAAGCTTTTGTCCTTTTTTGACTTTTTTAAAAGGTCCTGGTCCATATTTTTACCATGCAGATGCCCTTCAAAAAAAACCTTTAAACAATCATAGAAGCTATAAGGTGACAGTGGAGAATGAAATCACTCTCATCACTAAGGCGGCATTTGGCTTGGAAAAATTTGCGTTGGTTTTAATTCAGGCACATGCAGCACCTCCTTTTCACGAAACCGAGACAACAGACAAGTTTCTAAACACATATTCTAAACACACTGATCTTGCTCAAATATAAAAGAGCCAGCAGGAGAGATGCACCTCCTAAAATTGATGCATTGCTATAAAAAGCATATTTAAATATTGGGTTTAAGTCTCCTAATAATTCAGGGTATTCCCCTCATTTTCTTTCAGGGAGGAATAAGCTATTTTGGAAAAGACACTTAAATTCCACAATATTTAAATATAAAAGCATTTTTTAAAAGATAATGCTAAAAATGGGTTAGAAAGTGCATTGTAAAGAAATAAATAATTCTCTGCTAAAACTCAAAAGGTGAGTCAGTGCCCACTGATTTTGCTATTATGACAAAGTCCTCTGAAAAAAGAATTCTGTGGTACCACTTTGTTACATATAAGCTACTTAAAAATTATGCAAAGTGAAATAACTGAAATCTAAAGGCTTTTACCTCCAAAGCACTTTTGGGGGAAAAAAAAAAAAAAAAGCCCTTGTTCCATGCCTGTACACCATTAAAACAAAAACAGAAACAAAAACTCAGTTAGCTGATGTCTTATACGTTGTACAACCTTTAAGAAAGACCCAATAGAGCATTTGTAAAGAAAACCCCACTGAATGTATTTTACCAATTATCCTATTGTATGCATTGTTACCAAAATGTTTCTGTAACATAGAGTGTTTTAAGATCTTAATGAAACGTTTTGTAGTTTTAAGTGTTAAGTCAGGAATGTACATGACAACAGTACAGTTTCAAGCTTTCTTTCTCGTTTACCCAAATAAGGAGATTCCCAAATTTCATGTTTAAAAAACTGTTTTGCAAAATTCAAAGTAACTTCCAGTTTAGGAATTGAATTACACAATTATCAGATAAGAGTATTAAAAGATCAAGATGTATTGCAAATTGGCAGGTTATGGTTTTGGCCCATTATAGCAAATGTGAACTTACAAACGGTGTTCCTAAAATTACCTCATTCTCATTGGAAAAATCGGCTGTTCTTAAATAGGCCCATTGCCAGCAATAGGCTTATACTAGAAAAAAACACACCATCTACCACAAAAGATCCCTTTAAAAAGTTAACTGCCCAATGCCGATGCCTTCATCTTAAGACCCATTCAACAATGAATTATTTCAAATTCCAAAAGACAGCCACCCCAAAAGTAGTCAGCTATAAAAGTTACTGAAGTAGTCAGGATACCTTATTTCTAGAAAAATAGAGCTATACATGATAACCGACACTCCTATTCATCCTTTTGAGGACAAAACTCTAGTTTCTTCACAAAGCATAGCCCCTCTCTGTCAAGAAAAATATAACTTAACTAGCCTTAAATAATATTTGTGTATGGATTTGAAACCCACAGCAACAATGTCATAGCCAGGAACATCCTGTGTAGATACTGTGGCAATCTTACAAAATAGACCACTATTAGAAGATCCGAGATAGGTCAAGATTGGATGACCTACAGAATCTTAATGATTAATTTTGCCTTCGTTAACTTTGCTTTCTACGACTTTAGTATCCAAATTGCATTAACCCTTAGATTTCTTTTCTCTCCCCCCTAAGTCAGTGGCTCTGGGCAAAGCACAAGAACTGCTGGTTGTGCTCGAAAAAAGCTGTTTGGATCCATTCATGATTGGTCACCGTGAAACGACTAACGTTAAGTTTTTTGTAAATATCTACAACTGAAAAGATTACATGAATAAGCTTGCCATTTAACAGGTAATTATTAGGTTAGCTTTAACGGCCTTAAAAATACTTACTGTATATATTTCGTAAGCCAACTTTCAGCTCAATGTTCTAATGGCAATCTTTCAAAGAAAGTGATGCTGGTGAACATGTCCACATTTTAGACTAACTTTGGTAAAAGAAGATAGGAGTTAAGATTCTCCGAATAATTTAGAAATGCAGTCTATTAACTTACCACAATCTATATATTTAATTTGGTGAACCTTCTTCCCTGCTCTTACTCTCATATGCCCTATCATATGTAAACTATAGTTCAACTTGTTAATTATTTCAATTGTTTATTAGAATAATACTCAGCAAGACAGAATCCAGGACAGTAACTGATCTTTAGTATCGTAAATACCCCATGTGAAGAAAAAGGGGAACCTTTCCTAATAATATCCATGAGTCATTCTTAAAAACATGCTGCCATTATGCTACGTAATGATCTCAGAGGGCAAATAAATATTACCCGAAACATCAAAGGAAACGAACCTGTTGATGATTTTCAAAGTTTAGTGATTCTAATTCTAATAAATAAAGTATAATACTGGGGGAAAAGAAAAGCAGAGAAATTCCAGTAACAATTTTAATTTATTTATCCCCCTAATTAATTTTTTACCATGGAAAAACTGGAAATCAAATGTCATTATGTTATATAAGGTTTATACTTACTTTAAACAAAAATGTAACATAGTGTTAAAACTGGCTTTCCAAAATTGTTACAGCATAGCTGTACTCTGCACTAATAATCACAAAGTTGTAATATAGAACTATGTTAAGCAGTCCCATTATGTTCTTACAAAAATAGAATTAAACTGTGTGACCAGACAAGGACTTCAATTACACTACTTGGCAAACTTAGAATTTCAATGGAGTCTTTTTCCTCTTGCAGTTTAAAGCAAAAGTCAAATACCACATCTTTCTCAAGACTCACAAAGATGATTCAGGTTGTTTGTTTGGCATTTTTTTAATCTCTATCACAACAGCAGGGATGCTTTCAGCTTTAGTCCTCTTGGGCTTCTTCTCTAGATTGTCGCTAAGTTCTAAACAGGAAATGCTAACTGTCGGGGCCTTTTCTGCATCCTTTCCAGAAGGGGCTTGTGGCCGGGTCCCACAACATTGCTTCAAAGCACACTGAGTTCTGCAGGCAAGTTCACATGGGACCACACTTGATTTAGAGCCTACACTAGCAAATTCAGGCTGGATGGTAGTAGCGTGAATTCCGTGATTATGAAAAACGTCCTTAATGATTTTGGCCACCTGCATGTATGATGCCGGGTCTTCACATTTTATGTGAGCAGTGGCAATGATTCTGCTTCCAGCCAGTTGCCAAACATGTAATTCATGAACTTCCTCAACTCCTTCAACACCTCGAAGTTCTTTTATCAAATTTTTGATATCAATTTGTTTAGGAACAGTTTGTAGAAGAATAAGAGCAGATTCCTTAAGTAACGGATAAGTTGTGTAAAGAAGTATACAAACCATTACAATGCAAAGAGTTGGATCTAAATATAGCACCCAGCAAGGACCAGCTTCATAAACTGTTGCATGAGTACTATTAATTATTTCTACAAATGTTTTGCAGGGGTCAGGGATACATGGATTCACACAAAACTCCCCTTTAGGACAACCCTTCCAAGAAAAGTAAAAGACCAAGGCATTTACTACTACAATCACTGAACCCAAAGCATCTCCAAAGACATGCAGGAAAACTCCACGCATGTTAAGTTGTCCAGCCTTATTATCATCTTCCAATTCCATATGGTCAGGTTCTCTGATAAGATTCCCATTCACTTGTACTTCCACTGCATCATTTCTGGACTTTTCTGGATCTACAAAGAAAGAAAACTGCTGTATCAAATACATTTAAAGTGTTTACACACACATCCTCATCTAACTCCATCTTAGTCAAGGAGGTGAACATTTTTCATAAAATATGATTTAAAAATGTGCCTAGGGCAGTTTAATATAAACTGACATACTGGGAATGAGCCAGGGCAAAATGGCCAGGGCTAAATCAAGTTATTAAGAAGACACTACATTTCCCCATCCTCCTAACCACTCTCCTATCTGCCCGCCTCCCCCCAAAATTTCATCTTTTCTGTGGGGGTGGGAACATTCCACTATACTTTTTGGCATATACAAATAAACAGAAAATATAAAATTTAATGCGATCCCCCATAAATTAAATGCCACGGTGCCTGATCTGACACACAGCTCTAGTCACTCTTTGTCACTGAGGTGTAGTGGCTAACTTTTAAACTTTTATCATGAATGTAAACCATAGAGTATCTTGGTGGAGAGGGTTCAGAAACTAAAAAATCAACAACACAAACCCATCAACAATCATAAACTTCAGGAAAAGCCGCAATAAATGACCACTATCTAACCCTACTAGCTCTTAAACCAAATGTATCCATCTTTGAAAGGAATTACTGTATGCACACCAGAGCAGCTTAATTTTCTTTGCAATAACACCTGGAAGAGCATGGGTGAGGGGAAATTCAATCGTTTATTAAACCTTTTCAAATGTACTAGTTGAATGTCATTAACACGACACCCTGCATCTTGAAAACAGCAACAATTGTCTGTGTAGCATCATACTACCAAGCAAATAAATGTAAATGAAAAAAAAAAAAATCGGAAGGAAATACACCAAATTGTCAATGTCTTTGAGCCTGGGTAGTTGGACTTGGGTTGATTTCCTTTTTCCATCGCCTTTCAACATTTTCCAAATTACCTTCAGGAGCAATAATGTTTAGAATGAAAAGCATACAGTAAAAAATAAGATTAATAAGTGGCCATCACTTTTATTTTAGGATGATTTTGAAAAGTCCTCAGTGAAATGTCAAACACGACCAGACAGGTCCTAAACCTAGGATTGTCAGGATTAGGCTTCGATTTTAGACAACTAACTGAAACACACACTGCTGTTCATAAAAGAAACCTCCAACCAGGGTTTGGAGCTCGGCAAAGTCCAAGGCTAGCTGGCTCTGAATATCGTACTGAGAAACTCGCTTAAAGGGCCTAAGAACTGCTCGGGCAGGGCAAGGTTTCAAGTAGCCACCGACCAAGGATGAACTAACTGGGGGTTCTCTCCGTTTCCCAAGAGGGCCAAGAAATTTAATCAGGAAGCGCTTTTGATCCTGTGAAAACCAAAAGCAGGCAGTCTCTTGTAAGGGCGGCCAAGTGCGGCTGTGGACTGCGGCGGGCTGACGGTCACCTCCTGACCCTTTTCCCACTCCCCAAACCACAGTCCCCACCGACACCCCAGCCGCGCCCCCGCCCCCACCCCGGCTCCCAGCACCCGGCTGAGAGGGGTCCTATTTCCTCGTGTGCCCCGCGGGTGTGGGACCCGGAGGGCGAGGGGAGGAGGCGGCGCGGCGCCGGCCGGCTCGGGCACCAGGGGGCGTGCGGGCCATCCCGCCCCGGGGCCAGCCTAGGGTCCCGGTTTCCCCTGACCCAACCACCTGCGGCGGCCACTCTCTCCTCTCACCTGGCCGGTCCAGTTTCAGCCCGTTGGAGCTGCTGCTATTGGACACTAGGGTGTTGGTCTCCTCCTGTTCGGGCCTCTGCTCGCCTGGGGTCACGCTGTTGTCGCTGCTCCCGGTGCGGTTGCTCTTGCCGCGGGCCCCCTTGGGGTGGCCGTGACCCCCGTGCGAGTGGCCGTGGCCGGAATCGTTGCCGAAGCCGCTGTGATGGTGGAAGAGGCAGAGCCCCATCACGTTGACCAGCAGCCCGGCCACGCCGACCCCGAGGACCACCAGCGGCTGCTGCATCTCGTGCGGCTCGATGAAGCGCTCGATGGCCTCCAGCAGGATGGCGAAGCAGAGGCCGGTCAGGAAGATGGCGTTCACGAGAGCCCCCATCACTTCGGCCCGGATCCAACCGAACGTGTTCTTCTGGGTGGCGTGGGTCCGCCGGGCGAAGCGCTCAGCCACCAGCGCCACCACCAGCGCCAGCACGTCCGACAGCATGTGGAAGGAGTCGGAGAGCATCGCCAGGGACGAGGTCACCCGGCTCACCACCACCTCCAGCACCATGAACATGAAGGTCAGCATCAGCATGCACAGCAGCCGGCCCCGGTTCCGACCCCAGCACCCCATGGCTGCGGCTCAGGGGCCCGCCGAGCGCGGCCCGGCGGCTACACTGGCGGTGGCGGCGAGTCGCCGGCGGCCGGCGACCGGCGACCGGGCGACCGAGGCGGGAGGGCCGCGCGGGTCTCTCGCCGCCCGACCGGGCCGCTGGGGAAACCGCTGACGGGCCTCCGCGGCCGGACGGGGGCGAGCCCGGGGGTCAAGCCGCCGAGCCCCCGCGCCTGCGGCCGTCCCCGGCGGGCCGGCGGCGCGCAGCTCCTCAGGCGTCCGTCCTCGGAGCCGGCGCGGAGGCCCGGCTCAGCCCCAGCAGTCCCCACACCCACAGAGGGGCGGCGGAGGCCGAGGCGGCGGCGGCGGCGGGGAGCTGGGGCTCCCGGAGCCCGGGGACGAAGAGCCGGAGCAGGAGCAGGAGCAGGCGGGCGGCGGGGGCGGGCGACGGGCAGCTCCGCGCTACGAAGGCTCCGAGCATCTGCAGGCTCTCCGCGCAGGTCTTTCCCTTGCTGGTCTCCTCCGCTGTGGCTCGGACCCGGGAGCCGACGCCTGAAGAGCTAAAAAGGCGGCGGCCACGGCAGCTGCACTCGGCCCGGTCTCCGGCGCCTTCTTCGCCCCCCCTCCTTTGCAGACGGTTTACAAAAAAACTTTGCTTTGCACTCGGAACCCCCGTTTTCACACGGACCCGAGCGTGACAAGGCCTCGACGCCCCGCCCACCAGGCCCGGCACGCTTCCCCATTGGCCAGGGCCCCCTCACGACAGCCTCCGCACCCCGCCCATCTGCGCTCGCTATTGGATGGAGGCCCGGAGGGGCGGGAAGGGGCGGTGTCGAGGCTCCAACAGATGGGGGCGGGGCCTTTCCCTCCGGGAGCCGGGCGTGGGCCGGGGGCCGCGGCCGGGTGCAGCGGCGGGCGTCGTGGGGGAGGGTTGGGGGCGCGGGCCGCGTGCAGCTGGGGGTGGGGGAGAGGGGGAGGGGCAGGGCAGGCGGGGTCCCCTAGCACCGCGGGGCAGCTCCTTCGGCCCTGCGGGTCCTCGCAGCACCCCTCACGCCTACTGGGGCCGGGCAGCAAACAGACTTTGATCCTCCGAGCTGAGTCCACGTGGTGAGGCAGGAGGGAAGGGAGGCTGGGGAGACAAGTTGACCTAAGTAAAGCCATTTTGGTATTTAGGCTGACCCTTAACCTAAAAGTCAGCAGGTCATAAAAAGTCACAAGATCCCACTCATGGAAGACCACAAGACCGGACTCCCTCTGGCAGTAAAAGTCATAGAGGCTGGACATTCTTAAAATTGCTCCCTGTGGGTAATTCCACAACCCTAAGACAACAGAGAAACTAACCGCTCGGTGTAAATGATAAACTTGAAGTTTAGGAATAAGCCCCTCCCGTACGTTAGCTGATTTTGAAAAACTTATAAAACCTTTCTTTAGAGTCGGAGGGGGGGGGGGGGGTCCTCTTCCTCACCTGGGAGGAGAGACGGCTGCTTTGTCCGGAGAGTAGCTCCCTTCTCACTTCTATGCTTGATACACCTTTGTCCCTTTCTCTAAATGGCTTGCCCTGTAATTTTGTCTCCGCAAAGCCAAGACCCCGCCTGGCGGGTGGCCTGAGACCCTCCCTCTGGGCTTCCACCGGCCTGCATCCAGGAGAAGAGACCAGAGACCGCGCCCGTTGTGTGACAGACTGCATCCAGGGAGGGGCCGAGAGGGGGAGCCCGTGGGTACGGGACTCCCGGGTTGGGGTGGGGTGGGGTGCGGGTCCTGTCAAAGAACCGGGATGAGGCCGCATCCGTAAAGGAGTGCTGCATGAACTTGGGACTGCTCAACACCGAGCTGAGGAGTTAGACCTTAGGAGCAGTCTCGCAAGCGGCGAGAACTGAGTCTTTGTAAATATATCAGTAAATATTTACACCTATCACCACCATCCCTAGGAGACCTTGTGTAAAGGCAGATATTTCTGTCACTGATTATCTAAGGACAGTTTAGGCTACAGACCTCAAGCAGGGGCTACCTGGGTTCTGGTGCTGGCTTTGTCACTAGCCAGCTGTGTGACTTTACAAGAGTCCACTAATCTCTCTAGACCTGTTTCTTCAAACATAAAGGATTGGGCAAGAGGATCTCTTCAGATTCTTTCTGACTCTAAAATTCTAAGGCTCTATGACTGAACAAACATTTTATTTATGGACTACAAATAGCCAAAACCCTGTGTTGGTTGCTATGGGGAAGGGGAGGGGCGGTTGAGAATAAGGAAGAATGCGCTTCGTCCGGTGGAGGTAAAATATAAACGTATAAAATGTTTAAATTACAATGAAATACTCAATAACTTGTACCAACATGAATTTAGAGTGCAAACATATGCACTGAGTGGAGATTAGTTCATCCGGAAGTGAAGAGTTCCCGATCCTAAAGTAGAGGGGTGGCTGGAATCAGGTAACCTAAGCCGGACCCCTGAAAGGCCTCACCACAGCCCCTGAACAGGAGGAAGAACCCCCACTGTTTTGGACAAAACAAGACAAAGGCAAAGCTAGCCAGTGCCTAAGGATCTATACATAAGGCTAGTTTGGAGCCTTGTTATTTTGCATTAAAAAATATATTTCTATTTTCCCCCCATTTGTATGTGGTGTGTTTCTCATTTCCCCATCCACACTACAGAGCTGGACCCTCATCTATTTCTGTTCTGCAGTAACAGAAAAGAATGGAGAAAAGTTTCCAAGACATTATAAAGGAAGAATTGATAGGATTTGATGATTAATTGGGAGGGTGAAAACTAAGGAGGAGAATTTAACAAAGGTAGTTCAAATGTTTTAACCTGACAGGGAAAATCCTGCGCTAAGCAGGTGAAGTTGGGAGGGAAGGGAGCTGATTTTAAGGGGAAAATACTGAGGCTGTTTTTAATGTGCTAAATTTGCAATGAAATCTGGATGGTGGCAGTGGTAAGGAGTGGGGAGATGAGTCTTGGCACTTCATAATCTCCCCTCCTTTGGTATGGACAATGGACATTTATCTGATCCTGTTGTGTAAACACAGCTTCAAATCTCCTTCCAACCAGCACCTCCTATAGAGAAATTAGGGAGCCCCTTTTGGGTCAAGACATCCTGTGGAAATGGTTGGAATACCATTTTGCCACCTCTTGGGAGCTGCTGTGTCCCTTTATTTAAAAAACAGATTTATCCAAATGTGAGAATTTAATGCCCAAAGAGGAACCAGTAAGGAGATGTAGAAGGCAGCAGCACTCAGCAAACAGGACAGCCATCCCTTCAGTACCTAAGCAGACAGAATTGGAAGATGTTTAGACCCATATAAAAACAGGCTCTTAGGTTCAGTTCAACCCGATAGTCACTCATGAGAACCCATCTGGTGCAGACTTTTCTTTCTCTTGTAAGCCATTTCACAATGTGCTTTATCCTCACATACAAAGGCGGGGAGGGATGGGGAGGGAGCTACATTTTCCCGGGTGTAAAAAGTTGTAATCATGCACTCCACAAAGAGTAATCCCACTTACCTGACCGCAAAATATTTCAGTCAACTAAACTTTTCTTCCCCCTAGCGCTGTGTAGTCAAAGTAATTTGGTAGCTAGACTGATACTTATCCTTTTTCAGCTGATAGCCCTTGCACAGTGTTAACACAGCCACAAGTGGGTTAAAATAAAAGAAAGCCATGGAATTACTCACCAACAACCCTGGAGGTTGTGGCCCCTAGTTGAATAAAATGGTTTGGCTTTTTCTTCCTAAATCTTGAGAACTCTCCTGATAATTTGCTTAGTATCCAAACTGACTAAACTCAGCATACTTTAAAGATGAGAGAATAATGCTCCTTTTGGAAAGAGACTGCCAATTTGAGTGAAAAATCAAATGTGTAACACAAACTGCAATCTCAAAGCCCTCTAAAGACCTCATCCTGCTCTCAATGCCAAGCTCCTCCAACCTGCAAATTATCAATCCAAAATGTAGCTTGGTTGCAAAGGATTCTTGCAAAAAAAAAAAAAAAAAAAACCAAAAACCAAAAAACAAAAAAAAACCAACAACCACCCTGCTAAATACTAACACACCTCTGAATCTTGCTTATCAAAAATCATGACTGCAAGCATGGAAAAGAAGAAAACCATGTGAAAACCAGATTACATTTGACTTTAGTTAACAGTAAATCACATCTAATGTTCAATCTTAAAGCAAAAATGATGGGGGAAATGGATCTGTTTGGTTTTTTGCTTGTTTTGGAACGTACGTGAATAATTATTACAAATACACGGTAAAATCTCTAGCAACAACACGAGGGCCAGGGTTTGAATTTTTAGCGGCTCCCCGAGGGAACAGGCAGTAGAAAAAAGAATAAACAAGTAACAATGCAAGAATAAAGCCCAGAAACATCACAAAAGGGCTCAGAGGTATAAGGGAAACCATATGAAAGAAAGGGTCAGAGCAGGAAACCCTATGAGGAAGCAAAGGGGAAACAGGAACAGCTAGACTAGAATGTACATTGAGAAGCCCAGGACAATCGCTGAGCTTTTTGTACTTGGATAAGCTAAAGAATGGCAGGTAAGAGTGAATAGCAAGGGAAAGAAAACTGGATCAAAGTTTCTGGGAGACTGAAAACTGGATCAAAGTTCTCCAGTCATGCCTGGAAATTAAATCTAGAAATAAAGGCAGTGACACCTATATGGAAAGCCTCATTAAAGACATTTGTGAATGTCTTATTATACCAGAAATTGTTGAAGGCTCAGGTAGTCAGTTTTAAGGTATAGATGGAATATACCCATTCTCTTTAGCCTTTCTACACTAGGGGCTGGAGATTGAAATTAAAGTACAAAGAACAGAAGTTAAAAAAAAATTTTTTTTAACTTAAAGACATTTTTCTATGACTCTCTCCATTACTTGTCTATGAAGATGATGCTGACGAGTCAGGCATCTTGAAAGGATCACACGCCTTATGAGTTTTAGAAAGGTCAAGGAACTGGTCCTTAAAAGTTACTGTGTGATTAGGCCTTACTTTCTACATCTTTTCAGTGAGTGGTTGAAAGAGATGGCCTCTTCACGGGAGTTAGGAAATGAGTTAAGGGGGATGCTGAAGCCTGGCTGACACTCTCAGATGGGCCCTTTCAGGTTACCTGGTATTTAGCACCGCCAAGAATCCAGGACTGAATTTTCAACTTGCATATTCGGACACTGCATTTTTATCATTTCACCTACAGGGGACTGATTCGCATGGATTCAAAATGGACTAATTTGCTGGCTGGACCTCTGGTCTGTTCACTTTCTCTGTCTAGAGGGGAGAGCCCATTGCACACAGGCTGCCTCTCTGTTGGTGGACAGAGACTTTCAGAAGCAAGGCTGCCCCAGGAGGAGGGAACTAGACCGGCAGTTGGATATTCTGTGGAGGGGAGCAGTTCCTCTCTCTCTCCTAGGCTGTAAAATCTGCCTGCCTCTGCACACACACTCTGCCCTCCTGCCCCTTAGTTATACTCTTCTTTGCTGCCAGAGTGATCTTTTCAAAACCCAGGTCTGGTCATTGCAAAATACTCCTCCTCCTCCTCCTCCTCCTCCTCCTCCTCCTCCTCCTCCTCCTTCTCTTCCTCCTCCTCCTCCTCCTCCTCCACCACAGTGCAATCCTTCAGAGGCCTCCAGGTGTTCTGAGAACAGTCCCTGGATGTCCTCCCCAGCCTCAAGCCATCACTCCACCTAACAGGACTGGCCTTTCTGACCACCATGCTCCCTCTTGCAAAAAGACTTGTGCATGCACTGTTCCCTCTGACTGGGACACTCTTCCATCCCCTTTTCCCCACGTTAGTTGTTTCTCATCCATCAGCTCTCAGTTTAGGGGCCATTTCCTCAGGGAGGTCTTCTCTAACCCCTATGACCAGGTCAAGTCTCTCTAGGGCAAGTTCTCTTGGCTCCTTGGCCTGAGCTTTTATGGCACAGAACAATGACACAGTTAACGTTTATCCACGTGAGTATTTCATTAGATTGTGAGCTCCGTGTGGGCAAGGGCGATGTGTGCTTTTACTCACCATTGTGTCCCTAGCCAGCCTGGCTCAGTAAATGTTTGTTGAATGAATGAATGTTAATAAATTACCTTTGTCCAGCTTAGTAATTCATACATTCGGTCAACAGAACCTGACCATTGAACAATAGTGGTTCTCCATCTACACTTGAACATGACGATCAGAGGACCTTTTCCTGCTGGACAATGTAGGAAACACCATGACACTTTCTTATTAATTAGCTCACCTTTTTCCTCTTTTTTAAAAATGCTTATTTATTTTGAGAAAGAGAGAGTGCACACAAGCAGAGGAGGGGCAGAGAGAGATGAAGACACAGAATCCCAAGCAGGCTCCGTGCTGTCAGTGCAGAGCCCAATGTGGGACTCAATTCCACAAACCGTGAGCTCATGACCTGAGCAGGAATCAAGTGTCCGATGCTTAACCCACTGAGCCACCCAGGCACCCAAGCTTACCTTTGTATTTACATCAGACAGGCTTTGGCTGTGATATTATCTCACACAAGATGCAATTAATTGGATGAAACTGGGACTTGGCCTTGAAATCTGCCATATGATAACATTCTAGGTTCTCACAGCTTTCAGAGTGCTTCAACATTCCTCACTTAACATGCATGACAAGGCTATGAAGTTTGCCGACTGGATCTTACAGATTATGGACTGAGATTCCAAGACATGAAGAAATTTGCTCAAGGTCCCGGGGCTTGTGAGGCCCTAATCTAATCTCACCAAGAACATGTTTATTTTTAACTTCGTACCCAAATTCATGAGTAACAAACCCAATATGAGGCTCAGAACCTAACATGCACTAACCATAAAATTCTATCATTCATCTCAGTTCTAAAAGTTTCTGGTTCTATGATTTTCTTATTAATTTGTAATTACTATAAGGACCAAGGGGAGGTGGCCTACTTGTGAGTGACACGTACCTCTTTAACAGGTCACTCCAAAGTCTGATTCTCTAGTGATGTGTTCCAAAATTGGGTCTGTTCACACATAATTCTATAGAATGAATTAGTTAATCCCAATTCTTCCTTTTAGTTTCTGTAACCATTCAGATATCTTCCAAAGGACTAACATTAGTGAAAAACTGACCCCTTCCCTGAGGTGCCTTGTTAAAATGCAGGTTCTGATTCAGTAGGGGTTGTGGTGGAGACTGAGATCCCGCATTTCCAAAAGCTCTTGCAGGACTCCAATGTTGGTGGCCTCCAGACCACACTTTGGGGACAAAGGCATTAGAAAAAAAATTTTTCTTTACCCTGGAAGAATATTACATGGAGTTAGGAGTTAAGATATCCTCCTCAAACTTAAAAATGTTTTCATTTTACTTTTTAATTTTATACTCACCTGCCATACTTGCATTTTATTTTGTAACGAATGCTATTCTGTATCAAAAACTTTTTAATGAACCAAATGTCTGGTCCTTGTAGGAAAGCATTCCTTAAAATTAATCGAACTCCAGGTGTGAATAAGCATTTAAGTTTTTGCTTTCACTCTTGCAGAAAGAAAAATAATGAGCTTACAGTTTTTGGAAACATTTCATTATTCTGACTAGCATTAATGGCTTCTGAAGTCTAAATAACAGGTTGGGCTGAGGACTCAGAGTATGAATGGGGGTCTCTCGTACTCAAACCTTTTATTATCCAATAGGAAATGCCTTTTTCATCAGGCTTTACTGATCACATATCAGAAGGAGATGAAAAGACTAAAAATGAGTAAGGGGTGTTTAATATTCAGGTTGTACAGGAGCAGCAATAGTCACTAAGAAGAACAGATGAGAAGTAAGACTAGAGATATTTCCCTCTGCCTGTCTGCTGATTCTGGAGAAAGAAAGCAAAGGTCTAGCTTCATGGCAGCCACATCGATGACCATTCCCATGAGTCCTTGTTATTGACTTTATTTATGCTTTAAGTTGGCTTCAGGGCTTATTCCATCATAAGGTCAGGGTTGAGCATCTCTTAACCTCAAGAGAGACATCCTTCAGTCCCCAAAGTGCCATTGTCTTAAAAGGGACCACCATCAAAATCACAGGGATTGCATTTCTAGGCGCTGCTCAGGTGCCTTCAAATTTGAGAGCAATCCTTTAATGGAAAAACCAGTGTGGGCTAAAATGGGGCAAATGGAAATGGTCCGATCTCTCAATTGCCTCCTGGAATGGCATCTAGGAAGATGGAAAAGCTAAGTCTAATGGAAAAGGGAGTCTGGCTCCACATGCTGGGATGAAAAGAAGGATGAGCTGTTTCTGTGGCCAGCTCTCCAGTCTAGGCCTACATATCTCTCATAGCAATTACGTGAGCACTTCTAGTAAGTCTCCCTCTCCCACCCTCCTCCAGTCTACTTAATGCAGTGCTTTTTGATCAATATCCCCACACATCAATGCTCAAAACCCTCAGTGGCTGCCCATTACCCACAGAATAAGGCACAACATTTTATCTAGGTGTAATTGAAGGCATTCTGCATGTGACTTTAACTTGTTTATCCAAACTTGTCTCTCACTCCTCCTCGACACAAGCCCACGATTCAAGCCAAATTATTTTAAGTAATGGCTCCAAGTTACCTAATGGCTCCAAGCTTCCATTTCCTCAATGTGGACCAAAATAATAACTGATCTTACTGGGTTATTGTGAATTAGGTTAGTTAATACATATAATATGCTTAGCACAAGGCCTGGAACATGGAAAGAGCCTGTAATGGGTTGGATGGTGTCCCCCCTGCCCCCCACCAGAAGATATGCCCATGTCCTAATTCCTAGAAACTACAAATGTTACTTTATTTGGAAAAGGGGTCATTTGAAGATGTAAGTAAGGATCTTGAGATGAAAAGATCATCTCTAATAAGAGACACGGGGTAACTAGACAGGAGAAGGTCATGTGAGGGTAGAGACAGGTTGCCAAGGAGTGCCAACAGCCAGCAGATGCTGGAAGAGGCAAGAAAAGGAATCTCCCCTAGAGCACAGTTTTGCCAACACCTTGGTTTCAGACTTCTGCCTTCATACGTGTGAGAGAATAAATTTCTGTCGTGTTAAGCCACTATATTTGTGATAATTTATTATGGTAGCCACAGGAAACTCATACGGGGCCCATTATATTTTAGCCATTATTATCATCAATTAATCCCCAAATGTGCCTTTCCTTTTTCCTCTCAGCATCATGTTTTATCTCACTGTTCTCTTTGTCCAGCACAGTACCTTGCAATTAGAAAACAGAATAAATATCTATTGAAAGAAAGAAAAAGGGGAGGAAGGAGGGAGGAAGGAAGGGGGAAGGGAAGGAAGGAAGGAAGGAAGGAAGGAAGGAAGGAAGGAAGGGAGGGAGGAAGGGAAGAAGGGAGGGAGGGAGGGAAGGAGGAAGAGAGGAAGGGCATACCGCTACCACTTACCTGGTGTTACATGCCCACAGTAGCTTTTCTCGATGGTCTTATTCCATCAACTCTAGCACAGTGCCAAGAACAACCATTTGATACTTGTCACCTGCTGTCCTGTGGTGTAACTTTGTGTGTCTCTCTCTTCCCAAAGCTTCTTGAGAACAGGGATTACTTCCTTTATCTTTCTATACCCTCAGGGCCTAGCAAATAGTAAGTAACTCAAATCTGTGGCCATAATAATAATCCCACCATCAAAAACTGCCCACTAATTTGCTAATTTGTCACTCGTTCTAGAGTTTCCGCACGCCCTAGCATTTATCATATCCTTGTCAATGCTAGCAGTTTGCTCCTTGTGTCAACTGCCTTTCCCAACTGGCACAGAACCTTCTAGTTCCAACATATTTCAAGGAGCAGCAAGTGGTAGATGAGCTTGAACAGGTTAATTATTCTGCTGGGTAGACTTGTGCTGAATATAGGCCCATGCCTCCATGCCTGAAAAGTTCTTCCTTACACATACAGAGATGGTTTCCTGATGTTTCTCAAAGTGGAATTACTCTGTTATTTGTTCACTTGTGAGTCTGTTTTCTGTGTGACCCACATAATTCCCTGTTTGGGTTGGTGAACCCCTAAACTGCAGGGAATCAACTCAGCCTTAAGCTTCTCCCATCTGATGACAATTATTCTCATGACTCAATGCATGTCATTCTTTTTTTCCCTCCACATAGCCCAAAAACGCAGAGACTGACCACCACTTGTTAATGTGATGTCAGATTGACTTAAAAAAAAAAAAAAGTCTCCTTATTTGGACCTATTTTCAAACTTAGAAAAAGTTTCAAGGGACCCCCATATACTCTTTACCTAGATTCACCTTTTGTTGACATTTTATCCCATGTGCTTTAGAATTTGCCTTCTTTCTGTCTTTCTCTCTCTTGAACCATGAGATGGTAAATTACATACATCAGGATCCTTCACCTCTAAATATTGTGTGCATTGCCTAAAAACAGGAATATTCTCAACATAACCACAGTACATTTACCAACTTCATAAATTGACATTGGTACTGTCCAAATCCCAATGCTGTCAGTAGATCTAACAATGTCTTTTATGGCATTGTCCACATCTCCCCCCACCCCCATCTTATGTCGAGCGTAACGTCCCTGCAGTTTGTTGAGCATTTGGTTTTCTTTTTCACCTTAGCTTCCTTTAATCTGGAACATTTTTACAGCCTTTCTTTGTTTCTCATCATGTTTACATTTTTTAAGAATTCAGTTTCCCTGGCCTTTTTTTTTTTTTTTAAAGAACATTTTCATATTGCATCTGTCTGATGTTTTGTTTATACATTCTTGGCTGGAATATTGCAAGATTAACACTTTGTCCTTCTAAGGGTATCACAGCTAGAGGCACACAATGTCCATCTACCCTTATTGGTAATGTAAATTTTTCTCATGCATCAAGGTATTGTTCAATTTTCTCTACTGTATAATTAATTTTTCCCCTCCCTTCAACTAATAAAGCAGTCTTTGGAGAAATACTTTAAGTCCAAGCAAATGTCTTGCTCATTAACATTTCTCCCTTAGATTTAGCATACATTGATGGTTCCTGCCTGATTCTATCTTTACTCTGATGATTGCCAAATGATGATTTTCCAGCTTCAGCAATCCCTCTGCGTTTACCAGTTAATCCTTCGTATTCTAGTTCTCTATTACCTATCTATCTATCTATCTATCATCTATCTATCATCAGTAAGGGGTTGAATCCTATTTTTTCATGAATCCTATTTTTCAGTGGCTTATAATTCATCACTATACTTAATTTTGGTGCTGAATTTGTCCCAGATTTACTCAGTGGGAACCCTCCTCAACCTGGCTCCTGAGTCAGATAGATATTTTTAAAAGGTTTCTGGTGGTGCCTGGGCAGCTCAGTTGGTTGAGCATCTGATTTTGGCTCAGGTCATGATCTTGTGGTTCATGGGTTCAAGCCCCGTGTCGGGCTCTGTGCTGACAGCTCAGAGCCTGGAGCCTGCTTCGGATTCTGTGTCTCCCTCTCTCTCTGCACCTCTCCCGCTCATGCTCTGCCTCTCTGTCTCTCAAAAATGAATAAACATTAAAAATAAATAAAGTTCCTGGATTTTGATTGGAAGATAAAATACAAGACTTTAATGGCCATTCTATGCACCTTAGCACAATAGGAGAGCATGTCGTGCAGTGGTAAAGAGTTTGGAATTGAGATAGATCTGCTGTCTATTCTGGCTTTCCTATCTATAGGCAATGTTTCTTGGGTAGATTACTTACCCTCCCTATGCCTCGGTTTCCTCATGATAGTGTGATAATATTAGAACTTACTTCACAGGGCTGTTGTGAGAATGTACGCGAGCTGCTTGGTAGAGTAACTAACACTTGATATACATGTGTTAGTGCCATTACTTAATTTCTCCATATGACAGCTCATGCAGGTTCCGGGTTGTCTCAAGGACTACCGCTGCTTCCTATTGCTAACAGAAACCATCCACAAGCCACTGCAAATTCATATCTATTAAAAAAATTTTTTAGGGATGCCTGGGTGGCTCAGTTGGTTGAGCGTCCGACTTGGGCTCAGGTCATGATCTCACGGTTTGTGGGTTCAAGCCCTGCGTTGGGCTCTGTATTGACAGCTCAGAGCCTGGAGCCTGCTTTAGATTCTGTGTCTCCCTCTCTCTCTCTCTGCCCCTCCCCTGCTCACACTCTGTCTCTGTCTCTCTCAAAAATAAATAAACATTAAAAACAATTAAAATTTTTTTAGTTTATTTTTTGAGAGAGAGCAGGGGGAGGGGGGCAGAGAGAGAGAGAGAGAGAGAGAGACTCCCAACCATAAGATCATGACTGGAGCTGAAATCAAGAGTCAGACACTCAACTGACTGAGCCACCCAGGCACCCCTCATATCTATTTTAAAATACATTTCAAATAATTGAATTGTTGACCATTGTGGGTCTCCAAGAATCCAGAGATAATTTAGCCCTGCTTTCCTTTGGTTGAAGATGTAGAGTCTGAGACCCTGAGAGGTTCGTTGGCTGGTTCTAGGACACCCAGAAGAGTGGAAGAGCAAAGAGGGCTGCCCAGTCTCCAACGATGCGCTCTGAATGTCATTCTCTATCTCTACGGTGATCAAGCACAGTGCTCATTTGATTTCTTTTCCCAGTCTAAGGGGTATTATTCAAAGCATCAGTGGGAAAGCATCTCATTTTCGGCATGACTCATCCTTGTTCCAAGATTACCATGCTCCACTTTCATTCTTTGCCTCCCACTCAGTTTCACATCCAGCCAGAGTCCTGAGAGTTGTGCCCTCTCCATCCCCTCACCCCACCCTGCTCTCTCCCCTCCCCCACTGTGCTTTTACCTCCTGGCCCAGCCTGCCCCACCATCCTCAGATTCCACTGGTCACTTTTATTGGACTCTGGTTTAAGAAAGGCATGTCTTCCTGAAATACCGCTCTGATCTATGTTGAAAATAGAATAAAGAAATATACTTAAGTTGCAGCAGATGTACAGAGACAAGTGTTTGTCCATATGCTTCCGACATTCCAGTAAGGTCCAAGCATTATAGCAAAAAGCATGTATTTCTGGACATATATATTTTATTTCAACCTCCTCCAAAAAGAATCAGGGATTCTTCTGATGTGTTGGGACATTGTTGAACAAAATAGAAGGGAATACATGTGCTGCTGGCTAAGGCTTGGGGGAATCTTTTTATTACGCCAAGATTTTCAGTTTTGTGCTGTTTTTTCAAACATGCTCTGACCTGTATAATTTGATCTTTGCTTACATTAAAATGCTAGTAAAGTACTGAAATATTTACAGATAGAATGATATGATGTCTGAGATTTGCCTCAAAAATAATCCAGGATGTGGGAAAAAATGGATGAGGGGAAAGGTGAAGCAAGATTGGCTATAGATTGATAAAGTCTGAGGCACAATGATGAGTACATAGTGTTTCTGCATCTTTTTATATGATTGAAGTGATCTATAATTAGTAGTTTTAAAATTCATTTGAATTCTCACAATTTGCTTCCCCTCCCTGCCTCCTCCACCCTCCCCATTTCTGTTTGTTTGTTTGTTTGTTTGTTTGTTTGTTTTTTGCTCTGCTTCTTCCAAATCTGTCATTTCTTGAAAAGCCAGCTCAAGCTATACACTCTTTAATAAAAGCTTCCTGATTACTTTTATCCACAAAAACACCAACACTTCTTAGCACCTAAATGTGGGTTGCCTTGCATGAGTCTGAGTTACTCTTGTAGCCTGACTGGTCTGGACACTTGTTAAGGGCAGAGACCAAACTTCCATTTTGGGGTAAACCCCAAACAGCCTGGTCTAAAGCTGGGCTCAGTCAGTGCTTCCTAATGGATGCACATGCTTGCTGGTAGATTGGAAGAGACTGGTGAAAAGTGTTCTGAAGGGTGCCACTGTAAAGAACAGGCTATGTATTTGCCATCATTTTTTCTTTAAAGCTCTTCTGCAAGGTTCGAGATATCTCATTTTACCTTTAGGAAGAAGTGTCTTAAGAGAAATTCTTCTCCCAATTGAAGCATTTCATGTTAGGTCCTCATTCAAGAACAAGCAATGCAAATGCCAGTGGATAGTTTACCCCCAAAAGAGACTTAATGAAACAAAACCCGATACATGGAATTAATCTCAGAACTCTGCATCTCCTCCCACTGCAATAATTGAAGGAGGCAGTAGGGTGGGAAAATATCAGGAAGAAAATTTCAGTTGTTAGCTTTCAAAATTTTGCCTGGGGAGCCACATAAGAACCATCTCATTTTAGGCTTGTCCCTGCTGGTTTAATGCAGGGCCGGAGCCAAATTCAAAGGGAGTCTCATTGAGCTGCATGTGCTTATTAGTTCCTTCTCACACTGGTCTTTCAGAATGCTTAGAACTAGTGCTTTTTCAGACGAGGGGAAGAACCACTAGAAAGTTGGAAAGAGTCCAAGGAAAGTTTCTCCATCTTTCTTCTCCCATTGGGAAGCACAGGGAAATCATCCCTGTGGTGAAGCCTTCTCCCATCTGTTAGTCCTCCTGGAAAGGAGGACTCCACAGCAGCCCTCTGGATCAGAGTTTACTTCAAGAATAAACCTGCAGAAGCAGAAACAACCCTCCCATCAACCCAACCTGAAAGCCTTCACCCCGCAGTTGCCTGTGGTCACGGATGCTTTTGTTCAATATCTTCTGCATTTGCATCCCAATGATTTGTCTCTCAGCCTTCTCTTCTCCAGGGAAAATAATCCCTGGAGAGGATGGATTAGGGAAGTACAATTGTCTGGCATTCAGGCAGAGCAAAAAAGAGCCGAAGATACAGAATAGTCTTCCTTTGCCTGCTGGAGTTCCCCACAGAGCCTCTCCAAGTGGGTCTTTCAAGACTTCCCCTGAGCTGACTCTTCAACAGAACAAGGGAGGCCTCACAATAGAGAAATGCTATTCTCTCCATTAAACACAGCTTGGGAAGGTAGAAAGAGTAACAGCAAGAGAGAGTTTGTTGAGACTTAAGGAAGAGCTTCAGGAACCAAGAGGTTGGAGGAATCGCGAAGCCTTTGCCCCCAGACAATCATTAGTCTTGGACGGTTTCATTGTTCACCCACAGCGGAGCAAGTGAACCAAATGACCTCTTGAAATCCCTTCCAGCTATAGTGTCCTTTGATTCTAGAAACCCAGCGCGTGTTCCTTCTGCTTTGGTTGTACTCTGAACTCCATGCAAGTGACCTTGGCTGGGCTTTAATCACTCAGTCTTTAGATTTCTTCAACAGTAAAACACAGCTGGTTATAATGGGTGACAAGTCCCACTGTCCAGGAGGCAGTATGACTTGTAGTTGCCAGATTTCTGTTAACCAAGGTGACAGTTTTGAGCTGGTTGATAATGGCACCTGGCTAAGCTCCTATGGACAGGCTCAGTGTAGAGAGGTTGGGTGAGTGTTTCCCAGAGTAGCCAAAGAATGTTGTCCTCCAAGAGTAATGCATTTTGGTGTTCTTTTGGGTGTGCTAGAAATAAGGGGGACTTCTGTTTCCAAAAGAGAGCTCTGAAGCAGCTTATATTCCTTTTCCCCAACACCCTGAAATGCCTTCTAACTACAGGATGAGTTTAACATAAACATGATGCTGGGTATGTACTACCTCTCAACAAATCTTTCTCGATTGACGTTGTAGGGTTCATCTCCTGCATTCATTGAAAATGCCTATAATCCAATGCTGGAGCTTTGGGAGGAAAGAGTAGAAAGGATGGCAGCAGAGAGGCCCCTCTGGGAAGCTATAGCATAAATGGTGATTTCTTCTGCAACAGAGGCTTTGTGCTGACCATGACTTTGAGTGCCGGGTTTTGTAAACAAGCAACCACAACCAC
This sequence comes from Panthera onca, assembly GCF_046562875.1. Classification (NCBI taxonomy): domain Eukaryota; kingdom Metazoa; phylum Chordata; class Mammalia; order Carnivora; family Felidae; genus Panthera; species Panthera onca. The sequence continues at coordinate 34,421,651 of NC_138355.1, read as the reverse complement.
AAACCACAGGGCATTAAGAGTAAATGTGCAGCAAACAGAGGGAGACATGTGTCACGCATTTCCCTATCTTGTCTACTACAGTAGAATACAAAGGGCGAGTGGCCTTGTCTTTGAAAATGAAGGACAGATATGTCTGGCAGCTGTTACCCAAATGGCAGTTTTGTCTGTTTGGCAGTGGTATAAATCACTGAGCAGTGTTCCCAAGCATAGACTGGAGCCACACTCCATTCTTCAAGGTGGGCACTGGGGTAACAGGGTAACTAGCCGTTTGAGTAAGGATACCTACTTCTTTGTGCTTGTACTTGTGTAGTGAAAAGAACACTGGATCAGAGTCAGGAAACCTGAGTGCTAACCCTGGTTCTTTGACAGGTGGTTATTGTCCACCTGAGACAAATTGCTGTCTCTCTCTGGGTCTCAGTTCCCCGTCTGCTAATTTAGGGATTAATCGGTGATTATTCAGATGCTGGGACCCCACCCTAGACCTTTCGAAGCAACCTCCAGAAGCGGGGCCTGGAAGAGTGAGGGCGGCAAAAGCTCTCCTAGAGATTCTGGTGTGTATGCCAAAAGAAGAACTACCGGATTGAGAGGTTGCTGAATTCTATGATTCTCCAAGATTGAGAGGAAAGACAAAAAATTCAGTAGGCAGCTCCATAAAGTCGACAGTTTGTCATTTGGCTGAATTTAGGGCACTCGATCTCAAAGTGTGGTTGGGGGCTCACTTCACATTTGTGCAGTTTCTACAGGTAGGGTTTGGGCTTGGTTCTGAAAGTTTATGCTGTATAATGAGAATCCAGTGTTCTCAAGCCTTGAATACATTAAAAAATAATTAGTATAATTCTATAATTACCAGACATGACCTCACTGGGTTACCCTTATTCTAATGGAATCTGCTGAGGATGCTTAATTTTGCCTTCTGGAGATGTGATGTATAGCCTCAAAAATTCTCTCAGAGGGACTTCTGAGAGAGCTGTCCAGCTGATCTACACTCCCAGCCCTTATTCTGAGCACTTTTCCCTAGAAGGCCTTATACACATCTGTGGGTTGAGAATGGTAATGAGGTAAAGGTATCAACTGGCCAGTGAACCCAGGAGGGCCCAGACCCTGGCCTCTGGCCAGCAACTCCTTTCCATGAGATTTCTCTAAGGAAACCCGTTGTCAGAGAGAACAATGGCTGATAACAAAGACTGTTTCCGGGACACGTGCCCTGACCCCCAAAATGGAACCCATGGTTTAGGCTGGACGGAGCTCATGCAGAACCCCTTTGACATAGGCACGAGGCAGCATTTCTTCCTTTATCTTTTTCCTATAAGTCACCCCCAAGTCAATCTCACTGTGTCCAAAGGAGAGGAAAGGCCATCCAACAAGAAGAGCGCACAAGCAGCAAGATGGACACCAGGGCAAAAAGGCATCTGTATCATTACCAACAGCAGGGCTGGTCCAGACTGCCCACCTCGGGCCTCCCAGGTGCAGCCTCTTTGGCTTGAGAGACAGTAGAAGAGTCCAAAGAAAGAACACCAGAGACAGCCAAAGAGAAGGCAGACGCTACTTCTCCAGCAGGAGAGAAGATAAAAATGATGGCCTACCTTTTGCTTCGTGGCAACTGGGAAAGTTCTTGGGAAGAAACTTGAGCATTCCCAAGGACGACTCTCTGGGATTGAGTTCCCACCAAGTGTACCTCTCCTGTTAAGGGTAGAGATTGTGCCATTCTCCCCTATATTCCCAGGATGAGCATACTTGATGGCATATGTTGTGGGTCCTAGGTGTTGTTATAGATTAAATACCTTGTCCCCCTCAAAATTCATGTATTGGAGCCCTACCCCCCCCAATGTGATGGTATTTGGAGATGGGGGCTCTGAGGGGTCATTAGGGTTACCTGAGGTCACAAGGATGAGGCTTTTATGATGGGATTAGTGCCCTTATAAGAAGAGACACCAAAGAGCTTGCTTTCTGTCTCAGCATGCACACAGAAGGCACGTGAACACAAGATAGCAGCACCGGGAAGCCAAGAGGCCTCAGAATGAAACCTACCTTGCTGGCACCTTGATCTCGGACTTCCAGCCTCCCGATTTGTGAGAAATACATTTCTGTTGTTCAAGCCCCCCAGTCTGTGGTATTCTGTTATGGCGGCCTGAGCTGACGAAGACAGCGCTCAATACATTATGTGGAATGATTGAAAGATTGAACAAATGAATACGATTGTGCTTTGCATGGAGTGATAGTAGGATGTGTCTAATACCACATCATCCGAGATGCAAAGGAGGTTCAACTCAAACAGTCCTAAGCAAAAACGGAGCATGTATTGGCTCATGTAACCGAAAAATCCGAAAAGTAATCTTTGAGCACAGCTGGATTGAAAGGCACCAACACTGTCTTCAGAAATGTTTCTCTCTCCATCCCTCTGCTCTGCTTTGTTGTGTTGATTTCGAACTCAGCAGCATTTCTCCAAGTTGAGTTTTGACCACCTTGGCAACACCAGTTAACAGAGAGCGTTGCTTTTCCAATACATGTAACCGAAGTTCTGCTATTGGCTCTCTTGGGACAAACTTGGGACACATGTGCCTCCTGAATGCCCTCCCGGCCGGAGAGATGCAAGGTGTGGACAGGTTATGTGCTCCTTCACAGGGGTTGTGGGGTCAGCCTCACAGAAACCTCATGGCCTCAGGATGGGGAGGAAGGGCTCCCTAAGGGCAAGCCAGACCCCCTTACCTGGATAAAGAGACTAGGTACTGCTCGGGCAAAGCACACACAGAAACAACAGGTGTCCAGCAGGTAGTACGTGACTCTCATGGATTAATATGAACTGCAAAACCATAAAGTAAGGTTTTGTTTGTATACTGCTGGTAAGGTTAATTTTGAAGTTAATTATTCTGCTTTAATTGAAATAATTAGAAATGAGAAAATGAAAATACACTTGAGCGATTTTTTTTTAAGTTTTATTTATTTATCTTAAGAGGGAGGGAGAGAGAGCATAAGCAGGGCGAGGGCAGAGAGAGAAGGAGAGAATCCCAAGCAGTCTCCCTGCTGTCAGCAATGGAGCCTGACACACTGTCAGCATGGAACCAGACACAGGGCTCAAACTCATGAACCATGAGATCATGACCTGAGCCAAATCAGAAGTTGGACACTCAACCGACTGAGCAACCCAGGCCCACCCTAAAATAAGCTTGGGTTTTAATCAGTACACTTGAATTTAATTCTAAAGCCTTATCCAGTAACATCCTTCTATTTTTCCTCTGCTTGTGTAAGTAATGCTCATTATAATTCTTTGCAGAAAATACAGCAAAGTATGAGGAGGAAAATAAGAACCCCCTAAAATCCTAAATGTATTTACTAAAGTTTTTTCTATAATCTCCCAAGCTGTTTATCTATTCCGTATATATGCTATATATTGTGCGACCTATTTTACAGAATGTGTTTTAAGGAATATGCTTGAATGTTAAATATAGTTTCATGTTTATAGCTATCTAAATCATTGTTTTTAATAACTGCATAATATGACATTGACTTAACAAATTGATGGGCATTAAGATTGTTTCCAGTTTTTCCCTATTATAAACAATGCTCCCATGGGCATTCTTAACTATACAGCTCGACACACTTGTGAGGGTATTTCTCTGTGACAAACTCCAGAAGCGAACTTTCTGTGACAAAAGGTAGAGGTCATTTTAACTATGATGCAGATCAAAATTGGCTGTTTTTGTCTTTTGCCCATTTTTAAATTCTCTCGTTGATTTACACAAGTTCTTTACATATTAAGGATATTATCTTAGGTTGAGTTCTCCAGAAATAGACTCTGAGACAGATTCCCATGCAGGAGTTTACTGGGGAGAGCCCATGGAATGAGTAGCTAAGAAGGAGGGACAAAAAGGAGGATTAGGAAGAAGGCTTCACTCAGCTACTTCCATTGGGGAGCTCTGGAGCTAGGATGACCCTTCATTGTTCTGCCTTGAGGAAATAGGGTGACAAGTGACAAGTGACAAGTCACTGAGGGTTGTGCCCAGGGAGTGAGGATGACCAGGAAAAGTGACTCTTTTCAGCTGTGGAGTTGAGGAGAAGAGCCTAGCTCTGAGACACCAATATACATGACCTGATAGCTGGGGACTGACCTCAATACTGGAGGCGGGCTCTGGTCAGCACTTCCCAGCATCCACTACAGATATCTTCAACCATCACATGTGTTGTACGTGTTTTCTCCACTTTGTCATTTGTCTACTGACTTGTCTATAATTATTCTTTGTTGTACTGAGTTTTTAAGAGGTTTTATATAATCAAATCAATTTTTTTTTTCTTTCTGGTTTCTGATTTTTGCATCATCCTTAAAAAGTCCTTCCTTACAGGGTGCCTGGGTGGCTCAGTCGGTTAAGCGTCTGAATTAGGCTCAGGTCATGATCTTGCACTTTGGAGTCATGTCACCAGAAAAGCATAGGTGATCCTGGGAACCACCACTATTGTTCTCAAGGGTCGTCCACTGTCTAGAATCTCCTCATTTTGGCACATAGTTCGGGGTAAATCATGGGGTAAATGCATCCCATTAGGGAACTGGAATCTCCAGTCTTGAGTTGGAGACAAGATTGCATTTTAGGCATGAGGAACATACACAGTGCAACTTCCTTCAGTAGTTACTTCCAAAATGTATCAATCCTCACCATCTGCACCATCTAACCAAAAACTTGTTTTAAACACATTTTAAACACATTTCCTCTTAGCCTTTCCTTGAAATGACACTAGCAAAGTCTTGCAAAACTAGAACTACTTGTTCACAGCCAGCCCAGAGCAGGGTGCTTTCATCAGGGTAGGTGATTCCAATTATGTTGTTTATCCACTTAGGCACACGGAGTCTCAGCCACCTCAGGGACTTCCTTTTAATTTGTTTGTCTCCCTTTGTTAATTGGATAAGCTAAGTGAAATGAGGTGTCTCTTATGGAAGTGCTGCAAGGAGGGAGTCATCGCAAATTTACCAGTGTGGTATTGTCCCTGGTTTGCCAATAGTGAGATGGTACAGAAAAGAATCCCGTCTTCTCTTTTACACTGTCCAGCTGCTACTCTGTGCCCTACGTCAGGAGAGAATCCGTTTCCTTTAAAGGCTCCCAAGGTGCTCTGGCTTCCGAGCTTTTTATTTTTAAAAAAAATTTTTTTTAACGTTTATTTATTTTTGAGACAGAGAGAGACAGAGCATGAATGGGGGAGGGTCGGAGAGAGGGAGACACAGAATCTGAAACAGGCTCCAGGCTCCGAGCTGTCAGCACAGAGCCCGACGCGGGGCTCGAACTCACAGACCACGAGATCATGACCTGAGCCGAAGTCGGCCGCTCAACCGACTGAGCCACCCAGGCACCCCATCCGAGCTTTTTAATCCACCCCATAGTTTTTGGCCTATGATAATGATCCATCCATAGGATGGTTTCCAAGTAGGACATTTATTCAGTCATCTATGCTTTCATTCAATACGAACTGAACTGAACTGAACACCTGCTTTGTGTTGGAAGTAAGACAGTACTTGTCATTCAGGTTTGTGTTTTATGATTGGTTAGAAATTATGCTTTGGAGGGGTGCCTGTGTGGCTCAGTCAGTTGAGCATTAGACTTCGGCTCAGGTCATGATCTCCTGGTTCATGAGTTCGAACTCCACATTAAGCCTGCTTTGGAGCCTCTGTCCCCCTCTCTATGCCTCTGCCTCTCTCTCTCTCTCTCTCTCTCTCTCTCTCTCTCTCTCTCTCTCTCCAAAATAAATATACTTTAAAAAAAAAAGAAATTACACTTTGGAGATCATGAATGAAGGCTCTGCCCTCAAGCCAGTGATGAATCCAGATTTTATGGGGACTACAGCTAACACAGTTTGGGGGCCTCTTTAAGAAAAAAGAACACAAAATTATGACACAGAATTAGGCACTGGGCCATGCCAGGGGCCATGTAAGTGCAGGACCCTGAAACCTCAGCTCACTGGTTCTGTGGAGTTTCCCCTTCTGAGCCAGCCACACCCAGTTTAAACCCCAGGGATGCGACCTTGGGCAGGAGACTGAACTGCTCTCTGCTCATGCTGTCAGCTGCAAAATTAGAAAAATAGCAAGATGATAAAATACACCTCGTAATGGTACGGGGCCAGCTCCAAAGATGAGGACGAAAACATTTAGCCCCATGTCTGGCCCATGATAGGTGCACAGTAAATGTTAGCTATTATTAGGCATGTCATTATCATTATAAGCCTTCACCCAGGAGGACTGCATAACCACAGAACTGAACTTCCAGAGTAGAATCTAGGAAGGAGAAAGAGAATGAAGTCCAAGTCCACACATTTGTGTTAGCCTCGCTTGCATATGGTAGATACATGACATGACCATGAGGCTCAGCCCCACGGTGCTTGCAGCACGTAGCATAAATGGCGGACGGCAGGCATCCCGCCTGCTGCATCCAATGTATCCTTGCGCCAGGAGCTGATTCATTCTGAGGTCATGAAGCATTTATCTTCAAAAACAGTATATTAATATCTGATTGTGCAATTAAGCCAGACCTGTCTAGTTTTGCTTTCCTTGAGTGAAATATGTTCATTCAGCATAAGTGAGGATAAATGCAGACAAGCGCTTTTTTTTTTTTTTTTTCAACACATGAGGAGCGGATGGGTGACAATAAAACAAGAAAGGCCATTTGGAAGCTATTAAATTACATCCTTTGTATTTGCACAGCACATTCCTCTGATTCTGATGCCATGATATCCCTATAAAGTAGGTAAATATATACTTCCATGTTGCCAGTTTACAGATTTATAACTTGGCACTCTAACCATATTTTCCTTTTTTTTCTTTTTAAGGTCAAAACCTCCCCCTCCCCCAAGTAATTAAATATTCTCTCTCTCTCTCTTTTTTTAATGTTTGTTCACTTTTGAGAGAGAGAGAGAGACAGAACATAAGTGGGGCAGGGGCAGAGAGAGGGGGAAACACAGAACTCATAGGAGGCTCCAGGTGTCACGCTGCCAGTACAGAGCCCAAAGCAGAGCTAGAACCCACAAACCGTAAGATCATGACCTGAGCGGAAGTCGGACGCCCAACCGACTGAGCCACACACGTGCCCCTAAATATTCTCTTTCTTAATGCCTGTCATGGGCATCAACGCTGAGAGTCAGTTTCTCACCTAAGTCTTCCTCTCAGAGGTGAGGACAGGGCAATTGGAAAAGAAATTGATAGGGGTGCCTGGGTGGCTCAGTCAGTTAAGTGACCGACTCTTGGTTTCGGCTCAGGTCATGATCTCGCAGTTTGTGAGTTTCAGCCCCACATTGGGCTCCACACTGTCAGTGTGGAGCCTGCTTGGGATTCTCTCTCTCTCTCTCTCTCTCTCTCTCTCTCTCTCTGTCCCTTCCCCACTTGTTCACTGTCTCTCTTGAAATAAATAAACTTAAAAAAAAGAAAAAGAAATTGATGAACAAGTTATTAGACAATATCACTGCTACTTCTTCCCTTTGAAATTTTCTTTTTGAGATCTTAGTGGATTTTGAAGCCCGACATATCTGAAAGTCTGATAAACCAAATACAATTATGCTTCAGTTAACTAGGATCAATGGTAGCTCCAAGGGGGTGGTTGGGAAGAGGCAGTGATTTAATTACCCCATAATTTCCAATAGCTGCCTCTAACCATGCCAAATAGCCATACAGTCTGAGCAGAAACAGCGTGCTTGCTGTGCAAACATGATTTCAAGACAAGCTTCCAGCCTCCCTTCCTAACAGATTGCTGGCCCGTAAGCCCCTCCTGTGAAGAAACTCTGACTAGCAAAGCAGACTAGAATGTTCTGGCAACAAAAGTTAATTGGATTATCCAAAAGGTTAACCAGAAAAACTTACTGTTTCAAACTCTGTAGTAAAAAATCATTCTGAAGATGTATCCATTCAGTTCCTGCCCTCATAGATAAAATGACCCTAATGTAAACTTTCATGAAGCAGGGCCGAGTCTTAGAGCCCAGCCCAATGGCTGATGCAGAGGAGGCATTCAATAAATATTTGGTAATATAATTAACTAATGAGGTAGGGACTGGAACAAAGACAGTGTTGGGCTAGCTCACGAATTTTTTTCTAGCCTCGTCTTTATCTGTGTAACTGACATGAAGCATGAACATGATACTTGAACATGATACAAATATATGATTTTTTTTAAAAAGTCCCACTGCTTGGATTCTATAAGCTTTCAAAGCATCCCTAATTATTTAGGTTCTTTTAAAGGCATCATTCTTTTAGAAGAGATACTGTTCTGTAGAAATATTTACACTCAAGTAACCTCCAAAGATATCTCAGGTGCTTGAAGAAGACTATAGACGTGAGTGAGAAGAAGTGGGTACACTATCCACTTCCTCCCTTCATCAAGTATTTCTTGAGCATCTGCGGTGTGCCAACCTCTGAAAACTCATTGGTGAGCAGAACAGACATGGCCTCTGCCCCACAGAGCTACAAATGAACAAAATATGGACATAATTACAGCTCGAAATTAGATTCCAATAGGGACACAAGGGGGCGAGGGGTTAACTTAGTTTGGGGGGATTGTAAAGTTCTCTTTCAGGAATGACATTTAAGTGAGACTTGATACAAGAATAGGAATTAGGCAGCAAATATAGAGACTATTCCCCACAGAGGGACCAGCCTATGAGAAGAGCAGGAGGGAGAAAGAAACCTAGTGTACTTTGGGAACTTTACAAAGCACGGAGAGAAAAATTCAAGGTGAGGCAGGGCCAGCACATGCGGGCCTTGTGGGCCACGTGTGTGTGTGGAGGGGGGTATTGCCTCTGGTGCTTCCGATCCCCTTTCTTCCTCCCCAACACAACCCTAGGCAAGTTCCTGGCAGCCTCAGGTGGAGCAGCCATGTTTGGCCAGGGGCTTCAGGGGACTCTGATCCCACCCCCAGCTTAAGGAGTGGCTCCCCATTGGTCTAAGCCAGTCAGGAAATGACATTTATCTGGTGAGTCTTACTGGGCTAGAGATGTGCACGTGATCTAAAGTGGCCTAATCAGATTGCAGAGAGAAGCTTAGAGTCCTTGACCGGGAAATGGTTCACTCTCTTCCACCATTCTGGTAACTCAGCCAAAGGAGGAGTCAACTTTTAGATGAAGCCAGTGCCCAGTGCAGCAGAACAGAGAAGGAGACATAAATGTGGGGTTTAAGTAACCTGACTGAGCTGCTGAATCAGCCAACTCCAAAGCCTGCCCGAAGTCGCCCGTATTTCCCTATTGGTTAAGATCCTTGAATTGCCTTGGATTCTTTGGACATTCCATCCCAGTTCCCCTAACTCTCTGATAAATCACGACATCTCTGCTGGGTCCCCTTACACCTAATAATCTATAAATCTCTGCAAGGTTCCACTCTTCCTCTCTGGAAGCTCTCACCCTCTGCCATGGCTTCCTTCTTTAGTTGAGGATCTGCTTACCAGTTGTTGGCATTTCCTTGTGACATCTCTTCTAAGTGATGGTCCAGCTTGGATACCTCCAATAAATTCACTAGTAATGCAAATAAGTTCCAAAATGATATAGCCTTTCTTCAGAATGAGCAGCTACTCTTGATTTCCTGACTTCGGAAATAGTTGCTTACAATGTGTATGAAGAATCCAGAGGGTGTCTTGCAGATCCCAAGAACAGGAAGTACATGCAGAAAGCAGACAGTCGTCAGGGATCCAGGCGGCTGCTCCCAGGCTCACTCTCGGACACCATATCTGCATCTGCTTTGATCTTCTCTGTATTACAGACTGGCTTCCTCTGCTCCTTGGACCATGTGGAAGAATAAGGCCAATAGCGGGCATCGCTCTCTCAGTTCTTCTGGTAAGTTGAGGAAGAGTTCTAATTGACCCATCTTGGGTCAGTCAGGTGCCCCTAGACGGGGGTTGTGTTTAGCACAGTGCCCTCACAATAACCATGGAGGGATGGTGGGGACCGGGTAGTTCCCAGAAGGAGGGAAGGGTCCATTCCCAGAAGTGGGAGGAGTGCCAGGCTGCCGACACAATGGGGCACTGAGACAACCACCCTTTCCTGTGAGTGAGGGGATAGCTTTGGAGAAAGTGGTTAAGGAGTGAGGCAGACACTCCAAATTTTCATCGCGGTCACAGACCTTGGGGTCATTTTTTACTCCTCCCTCTACCACCATCCACCTACTTCCTTACTGTCAAATAAGGCACAGATTCTTACTTCTTCTTTCAAGATTCTTCCTAGTTGCCCCTCTCTTCCCTTTCTCACTTGGTTCCCTAGTTTCAATCCTCACTGCCCAACCTCCTGTATTCGCCAATAACCTCACTGGCTTGCCAGACTTTCCCCTCCTTCTATCCACTGTATAGCCAGACTTATCTTCCTGAAATACTGCCTGAAGAGGTTACATCCAAGATTTAAAAGTCTCCCATGTCACCTTGCTGCCTAGAAAATATAGTCTAGTCCCCTTGGCTGGTTATTGCTAATTGCCTTCTCAGCACCTGTGACCTCCAAGGTCTTTCCATGCAGTCTCCCAGCCGTGTGCCTGTGGTGTGATTTCACCCACCTCAGTGTCAAGAGTGGTGCTTGGATGGCTTAAGCCCACCGATGCTGACCCATCACCCTGGCCCTAGTGACTATTTCAGGAAAAGCCACTGAGCTAGGTCCACACCAGCCAGCACATTGTCCGGGCCAGTGTCATTGGCTCGGGAATGGTATGTGAGCCCAGATGACCCACCAGAGCAAACCGCAGGACTTCTGCTGGTCAGACTGGGGCACAGAGGCTCTTTCTCCTCCTGGACCCGAATAGAGAAGCCAATAGCCTAGGGGCTGCTACCAGGCATCTTCATTTCCAAGAATAGCTGAAAGCAGGGCAACTTGCCTAAAAACAATTTTTTGAAAGCCAATTAGCTGCGAGCCAGTTTTTGAATCAAATTAAAAATATATGCATTTTCATTGACTGTTTTAAAAAAGAATGTTTCTTCAATTATGTTTTTGGCACATTGGTCATTTGGCAGGTTGACTTAAATAAAGCCAGGCTGGTGGGTTTAGGATGATGCCGCCTTCAGAAGAAGAGTGGAAAGGCATAAATGCAACGTCCTTGCTATGGCCTTTAAACTCTGGTTGGGCTTCGACTGAAGCCTGTTGCACCTGCTGCCTTTTCCCAAACTCGAGCCAGTCTTTTTCCCTTAGAGTTTAAGTTGGGCTTGGGCAGATTTTCTGGTAAGTGCAACTGACATCCTAACTGATAGAACAAGGTATCTTTCTGAATATTTCCAAATTCTGATCTAATCGTTAGATCCAGTCTCTTCACATTTCTTCAAGCTTTTCCAGCGCCATGCCTGTCCTCTGGACGCTCCTTCCTCCAGCCCCTCTGCTCCTTTGATGTCCTCCTGGCCCCCCAGACAGAAACCTCTGTTCTCTCCTCAGGTGGATACAGCTTCCATGGTCCCTTCCATCTCCAAATTACAGTCCCATTCTCTCAGTCCCAAGAGTCACATTGACTTAAGTTCCTTCAGAAGGTCATTAGGAACCGAGGCAGCTCCCGGTGTTGCTCCCTCTCATCTCTCCTCAAGAGCCTCCTGGTTGACTCTGTGTCTGCTGAGGTCCTGTCTCTGCAGACGGGCAGCCTCTTGGTCACTGTTGTTTCCTAGCAACGTCAGGGTACACATACCCCCCATGTCCTCACTTCAACCTCAGGGTGGCCTTTCAGCTTCTGTTCCCTCAGCGTGTGTCTCCTTTTCTCCATGGGCCCAATCCAGATTTCCCAGAGAGGATCTGATTGGAATAACTAAACTTTATTCACCAAGCCACGCCAGGTCCCTGGCTGGCCTATGGTTGGCCCATTACTGGGCCAAGTTTTCACCCTTGGTTCAAACACCTGTGGACAGGTGGTGGGTTGTGTAGTCTTCATTGGGCTGTCCCTTCCATAGGGTTGAGGGAGGCGAGACCCGGCAACCTAGAAATGGACTGTGGGCACAGCCTGGTCAGGAAGCTGTACCACCCATTTGGCAATCAATCATATGCCCCATTTGTGTGCTGCTGTACTGAGTAATTCAAAGTATTATTTATTATCTAAATTTGCATGTGTTTGTTTCGTATCCATTTAACTAGATTATAAATGTCCTTAACAGTAGAAATGATGGTCCTAAATGTCTGTAATAAAGTGATAACAATAGTTATAGTTATTAATAGCTGCCAATGTATTAGTTATATCTAGTTATACGTAGTAACTATTGCTATATAGTTATCAATAGTATAGATAACAATAGTTAAAGTAATAGTTACTGAGCATTGACCATGTACTAGGTACGGTTCTAACTGCTTTGTTAAAAAAAAAAAAAAAGACCCTCAGTATAAGCCTCACCTATTATTATCCCCATTTACAGATGAGGAAGCTGAAGCCACATCACACATCCAGTCAGAGGGCTCTGAGTGAAAACAGCCAGTTGGATTCCAGAATCTGTCCTCTTAGCACATGGTTCCCCTTCAGCCAGTGCTCGCTACATGTTTATTGTAATTGTGGATACTGTGCCGAAAGGGAAAAATACCATCTCTTTGTGTTGGGTTAGTTCTCAGTCGTCTGTTTGTTCCAGGAAGACTTACTTTTTTTGGCCGAAAGCCTCTTTTTCACAGTCAGCAAAGTAATGCCAGAGAAATATTCACGGAGCAAAACACAATCCATTTTCAAACCAAAAACTCCCTCTTGGCTCGAAGCAAGTTCATTAGCCAGATGCCCCTCCCTTCCCCCATGGTTCCCTGGCACCGCTTTGCAGAAATCTGGATCCAGGGGCCGTGTGCAAGGTGGCTTCTGTCGGCATGAGCAATTGCTAGACAGACATGCGGGCGGGAGCGCCAGCCAGGAAATCATTTTAGCTGTTTCCATCTTCCCTTCGAACCGAGTTCAGGGGGTTAGAGGAGGAGTGCCCCAGCCCGGATTCCCCTTGAATGATGGTGAAGTATCCTGGACTGGGGGCTGGGTTATTCCCACCCCAGCAGTTAATCTGTTGACCCTTACTACCCTCAGGGCCCCAGTGACACTCTCCTGACAGAGGTGACTGTGCCTCCCTGCCAGGGCTAGTGAAGCAACAGGCTACCTGAGGGCTCTGGGAATGTCCCTAACCTCCTCCTGAGCAGAAAGCTTAGGTTTGCCCACTTTAAAGCTGGAGAAGAGAAGGCAGAAAATGTTTGCGACCATGCAGGTCTGGCTGGTTGTTGGGTGTGGAGTTGGGGGGAGCACCCACATCCTCTGCCTAGGTCTCTCTCTCTCTCTCTCTGCCTCTCTTCCCAACCCCCATCCCAATAGGCCAAGCCTCCTCTGTTCATTACCCAGACCCCCTTCGCATCACTGTCATTCCTGCAGAGTCCTCGTGGCCCGGGAGCCTCTGAATCCTGACTGGAATGTAGGGGCAATAGAGGAAAAGGGAAGAACTGGGGGCCAGAGCATGGATGGAAGAGGGAGCAGATTCGGCTGACAGGGCCTGGTAGCATAGGCATGTCTCAGGCCCAGAAAAGTGACACATGAAACTTTGCTTTTCCCATGTAGCAGTGGCCCTGCCAGCGAGGTCGGGTGGGAGGGGACACGGGAAGCCTTTCTAACAAAAGGGAGAGGAGAAGGAAAGAGGGAGAGAACCCCCACTCTTTCCCTTTGTCCCTTGTTACCCCCACCGGTCCACCCACTGACTCCCTTAGCCATTCCTCTCTTTCACCCTATACAGAGCCACACTTTCCAAATAGGTGCATAATATTAACCAGGAAGCTCAGGTCCAGAAGAGACCTTAGAACGCCTCTTGTCTAGCACTATCTTTTTATAGTTGAGGAAACTGAGGTCCAGAGAGGGGTCATGTCTTGACCAAGGTCACATAAGCAGTAGATGAAAAAAACAGTGCTCTGTGCTACATGAGGCTGCCTCTTACCCACGCCCCCATACAGAAGAGACTGCGTGGGCCAGCTCCCCAGTACTGTCCAAGAACCTGGCCCACTCGTTATCTCTTTAGGTCTGCTCAGGGGACCTCAGTTTGTCCTGTCCTGGCTTCTATTCCACCCAGTCACGGTTCTTTCCTTCAGTGGATGATGCCCCCAGAGCGGGTTGTTCTGTGTGGGGCTATGGTCATGGAGGCAGAGGCCAGCAGCATGTCTGCATATGGTCTGAGAGCCTTCTCTGCTCTGTGGCCTGTCTGCTGAGCTGGGTTCGACTGCACCCTGGAGTGGGCAGAATCCCAGGGACCCCGGAACCTCTTCCCACACAAACCCAGCCATACTGACTGGCACGGCTGCTTTCCACCGTCGGGGATTTCTGCCCTCTGCCGGGCCATGGGCCTCGGGACATTTTCCAGGATTTGTGCTGCGTCCTTCTTCTCACTTGTTACAGCTTCCCACGTAAAGGCTGTGTGGGGACCCTGCTGGAGCCCTTTAGGAACACTAAAGAAAGAGCTCCCCACGCCTTGCTCTCCGACCAAAGTTAACAGGCCTCCATTTTGAAACCCCAACAAATTTAGAAGTGACAGAAGGGAAGCTCCAGAACCTTCTGGGCACTACTCAGTGCCCAGAACTGTTCCTTCTCAGTCTCTGTGAGGGCAGCGGTGGGTGGGGAGGAGAATGAAGGGTAGGGGATCAGTGCTTGCATTTAAACTGTCTTAGGAAAAGTCAGGATGAGTGTCCCAGGAAAAGGCTATTAATAGGCCTCCTTCCACATGCTCAGCTTTCCGGGGCTGGAGCTGTGTGAGAATGAGTCAGCAGATGGAAAGCTAATGGTGAACCTGGAAAAACAGAACTCTCTCTCCAGCAGGGGATGTAGAGGCCGTGAGGCTGCACTTTCCTCTAACCTCTGGCCTAATACCATGCGGCCCTCCTTTGGTTATGCGATCTGTTCAGCTGGCACATTACTGATGTCGGTTCCCATCCCGAAACCAAAACCGAAATCAGCAAAAACATCCAGAAAGTCCTTCCCCTCACTTCCCCTCCCTCACTTTCTCTTTGCTGACTAGGCCGGTGGCCGGGGAGGAGGGCCCATCCCCTGCGGTGCCGAGGGCTTCCTAGGCAGTATCGCGCCCCTCTCTGTCCTGTCTACCTGCTGGCTCACTTTGGGATGCGCTCCCAACAGATTAGACACAGATTAGACACAGGCGCTGTGGCAGGCCACTTTACATGTGTCACCTCACCCTCACGTGACCCCAGGAGGACAATACATTGCTATCTCGCTTTCGCAGATGAAGAATCAAAGCTGAGTGAGATTAAGCTATTTGCCCAGGGAGCCACAGCCAGTGTCATTTACCAGGTGTTTGTCCCCCCGCCAGGGTCTTGTGCAGTTTCTTCAAGCCAGGTAAAGATCCTCCTTTTACAGGTGAGGAAACCGGGGCTTAGAGGGACTGAGGCAACCCAGGAAGTAGCAACTTGGGTCTTCCTGACTCCCAAACAGGCGGTCCCTCCGGGCCACACAGCGGGCAGGGACTCCGGCTATAGCTCTGCCTTTAAATCCACCCCACCCGCTGCCTCTCAGGGAAGGTCTCCTGCCTCATATCCTGACCAAGCACTTATCAGCGTGGGGGTGCTGGTATCAGTACTGGCAGACCTTCCCTTATCACAAATGGTACCTTTGCACCTCTGTCCTCATAAAAGGGGGGCACCACGCAGGGCCGATCCAAGGCGTCGCTTCAGGAAAGTGAAAGTGAGGAGATGGCCTAAAGGGGACACTTTCTTGCAATGGAGCCCATGGTGACGTAAGCAGAACTCACCGTCAGCCCTAGGCTTGGATGAAGTAGCTGTAAAGGGAACAGAGGTGAATCAACCTGCCAATTTTTGTCATAACAGAAAGAAGTTGTGTGGTTTGTGGTTGATTAATTTAGATGTAGGAATATTCAACTCTCAGGAAAGTTGTCTACAGAGTGGGTAGTGAGGGGACAAAGGAGGGCTCTCAATGGGTATTTCACATCTGATTTCTACGAATAATGAGGGAATCTAGGATGTTTTCAATACCAGGCTTAACAGTAGAATAAGTCGGTGCGTCCTGGACCCATTTCCCTAGCCACCCTACCCCAAATAGTCCTTCCCCTCCCTATCTTCACTTCATTCTTCCATAGCCCTTTTCTAATTATGTATTAACCTGTTTATTTACTTTCTATCTAAGCCCTCCCGTAAGAATATAAGCTCCACAGAACAAGGACTCTGTCTTCCTCAGAGGCTAGAACACATAAGAAGCCCTCAGTAAAGGTGTGTTGAAGGAACAAATGAGTGAGTGAATATACCTCCAGGGCTCCCTTAACCCCATACCCTCTGTGTCAGTTTCTCCTGGGAGTGGGTGTCAGAGTCCTCTGAACCTGACCTCCCCACAGCTTCAGCCAGATGTAGAGGCTCCGTGGACTCTACACTTTGGGGGGAAGAGTCTGGGGGGGCTGAGGCTTACAAAGAGCCCCCCTGTATGAAGCCCGAAACAGACGAAGAAGGAGACACAGTTCCTACCCTATTCCAAAGGGACCCTCTTTCTGGAGAGGTTTCCCCACCAGAATGTGGAAAGTCTCAAGCCAGTTGTGGAGAGCCCACTACAGATGAAAGTGCCCGCTCCAGATGATTATGGGCCATCCAGCTACATACCCTCAGCCTTCACGCCCCTCCCCCCCCAAATCCTGTTTTGTTCATCAATTCCCAGAGCCATAGCTAAGCTGCACGTACGCAGGGGACAGATGCCGACAAGTGTTCTCTCTGTTCCCAGGCCACATGGATAACAAGACACTTGGTGTGCTCAGATGAAAGGGGGCTCTCCCTGCAAAAGGCTGTGTTGCACAATTCCACTGAGCTCCCTGGAATGGGAAGCTGGTCCCTCTCAACTCGTGATTACCACTGTGGAGATTAAAGGCTTCCTGTCAGAGAGAGCAGTCCCCCTGAGCCAAACAACACGGACGGCTGGCTGGCAGCCATCTTGTGAGGGCTGCTCTTGGCAGCCAGGGCTGGAGTGACTGGCTCCCTCCTGGGCCAACCTGCCTGAGGCAACGTCAAGGTGCCCAGGCCAAAACGGTCCCTCGGTTAGCACCTTGCCACTCCTGAGCACTTTCTAGGCCTCCTCAGCTGCAATGTGCACCACCTTGGCGAGGGCAGCTGCCCTGGCATGTCCAATGGGAACAGGCTGAAGGTCGTCACTCGCTCACCTTTCCCAAGCACCCTGAGAATTTCTGATATGTGTTAGAGGGGGTAAGAAGAACATACTGGGAAAACCAGTTCGGGGGAGTATGAGGGGTGGGGGAGGTCACTCCTCCCTGAGCCTGCCATGTTTACTCCACCAGGAGGCCTGACCCAGTCAGACCCTGGTCTCCCCATCTAGTGCCCCCAAACTGGCTAAGGATCAAAAACATCTGGAGCGCTTGGTAAGAAAGCAGACCTCAGGCCCCCAACTGTGAGTTCTGGCTCATAATCTGAGGTAGGGTCTGCAAATCTGAGTTTTTACAAAGCCACCAGACAGTTCTGATGCCGCTGGCCCTGAGTGCCCTTGAATGGGGGCAGGTGGCAAGGGTCACTGGGTGAGCAGTCTGGAAACGGTAATTTGGCCTCAGCTCGGTCAGGTGACTTTGGGCAAAGTCACATCACTTCTCTGAGCCTCAGTTTCCTTGTCGGTAAAGTGCAGAGCTTGAACAATTTGTTCCCATCCTCAGAGGGTGGCTCAAGTGACCAGGGCAGTGGGCTCAATTCTCAAGGGGGCCACACAGTGCCCCTCTGACTTAAGGCAACTTCCTACCCACTGATTGGTGCGCCTGTTGGAGCCAAGCTCCTGACACAGGTTCAAAGGCCATGTCCAGTATCCTCACGGTGGATGAGAACATCTTCATCCACAGAGACAGGAGCCACCCATGCCCACAGTGAGACATGTGCACCTGGGGTCGGCTGTGTGAAGTCCCCCAAAGGCCCACCCGCAGTGACCACACAGTGTGCTTATGTGTACTTGCAGGCACACACACACTCATGGGATGGGGTCAAGTGAGGAAGACAAAGGCGGGAAGCTGTCAGTCCATTTAACTAGGGAATTGGGGACAGCCCTACGGAGCCCAGCGCTAGACCTAGAAACTTGATCTCTCCATCCCAACAAGCGCTGCTCCAGGAGAGCATCATGATCACTGCAAAGGGTCCCTTGTAGGGAGTGTAGGGCCTGGCGGGCTGGGGAGCCTCCTTACACACTCACGCCCATCACATACACACCCCATTCACACACACCACACATGCACAATACACATTCATGTACCCACAGGCCCATGCCCTCACACACTAGTTCACTTGCTATCATGCACACACATCACATACACTGACACATGTTCACACTCACACACACCCTTTCATATACACCACACACTTAAGCACATTCACTCAGACTCAGCACAGGGCGAGTGTCTAGAGCCTCAGCAGGACCTTGTCCCTCGCTGTTTCCAAAAGCATGGAGGAAGTAGGGCTCTGCCCCCTCCCCGCCCCTGGGGCTCAGGCCGTGTTGGAGACCACTGCGGTCTCCAGTGTGGTCAGGGCTGCGTGGGATGGCTGAGAGGGAGAGGCGGAGCTAGAGAAGGGGAAAAGCTGACTTCTTAGGGGGGTATGAAAACGTGCAAAAGAACTCCCAACTCACTGCGCTTTTCTTGAAGACAGCTCTCTTTCTCTTTCCAGTACAAGGACTAAGGGTTAGGGTCTTTGGGGAGCAACCTCCTCATGTCCTCTGCGGTCCTTGCTGCCCACACACCTAACCATGAGCCAGGTGGAACACTCTCCAGCCTGATGAGCCAGAGACCCAGATTCTCCAGGTGTTTTGCAAACAGACCCCACTAAGCTTTTCAACCAGCCCCAGGAAACCTGCCCACCTGCCCTCCTGGGGTCTTCCAAGAGCCTTCCATTAAGGGCTTTGTAATCTTTGTTACAATTGGACCTCTGGGACCTGGCGTCCAGGCACAGATCTCTACCCTGGGCCACTCATCCACCCCAGCACCCGACCTTCTTCCTGGCATGCCCCTTGGTCCAGGCCACGCTGTTCACAGGCTCAGCAGCCTTGGTCCTACAAGCAGAACCTCTATATCTTACTCTGCTCCTCGATGTTCACAGGGCTGGAGTCCTAGCCTTGAATGCCCCCATATCTGGGCCTGCACACTCTCCTGTCCTCCCATTGTCCCTGTCTGCCTGTGCTCTTGCCAAGAGCTGCCCTGAGACTTGGGAGGGGAGCTTCTGCTCAGCAGGCTCACTTGGCCCTCAGATTCCTCCCAGCAGTCGGTGGTTTCCTGCAGCCCTTTCATATATCCTGGAGGTAGAAGGCCCCTCTTCTGGATTCCTGGCCTGAGCTCCCAGCCTCACAGAACTCAGAGCCCACACTCCAGCCCAGCTCCACTGCACATGAGTGTGGAGAGAAGACTGATGGCTTCTCAGAGAAGCCATCCCCACTACCTGGGGAGCAAAGGGCAGAGCCGATGCTCTGACAGGGGAGGGCAGGAAAATGGGGAATTCCAATGTCACTTGTCATTGGCCGCTGCCTGCGCAGCTGAGTTTGGCTTTGTGACCACACCTGGCAGAATGCCCCAGGAAGCCTGGGCCGCCTCCTCTGGGCTGACCACAGCCCCAGCTCAGAACCGGCATCGCGAGGTCCAGGCTCTGGACCTGATGTTAACACGTGTTTTTCTTTCTTTAAGGCGGAAGCTCATTAGAAGCAACTCCTTGCACCCTAGAGCCTCCCTTCACCCACCCTCCTCCTTCCTCACTCCCTGGGCCTGGCCGGCTGGCCCGTTGTTGTTAATGAGACTCGGCATTTCTCCACTCTCTTTGATCCAGGTTTTAATGAGCACAACCCTCCCCAGCCGGCGCCTGGGCCCGGAGAGTCCGCCCCTCCCCCAGGGTGGGTGCAGGAGGAAGGAGGCTTCGGGCAGTGTCGTCTCTGCTCCGGGTCTCAGACTCTCAGTGGGATTCCATGAACTCTGGGAGTGGGTGATGCATCCCTGCGTCCTTAGGGTGAAGAAGCTAGGCAGGTCCCCATCATGCTGGGCGGTGCCACTCATTCATTCCCTCACACACTCATTCATTCAGCCAACACCACCTACCTATTGAACACATCCCTAAGGAGGTGTGGAGGCAGTGTGGAGGCAGGCCCGGGAGCAGAGGTTAAATTCGATGACACAGAGTTGGTGCAGGCCGGGCGAGTAGAGTCATGCTGCTCACTCCTAGAAAAATGTCAAATGCTTTAGTCTCCTAGACGGTGAACTCCCGGAACCTGTAAGAAGGGCACCGTATCTTTTTTGTTTGTTACATTTCTGGGGCCTAGCACTAAGTCCAATACGTAACGTTTCCTGAGAAAAGGATTTATGGCTGAATGAATGAATGCAGGAACAAATGAACTGAGCTCCTGGACCCATGGTCCACTGTCATCTGGAAGGGGGGGTGACTCTGGGGAAGCAGGAAGAGGAAGGGAAGCAGCCGAGAGCACCTGATAACTGCATTCCTGCCCCTGCCTCCTCATGATGATGGTTTCGGAACTGCGGGTTCTCAGGCGGTAGGAGGCAGAAGGTTGATGCTCGGAAACAGCAGGCAAAAGTGACAGTCTGTAGCTGCTGGAGAGAGAGGAGGAGACGGTGGCTCTGTTTATTCAGAAAGTGAGTGGGTACGTGAGCAGGGCGGCTGTGGGCTTGGAGTTACTCTGACTTTCATGCCTCTGCCAAACCTTCCAGAGGAACGCCATTTGGTTCTGCTCTCTCCCATCCTTCCAGAAGCCCCGGCACATCTCAACAGCATCTGTGTGTGTGTGTGTGTGTGTGTGTGTGTGTGTGTAAATATATCAATAGTAACAAAACTCAAGTCTGTTTCATTCAACCAAGGTGTATCAGACTTTTACGGAAGGACCTCCTTGGGATCAATATATACAATGTGAGCCCCTGATCAGTCTAGTGAGGCTGGCAGACAAGAGACCAAAATGTGACGTACAGTGTGGAAGATACAAACACGGGATGGTCCAATGCTCAGGGGATCTGATCTATCATGACAGGGTCTATTGCAAAATGCAGAGCTCCATGAGGACAGGCACTTACCATCGTGTTCCCAACCCTAGGCACACGGCCTCGTGCAAAGACACAGAAGAGGGGCTAGGTGCTAGGAACTGGAACAAATGAATGGTGAATTTGTGAGCTGATTTCAAAGAACAGAAAAACCAGGAAGTAGAAAAGTCAAGATAAGAAACCAGAACAACTGGCCCCAAAGGAGATGGAACCAATTCAAGGAACTCTAAGATAACTCTAATTTGTAACTTCAGAGTGGTCTGAGAAGACACAGATCTCATCTATAAACCCAAAATAGGTTGGTGTGGAAAAGGAACAATTAAAGAGGACGAAAGGGCCTTGGAAATTAAAACCATGATTGCTACAATAAAATATTGCATAGAAGGGCTAAAAGAAAAAGGTGAACCAATCTTCCAGAATATAAGCCGAAAAGAAATCGAGTCAGAGAATCAATCTTAGCATCCCAACATCCAAGAATGAAAATAAAGAGGAAGAAACTATCAAAGAACCAAGAGAAGAAAGTTTCCCCCAAATGAAAATAGATTCAAACCTTCCAGGTTGAAGGGGCCCACCCATAGCATACAGGGTGGATGGGTGGGAAAAACAAGCCACATCCGTAGATACACCTTCATGAAATTACCTGGGGATGTCATATGCAAATATAAATGATATTTGGCCACAGGCCTTTAAGGAACTCTCACCTGCCATATCTCTAGTGGTGAGCAGGGCCCTGAACACTTCCAGCCCAGTCTACCTGAGGGCAGGAGCGTTCTTCTGTAGACATCATCCTTCCTTTGGCTTGCTTTTTCTTTTCTTTTCTTTTTTGTTAATTTTTTAATGTTTATTTATTTTTGAGAGAGAGAGAGATAGAGCGTGAGTGGGGGAGGGGCAGAGAGAGAGAGACACAGAATCTGAATCTGAAGCAGGCTCCAGACTCCGAGCTGTCAGCACAGAGCCCGACACAGGGCTCGAACTCACGGACCACGAGATCATGACCTGAGCCGAAGTCGGATGCTCAACCGGCTGAGCCACCGAGGCGCCCCTTGGCTTGCTTTTTCTAAGGGCAATAAAAGCAAATAGTCTACAGCTTGCTGATATATTTATATTCCTATGATTGTTTGACGTGCAGCTCTCCCCTGCGCCCCACACTAAGTAACTTTATATGATCTTTCTCTGAGGAGTTTAAAAGCATGGACTCTGGAGCCACTCTGTCTGCATTTGAATTCCATCTCTGCCTTTTACTAGCTTGGGCGAATTACTTAACCTCTCTCTGCCTCAGTTTTTTCATCTATAAAATGGGAATGAAAACAGAACCTACCTCAGAGGGCTGCTGTGAAGATTCAATCATTACTATGTCTAAAATGGCTCAAGGGGTGCCTGGGTGGCTCAGTTGGTTAAGCGTCTGACTTCGGCTCAGGTCATGATCTCGCGGTCCGTGAGTTCGAGCCTTGTGTCGGGCTCTGTGCTGAGAGCTTGGAGCTGGAGCCTGCTTCGGATTCTGTGTCTCCTTCTCTCTCTGCCCCTCCCCCACTTGTGCTCTGTCTCTACCAAAAATGAATAAATGTAAAAAAAAAAAAAATGTAAATGGCTCTAACAGCACCTGTTTTAAGAGCCAACAGTAGGCAAGTGCCCACTACTATTATTTAAAAGCAGGAAGGTAACCAATGGAAGAACTGCAAAGTATCATGAAAATAACCCTGTGGAGGGTGGGAGTGGCAGGGGGTGGAAGGCGCTAGAGGTGAGCTAGATCCCTAGTCCCATCAGTGGACACTGGGGATGCTAGACCAATACATGCCCATTTAAGCTCACCCTTTGGAGCTATGGAATTAAAACCAGAAGCTATTGCATCCTCTGGGGGTTTCCTCTGGGGGTAAGACCAGGGGTGATGGGTAGTTTCTCCTTTTAGGCCCCCTGTGCTGTTTGATTGTCCCATACATATATATTACTTTTACACTTGAAAACAAGTAGTCTTATGGTTTTAAGCAAGTTGCTAGGGCCAGTGGTGTGATGGAGCAGGCCCTGAGAGCCAACTGCGCGTCCATGGGCCATGGCGGAGGTATTGACATCACAGGAATCAGCAAATGCTGCAAGCCAGAGCTTTCTACTCAGAGTTGGTTTATCAGCACAACAGCCAGATAAGCCAGCTATCCCTGTGGTAACTTTTAACTCTTTGGATACCTCCTGCTTACACCTCCAAAGGTCAGAAGCATGGTGAGCCCTTCTCATGGTCTCCGTCCATCCTGAGATGTAAGCGGAAGGAAAACATTACCCTTCTGCTCTTCAGGGCGTCTTTGGTCTGCCCGATATTGCAGTCCAGCCAACGTGTTATCCAAGTGACAGACCCTCCTGGCATGGTAACAGGGCTGTGGCCCCTGCGTACCAGTTATGCATTTATCCAGATACATTCATTGAATATCTGTCATGTGCCAGGCACGAGGCCTGGTTTACCCTAGTCCCAACTACAAGCTGTTTAGGGCTGCCTCCTCCTTCACTGGTAGAGCAGGAGCTCTAGAAACTTGGTGGCTGTTAAAAATCGCAAGTCCTTTTAGAATAGTGGCTTTCAGACCTAAAGGGGCATCAGAACTACCTGGGGGACTTGTTACACACAGATGCCGAGGATGGAAGATTCTGATTCGGTGGAAATCGTTGATGGCTGGAAAATTGGCATTTCTAACGAGTTCTCAGGTACTGGGAAGCCGATGGTTTCAGAATTACTACCCTAGAGATTCCAGCCAGACAGTGATTCTCCAGGGGAGGAATGAACAAGGAGAGAACGTTTGCATTTTCACCCTTGAGATGATTTACCTAAAGTCTCCTGGCTCAGTTACCGTCCTTAGCCGGTGAAAGGGTTTGGCTAAGACCAGTTCCTTGGTGTGGAAGCAAACATACTTGTGAAAATGCACACACATCTGCATTTACTTACAGGCAATTTCAGATTTCAGTGGCACAGACCATCCCTCCAGGTCTTTAATGCTGTGGTTAAGTTTGTGAGGTCTGCAATTTTGAAGCCCCCACTTCAGACCTGGCTCTGCCGCTTGCCATTTGGACCCTGGGCAAATTACCCTGTCTTTCCGGGCTGCCATTTCAACTGTGCATTGGGGCTAATGATAGTATGGAGCCTACAGCATCGTTCTGGGGCACATGCTAAATGGAACGATGCGTGAGAAGTACTCAGTGCCCAGTACTTGCCTAACACTTGGAGGCCATTATCAGCCTTGACAGAAATAACGCCACCGTTGTTACTGATTTGTGTTTGTAACTAAATACTTGTATTAGAGGTGGTTTCCCGTTGGAGGGTGGAGGGTATTTGTTTTTAGTGTGCACTCTGTGTCCCTCATCACACTAGCATTTGAGGGCTGGGACAGTCACCTTTCTTTCTTCTTCTGTATCTTGTAACAGTGCTCTGTTCCCAGGGGGTTCTCAATCCGGTGCACGAGACGGAATGACAGAGCGCTCCGAGAACTCAGTTGTTCCAGCTCCGTGGTGGAAATGCAGAAGGAGTTATGAATTCCAGGGGAGGTCTCTGGCTAAGAAAGTTTCCTTTCTCTGAAATAAGTATTAAACAAGAGAGAGCGAGAAGAGAAAATTAGTTTTTATGTTTATGTGTGCTTTTTTTTTTACTGCCTACTTCCGCCCATCACGTATACTATCAGAAAAGGTTTAAAAGGTATGTGTTGTAAATTCCGTGTGGCCAAGGGCTATGTCTGTTTCATGTGCCACTGTCTCTCCAATGCCAAACACAGTAGTGGCATGTAGTAAGTGTTTGCTGAATATTGACTCAAGGGAAGAGGCTGGAAACCGAAGCTTGTGAAAAAAGAAATTGTGAATACTTGAGACTGGATTTCTCTAGCTCGTGGTGAGGTGGTCCTGGGAGAAAGGGCTAGAGCAGCAGCTAAGGGCAGCTGCCATTTGCTGCCAGGTGGTCTAATCCTAAGCGAAGCGGGGACCTACCCAACAAAATCATCATGGCTGCCAATGGCCCAAGGCCCTGTGGTTCTTAAACAGCCTGATCATTCCTCCGTCCTTCAAATGCTGTTTCTGTCTTTGCTCCTGCTGGTTCCTGGAGCTAGAGTTGCCACATTTAGCAAATCGAACTTCAGGACGTCCAGTTAAATGTAAATTTTGAATAAATAACAAACACCTTTTTAAATATAAGTGTGTCTCATGAAATATTTGGGACATGCGCTAAAATTTTTTTACTGTTTATTTAAGTTTAACCTGGATGTTCTATATATTTATTGGCAATCCTCCCTGGGCCCAGAGTGCCTTCCTTGTCTTGTCCCCTTGGGGAATGTCTCATCCTTGAAGGCCTAGCCCAGATGTCACTTCTTAGAAGCTTCCTCTGATGCTCAACTCCACCCCAGGTAGAATTCAGTATTCTAGTGCCACGGGCCATCTGACACCTGACGTACAGGTTGGCGTGGTCCCTCCTCTGCCCCCCACTGTGTCCCCTGCTCCTGGGGAAGCCTGTCATCTAACACCCCCGGCACCTGGGATGCCCAGATCATAGAAGGACAGGTGTTGAGCAAAGGGATGGGAAGAAGGCAGAAACACAGAAAGAGGATAAAGAAAAGAGAACAAGTCTCTGACTTTGTAGACATGATATGCCTCCGACTGGCTACCACATTAGAACTTCATTCCGTTACCCCATTTTTTGCTGATTCTCCGAGTGGTAAAAACGGTTTACTAAAAACCAACAGCAACTTTCCTTCCTAACCACTCAGGTCATCGTTCAAGATTGTCCCTACTGGCATTCTCTACCCTACAGATGATCTGAATCCCCCAACTGTCACTTGGCTCTACAGAAGCACACTCAACGGGGGCAGTAAGGACGGCCAAGGGCATAGCTCTCAAGTGATTTTGTCGTAAGAGAATTGGGGCCAATAATGGAGCACCTGAGGAGTGGGGCAGCAGGTACCAGGTCTTACTGGCATTTCCCAGGCTTCAGGGGTTCCTGGGATGTGTTCCTACAGAGAGCTGGGGCTGCAGGCACCCTCCCTTCCCCACCCTGCCTCTCTCGTGAGTCATCGTCTCCAGAAACAGAACAAGACAACTGGTATCTCTGCTGTGGGGCCCCTGGGTGGGGACACTGCTGCCTTATCTCCACAGGCCTTGTGCCACTTACTGCATCCACAACAAATGGCCAAGAAGCCACTTGGTAACCAAGCAACCTTCCTTCCCCACGAGGCAACTCCTAGAAGGAGCTGCAGCCAGACTTCCCAACCAGAGGCAGGCCACAGGGCCCGCTCAACGCCTGGCCAGCTTCCCTGAGGTTGCCCTTCTCAGCTTCTGGAAGGACTGCAGAGCCTGAGGGAGTCTCCGGAAGAGGGGCCCAGTCAGAGAACTGACTACAAGGCCCACTCCCACCCCTACTCCCCACCCCCGCATGCCCAGGTCCCTGTACCTCCTCCACCTTGTGCAGTATTGACTTTGGTCCATGGCTAGCAGGGTTCTGCACATACCCCCCTGAGGCTGAGAATCCAGAGCAAAGCCCTTCCAGACTCGTCATCTCAGCTCCGGGAGCTTTAACGGCAGGAGTTGCTGAGTTTGGACCCAGTGGAGGATGGTGCTAAAAGGAAAGCCTTCCAGAAGCAGTGGGGAGTCAGGGAGAGAGACACAATGATCTCACTGGCCCAGAGCCAGAGAAATCCCATGAACGCGTTTGGGGGAGGGACCTGGCTGGGCTGGGCAGGAGGGAGAGTGAAGAGAGGAGGGAGGGAGGAGAGGTGGGTGATGTAATTACATACCTAAATTCCCCAGCAGTGCCAAGGGTGTGAGGCTGTGCTTTGGGAGCTCCTATAATTATATCACGAATAGAAATAATAATAATAATAATAATAATAATAATAATAATAATTCCCTTCTGCATGTTGCCACTAGAGCAGGCTATTCAAAGGGTGAAAACAAAACAAAACAAAAAGGTGAAAAGAGAGAAAGCAGTGCACTTTATTCTAGACCAGCCTGTCACACTCCCAGATAGTTATTCCCAGGCCCGTTCAGGCCCAGTGGTTTTTGGTTTTCCTTCCCCTCACTCGGCAGAGACGACAGGAAGACAGGAGGTTATCTGACTTCAGCTGTCAGCAGCACGGCCCAAGCACTCACTATCAGAATCCAGAGAGGGGGAGGCTGGCCTCAGTAGAGGGATGTGTAAGCCTCGAGCCCTCCACACCCGCCTGGGTGGCCCCCGGACCACAGCTGGCTGGGCTCATGGCCACTGTCTGGGGCTCCATGAACTTGGAGACCCCGGCCTCCCCTGCGCCCCACCCAACCCCTGACAGTTTGTAGCTGCTGAGAAGAGAAACAGAGGAGGCTAAGGAGAGAAGGAGAGGGAGAGCTGAGGCTATCAGATCCTTGCCCTGATGCATTGGTGACCATCCTTGCCCTGGGGGCTGGAGCAGGAGGTGGCCATGGAACCTGGGCCCTGCTGCTGCTCATGAGGTCAAGAGACTCACAATTGTAAAATGGAAATCAGTGTCCCCTTACCCTTGGTCCATCTCTCATGGCCATGGCTCCGTGTTCCAGAAATGCCACCACTGGGGAAGGGACAGGATGGACTACTAGGACAGAGATGATGCCTGCACCTCACGTCTTGGGGTGACAGCAAGAAAAACTCCAGTATTGAAACACAAAACATATGCCTGGCACTGAGCCCTTTGCTACGTGAGCTCATTCATCTTTAC
Organism: Panthera onca; assembly: GCF_046562875.1. Classification (NCBI taxonomy): domain Eukaryota; kingdom Metazoa; phylum Chordata; class Mammalia; order Carnivora; family Felidae; genus Panthera; species Panthera onca. Next base: position 34,394,050 of record NC_138355.1, on the reverse strand, counting down.
AACCTATAACATAAGTGCTACTATTAGACCCACTTTAACAATGAAGCCAGTGAGGCTTAGTGCGGTAACAGCTTGCCCAAAGACCCACAGCCAGCCCAGAGCTGACTGGCTGAGTCCACTCCCCCCCTCTCCCTCCCACCGCAGTGTCTCTACTGTGTCCCTTTCTGGGGACCCTCAAGGGTGCAGATTCATTCTCAAAGCACTTGGATGATGGCCCCAAGGCTAGCAGCAGAGGGGAGAGACGCCACTGGCCAGAGGTAGAATCCATATTCCGCTTCTGAGCCGTGTGATACAAGGGAATTACCTAAACCGCTGAGTCTGGTTTCCTCTCTTGGCAAGCTAGCATGGTGATGTTATGTGCCTTAGAGGTGCAGTGCGTGTGAGGAGCTAGTGTGTAACATCCAGCTCCAGGTACGGGCTGTCGATGTGACTCTTCAGCGAGCAATTCTACTGCTCAGCCTCAGTTTCCCTGTGTGAAAATGAGAAGGACGATTCCATTGCCTCTACCTCTTCAGGCTCATCGCTTACCTCTGTCCTCCCCCGGGCTGAGGAGATGGGGAAGATAGCCGTGTGAAGACCCCTGGGGTTCCCTGGCTGAGCTCGTTGTAGATTTTGACTTCGGCCTTGAGAGGCGTGAGCACTGGGGGCACAGGCCTGCGGCCACAGGAGGGCAGAGCCATAGTTTATAGCTTTGTTTTATGGGAAGAAGCAGCATTACCCAGTCCCTGGAGACTGTCCAGTGACCTAATAGCCGGGGAATGGACCCTAGGAACATTTTCGCTTCAGGGGGAAAGCATAATGGGAGGTTTTCCGTACGGACCTACCGCAGAAGCAAACAGTGGTGCCCAAATGCTTGCCTCTAGGACCCACCCTCTCCCAAGCTCCACGCATCTCCCCACCTCCCTCCCCGCCACGCCAGGTCTTGGCCAGTAAGGCTGCTGGCAAGCCGCGCATCCGACCCCACATACCTTTGAGGGGCAGATGTGGGAGCACTGTTAATGTAGCCACCCTGCCATCCCCAGGCAGCCCTGGGCTGCAGGAGCCCACAGAATGAGGCAGGGCCCACCAGACAGGGGCGGGAAGGCTGCAGGCAAGGGGTGAGTGGAGAGGAGCCGCTCCAGGCTGCCTCAGAGTCAAAGCTGCCTTAGTCCTTCCGGCACCCCACCCCCATTGCACGCCGGTCAGTAGAGAGAGTGGCAGGCTGCTTACCAGCTCTCCTGATCCTTCTCCCATGGAATTGTCCTCAGCGAGGGTCGAGCCACACGCCCCCATGTACCTTCTGGCTCAGGATCCTTGCCACAAACCTGCATGGGAGGCAACCAGCCAAGAGGAGGGTCTGGAAGCCAGGGGAAGGGGAAGCCAAGTGACCTCAGCAGGCTGGCATAGTGTGGCCCTCGCCAGAATGAGGCTGGAGGGTGCTGACCTTACTTATGGCTCCCATGGCTATACGCCCACGCGTTGGTATGGGATGTGGCCTGGTGCCAGCCAGGGAGGGAGATAGAGTGTGGCAGACTTCCAGGATTCCCCTTTTGGGGAGTGAGGCCCATCTTGTTCCTCGGTCCCCAAAGGCCCTGAAGCTGGGGTACCAGGAGTTCTGAAGCAAGCAGAGGGCTCAGCATGGGATGAAATAGGGCTGGCAAGGGCTCTGTCCTGGGTACTTAGAGGCAGCCGAGACGAGTAACAGAGTTTTAAGAGTTCTATAGTCCAACACAGCTGTAGGAATGTTAGGAAAGAAGTGAGCGGAGTTTTACGCACAGCCTTCATGTCTCATCTGCCTTTCATAAGCCTGATCAAGATCAGTCATCAACCCTCAGAAAACCTCCTCAGACCAGGAAGGACATGCCTACCCCGTGCCCACCCCCACCTTAGCCGTGATGTTAATTCCAAAGTCCTCTGTGGTACGATACAAATGTGCTCAGTGTCCAAAGGCCTGAATTTGAATTAACGACTTAATGATTTCTTTGCTGTGTATCTTTGGGAAAGTTGCCTAAGCATTCTGGGCCTTAGTTCGTTCCCCTGTAGAGAGAGAACAATGGCGACTGCACAGAGTTGTTATAGAAATGAAGTGAAAAAATGCTCCTGAAGCCATCCAAACATACAGGAAGCGTGTTTGCTCCCTTCTTCCTGCAGCAATGCCGACAGTAGATACAGCCACAGAATTTGCACACGCGTACATGTCTTTTATTATGTCATTGAGTAAGCTCCTGGTGACCTTAAGGCCTATTTGAGGCAATAGGCAGTGCCGACCAAACCACTCATCCCCCACTTCTACTCTCTGCTTCAGCCTGGACTCAGTTCGTCATCTGGCCTCGTGAAAACAAAGAGGAACCCCGAGACCCCATCCAAGCACTCAGCCGCTGTGATCCTGGCAGGGCCTCCCCCACCAGCCCGGCAGTCAATACCCCCTACGTGGGTGGAAGTGCATTTGGCAGGGGGGGTTACTGAAAAGAGAGAGGGGAGCCTTGAATTTCCACTAGAGGCCAACAGCCCACACCCTGAGCAAAGTCAAGATAGTGAGGAGGAGCGTGGTGGGTTTGGAAAGAACATAGAAGATCAGTGGCCTCAGAAGGGAGCCCAGGTTTGGGCTTAGAAGTCTACGGGTCCGCAGAGCTGAGTCGGAGCCTCAAAATTCAGGCCAAGGAAACAGGGCTCCCTTATTATAAGAGAGGGAGGGGTCGCTGAATGTTTCTGAGCAGAGAAAGTACAAGATAATCATTGGAACAATCATCATGAGAGCAGCTAATGCGTAGCAAGTGCTCACTGTGCGTTGGCCCTGTGCCGAGCCCTCTGATGCATCGTCCCAGTTAACCCTCGAAATAGCCCTTATGAAATCGAGATTACCACCTTCATTTTACACATGAGGAAACAAGGATTCAGAGAAGTTAAGAACTTCTGCTCAAAGACACATCGTGAAGAATTGGCAGAGCCAGGATGTGAACCCCAACTGTCTATCTCATTAGCTTACAGCTGTGAGCAGGAAGACCTCCTTAGGGGAACATCCAGGGTGAAAGGCGAGGGCCCAAGAGGTATGGGGGAAACACTGATCCCACTGTGTGACCGACTGGGGAGGAACTGGGAATAACTCCAAGGCATTGAGCACTTAGCTCAGTGCCTGCTACGTACCTACAAAGGCCTCCATACATGTTTACTGAATAAATGAATCAATGAGTCAATGGATTAGCAATGTCTGGTGCAGTAGTTCTAGAGAATCAGAAATGAGTTTCAGTTGGGGTCTAGGGGACTTCATAACCTAACGGAGAACAGGGGGCTGGTTCATGAGGGGGACTGGCACTTTGGAGAGAGGTCATCCCTGGAGAGAGAGACAGGAGTGAGTCTCTGCATAGAAGAGAGTCATTAGAATGGGTGAAATCCCTGAGGCAGAGAGATAGACGGGTTTATGAGCAAGAAAGGAACTTTGGGCATTTCCCATGGTTAGGTGGACTGGCGGGGGGTTAGGGAGAGAACAAGAGAAGGAGAGGGCAAAGAAAGGAGAAGACCCTGGTTATTACACTCGATAAAAAAAGAACGGTTTGGGAACAAAAGAGGCCTTCTAAAACTCCCACCTCCTCATTTCCCAGAGGAAATTGCCTCCCCTCCCATATTGGAGATGAACTGTTGGGGCTCCCAGATACTATACCAGAGGCCACCCCTCTCTCCTCCCCAAGCATGGGGCTCCAGAGGTCCTTCTCCCCTCCTCTATATCATTATTTCCCCCTCTCTGCAGGATCACACTCTTGTCTTAAAAATTTTTTTTTGGTTTAAACCCCTCTTGATCCCACTTCCCCATCCAGCTACCACCATATCTTTTCCCCATTACAGCAGAACTCCTTCCCAAGGGAAGCAAAAAGGCCTAAATAAAGACTTGTACACAAATGTCCAAGGTAGCATCACTCATAATAGCTCAAAGCTGGGATCAATCTGAATGTCCACCCACAGAGGAGCAGGTGAACAAATGTGGTATAGACACACAGTGGAATATTACTCAGCCATAAAAAGGAATGAAGTACCAACACATGTGGCAACATGGCCGCACCTTGAAAACATATGCCAAGTGAAGGAAGCCAGGCACAAAAGAAGACCACATATTGTGCGATTCCACTCACATGAACTGCCCAGAATAGGAACACCCATAGAGACAGAAAGTAGGTCAGTGGTTGCCTGTGGAAGAATGGATTAGAAGTTGACTACTAGAGGCTAAGAGATTTGGGGAGGAGGGCCCTGGAATGTTTTAAAATTAGATTATGATGATGGTTGCATAATTTTGTGAAGATATCAAAAACCACTGAGCTGTACACGTTAAATGGGTGAATTGTATGCTCTGAGAAGTATATCTAACCAAAGCTGTAATAAGGAAAAAAAGCTCCTCACTTATTATCTGCACTCACTGTCTTCAGGATTTCTCCCGTTCTCCCTTGACCCCAATCTGGTTAGGCTTTTGCCCACTACTGGCATGAAACTGCTGTTGTTAGGGTCACCAGAAACGTCCATGTAGCCCAATGCAGTGATCGCTTCTTTTTTTCTTTTTTAATTTTTTTTTTAATGTTTTTATTTATTTTTGACAGAGAGAGAGAGAGAGAGAGACAGAGCATGAGTGGGGAGGGGCAGAGAGAGAGAGGGAAACACAGGATCCAAAGCAGGCTCCAGGCTCTGAGCTGTCAGCACAGAGCCCGACGCAGGGCTCGAACTCACAGACCACGAGATCATGACCTGAGCCGAAGTCGGACGCTCAACCGACTGAGCCATCCAGGCGCCCCGCAGTGGTCGCTTCTTACTCTTGTCTTCCTCATCAGCAGTGCTCGACACGGTTTTTTTCCTCCCTTTTCCCAAAAAGACTTTCCTTTCTCGACTTCTAGAAAAGCAGGTCTCCTGGGCTCCTCTTACCTCAGTGAAGGCCCCTTTTCATTTTCATTGGCTGGTCCTTCCTCATCCTGTGAGCCTCTGGCAGTTGGGCCCACACTCACCCCTTAGTGCACTCACACCGTGTCAGAACTTTAATTTTTATTTATTTTTGAGAGAGAGAGACAGAGATAGAGGTGAGCCAGGGAGTGGCAGAGAGACAGGGAGACACAGAATCTGAAGCAGGCTCCAGGCTCTGAGTTGTTAGCACAGAGCTCAACGCAGGGCTCGAACCCACGAGCTGCGAGATCATGACCTGAGCGGAAGTCAGACACTTAACCGACTGAGCCACCCAGGCACCCCAAGAACTTTAAAACACCATCTCTAACACGGATGATCTTAGAATCGCCCTAACACACCAGCTTGACAACCCAACTGTACATCTAAGGAGCATCTCCAAATGACATGTTCAAGGGGGTGGAGAAATCAGCACCCTCATCGCCTGCTGGTGGGAACGGAAGATTGTGCAGCTGCCGTGGAGAACAGTGTGGCCATTCCTCAAAATAGAGTGACCACTTGACCCAGCAATTCTACTCCTAGGCACCTGCCCGAGAGAAATGAAAACATACGTGCCCACAAAAACTTGTCCATGAATGTGTTATCAAAAATATAGTATCAAAATTCACGAGTTATTTACCTTTTAAAATCAATTTGAGTAAAATCAAGGCCATGCATAAAATAGCACCACCTGTCTTGCATTCCAATAATGCGTATGCAGCCGGGGCTAGTTTCTCTCCACGGGGCTGGGACTTGCTCATGACCGTGTGTTTGCTTTGGGAGGTGAGATCCACTGACAAAAATAGCAAAGGAGATGGGGGCCTGAGAAAAGACGCCTGGATTGGCTCTCAGTTCTGCTCCCATCTAGGGGTGCCTGAGTGGCTCAGGTTGCCTGACTTCGGCTGAGGTCATGATCTGGTGGTCCGGTCCGTGAGTTCAAGGCCCGCATCGGGCTCTCCGTTGTCAGCGCAGTGCTCACTTAGGATCCTCTGTCCCTGCCCCTCCCCAACTCGTGCGCTCACTCTCAGAAATAAATAACAAAACGTTAAAAAAAAAATTCTGCTTCCATCTAGAGGTACTCTGTCTCCCTCATTAGAGCAGAACTTGCTCTCAGAGATCCCGAGGGAAGGGGCATACCTCTCTGATCAGATTGGAAGTTTCTCTGGGGTAAAAAACGATGTCTTGGCATCATGCTGGGAGTGTGCTAAGGACAGAGCTACAAACCTTCTTCCTCAGGATTCACCTCTCCCTCCCCACCCCCCACCCCTGCCCTCACCGCACTGTGGTTCCCTCCACAGGGCCAACGGCACCGCTTCCCCTTCCAGGGGTTACGGAAGAGCTGATGGCCACAAAAAGATGCTGCCAGTGGAGTCTTGTGCCAGCATAGGTATTAGCAGCCAAGGTGCTCCCAGGCCACGCCCAGCATGGTGGGGATTGTGGGTTTTGCCATCCTAAGCTGAGTCTTCTGTGGTTTCCCCCAAGAAACCACAGGCTGCGTAGCCATCCTGAGATTTTCCCCTCCTGCTGCATGGTCTCTGATCCGAAGAGGCATCCCCTGAAAGCCCTCTATCCCTCCCTGGCAGGCAGGCAGGTGGAACCACGTGTCCGGGCCTCCAAAAAAGACAATGAGGGTCGGCAGCCTTCACGGGGTTGGGACCCGAGGAGCAGGCCCATCCCTGCAGCTGGGCGGGCAAGAAGATCTCTGCTGGCATCTCACTCGGCCCAGCCTGACAGCTCCTCTCTCTCCACTGGGGGAAAGCAGCCAAGGCCACAGGCCTGCGCCTTGCTGGAGAACACCCAGGGCTGGCAGCATGCTTACTAAGCTCTGGCTGTTCCCTTCACTTCCCTCTTGCAAAGTTTCCAGGGGAAACTGTATCTGGGGGACAGGCTCCCCAGACTGTGTGGACATCACACAAAAATGGCTTATTTTCTCAGCCATTTTATTTTTAAAAATTTTTACAAGCGTTTATTTTTGAGAGAGAGAGAGAGAGAGAGAGAGAGAGACAGAGTGTGAGTGGAGGAGGGGCAGAGAGAGAGGGAGACCCAGAAACTGAACCAGGGAGCTGTCAGCACAGAGCCCGACACGGGGCTCAAACCCACGAACCGTGAGGTGCTGACCTGAGCCGAAGTCAGATGCTTAACTGACTGAGCCACCCAGGGGCCCCTCAGCCATTGTAGTGCTCGTGTTTCTGTTCCACCACTTCCTGTGTGTGACCTTGGCTTTGCCAGTGTCCACTGTCATCTGTGAATTGGGGATAACAATATCTACTTGCAATGATGAACTAAGATGATGCCTATCAGCAGCTCTTAGCTATGCCTCGTACAAGGTAGACACTCCCTCAATGTTATTATTATTGTTGCTGTTGCTCTCCCTTCCTGCCGTGCTTCTAGAAGCTTCTGGCGGACGGGCTACAACACAGGTATGGGACCTGTACAAACACAGGGTATGTTTGAGGCCTGCTTTAGCAGAGGAGAGAAGAATGAGGCCCAGGGCCACCCTCTCAGGGCCTCACAAGGTCAGAGCTGTCAACTGGAAGAGGCCTCGCTGTTATCCAGTCGCACAACCCTCCTTGTAGGCGTCACCATATTTATCGGATCTGTTCAGGTAAGGATGAGAGTTAGCCTGTATCTGCCCTGCACCTTCCAGTAAGACCTACCACCTCTCATGAGACCCAGGGGATGCAGGCTTACTAGAAACCCACATTCCCGCCTTGGAAAGATGAAGAGCTGGGTCTACGTTCATTTTCTTCGAGGCAATCAAGGATTTGAAATGCCTTATTTTATTTGATACAGTGTCAGGCTATAGCTCGGTGGTTTAGAGCAATGCTAAGCAACAGAACTTTCTGTGATGATGGAATGTCTTATGTGCACTGCCCAGGATGGAAACCACTAGCCACGGACGTTTGTTGAGCACTTGAGTTGTGACCGGTGTGACCAAGGAACGGAGTTTTAAATTTTACTTCATTGTAATTAATTAAAAAATATATTTTTTGAACGTTTATTTACTTTTGAGGGACAGAGAGTGACAGAGCACGAGACGGGGAGGGGCAGAGTGAGAGGGAGACGGAGAATCTGAAGCAGGCTCCAGGCTCTGAGCTGTCAGTCAGTACAGGGCCCGACGCGGGGCTTGAACCCACAGACCGCGAAATCGTGACCCGAGCCAGAGTCGGATGCTCCGCCGACTGAGCCACCCAGGCGCCCCAACTGTAATTCATTTAAATATAAGTGACCATGTGGACCCAGTGGCTATGGTAGTGGACAGCACAGGTTTAGAGCACAGGCTCTGAGCTGTGCAGACCTGTGGCAGGCTGAGCATGATATTTACCTTCCTTGAACTTCTTTTCTCTCTTCTGTGTGATGGGGATCCTGACAGCATCTGGCTCAGACGAGTGATTTGAGGATTAAGAAAGTAAATGTATGTAAAGCACTTAGCACAGTAAGCACTCAATGAACACCAGCTATTATCATTACTCTTTACAGTCTCTAAGCTTCAGAGGCCTTAGTCACTCGGTCATCAAATATTTAAACACTTACAATGTGCCAGGCACACTTCTAGGCGCTGGAGATGCAAAACCGAGTCTTAAAGATCCTGCCCTCATGAGGAAGCAGACAGGTAATCAGGGCTGCTGTGCGGGAACAGTGGTAGCTGGGGTGGTGTAGGGTCCCAGAGACCTCCCAAATAGTCGAAGGTGGGAGAAGGAGGTCAGGAAGGCTTCCTGGAGTAGGCAGTGTTGCTTCCTCTGCATTTACTAACCCAACTTGCTCTCATAGCTCCAAAACCCCCTACCACTTGACCTTGTCTCTGCAACTTTTTGTTTTAGTTTCGTTTCCTGCTGTAACAATTTACCACAAACTTAGTGGCTTAAAACAGCACATTATTATCTCACAGCTCTGAAGAGCAGAAGTCTGAAATGGCTTTCACTGGGCTAAAATCAAGGGGTCAACAGGGCTACATCCTTCTGGAGGCTCTAGGGGAGAATCTGTTTCCTTATCTTTTTCAGCTTCTTAGAAGCCGCCTTCGTTCCTGGGCTCATGGCCGTGCTTTCAGGCTCAAAGCTATAGCATCTTTAAAGCTCTTCTCTCTGTTTCTCTCTGCCTGTCACCATCTCTCACAATCTCTCCTGCCTCTCTCTTATAAAGACCCTTGGCGTTACATTAAAACCACCTGGAAAACCCAGGATAATCTACACTCTCAGGATCCTTAATTTATTCTCACCGGCAGAATCGCCACGCAGAGTAACACATTTACACATTTACAGATTCTAGAGTTTAGGACACGGACGGACCTCGTTTTTGTCTATTTGTTTGTTTAATGACTTTAGTGACATACAGAGCATACAGTCCACCCGCTTAAAGTGCATAATCCAGGGGCGCCTCAGTGGCTCAGTCAGGTAAGCATCCAACTCTTGATCTTGGCTCAGGACATGATCCCACAGTTGGTGGGATTGAGCCCTGTGTTGGGCTCAGCGATGACAGTACAGAGCCTGCTTGGGATTCTCTCTCTCCCTCTCTCTCTCTGCCCCTCCCCCGCTCATGTTCTCTCTCTCTCTCTCTCTCTCTCCCTCTCAAAATAAATAAATAAACTTAAAAAAAATAAGGTGCACAATCCAATGGTTTTTTAGTATATTTACACAGTTGTACAACCATTGCCACCAAGAATTTTGGGACACTTCATCACCTCAAGAAGAAACTTCATACCCTTTAGCTCTCACCCCCCCATCTTCCCCCACCCCCACCCTCTGCCCTAAGCAACCATTAATCTTACTTTCTGTCTCTATAGGTTTCCCTATTCCGGACATTTCATATCAGCGGTATTCATGCAGTATGTGGTCTTCCGTGTCTAACTTTCACTTACCACAATGGTTTTAAGGTTTATCCATGTTGTAGCAGGTGTCAGTATGCTATTCCTTTTTACTTGCTGAGTACTATTCCACTGTATGGATATACCACATTTTGTTTATCCATTCATCCATTGATGGGCATTTGGGTTGCTTCTACCTTTGGCTATTATGACTAATACTGCTATAAACATTTATTTGCAGGTTTCTGTGTGGACCTCTGTTTTCATTTCTCTTGGATCTACATCTAAGAGTGGAATTGCTGGGTGGGGTATGGACCTCTGCATGGGGCATTGTTCTGTCTACCACACTCTTACTTCAAAATCTTGAAAGACTTGTAACAGAAGCCAGCCTGTGAACTCATTTACTTGGGTCAGAAGCCTAATAACTGTAGCACAGGAGACAAATTCACAAGCCACCCAGCTGCGCCTCATTTTCCCCTAGGACTCTGAGATGGATCTTTCCACAAACCTCTCCTCCTCCTGGAGCTGGTCTGAGTGAGCTCCTATCTTGTCCATAAGACACCAGTCACATCACAAGGTGGTTTTGAGGATTTGGTGAAGCCTCAGTGAGGAAACTCGTATGACAGGAGTGCAGTACTTTAGGTCTGAAGGTGGGAGAGAGGCCCAGGTTAAACTCAAGTTCTGTCGAGCGGATCCAAGCACAGAAAACCCGCCAGGCTTCCGGCAGCGTGAGACCCAGCAGAATGGGTGCAGGAGGCACTGGGGTCGTCAGCAGAAGCCAGGAGCAGCTCAGAGGAGATCCCTGGAGGGGACAGCAGTGGAAGGAGGGGCTGGTGGCCAACTGTGCAGAGCGGGCTTATGGGGGACATCCCTCTGGCACTTTCAGGGATGGTCATGGGAACTTTACAGAGGGCCAGGGGAGCGGCCAGCGGGAGGGCAGGGGCTAGTGTGACAGAAGATTTATAGCGCAGTACCCTACCTACCAAGCAGCTTTTCGGCCCCGTCTCATTTGGATGTCCCACCAAAGAGAGCAGAGCGCCTGACAGACCACCAGAGGGGACATACGGCATCTCTGCTTGGCCAAGGCTCGCTGCTCGGACAGCGTCTTTCATTCCTGCTCCCTCTGGGCAGCTTACAACCAAAGACTCTCTCCAGGAGCCACACCGTGAATTAAGGGCTTGAATTCAAAAGAGTTAATATTTTTTTTTTTTGCAAGAAGGACAAAGGTTGGATCCAACTGGCCTGCCTGGTCAAGCGACAGGGTAGGGGACAGCAGAGGCTGGGGCCAGGAGGGAGAATTATCTGGGTATCGGCAGCCAAAGAACTCTATTCATGGGGCGGGCCACCAGGGAGAGGGAAGGACACAGAGGCACAGCAGGAGGAGGGAGATGAACGCAGGAGGCTGGGGGTGGGTAGCGGGAGGACATTAGAAAGGGGGGAAGGGGGGTGTCTGAGGAGGAGGGAGTGGAAGGTGGGAGGTGGCTTGTGGAGGGCACCGGAGGAGAGGCAGGGTGGGGCAGTCATTCGCAGCCGCGTCGTTCATTCATTCACCCCATAACAAACACATAGCGAGCGTGTGCTGTGTGGAGGACAGTGGGCAGGCTCTGGACACCAAGGTGACCGAGATGGCCTCCCTGCCCTCAGAGCCAGGGCTCCATTAAATCCCCTGCACCCCCAGAAGGTGGGCAGCTTGCGCTCCTGGCTCCTTTTTCCCACCAACACGTGCCTTCTTGCCTCCAGGGGAGTCCTCTTCCTTGGGGACCAATAAATGGAGAATTGTTTTACTGAGAAGCTATCTGCGCCCAACTTCTTCAGTGTCCATGTCTGCTCCGACAGGCAGCTTCGAAAGCAGGGCAAAAGAGAGGAGCACCGAGCGCAGAGCACGGCCTCGTGAGCTGACACGTGTCCCTCGAATCCCTGTCTCCCCTCATGGGGTTCTGTTCTCCTCCTGGAGGTCCCCACTCTCCCCACCCCAAAATGCCTAGGTCCACAGACTGGCAAGCAGAGGGAGGGAACCCTCCGAGACCTAGGGACACGGCAGGAGACTGAGTCTGGGGGTTGCAGGCAAAGGCAGCATTGACTACTGGAAAAGCAGGGAGAGTTCCAGGCACCAAGACAGGTCCTCGATTCAAATCCATTCAGTGCCACTCAAGAGTCCTGTGACCCTGCGTCTGTAGACCCTCTGAGCCTCAGTGACTTGGCTTCCCAGACGAGGCCAGCATCTCCCGGGATAGTTGTAGATGCTTCAGCGGGACAATGTATGTGAGTGTGACCAGCCCCAGGGTCAGAGTCCACCTGCACAGGAGGAGAATCTGGGGAAGGGAGCCCATCTCCTCCCTGACAGACGTACACAATCAGCCGCTGCCACAGGCATTCGGGCGGCTGGGCTTCCAAACTAGTCTAAAGGGCAGACCTGGCTGTTTGTAAGAGGGATTACCACCCCGCCCTAAGGCTGCTGAACTTCGCACAGAAGATGGGTTAATATTTTCCCTCCGGGAATCTTAAATCTGCATAGCCCTTCTCAGTTTCACTACTAACCCACGGGGTGGATGGAAAAAGCATCAAACCCATTTTACAGATGAGGAAACAGAGACCCAGAGAAGTTAGATTTTCCCAAGGTCGCTTAACTGGGAAAGACCCCTGAGCTGCCAGTGGGTTCAGAACATTTCTACCATATGGTGCCACCACCCAGAGGGGGCCCCCAGGCCCCAACCAGCTTCATCCATAGTCAATGCAGATGGGCACACGTGAGAGCCCCGGGCAGGCTCACATTTGGTTCCCGTTCTCTAAATATACACACCATGTACTCAGCCGAAGTTTAAGAAAGCCTCATTTTTCCTTCCAATAAAAGTCTGTCTTTTAAGGCCAAAAGAAGGGATCTGTGACATACACTAGCCGTAACCAAACATTTTAACCTAATTGGGTTTGTCTTTCTTTTCAATTTTTCCATCACTGGCAGCACTGGTGACTCACACTCACCGGGACAGAAGTAACGAGCATAGATACAGTTACAGAATCTTCAAAACGCGCTTTAACATTTTTTCCCGGCATTCATGTCAGCAAAATATTTCCCATTTATCTGTGGTGCTGCTCATTTTCATTTTCTTCTGCAGTTGTGCAACCAGACCACTTCCAGGGAGATACGTTAGTTAGGTGGCATGTGGGCTCCAAGAAACCCCAAACTCGTTTCAATAATGAAGAAGTCATCGCTCACGGATCTGTTCGTCCGGATGTCGGCGGGCTTCAGGATGAGCTGGGTCCAGATGCTCAGCTCCATTTCCTGAAATGCCTTTTGCTGTGTCTTCCTCCAAGCCTTGACTTCATGCTCGAGCTGGTTCATCTCATACGACTAAAATGGCTGCAGTGAGTTGCCGGAAGGTGGAAACAGTCCAAGTGTCCGCCAACAGATAAACAGATAAAAAACACGGATACGTACGTAACAGCGGAATACTATTCAGCCTTATAAAAGAAGGAAATTCTGACACGTGCTATAACGCAGATGAGTCTTGGAGACGTTATGAGCGAAACAATCCAGTCACAAAAGGACAAATACTGCATGATTCCACAGTAGGAAAATTCAGGGATAAAAAATAGAGTGGTGGTTGTTAAGGGCTAGGGTTGGGGGGGTGGGGGGTGGGGGGTGGGGGAGGGGTTGTTTAATGGGCATAGAGTTTCAGCTTGGGAAGATAAAAGCTCTGGAGATGGACGGTGGTGACAGATGTGCTACAGCGTGAATGTACTTAACGTCACTGAGCTGTATACAAAAAAGTGGTTCAGATGTTAAATTTTATGTTAGGTGTATTTTATCACACTTACAAAAAAATGAGCTACAGTGGCCTCAGGAGTCCCACCACTCTAAAGAGAGGGGCACTCTTTTAAAGGAAAGGATGCTTCTTTTTCAGATGCCTCTAACAAATCAGCCCTCTCTTTAAGCTCACATTCTCTGAGTCCTAAGACTGTGGCCAAGAAAAATGCGCTGCACTGACTGTCTTAGGCCTGGTTCCCGATCCAGTCACTGTGACAAAAGGCTTGGGGTTATCTTCAGACCAGTGGGGCCAGCCTCCGCGGTAGGGGCAGAGTCCACTTCCCCTGAACCAAATGAGGGAGGGACTGTCGGGGAGGGAGGAGGTGAGTGGGGTCATCTGAAAGGGTGGACACAGAAAGGGAAGGGAAAATGGAGGCTGGTGGGTGTGACAGAGACTGTTGACCATCTTCCAACATTCATTCTCCCTTTTTCCTGGACATGTGACCAGACTACATTTCCCAGCGTCCTTTCCTGTCATGTGTGGCTCAGGGCTAAGTACTGGTCAGTGGAATGTGAACAGAAGGTCTTGTTTTACATCCAGACCAAAGCCTCAAGGGAGCAGGCCTGCCTCTTCCATGTTTTTTGTTTTTGTTTTTGTTTTACTTTGTCCCACAGCTTCAACTATGCAGAGGAGGACAGTTTCTGGGGGATGGCAAAAAAACTCAAAGGAAGGAATCTGGGTCTCTACATCATTGCCCTAAAAACTAGGACCACTCACATCGCCATTGTTTCATGCAACAGAAAAAATTTTCCATCATTTTTAAAGTGCAGTACAAGCAGGCAAATTGTAGTTCACTGCCTGTTTTTATAAATAAAGTTTTATTGGGACACAGCCATGCTCATTTATTTGCATATTGTCCAGGGGCTGCTTTCACCTTGAGATGGGAGAGTTGAGTAGTTGCAACAGAGACTGTACGATCCACAACACCTAAACCATTGACTCTTTGAGACTTTAATATTTATTCAGTTATCTTGAGAGAAAGAGAGTGCATGCACACAGGAGAAGGGCAGAGAGAGAGAGAGAGAGAGGGAAAGCGGGAATCTCAAGCAGGCTCTGCACTGTCAGTGCTCTAACCGGCGAGCCGTGAGATCGTGACCTGAGCCTAAATCAAGAGTCAAACGCTCAGCTGACTGAGCCACCCAGGCGCCCTGCTCTTTGACCCTTTAGAGAAAAAGTTTGCTGACCCCTGTCCTGCGTCACTATTGGATGTCTTTGCTACAGCAGCGTAGCCTTCCCTCAGCTGATGCAGCACACGACCAACACTGCGGGAGATCCCTGAGAGCGTCATGAATTCAGATGATAAATTATTACCAGTAAGACGCACCTCCCTGTGGTACTGCCCACTTCGGGTGACTGTCAGTCTTGGGGGTGGTGATCTAAGGAACATTGCACCAGGCGGCAGTGAGAAAATCTCAATACAGATCAGGAGGCCTGGGACAAATATGCATTTTACTCCACCAAGGTAACTTTGACTTCTTTGGCAGAAGCTGGACCAACTTTCACATCACGATTATGAGAAAAGGTATATGCAGAAATCTGGGTTAATTGGCCCCATACTTACTTCAGTGCTGTTTTCAGCACCCAGAAAGTGACCCATCTGACCTAGCACTTAATATGCTTCTGGACACTGTTTTGGATGCTTCTTTCAGGCTGGTTTCTGCTGCCCCAGCCCTGGCTATGACTTACCAGGGGTCTGGAGCCCCAGAGCAGAGACATCTGCTGGTCCTCAGTGTTTCTCACAAGAGAAGCCTGTATGGTCTCCTTTGGGGGCAATCCTGACCCATCAGTACGACGAGACTCCATGAGTCTGAGAGTTGTCCCCGAGGGAAAGTGTCCCCATAGTGATAAGGGCTTGAAGGGTCGGGGTGAGGTATGAACTCAGAGGTGAGGGAAGGAAATTTCTTAGGCCAACACTAGACAACAGCTCAAGGGTGAAGTCCAAGAGTCATGGAGTCAGATGTGTGATTCAAATCTCAGCCTTAGCATTTGCTAACCATGAGGATTTAGGCGAATCACTTAACTTTTCTCTGCTTTAAGTTGGGCTGGTCATACCTCCCTCATAGCGCTGTTACAAGCTTTACATGACATCTTGCTCAACAAATGTAGCTCTTGGCTCCAGAGTTATATACCTCTGATCACTGCTAGCTTTAAAGTCTGCATGCGATACTTTAAACATGTGAGTACCGGGAGCTCTGTGTAAAGCAAGCCTGCCAGAGGTAATGCCTGTCTGGTCCTGACTGTATCAGGATTGCTGGTATTTATTCCCCAATGAGGGGCAGAACACGGCAGAGGGGGGAGGAGTGAGAAGGGAGGGAGAGCACTGCCCTGAGGCTTCTTTCCACTAAAAGTTACTGGAGAGAATGGAAGTTCGCCAGACCTAGAAAAGTAATCTTGGGGCCTGATCTGCACTTGAACCTTGGACGCTTGAAATGGTTTACCGTCCTAACCAAGAGTACTGATCTAGCCCAACTAAGCTCTTGAGGAGTACGCAAAGTTGCTCAGAAGGACCTGGCCAAATCTTTCTTACCCTTGAGGCTCTATTTCAGCATCACCTCCATAGGGAGGTCTGGGCTGGGAGAGACCCCCCGAGCCTGCCCACATGTCACCTTGCTCCCGTTATAAACTCATCACACATCTATTTTTGCAACTTGTTCGACAAATATTTATTGAGTGCCTGCCCACTGGACTCCCTGAGTGAGGGCAAGGTCTTGCCACCACCAGCTCCCTGGTGCCTGCACCTGGCCTGGTCCATGGGTCTTCTGAGCATTCATGACTGTTGTTCAGTGAATGACTGAGGCCCCCAAAGCTTTGCGATTCTAAAGTATAATCACAGCGAACGTGAATTCAGTGTTGTCTGTGTTCCAGGAATGGCGTAATGTTGTCTGTCTATTTATTTAACAACTCTGTGAAATAGAGATTCCCATCCCACTTCTCCAGGCGAGGAAATGGAAGCTCCCAGCTCTCACCCTGCCTGACCTCGCCCAGCTTGTGGCTGAGATCTGTGTGGTTCAGCAGCATTCGCTAACCACCCACTGCTGACCAGCTCGACGCTAACCATACTGCCCCTCGCTGGGTGAAGACATACATATTATTTCAAATCTTTGATTTGGCTTGGAAAAAGTAAAACAGCCGACTCCGATCTTCTATGTTTTCATGGTATGGGCGTGCAGGTGGCTCTGGGGACAGCCCCCACCTCCAGGGTCAAGGAAGATTGGGGAATTGTTCACACTACGACAAAAGGCTAAGAATCGGAACAACCTAGGTGACTTTCCTGCCTTTGGAAGACCAGATGCGTGGAGCCAGTCTCCATGGGGAACCTGTATAGCCAGACGATGGAGACCTCATGAGGTACCCTGTGGGGGACAACCTGCCCCCTCGGGGGCCCTATAAGTTGGACCTGTGGGGCTTCACTCACCTCCCTTCTGACAAGGCAGAGGTGAGCTCAGGCCTACAAGCATTGCAGGGCATGCAAGGTCCACACGCCAGAAGTCAGCTGGCTTCAGCCCCTCCCAGACGCCCAGGTAAGGCTCTGTGCTGTGACTGCCTGGGAAACAGGAATGCTAAGAACACCACAAACTGACCTCCTTTCTCTGCAAGTCAGAAGTTAGCGCTAAAAGAAAAAAGGCCCCGGTTTTGGCCTCTGTGGGGTAGGGGGTGGGGGATGGGAGGTAGGGGGAGAGGATGGAATCAGAAATCCCAGAGATGCAAAGGGAGAGGCCTCCTTCTGCCTTCACCAGCTCTGGTGACCAGAGAGCCAGGGAGAGCACTGGGGCAGAACAGGGCCGGCCCTTCATCAACACAAGTCTCAAAAGTAAAAGCCGAGTTGAGGATCACCTGGGTTTTTACTTACCTTCGCAGAGGGAGTCAGGGACCACCAAGCAGGGCAGAGGGATGAGAGCTCAGTTGAGTTCTAGAACTTTCGTAAGCTCATCCTTGCTATTTTGACGATTGCTCGTCTTCTTTCCCAGAGGAAAAGCACCCCAGGGAAGCGGGGGCTGTGAGCCTGTGTTGGAGGTGAAGGCGGGAATCCTGCCTTCCACTCCTCAGCCAGAGAGGGGAGTGACGGCTTTCCCCATAGAGAGGATGCTCAGCAGGGTCCCTGGGACTTGATCGAGGATGGTGGGCAGGGGGTACCCGGGGCCCTGTGTCCTCAGAAGAGGCCTGGAGTGCTGCAGTGACAGCTCAGGGCAGGAGGCTGGGGTTCCATAATGACTAGAGCCCAGGACAGTGGAGACAGCCTGGCTCAGGAAACTCACAGATTTCTCTGTGTGAATCCCTCCACCTCCAGCTAGCAATTCACTAGCGGTGTGACTTTCCTCTGTCTCCACTGGGCGTATCTGAGCCTCAGTTTCCTCATCTGTAAAATGGGATAATCCAGTAATTGTGATGAGCTACCTGATGCATACAGCCACCCCGGGGTCTGAGGGAGAGTACAGGCTCCATAAATGCTAGTTGCCCTGTGGCCTCCCTACCACACTGTCCCCTGGGCTGCAAGGCTGTCCTCACTCTCTCAGTCCAGGCCCCTCTTAAACCAAACCAGGGTAAGGTCTGCAGCCCGCAGTGCAAGCAGAGATGTGCTTGTGGGAATTTCACTGCTGCACATGCACCTGATCTGTGAGCTTGCTCTCCTGGGCGGAGGCTGAAGTCCGTGGACGCAGTGACCCAGAAAGCATGGTTTATGCCAAGGCTTGGCACCCGGGTGTCCATTCCCCAGCACCCTCAGGCAGCCTGAGAGGCTATCCTGGTGAGATGCCCCCACAGTCATTGCTCAAGGCCTTGGCATTATGTGGGCACATAATGTGAGCCCAGCTTCTCTCCTGCCCAGAATGTGCCAGCCTCCCAGGATTCCTGCTAGTCCCGCCTGCCCCCGGTCTCAGCCAGCTTCCACCTGGACAGGCTGTGCTCTCAACTCCTGTGCCTCCTCATGCCCAGAGGGGACGGCTGCCGAAGGGAGCATGGATAGCTTGGGAGGAGCTGCCCCAACAGGCCGATGTGGTGAGAGCCCTTGGTCTCTCCTGGGCTCACACCACCCCAAGCCTGGCATCCAGCCCCAAGCTGGCCGCCGGCCTGCTTCTCGCGTCTCATTTGCTTATCGCTGTTTGTTTTGGAGGCTTCTGGGAAGCGAGTCTCCACCTGAGGGAAATCTTTGGCTCTGGGGACTGGTGACACCTGAGACTTTGAACTCTCAAGGAAGCCCGGCACACAGTTGGCCACCTCAGGCCGGGGCGGGGGCAAACTACTTTAGCGCATGGCCTTCCAGTGGGCTCCCCTCATGCCTCTCCACAGCAGCCATCTCTGAAAGAAGACGAACTCTCCCAAGACAGAGGTCATGGACGGGACCTGCTCTAATTGGCTGCCGCCTGGGCATCAGCCCTATGTGGTCTCCTGCTCCAGCTCAAAAGAGAAATTATAAGCATTTTGTATTTCTCCCATAATTTGTTTGCATTTGTTTTACTATAAAAGTAATGACTAGAGGTGCTTGGCTGGCTCAGTCGGTGGAGTGTGCAACTCTCGATCTCGGGGTTACGAGTTTGAGTCCCACGTTGGATGTAGAGATTACTTAAAATCTTAAAAAAAAAAAAAAAGTAACAACTAGAGAAAGATTTTTCGAGGAAGTTGTGAACACATTCTTGTCATGACCAATTAGCAGAAACCCCAAACGTACCCCAGTTTGAGAGGCAAGGATAGAAAATAACTTTTAAAAGCACGAACTATCTGGCAATGCCAACTTATTTTAAAATTGTAAAATAGATGTTAAAAACCCCTATGAAATTTGGTAGAATCATAAAAGAAGCAGGTTTGATATAATGAATTTACAAAAAATAAAGAAAAAAAAACCTCAAGTAATTCCCACCACCAAGAGATCACCATTTTAGTGCCTATTTTGGTGTTGGAGATATCATACTATATATACTACTTTGGGTCATGGTTAGCATTCTAGTGTTCTAGTGTTCTAGTGTTAGCATTCTAGCATTCTAGTCTAAGCATTTCCCCAAATCAGTAAATTAATGTTTATTGAGATGATTTACATTTTTTAATGTTTATTTATTTTTGAGAGAGAGAGAGAGAGAGAGAGAGAGAGAGAGAACGAGCAGGGGAGGGGCATAAAGAGAGGGAAAGAGAGAATCCCAAGTAGGCTCCATGCTGTTAGCACAGAACCCAACAGGGCTCAATCTCACAAACCACAAGATCATGACCTGAGCCAAAATCAAAAGTCCGATGCTTAACCCACCAAGCCACCCAGGTGCCCCGATTTTTAATTTTTAATCGCCACATAGCAGACCATTATATGGTTCAACAGAAAGGTGTTTTGTCTTTCTTTAACCATTCCCTTTTTGACATTTAGGTTGTTCCTATTTTTTGTTCTTATAAAAAAATGTTTCGTAACCACCTTTGCACATTAATCTGAGAACGTACTTGGAATAAACCTCCCCTAAGTGAAACTTCTGGGTCAGGGTAAGAACATTCTAAGGCTCTTGGCGTACCCCACCTTTGCTGGCTTCTGCCCCTGCTTCCACAGAAAACATTCCCACCTCGAGATCAGGTATTTGCTTGAACTTTCAGTAATGCTATGATTTTGTCATCATACGTTGGGATTACACCCCATCTGGATTCATCATAACACCAATAGGAATACTAGCTAATAGTTGTCAGGTAGGTACTATGAGTCACACACAAAGCTAAGAACTTTACACTCATTACCTCATGTGACCCCTCATTATGCTACAAGGCAAGAACTTTATTTCCTCCTTGTTATAAAGAAGCAGATTTTGGATTTACCTTGGTACATGGGGATGAGGTAGGGATCTAGTTTTCTTTTCCCATGGTATTCTAACATCATTTACGAAACAACTTCATGTTTCCCCCACTTCATGTTTCTCTACACCTACTGGTTTTCCTTTAGACACGGGGTCTGTTCCTGGGCTTCCTCTACTTTTCTGTTGAGCTTCCTGTCCTTGTTCCATTCCTCCCTGTTTTGTTTTGTTTTTTAAGTTTACTTATTTATTTATTTTTAATTTTTTTTTTTTTAGTGTTTATTTTTGAGACAGAGAGAGACAGCATGAGCAGGGGAGGGGCAGAGAGAGAGGGAGACACAGAATCTGAAGCAGGCTCCAGGCTCTGTCAGCACAGAGCCCGATGTGAGGCTCGAACCCACGAACCTCAAGATCATGACCTGAGCCAAAGTCGGACGCTCAATCTACTGAGCCACCCAGGCGCCCCTAAGTTTGTTTATTTTTGAGAGAGGCAGAGACAGCGCAAGTGAGGGAGGGACAGAGAGAGAATCCCAAGCAGGCTTCATGCTGTTAGCACAGGGCCCAAACCCACAAAACTGCAAGTTCATGACCTGAGGTGAAATCAAGAGTTGGACATTCAACCTATAGAGCCACCCAGGTGCCTCCGTTCCTCCCTGCTCTTATCACTGAAGCTTTCTAATGTATTTTATTTCTTTTTTGATTAAATTTTTAATTTTAATTTCAGTATACTTTACATGCAGTGTTACATTAATTTCAGGTATGCAATAATGCATTTTAATATCTGGGAGTGCAGACCTACTCTGTTCTTTTCTTCCCAGAGATTTTATGACTCTACTCATACATTTATTCTTCTAGCTGAATTGTTCCACGCAAATGCCTTGTGCCAGATTTTATAAAAACAAACCCCAGATATTTTTATTAGAATTGCATCAAGCTTACCAATTTGGGAAAATGGCATTTTGCAGTGTTGAGTTCTCAATGTGATGTTTTACCATGTAATTAATGCCCCTTAGAGTAGTTTGGTAAAATTTTTGTGAGTACCGTGCATTTCCTGTACACTTTACTCCTTGGCATTGCTGTTGTAAGTGGGATCTTTTGCATACAGATCTCTGGGCCTCGTGTCTGTTGCCTGGACAGCCTCACATTCAAGGACAGCAAACACCTGAGGGCAGCAAAGTCCCCAGACTGGCTCAGCTCCTGGCCATGAACCTGTCTAGCAAACCCCAGAACTCAGCAAGAGCGGGCCTCTTCAGGTGGGGACAGCTACAGGCTAGGGTACAGAGGGGCTTTGGCTGCTTACTTGAAAGCAGTGACTCGCACTGTTTGGGGTCGGTGTCTGGTGAAAAAAAACTATGGACGTACAGAAAATGCCCTCAATGCTGCTAACACTTCCAGAGGATTCAGGGACAGCTCCAAACACTCCTAAGGACAGAAACGGCCTTAAAATGATGGTCCAGCTACAGACTCCTCCAGGCGGGTGGTGCCACGGACAGAAGTCCTCGAGTCTGTGTGACCCTAGGTGAGTCACTTCTCTGTCTGAATCTTTATTTTCTCCGGGACAAAAATATCTGCCCAATCCAATGATAGCATCATTCACGGGTCAACAGAGGTGGTGTTTGTGTAAGTACTTTGAAATGTGCAGCTCAGTAACGCAAAGGTAAGAGACCATTAATTCCAGGAAAGGGAATATGATGAGTCCCAGCTCTGACTCGTGGTGAAGCCATCTTGGTTTCTTAGAGAGCATTATCGGCTCCTGTGCCACCACTGCCCCCCCTCCCCCTCCATGAACTTGGCCTTCGCCTTCGCCCTCAGGAAAGGCTGATAAAGGCCTTCGCGGATTTCTTCTTCTGAGGTTACTAGACTGTTATGCTGACCCAGCTAAACCCATGATTAAGTGGCTGGATGTTGGAAAAGAGCGTCGGGGCTCGTGGTTCACAGATATCAGTTTCTGGGTTGTTATAAAAATTAATAATTAATCCTTTCCTGCATACTGGAGGAGAACAGCCAGGAGTCTTAGCGAAGCCTTGCACAGAGTGACTGAGAGCAGGACAGACTGACAGGGTCCCAGTGAGTCCTGGCTCTGTGTGACCACAGGCTGGCCCTCCTCTCTGACCTCCAGGGGTCCTCACTATAGCATGAGGGGCTATACTCCCATGAAAGTGAATCTGCCGCTGAAAACATTCTACAAAATGTAATAATAAATCCAAATCCCTTACAAGAGATTTTAAAGGTCTTCTGAGTTGTCTTCCTGCTCCCAGCAGCTGATGCCACCTGACTTCATGCTGTAGACATACCAGCCTGTGTGTGTGTGTGTGTGTGTGTGTGTGTGTGTGTGGTAGGGGTGGGGGCATGTCACCTGGGGAAAGTCTTTCTAAATATAAATGAACGGCTGCTCCCTTCTTCCCAGGATAAATCTGAATGGGGGAAGGGATATGCTATGTCAGTCTTGCATCCACCCACATCCATATCCGAGACTCTGGGGCAGAGGGCAGAATAAGCCATATGAGGCATGGATGCCTTTCTGACTTCCCAGTTCCTGGCTCAGTGGCTGGCATACAAGAGGAATTTAAGAAAAGACTCTTGGACAAATGAACAAGGCCTTCTGCCATGGTTTGTTTAAACCTTCTCACAGCCTTCCTCTGCCCCCTCTCTGCCAATTCGGGGTCTCCTCTCCTTCTGACTTCTGCTCAAAATTCACCTTCCCAGGATGCCTCCAATGGAACCCTCACCCCTCTCCAGTTTTGCAGACTCAGCCCTGTGTCTCTGTGTCTCTGCTGGTCCTGCTAGGAAGCTGCCAGTGTATGTGCTCCCGTAAATGGCCATTCGGGTTATTTAGCGCACAGCATTACAGATTATCTTTGTTTCGCCTGCTACAATAACACATGCACGTGCTCTGCCCACATGCGCAAAACTGTGGCTTCTGTTTCATGCTAGGAATCTAATATTGTTGCAATATCAGTAGGTAGGTTGCAATATTGGTAGGGGAGAGAGAGAAACATTCAATAGGCTAATTGATTGACTGGTTTGGATGAATATTCAGTGAATTCAAAGTTCAAAATTTCACCCTTCCCAGTTCCCTAGCAATGTGATGACTGGTCCTCATGCCATTGCTGAGGGTAGTAGGGGGGACGGATCTTTAGCTGACCCTCTCACGGCTCTCTGTTTTAGGTGGTCCTCCGCCTCCCCCAAAAGCGAGCATGGCTCCCCCTAGCCTCTAACTAGTTCCACTACCAGAGTTCTAAGTAGGGACTGGGGCACAAAGGACCCTCTGCTTTTGCCTTTGCCCTCAGTCTATTCAGCATGCCTCCTCTCAGGGACTTCATCCTGGAGCAGGAAGGCCAGTGCACATGAGACTGACCACTCATGTCTCAGATGTTGGCCCTTCTTTGTCCCATAATTCCCTGGCCCAGGAAGGAGGGGGCTCTTCCCACTGAAGCCCTGCTGTCCCTCTCACCTGGGCTACTAGAGAGTGGTCCATGGACAGCAGCATCAGTATCACCTGGGAGCTTGCTAGAACTGTAGATTTACAAGCCCCGCCCTGGACCTACCGAATGGGAAGCTGTGTCTTAACAAGATGCCCAGGTGATTCACATGCACATCAAAGTGTGAGGAGCAGAACTGCTCATGTCACATTCTGGGTGCTTTTCTGTCCTTGCCTGATGTCAGGCTCTATAATCTGGTCCTCTCACCCTGGGTCTTGATATTCCTGGGACCTCAGCAAATTTAGGAAATCCTGTTCTCTCTTGCCAAAGTCCAACTTTCAGATGCTGCGGGCTTAGAAATCTTGCCTCCGTGCCTTGGACGTCACAAGCTGAATGGTGACTTCTTCTTGTCTCTCAGTGTACTTACTATAACGATCCTCATCCTCTGCAAGGTATGTTCCTCAGAAGCAGGGGTGGGGAAAATAAAGAGGCAAAGATACAGAACTGTGAAGAGAAAAACACACCGGTGTATTTCCAAAACGACTCTCCCAGTTCCAATAGCTCTTGCTGACTTGTGCGTGGGAGATGCCAGCAGTCTATGCAGAGGGAGGGAGACAGCACTCGGGCCTTGGTGTTGCATGTGCTGCAGACATGTCACTTAGGGGGGGGTGCCCCTTGCACCATAGTGTCCTCTTTGTAAGGGTGGAAAGCAGAGCTGCTCTCACCGTAGCGTTCCACACCTCCTGGGCAAGCAGACACCTGCCTTTAACCTAGGCTAAATGACTAAAATGACAAATTAAAAAAAAATACACATATTCAGATACATACCTGTAGACATACACACACACCACAGACCCTCATACACAGAGACGTTCCACCTCAATGCCACACACACACACACACACACACACAGGAGGTCTAGAAGGAAACACCAAACACCAAATTGTTAACAGCTACTTCTGGAAAGAAAGAGAGAAAGTAAGGTTTGGGGTGATGGAGTTTTTACTGCTTAAATTTACTGCTTACACAGACTTTCATACTGTGAGAATTTTTACACTGATGTTATCACTTCATAATTTAAGGGAAGACTGATTTTTTTTTTTTTTCAACGTAAAGAATAAAGTCAGCCACGGTGAGCATTTCCTATGAATGTGCAACTAGGATTACGGAACACCTCATTGCATCAAAAGGGCCAGTGTGTTGCTTCAGAGAAAGTCTGAGCGGGTAGGAGGAGGGGATATTTGCTTCCTGGCTGGGTGGTCGTAGGGGGTCAAGAGATGGGCAGCCTTGGATGTCTGGGGTTTTAGCAGCTCAAGCAGAGTTGCTGTGGTTGTGGCAGGAGACATGCAGGAGGGAGCCTCCGGGAGATAAGCAAGGCTGCCCCTACCGGTCCCTCTGAATGTGCCGTGGAACCCAACCTTTTAGATGTAGGAGGCAATGAGGCAGCTGCCCTGGGCTCCTCCATGCGGGTGGGGGAGGGGCAAAGTGAGCCAGGGTTTGGGGGAAGGCTGGCCTCACACACCCAGACTCTGTGAGCTGGTCATCAGCACCCACGTCAGTGTGGGAGGGCTGCGTTCATTCAGCCACCTAGTCACAATGAGCAATAATTCCCTCTTGTTGGGACTTATGAGTTCTCCTCATTCGTTTTTATTTTATTTTATTTAATCACTTTATTTTTTTTAATATATGAAATTTACTGTCAAATTGGTTTCCATACAACACCCAGTGCTCATCCCAAAAGGTGCCCTCTTCAATACCCATCACCCACCCTCCCCTCCCCCCCACCCCCCATCAACCCTCAGTTTGTTCTCAGTTTTTAAGAGTCTCTTATGTCCTCATTCATGTTTAAACAGCTGCCTTGTGTCACCTTTTACATTCGCCCTCAGTTCGTTGCAGGGGGCAGACTTACCTCAAGTCTTTGAGGGAACCAGCTTGCCTAGAGGAATGAGCTTTGTCCCGGAAGGAGGAGGGTCACCGGGAAACATAAAACACCTAAGGGGAGGACAATCCTGAATGCAGTGGTTCTGCAGAGGAAGCTGGGCAGTGCAAGTGTACTGGGGCATCTAGGCTGCGTTTTTGAGGCAATGGAGAGCCATAAGGTGAGAATGGAAGTTGCTGGGGGAAGGGGGTAAGGCAACTCGTCTAAAGCCATTTGGCCTGGGGTCCTACTGGGGTCACTTGAAAACCACATCTCAGCCTCCCTCCCCCAACACTAACCCATCTGTCCTAAGCGCACAGATCTGGAAGCCCACTGGACCCTAACCAGGCCAGCTCCACTCCCACCCTTCCTCGGTCATGAAAATGACTTGGGGAAAGCCACGGATTACGACCATCCACCCATCATCATGGGAAATTAGATGGTTTGGGAACAAAACCAGCTTTTTGCTGTCTTGTGCAGGCAGGCAGTGGAGGATTATAGCCAAGAGCATGAGCTTTGGAGTCAAAAACAAGTTCAGAAACTAGCTGTGGCTCTTCCCCGCTGTGATCTCTGAGCTTCAGTTTCCTCATGCGAAGTGTGACGCTCATGGTGCCTATTTCTCATGTGGTGTTGTGAGGACTGGACGCAATGATAGGAATAAAACATTTAACCAGCGCCTGCCGGGTAATCTCTCAGTAACAACCAATTGCAAAGGCTGGGACTTCTGGTCTAACAGGACCATGGCGCCACCTTGTGGTTCTATCTCAGAACTACTACTTAATCTCCCTCCGATCCAATGACCCTTTTTTCCAAAGCGTGTTGAGCAGGCTGGGCTTGGTAAAATTTATTACTTAAGTATGTAAAGTCTGTAATGGTGAGTATGGGATTGGTGTCCAGCAAAATATCTTGGAAGGGTCTTAGAAAGAGATGCTGGCGAAACATCACTTGGGAGGACTCCCCGCTCCCTGCCACCAGAAATGCCCCTTCTAATCTACCATCATAGCCCAAATACCCTTAGATGTTCCCAGCTGTAGAGATGAACAGGAAGCAAGGTTTTATTAGCTTTAGAGAGGGAGCGGGGACACATCAGCCGGCTAAAACATCTGTGCTTAATTTCCGAGTGTCCACCTATTTTCAAGTTCTGTCCTGTTGCAGTTCCCTCTTGTGCTCCCCTCTCCACCCCCACCCCCAGGTGTCCTTGCCTTCTCCCCCCACCTCCCTCAAACCTCACCTTTCCTTTTCTCCTCCAGCTCCCCCAAACCCTAACCTACCACAGCCTCCCCCTTTCCTTGAAAGGAATCTCCACGAGGGCAAGGACTTCAGTATTTCTTCATTGCTGTATCTCCAGCACCTTAAACAGTGCCGGCTCATGGCAGGTGCCCCACAATTATTGACTGAAGGAAGGAAAGCAGATGAAGGTGGAGTCTGAGGAGGGGAAAACTAGTCACTGATTTCAAAATGGAAAGACGATTTTTCTTTCCTCAGGTAGGAGAGGAGTTTCCTGAAGAAAGGGCTGTTTTCATGAGTGTGACCAGTGCAGACACACAGGCCCCACATGTAGCACGACCCGGTCTGCAGAAGGGCCCGGCACCTGGGGTTTGAAGCTCTGTGCTTGCAGCGCTTAATAACTGCGTCTTTGAATGGATGTTTTGTAAGTTGGGTCTGATGGGACAATAGCACATATGTGGGGCCTCAGAGCCTCAGTTCATGCAAGGTCCTGCCTCCCGCTTCCAGCTCCCCCGCCCCTTGGTGCACCAGGCCCCATCCGGCTTCCCCTTCCTGCCTGTGCCCCATGACCACTGCCACACTCGGCTCCCAGAAAGGGTGTGCACACGGGCAAGGAAAAGGTCAGGATTGGGGGCCTGTGCCCTGAGGCATCTCAGGGCAGAGTATGGCAGCAGCTGCCCCCCATGCCTTTCTCTCTTCCTGGGCTGGCACCCCAAGGCATGGCTGGTGGGCAACCGGCTGGAGGCCTTGACAGGGGCGATCCAGGTACAAAGAAATCCCAGCTTGGAGGTGCAAAGATCCTTGGGAGTGACCTGTCTGCCATATGCTGGGGCAGTGGCCTGAGGGGGAGATGCCTGGCTGGACTGTAGGTAGGTCCAGAGGCTGGAGGGACAAAGAACTTGGCAAGCACCGGCCAGGGGTCCCCAGATGCCAGTGACAGGGATCTGTGTCTCTTATGCTCAGCTTGGGGCACCCTCCTGGATGAGCCACAGAATACAAATTACAGGTCAGTGATTCCACACATATGCAGAATGTGCTATTTGCATTTAAAACTGCCATGGCACAATATAAAAGAGGAGTATGAAAATTCACAATAGTTTAAAATTTTTTCTTTACTTAAAACATTAAGTAGCAAATAACACAATAAACAGAGAGACAGAGACCTTGGAAGAGAGGACAAGTCTTTTCCTGTACTTTTAATGGTACTTGTTTCCTGCTTTTTGAACAAAGAGCCCTACATTTCTATTTCGCACTGGGCCCTACAAATTATACTTAACATGTTTATCAGAGTGGTCCTGCTGGGATTGATCTGTGAGGATACCACAAAGTCATGGATATCAGTTTCTGATTGTTTCGATAATATCCATTTGTCTTTGATGGCACTGCATTATCAACTGTGTGATAAACCTGCAATAAAATAGCCAACAATACAGGAGCGGTTTCTTCCCATTTATTATTAACCCTTCATAATTCGGTCTTATTTCATTAAGCCGGAAAGAATAGCATCGCTAGGAAAACATCACATGCAAAATGTGGCAGGCACAGCAAACACTGCTAATTCATATTAGAAGTCAGACACGTTAAAAAAAAAAAAAAAAAAGATCCGTCAAAACTAAAATAAGTTTCCTTCCAGGGTGGGGTATGTTTCAACAAGTTTTAGCCTAGATCAGATTTCTCAAGCGTGCGCTACTGACATCTTGTGACGGGCACTGTCCTGTGCATCGTAGTCCCATTACATGCAGGCAGTCCCCACCCCCCCCATGATCAGTCTCCAAATACTGCCAAATGTCCCCCGCGGGGGGCAGCGGAATCACCCCTCCTTAAGGACTGCCGGCTTAGACAGACTGATGAAATGGGGAGTAAAAGACCATCAGAGAGCAAAACCCGGTGAGCGTGAGACTGATGTTCTCTCCTCTTCTGCCAATGCCTGTGAATCATAAATACACAGACTCCCTCAACTAAGAGATCAACAAATGCAAGAAACATAAATATAGGAAAACTAAAGAATTCTTTTATTTAGTGAGTCCCAGGTAGGTGAATGACAGCCAGCTCATACACTCTCAAATAGGATAAAAAGGAAGACTTCAGACATCACCGTGAAGAACTTCACCAAAGGTGACAGATGGGCACTGCAGACCAATGGGATACTTACAAGCAAGATGTCCCAGCAGTAGCGACCGATCTGTATCCAATTAGGTGTTCTAAGCTCAGAAACATGCACAACCTTGAATCTAGGCACGACTATCGCAAGCACAACACTCAGTAGTTGAAAGCTACCCCTAAGTACTTTTTTTTCCCTGACGTTATTTTCTCCCAACATTTAGAATGTAACGCTTCCCGTTCCAGTAGTAATCACACCCAGGATTAAAAGCCCAACCCACGAAGAAAATGTCATTCTTGCTATGAAGTGTTCTTTAAAAAAAAAAAGAGAGAGAGAGAGAAATGAAAGGTGTGGGCATTTTGTACAATGGTTGCAGAAGAACCAGCAAGGCCTGGCTCACTGTACAAAATGGCACGGCTCACGGAACCAGGTGAGCAAAGCCACAGCAGTTGAGTATCAGTCTTTCGAGGGCAGGCAATGTTCAATACGGACACAGCTCTGTGTCTCTCTGCGAGGCTAGAGGCTAGCGCATGCCCAGAATCTGCCTGCTTTTCAGCTGGTAATTTTTTTCGATATCTGACAACGCTTGAGCGCGGAGCTGAGCAGCATGAAGCCTTTTCTTCAGGTCTTTGCACTTGGATTTGAAGGGGAGCAGACTCTCAGAATTCTCACTCCTCTTGACATTCTCTTTACTTTCCCCACTGAAATGAACTTTCTTCTTAATTATCGAGGATGGAAGATCAAAAAGTTCTTTAGAAAGAAAAAAAAAAGAGTAAGTTCAGCCTCTCCTTACTTAGCCGACTTCTCAAACACATTCTTTTTTTCTCTTTTTTGGATGTTTTACTTATTTTTCAGGGAGAGAGAGAGAGAAAATGCACCAGCACGAGTGGGGAGGGGCAGAGACAGAGAATCCCAAGCAGGCTCCACACAGTCAGTGCAGAGCCTGACACGGGGCTCGAACTCAGGAACCGTGAATCGTGACCTGAGCCGACATCAAGAGTTGGCTGCTTCACCGACTGAGCCACCCAGGTAGGTGCTCCCCAAAATATTTATTCAGTTCATATTTGCAATCTGGGGACCTGTGTTATTTTCTCTGGGATAGGGGGTGAGGGGCATGATGCTGGCAGAAATCAATCAACCTTTTAACCCACAGCATTGAAAAATAATCCTGAAATGTGCCAAGGAACATGTTTTATCCTCTTGACAATCAACTCTTAAGGTTAAATGCATTGGGGATTATGGGCCACAACCAAAAATTTGGAAATCAATGTGATTTATTT
This sequence comes from Panthera onca, assembly GCF_046562875.1. NCBI lineage: Eukaryota > Metazoa > Chordata > Mammalia > Carnivora > Felidae > Panthera > Panthera onca. Next base: position 34,363,847 of record NC_138355.1, on the reverse strand, counting down.
CTACCCTTGAAAACAAGTGCCATTCTACCTAGAACACATAACTTCCAGAAAAGTAAGAAGCAGAAGGTCTTTCTTACAGATGGCACCTATAGTTTGGGTTAAACATTCAAGAACACTCGTTTCAAAGCAGCTGAACGACCAGAAACTGGTTTCAAAAGGGACCTGAGCAAAGTCAGCATGGAAGAGATAAATATGTGAATTGTAGCTTTTACATGAAGAAAAATTTGCGTGAGGTGGCTACACTATTGGCTACTGACAGAACTATCTGGGGGTGGCGACTTGCAGTTTTGAATTCCAGAATCTTCTTATTTTTCCTTTGTGTTCGTTTAAAGGAAATATGTTCAAATATTTACTGAGCTCACTGTACAGGCCATCGTGGACTAAAGGCCCCATTCCGGTAGGGGGAGACGGACCACAAACAAGTAAACTAGCACATGTGAGGAGTATCTGAGGTGATATGTGGGGGAAAAGTAACACTGGAAAGGGAGACAGAAGTGCTGGGGGATCAAAGCTGCAGAGTAAGGGGACTTTTGAGCAGAGACAAGGAAGAAGCCAGGTGGCTCTCTGGAGGAAGATGTTCTAGGTGGAACAAATGGGAAGGCCCTGGGGTAGGGGCTGGGTGCACAGAGAAATGCTACCTTCCAGTTGTCCTGGCACCTCCTATTTCTTTTTTTTTTTAATTTTTTTTTTTTTAACGTTTATTTATTTTTGAGACAGAGAGAGACAGAGCATGAACAGGGGAGGGGCAGAGAGAGAGGGAGACACAGAATCTGAAGCGGGCTCCAGGCTCTGAGCGGTCAGCACAGAGCCCGACGCGGGGCTGGAACTCACAGACCGTGAGATCGTGACCTGAGCCGAAGTCGGACCATTAACCTACCGAGCCACCCAGGCGCCCCTGGGACCTCCTATTTCATAGTGTTCCTGCTGCAAAGCAAACCTGATTGCTTTTACACTTAACTCTGCTGTTTGAAAGATATCCACCCTTACGGTCACCAATACCTATACATTCACAAGCCAACCATTTACACTGTAAATCCTATTGATGGGATAGTTCTATAAGAAAGAAGTGTTTAGAAAAAGAATTAGTATTTCCCAAAGTTAGCATTTCATTAAATAGACCAAGAGCTTTTAAAGAGAGGCTGCTGCTTACTGTGATGAGTTTGATGCTTTACATCTTCCTCCACAGGAATTTTCTAGCCCGAGGGTGGGGAGAGGATACTTCCAGCCATCCTGAGTGCCCAGGGCACCGCTTCCTCCGGCTTTGTTTATTTTATCACTCTGACAGGCTCGGTGCTTTTGGCGCTTTCAGTGCTCAGAGCCATAAAGTACCTCCTAGCCCCAAGGGGACACTTGATTCCTAAAGCTCACTGTAATGTAAGTATTCGCCACGATGTGCAACAAGGTGGATCCCGACTATTTATACATCTTGCACTGAAATGCATCATCCTGCTTGAGCTCTCTTCTGCCTTTGTTCAGACTCTCAGGGCAAGATGTAAATCAAGTCCTTCCCTGGAGGAGACGACCCAGCAGGGCCTTCCGTAACTCTGGACAACAGGTTTGACGCATGAAACTCACCCAGATGAACACTTCTCCTCACTCTACCACATTGATTACAATTTCAGCCTACTTTGTCTTGGGGGGCGGGGGGGGGGGGGCGGGTGGGGCATAAAGAGAAAAGCTGGAATAAATATTATAAAAATACTGAAATAATAGGTAGCAATAGTGAGAAAAAAGAAGTTATTTCAAAAGAGATGAAGCCTAAATTTTATATAATTCTTGTTTCATTTACTTCCATCACTCACCACTATAATATCAGTATAACCATCAAACTCACTTAGTTTTGTCTGTTCCATTTACAAAATGCTATCATGCTCACTGAAGTGACAAGATTCTCTCTCAATTTATTCCAGGTGGAAATGACAGCCCTCACAAACTCTGTCCTACATGGTAGGAGGGAGCCATAAGAACTCTAAGTTTCACTGGAAAATTCAGATACTCAATTTTTAAAACCAACAAAACACTTAAAAAAAATAATTTATGTCACATAGAAATTTAGAGAAAAGAGGTTTAACGCTTTGCACTTTCCATAATCTTAAAGAGTAGGGTATGGGGTGCCTGGGTGGCCTCGTCGGTTAAGCGTCCGACTTCGGCTCAGGTCATGATCTCACGGTCTGTGAGTTCGAGCCCCACGTCGGGCTCTGTGCTGACAGCTCAGACCCTGGAGCCTGCTTCGGATTCTGTGTCTGCCCCTCCCCTGCTCATGTTCTGTCTCTGTCTCAAAAATAAATAAAAACATTTAAAAAAAAATTTTTTTTTTAAAAAGTAGGGTAAATAAGACGTAGGGTTTCTGTGAAATGGAGAAGGCCCATTAGACTGGCTCGCTGATATACCCACCAACCACTTCTCACTGGAGCACAGCGACAGGCCAGGGCCCACGAAGGCAGGGCCCTGGGAAGGCTGACTGTCTACAAACCGTCTACTTTGAATAACAAGGGAAACACAAAGAGCATAGGTAGATATCAACCAACTGAATTTTCACAAATACAGGTTTCAATTTTTTTAATGTTCATTTATTTATTTATTTTTAGACAAAGAGCGAGAGGAGGACGGGCAGAGAGAGAGAATCCCAAGGAGGCTCTGCGTTGTCAGCGCAGAGCCCAACACAGGGCTCAATCTCACAAACTGTGAGATCATGACCTGAGCCAGAATCAAGAGTTATACGCTTAACCAACCGAGCCATCCAGGCGCCCCAAATACATGTTTCAATTTGCAGGGGTCTTAGCAAAGACCCAAAAGTGATGGCCTATTCTACAGTTAGTTTATCACACCTTTTAAGCTATACTTTTTTTTTTTTTTTTATTTTTTATTTTGAGAGAGAGGGAAAGAAGGAGAGCACAAATGGGGGAGAAGCAGTGGGGGGGGGGCAGGGAGAGAGGGAGAGAGGGGGAGAGAGGGAGAGAGGGAGAGAGGGGGAGAGAGAGAGAGAGAGAGAGAGAGGGAGGGAGAGAGGATCCCAAGCAGGCTCCACGCTGTCAGTTCAGAGCCTGACGTGGGGCTCAAACTCCCAAACTATGAGATCATGACCTGAGCCAAAATCAAGAGTCAATGCTTAACCAACTGAGCCACCCAGATGCCCCTAAGCCATACTTTCTATGAAAGATGTGGCACATATTATCTGCTCATGTGGCAAGAGTAAAATGCTAGGATTTTTGCTTGAAAATGAAGAGAAATGTATAGTAATTTTGGTAATATACCAAAAGAAAAATCTGAAATGCACAACATTTTTTTAAGTGTCCTAGCTTTAAAACCTAAGTAGGAAAAAAACTAAACACGTAATTTCATGAGGTAAATAAAATTGAAGATGAAATCATTATGGCTCATTGCCTCAAGTCTATGAACCCATTAAGTAAATCGTTGCTATAACAAAATTATTTCTATTAAGATGCATATATTCAATGAACTCCATCTTAAAATACAAGACTTCGTAAATTAAAAGGGCTATCAAAGCCCCACGGCAGCGACACCGGTGCCATTTCTTCATCTGTGGTGGCAGCTTCTGTTTGCGGAGCGAATTCTCATACCTGGACCCCCCGCCAGACACAGCAACTTCTGCTCCTTCAGCAGGCTGTAATTCTTCAACAGACTCTCTGCCCTGGCCAGCTTGTCCTCTGCCAGTCTCTCACGGACACAAAGCTCACGTTCCTTCTCTTTAAAAAGGCAATGGAACAAGAAAGATATTAACAAGTGGCTATGGGTTTAACACGGTTCACATTTGGTAAGCCTACCACTTTTCCTCATCACGCAGCCTAGCACGCCTGACCAGCAGTGCAAAAGGTTCCGTACCATAAACCTGGTCAACCTATTGCTAGGTTTTGATTCAGCATTTTAGTATGTTGTGTGTTGTCTTAGGTTTTCTCGTAAGGACTGGTTTAAGCACAAATACAAGGTCAGCATCAACTTTTGGTCATGTTGTCTGAGAGGAACTCATTTGGGAAAATAAACAACGAAAGCCATCTCTGCTCTGCACTGAAAGCAGGCAATAGCCCACTTTCTGGGCTTTGCCTAGCCTCACAGAACAAACCCTCCTTCTTCTGGGTCAATGAGAGCACCCAAATAGAAGCAGAAATAAACCACAACTCGGGAGGTACTTCTTTAGATCAGTAACAAAGGCTATTTTTTTAATTCATGGCCCAGAATTCAGAAAGTTCAGACTTCAGTTGCTCTATGAAACCACAAAACGTTGGGAAAGGTTTTAATGAAAGTTTTGTTTTACAAATTCTTTTGACAAAAGCATCAAAAAAAGGTTTCTGGGTGAGCGCAGGTTCTACTCCTCCAGAAAGCAGAGCTCACAGCACTAAACAATTATCATCAGGAAGTAAAAACATGAATGCATGTATGGGATGCCTTGTACGTTCATTTAAATAGAACGGTATCTCTTGGCTGCATGTGCATAAAGCCACAGAAGCTAAATCAAGTGAGCCGTGAGGGTGACGGGAGACGGTCATGACTCCATCTCCTGGCCCTTGACATTAACATGAAGAGCCTCGCTGCTGTTGCTACTTTGCTTAATCTACATCCTGGGTAGCAGCTCTTACTTTGGTGAAGTAGACAGACTTTCGGCATCAAAAACTAATTAGTACCTAATCAGTTACTACTCAAGACTAAGACTTACAGACCTAGAACATCTTTACCCACATGCTTTAATGAATTGCCCGAACATATCTAGTCCCACATGCAATAGAGTTTTACATCTGGGCTGTACTGGGCCAGCCATATCAGAAGTTAGAAGCGATGGTTTTTATTATGGAAGGCAGCAAATGCTTAAACCCTCTTTTCCGATGGAAACAATGTAGGGTATAAATATATTAAAGAAGAGAAAGAAAAAGTAGCTCCACAGTAACATATAATGGCTACTGCGTCAGGGTCATCACAGTTAGTGACCGACACTATAAGAGCACTCGATCTGAAAGAAAGGCTCAACAGGGAAGTGCCGGCAAGCTTCATTTATTATTTTCCAATACGTATTTCGGTGTCTCAAGGATTTATCAGAATGCTCTGATAGAACATCGACGTATCAAATACTCTGTTCAGAGAGATTTCACACACATCAGAACAGCCCTCTGTGGCGCTCCCTTGCTTTGCCCCCATTCAGACTTACGCTCCAGCCTTTCTTCTCGTGCTTTGAGGGCTCGCTCCCGCTCCTGTAACTGTATTTCCTTTAGTTTCAGCTCTCCCGAGACAGGGCTGGAATCCTGTAACTTCTCCGGTTCCAACCGCCGCCCTCTTCTCTCAGGATTTCTTCTTTGCTCTTCTGCAACTAAGTCTGCTATCAAAGGATTCTCAAGAATTTCTTCGACAGAAGGTCGATGGTAATCCTGGGGGGAACAATGTTCAGTGTTGCAGTCAGATTTCATAACAGAACACTCATCCGAAAAGCGCAGGTACGTTAAAAACAGCATACATTTCTAAGACAAAAGAAAGGGCTTTATGGATGGGTCTTAAACACCTAGAAAGGTGAAGTTCACTAGTGGCTTTAACCCATGAGGTTCTGGGTCCACAAGGTAATGCAGACGTTAACTAACCTTTGTTCCCCCTTAACCTTTCAATCCCTGAGCTGGTGCTTGGTGGCATGCCAGGGCTGCTTTAGGGCAAGTGCTGCTCTTGTATCTCAAAACTACTTTAAGCAAGACCCTCCCTTACCAACCTTCAGTCCTATTTATTTCACCATTTTCCTTCTTTGTAATTCCACAGCATTTAACTCCTACTCTCACATCAACCTGACCCTAGGACATCTTCCTCCCCATCCCAGGACCAGGTCTTTTCCACACAATCTCTTTATTTATTTCCCCTCCCCCACTCCATCTCTGGTCTCTAATCTCTCGGCTGGAGCGAGAGGCTGGGTAATGAAGTTTGATTTGTGGCCCCTTCCCTTACCACCTGCCGCTTTGAGGTAGGCAAGGGAACTGAGGATTTGGAGCTTTTCTGCAATCCTGTTTTGCTAGCCACCATCTGTTAGTGTGGCAGAGAGAGGGAGGAGGCACGAAGAAAGCACAGAAGGTAGGCCGGCAAGGATGTACAACTTGCCAAATTTACATGTTTTCACTTCCCTTAACAGAGTAGATTTAGCTGAGGAACTATAGCTAATGCTTCTTCAGTCACACTGCTTCAAGAGAGAAATTGAGAGACAGAAGTAGACAATGTAATCTTACACTCTTTACCTTTAAATTTAACATCCTTGTAATAATGTCATTCAATTCATCAGAGTAACGATATGGAATTCGCCTGAATTTGCCTTCTCTAATCTTCCCAGCTAGTTCTTTCTGGTTGAAAGCTGTAAACGGAGGCCTGGGGAAAATTTTTTTTAATGTAGAAATGAAAATATATAATAGGAGCCAAATCAAAAGCACAGTTTAAGCTGCAGTTTGTGTTCATGTTTCTTCTGGGATTGTCATCCCTGGCTAAGCTGCCCACCCTTGGCATTACTGACATTCAGGGTCACATGATGTTTGTTAGGGAGGCTGTCCTGTGCATGTGGTATGTTTCGTAGCATTGCTGGCCTCTATTCACGAGATGCCGGAGCTCTCCCTAGCTGTGACACCCGAAAATGCCTCCAGATGTTGTCAAATGTCCCCTGGAGGACAAAACTGTTTCCTGCTCCCTGGCTGAGAACCACTGCTCTACAGAATAGTTTAGGAGGAAACAAAGAGGAGGCAAAGAAAAAAAATGGCAAAGAATGGGAGCTGTTTTTAGTTCTCCAGATTCCCAGGCCTCTCCCCTGGATTTTTGTTTCATTTCTTCCACAAGCCTGGACGATGTGCTCTCCCTTGAGCTAAGTATCAGTCTAGCAAGGGAACCATCTTTCCAGGTTAAAAGCATGAACCAGCCTCAGGGGTTATATTATTAATTTGCAAATAATTTTTTTAACCCGTCCATCTATGTTAATTTTAACCCAACATATGATTCTTTCAGGCTCAAATACGCATGGATGCTCAAAAAGCTGAACCCAGTGAAAGGAGACAAACCTCTGTGAGTATAAACTTCAGACCAGAAGGCTGTTTTCCTCACACTTACATTAATGCACACAATTCATACAGCAAACAACCCAGCGACCAGATGTCCGATTTCTCATTGTAGGACATGCGATTCATCTGCTCCTAAAGGGGGAAAAAAGGGTAAAAGTGTAGGAGGAGTGAAAAGTTTATTTTGTTTTAAAACTTACAAAATAACCTGAAACAAAAATGGAACCTTAACATTTGGTAATATTGCCCTGGAGAAGAAAAAAGGAAAAAAAAGGAAAACATTTTCTATCTGTACAAAAATATCAGATTCAAAAGACAGATCCAGTTTATGTCAGATCTTATACCACAGTAAAAAAGATGGTACTTTATATTTTATCTTCAAATTTATAATGGAAAAAAGGCAACGATCTTATCCTAATATACTTTATCGCATATAATTCATTCACTTCATTTCACTCACATTCATTTCACTTTCACATTCATTTCACTCACAAATGTTATTGTGTTACAATAGATCAGGTGCTGATAATTCAAAGGTGAATATGAGACCTCTACCCTCAAGGCATGCATAATGTAGAAACTCCATTTTGAAAGAACCAGAGCAAAAAATAAAATAAAATGACATAAAAACCCAGAGAAAATTTCAGAATAACCAAAACATACATCTGGTGCACATGTAAATGGATATAGACATAAATGGCTAATTGAATTATCCATTTATGTATTTTTCTCTTAGTCCACAGTATAAATCACAGTATTAACTAGTATTCTCATTTCCTATTTTAAGTATTTTCCTTTCTTCCACACTTACAGTATTAGTCTACCATAGTTCTTATTGTCAACAATGGGCACAGAAGTAGTACCAAAACCTTCAGGAAGCTTCTTGGTGTTCTAAACTCCAACAGGTGAGTCTGATACCACTTCCTGACAATCAATGCCTTAGGGAAGGCCGAACCGATCTAATTACAAGGGCAGGAGGGAAAAGGAACAAAAGAATTACACAGGTTTCAAATTTTCCAAGAACCACTTTTGGGTAATTTTCCTTTATGTTAAAGGCTTTCTATTTAGAATCTGATCCAGTGCGAAAACGACACTGTTCTGGCAATGTCTAATCTTAGTCAAAAACAATACATTAGTGATAGCACTTACTGCTTCAAGCTTTTATTTTTTTTTTAATATTTTTTTTAATTTTTTTTTTAATGTTTATTTATTTTTGAGACAGAGAGACAGAGCATGAACAGGGGAGGGGCAGAGAGAGAGGGAGACACAGAATCGGAAGCAGGCTCCAGGCTCCGAGCCATCAGCCCAGAGCCCGACACGGGGCTCGAACTCACGGACCGCGAGATCGTGACCTGAGCTGAAGTCGGACGCTTAACCGACTGAGCCACCCAGGCGCCCCAGTGCTTCAAGCTTTTAACAGCCATCAGGTAATATCTAGAGTCATAAACAGTTCATACCCTTTGACCTAGTTCATACCCTTCTGAGAGCTACATGCCAAGGAAATAACCAAAAAGGAAGAATGAATAATGCATTCAAAGATGTGCAGAGCAGTGCTCCTTAGAATGGTAAGAAATTCTGGAAACAAAATATCTAGCAACAGAGAGAACAGATAAGTAAAGTGGGTCCGCTGCAGCTCCACTGTAGGAAAAGGCAACAACAACAACAAAAACACAAGTACAAGAAACTAACACTGTAAAAACACATTATCTGAAGTAAGCCCTGAATCTCCATACACAAGAATCACCTAGAGAGTCTACTGAAAGGCAATGTTCAAAATGAAAAGTGGAAGGGAAAACAAAAGCGCAGAGTGCAAGAACTGTTCCAGACACCCAGAGATCCAGATGGATCCGGATCCACTGGATCTGGGTTTGGGGCCCAGGGCTCTGCGTCTTGAACAAACACTCTAAATGAGTCCAAGGTGTTATACAGGGCCCATGTTGCTTTTGAGAACAGAGACAAAACCTATTTCATCTTCGTAATCCCAGAACTTGGCACATGGTAGCCATTCAATAAAAGCTTCACTTTAATTGTTGATATGGAGGAGTTTAAGAGTCTGGTGGTCCATTTGGAAAAAATATAAATTCCAAATGAACAGTATTCATTCCTCACTATTGTATATTACTAAGCAAACAAATAAACAAAACCCTCAATTTCCCTCCACTGAATGCTTAGCGTTAGGATGTTTAAAAAGTATCTAAGTTCTGAAATACTCACAGGAGACATATAATATGGTGTGCCAACAAATGTTTTTGCAAAACTCGTATCATGGCTTAATATTCTAGCTAGCCCGAAGTCTCCAAGCTTAACGTTTTGCTTGCCATCCAGGAAAACGTTGGCTGGTTTCAGATCCCGATGCAGCACGGTATGACCACTGTCGCTTCGTCTGTGACATTCCTTTAGGGCCAACGTCAACTGAGTCATCACTCGAAGAACAAATTCTTCATCTAAGTATTGTCTGAAACCAAAGCAGTTACACAGCATATGACTTCTGAATAAGAACACTAAAAAGATGGGATAATGTGAAGTATCTAGTTTTCAGAGTGTACAACTAGGGAAATAAATTATTTTCAAGATAAGGTATGGGTGTTGATTCTAAAGTGCTGTGGACTCACAGAACAAATACAAGAACAGTCTTCCACATAACTAACTACTTCATCCCCAATCCTAAACTAGGATGCTTAACAGAAATGAAACTTGGCCCATTTTCAGCTTACATTTAAAAGATGAATTTACCGGGGCGCCTGGGTGGCTCAGTCGGTTAAGCATCCGACTTCAGCTCAGGTCATGATCTCACGGTCCGTGGGTTCGAGCCCTGCGTCGGGCTCTGTGCTGACAGCTCAGAGCCTGGAGCCTGCTTCGGATTCTGTGTCTCCCTCTCTCTCTCTGACCCTCCCCCGTTCATTGCTCTGTCTCTCTCTGTCTCCAAAATAAATAAAACATTAAAAAAAAAAAAAAAAAAGATGAATTTACCTTTCCTTGGTTCCCTTTGTAATTACGCTAGCCAGGTCCCCTCCTTCGCAATATTCCATTACAATGTACAGTGTGGTGTTGGTTCGGTCAATAATTCGATCATAGTAACGGACAATGTTCGGATGTTTCAGTTCACGGAGTAAATTCACTTCAGAAACAAGCATCTGTTTCTCAGCTTCTGTCATGGAGCCATAGTCAAGTTCTTTCCAAACTAGTATCTGAAGTAAGAATTTCCAAGGTATGAATGAACTCATTACATACTCAAAGACAAAGAATGAACGTTCCAAAATTTTAAACTTTTAAAAGTTACTTCTCTCAGGGGCGCCTGGATGGTTCAGTCGGTTAAGTGTCTGACTTTGGCTCAGGTCATGATCTCACGGTTCATGAGTTTGAGCTGTGCATCGGGCTCTGTGCTGACAGCTCAGAGCCTGGAGCCTGCTTCGGATTCTGTGTCTCCCTCATTCTCTGCCCCTCCCCGGCTAGTGCACTGTCTCTGTCCCTCAATAATAAATAAACATTAAAAAAATTTTTTTTAAGTTACTTCTCTATTAAATAGATCACCACTGTCATTACCATCTAATTTAGTTCAATGAACTTAAGAAACCCGAGTTCATTTCCATAATCTTCCCCTAGTTTTCAAGGGGTAAATGATGCCATGGGAGAGAGGTGGAGTCACATTAGGCCTCCTCCAACCCCCTACCCTCAGTTGCTTTGTGGCACGGTAGCAAAAGGTACTTGGGTCAAAGCTGGAGCAGAGGCAAAGTCCCTGACCATTCCCACTGTCCAACCGGTCAAAGTTTTCCAGGGTGAGAGCCCTTAGTAAAGATCCTTCCGTCAGCAGCCAGGCAGTTTCCTCTCCATTGTTTCCTCCTGTATAAGGTCTACCTACACACACTGGAAAATAACAATCCGATAATCCAAGTAATGGATATTTTAAGTGAGCTCTGACTGCAAGACAAAAAGCTCCAGGTTCTGGGGGTCCTGCCTCTTTCCCACGTCCGAGAGGGATACTCTTCTCTGAATAGAACTCAAGACTCAGCCACCTGTCACTAAAGGGAGGCCCTTAGCAAGTCAAAGCAGGAAAGAGGGACAGGGAAGAGAAAGAAAAAAGTAGAGATACATAGATACATCTCAAAACACGCAGGGTCCCAGCCCTTGAGCGAGCCAGGACAGACACAGACCTGGAAGAGATGGCCTCTTCCAGGCACCCCGCCCTGGAGACCCACAGCCCCAGGCCTCTCGCTCTCCCGCCACCCGGGGGCCAAGGGCGCTCGCCGCGGGCGGGTGCGACCGCAGCAGGGGCGGAAACAGGGAGGCTGCCCGCGCTCACCTTGCCGTCGCTCTTCCTCCGGATCTTCTGGCAGCGGCCGTAGGAGCCCGCGCCAATGGTGTACAGCACCTCGTAGTCCTCCGCCCGACTTGGCATGGCCGGGCCCCCCGGACGTTTCCCGCTGGTCTCCCGCAGATCTCTCCGCCGACTCGGAGACCTGTCCTAGCCACACTACCTATCTGGCCACTCCAGTCTCCAGCCCGGTTTAACCGACGCGGGCCCCGGCCTGGCAGCCTACTGGCCCACGGTGAGGCCGCTTCGCCTCTCTGATTGGCTAAAAGAACACAACAACCTAGGCATCTTGGGAAAAGCGTTTCGCTAGGCAACCGTTGTCCGCCTCGGTGTCCGCGTCCGCCGCTATCCCCCTTCTAGGGAGAAAGGGGCGGAGCTAAACCGAAGGCGGGCAGGGGTGGAAAGCGGGTGTGGGCGGATCTCCGCACCTCTGTCCTTCCAGCGGAGCTCGCCCAAGTAATCGAAGTCCACAGACGTCTTCTTGGACTTCTTTGCACGCTGCTGCCACCAGCTGCCTTCTGATCTTTGCACCCTGACCCCTCACACTACCCACTCTTCTGTGCACCTGCCCTTCTCTTAGGTTCCTGAACCCTGAGCCTAGGCGGGGTCACACGGAAGACTTCGTGGGAGCTGAGAACCGAGATGAAAAGTACAGAACCACTCCGAAGGGGGCGCGACCCCGGGCAGGCTATGGTTGGGGACTGTGCCAGCCACTATGCGTGTGTTGTCTCGTCCATTCCTCAACACAAACCTATAATGCAGGAATTCGTGTTGTTTCCCATGAGGAAAGGAAAGCACAGAAAAGTTAGATTATCTCTTTTAGGCCTAACGGTCGGGAACAGAAGAATCAATTTAAAAACAGTGGATACTCATAGAGATGATTTAAAGCTTACACATGACTTTAGGGTGTAACCATCATTAGAGAGACTACCTTTTTGAACACCAAATTTAGAGTCCTGTTTAACAAGCACAGGGTGTGTGCAAAACCTCAGGATGTGTGCAAAACCTCAATATAGAATACGGAAGTCCTGAAATACCCAGGAGAATATGGTGGCTCTGAGGCAGAGCTAGTTGAGTTTACCTTTAAGACTCCTACAAAAGGGGCCCATGGGTGGCTCAGTGGGTGAAGCATCTGAGTTTGGCTCAGGTCATGATCTCAGGGTTTGTGGGTTTAAACTCCAGTGTCAGGTTCTGTGCTGACAGCCTGGAGCCTGCTTTGGATTCTACAACTCTCTCTCTCTCTCTCTCTCTCTCTCTCTCTATGCCCTTTCTCCGTTCACACACACTGTCTCTCTCTCTCCCTCTCTCTCTCTCAAAAATAAAAATAAAACATTAAAAAAAAGACTCCTATGAAAATTTCTTTTATTAGTAAAAGCTACCAAATAGGTTATCTGGGGGTGTCAAACAATTAATTGACAATACTTCATTAGACATAGCCTCTTCTGGGCACCCAGCTCACCCAGTCAGATGCAACAGTCCCATTTCTACCTGGGAGAGGGGGTCAGCCCTGGATGGAGCCCATTACCAGAAAGCTAATAATCTGGCAGTGCATAAATAGGTCAATTTTCTTTAAATATCTGTTCAGCATGAAATTGAAAGGAACTTGCTTTTCTATTAATAAGAATTACAAACCTCTTTATATTAACAATAAGGAATTTATTACATGCACTGAATATAGCATAATTGGAATTGCCAGCCAGAAGAATTTTTAAAGTAACATTCAAGAACACTGTCTTACTTCAGGGAATAAGGCCAATTTAGGTTTCAAAAGTTATGTAAGGAGCTACAAGTGGTTGAGTTAATTGGCATTGTATTTTTTACTTTAGTACCTCTTAAAGATTGACATCAGGGCACCTGGGTGGCTCAGTCGGTTAAGCGGCCGACTTCGGCTCAGGTCATGATCTCTCGGTCTGTGAGTTCAAGCCCCGCGTCGGGCTCTGTGCTGACAGCCCAGAGCCTGGAGCCTGTTTCGGATTCTGTGTCTCCCTCTCTCTGACCCTCCCCCATTCATGCTGTCTCTTTCTGTCTCAAAAATAAAATAAATGTTAAAAAAAAATTAAAAAAAAAAAAAAAAAAAGATTGACATCCATGGGGCTCTTTGGCTGGCCTGCCCCAAATCCAGTCCTATACCTTCTCTCTGGCCACGCTTCTACTCTCATGCTTTGCCCCAATTCCCCAAACCTGGCATACTTTCTCAACTACCACCGCCACCCACGATCACCTTTGAACCTGTTATACCATGTGCCTGGAATACCGTCCAACCTACTCCCTTAACCACTCCACCACCCCATGTCTGTCTAGAGGACACAACTTGTCTTTCGATATTCAATGCCAGCTTTCTTTCCTATTTTCCAGGAAGCCTCTTCTAATGTGCTAAAACAAGCAATTTCTCCATCTACAGTGTTCACAGACCACTTTGTACATAAGTCAACACTTACTTTATCATTATTTGTTTACATGGGTCTCATGGTAGTTCAGCTCTAAGCTCCTTGCAGCCAACATAAATCCCGGAGGCATGCAACAAATCTGTGTTAAATGAAAGTATGAGAAAGTAGCTTATTAATAATCATTCAAGGATTTGATGTGAGCCCTAAAGTGCTCATGTTTCAAGTGCCCCAGCCCGATGGCAGAGAATATTGGGGAAAATCCATCCCAAGATTATGGAGAGGGGCCTCTAGACACATATGTTCATTGAAAAAAATATTTATATTTGTTGAGCACTTACTACGTGCCAGGCATAATGATAGGCATCTATATGCTAGGTGGTCATTAAAGAAGAGACAGGGGAGGGTGGACAGGTGGAAAGCGGGTGTGGGCGGGTCTCTGCAACACTGTCCTTCCCATGGAGATCGCCCAGGTAATCCAGTCAGGGGCAGGACAACGCAGCAGAGACCACTAGCCACTAGAGCAGAGACCGTGGAGGCAGAGGAGCATATGGAGGTCGTTCAGGAACCCTTTACAAGAAACATCCCTTCCCCCATCACTTCCTCTCTCCTTCCTTCGTTTTCCACCATTCATTTTTTTTTAAGACTCAGCTCACTCCCAGTTTCTTCCCTGAAGATTTCCCTGACTGCCTCCAACCCACTGTGGTCTCCTAAAAGAGGAATTAACTGTGCTTTTTACTCATTTAGAATATGCCAGATACTAGCCTAGATCACTAGCTTCTCATGTATATCTATCTTATCTGACCTATTACAACACAACTCATCCTTCAGCAAATATAAATTGAGACCCTGCCGGGTGATAGAGATACCCCAGTGAGGAGGACTCACATGCAGTTCTGGAGGTGAAGGAGGTACATACACTTGTGTACATCATGTGCGGAGAAATTCAACCATTACAAACTGTGGTCAGAATGAAGAAAACAAAGAATCGAGACAGAAACTGAGATTACTAAGAGCTGAGATTACTAAAAGCTGAGATTACTAAGAGCTGAGCAGTTCCGTGAGAATGGGGCCAAGGCTTGAACTTCTCTCTCACACCCAAGGTCTAATTCACTGTCTTCACAGACTTTTTCATGTTGTCCATTTTAATTCAAACGTGGTAAAATCCCAAATAAAGAGATTATCTGCCCTATGTCCATGTTTTCTCCTCACCAGTGCCCTACATTGTTCCCAAAGGCACCAACAAATTTTGAAAAGAAGCTAGTTGGGAGACTAATGGGTATCTCCAACCTAACATGTTCAAAATCAAGCTCCTGATCTTTGCCCCAGATTTGTTCTACTCACCATCTTCTTTGTCTTAAGTGACTAAGGCATATGATTTTGTTGTTGTTTATTTGGTTCACTGCAGTATCAACAAAACATGCCCAGAACGTAAGTAGACACTCAGTTGGCATTTGTACATTGAATGAATGAATGAATGAATGAGTGAATGAATGAATGAACGAGGGAAGGAACAAACAAAAGAACAAAGCCATACCTCAATGCCCTCAGCTTCCCTTTAATTGTTACATTAAAGACCCACTAGAGGGCTGTAAATCACTGCATAATAAACTGAGCAGTTAGTACCTCCACACCAGTCCACCTGCAGAAACCTGCCCTTACGGGGAAACTCTGAGATTTGCATATTGAACATTTCAAACTGCAGACAAAAAGCTTTGTGTGTTTCATTTCCACAATTCCGAGGAGCAATCGGAAGTTAGGGATTATGGAAGTTCTTTAAAGTGCTCAATAAAGATTTCTAGAAAGAAAAAGAGAGATTCTTTGTTTATAGCCAGCCATTGGAAGCTAAAATATGTTTCTTAAAAAATGTGCATGATATGGCATGTGCTGAGTAGATAACCATGTTCCGGGAGAAAGAATGAGGTGCTATGGAGGCTGGCCCTAAGACCAACACACCATTTGATGGAAACAGAAGGGCAAGATGCAGCCTAAGAGACAGCTTTGGATTTGATGTGGAGCAACTGAAGGAAGAATAGGATGAGAAGAAATTTATCTTTGAAATCAAATAGTGTTGAATTCTGATCTCTACCACATTTTAAAGAGGGACAGTGTACCCAAGGCTGACTTGTGTTCGATATAAGGGTACACTTTCAGACAGAGAGACATTCACAAATTATACATGATTTTTCATGATAGTTGTCAATTCAGGATATCTGTTATCTCTAAGAACATTGGGAATGTCAATTGGTAAAGAAGAACATTAAAACTAATCACAGATGCTGAGGCCATAATGTGTTTCTAAGGGACTGGAGTAGCTTCTAGAGAACGTTCCCACTTTTTCCTTCAGGGGGCAGCAGAATGAAAGTATAAAAGCAGTGGGTTTTGACGTCTAGGAGCCCCATTCTGTTTTGCTGAGCTGTGTGACCTAGGGAATCTGTTCCATCTCTCTGGGCCCTACAAATCGAGAGTGACCTTAATGACCTTAAGTGACCTTTCCAGCTTTACGTGGTATGACTCTATCTCTATCTCCGGAAAAGAGCCAGAACACTGGTCTGTTTATTAACTCTTGGTTTGACCCCAGGTGACAGTTTTTATTAAGTAGCTATGTCTGCATTAGCTTCCTCAACATCCCTTCTCTTCATTCTTTACTTGCACCAGCAACATTTACTGAGTGACAGGCACAGCGAGAGTGCCGGGCCCCAGAGAGCTCACCTACCACAACCCTGTGACATGGCAAGAGTCTGTGAGTCTGTGTGACATGGCAACACTGCTCCCGAATCACATCGACCTGAGGCTGGCGTGTGGCCCTGCACACACAAGTTGGATGACACTGTGGACAGTTCCTGAGCCCCAAGCATCTCCCCTGTAGAAAGGGGGACATTAATGCTTCCCTCACAGGGTTTCACTGAAGGTTGGATGAAATAACAGTCGTGTTGTCTGACCTGCCATAGATATGATGGCTGTTATGGTTTATAGTAGAATTCTCTCGCCGTGTGGAGCCTCGGAGGGAAACACCACATTAGACTTTCTGCTGACTGCCGAGGCTCCATGACAGGCATTAATACAACCTCCAACCTGCCTGCCCTGGACAGCATTGCAGATGGCAAACACTGCCCCGGATGGCCTGGCTCCTTCCCCTGGCTCTTGCTTTGCCTGCCCCAGGTGGCATCCTGCCCTGGGAGGGTTCTCAACGTTGCGTTCAAGGACATTCAAGACAAGGGGAGCAAGGGTGAGGCACAGCTGTTTTCAAGGTGGTTTTAAATCCACTTCCCCAATGATGAGCAGATGTAAAGAGCTCCCAGGTGCCTGCCACCCTTCTTCTGCTGTGCTTACCTTCTTTCTTTCTTGTTTTCTCTCTTTCCCCCTCACTGTCCAGTGCAGAGAGGCAGCTGAGGGAAGCTGAGGAGAGGAGAGGCCCTGGTCTGTGGCACTTCAGAGTTAATTCCCTCCCTCACAGGCCTCAAGTTTCCAGAACTGGCCTCCCTTCGGCCTGAGACACGTTGCAGAGACCTCATTCTTCCTTTCTTAGTTTTCAGGAAACATCTGGAAACCCTCGGGGGAGATCTGCTGCCTGGCCTCTGGTGAACTTCAGACTCCTGTATAGTCTTCCAGAGTTCTTGGTTTGTTGGACGTTAGGAGAAATGACATACACATCTTTCTCCCAAATACATACTTTGAACCCAAGGCACAACGTTCTTCGTTAGATCCCTGCTTTTAGAGAACCCAACACGTGAAATCAGCATTTGCCACACAGGTAATTTAGGGAAGGGGATTATTTGTGACACAAACCACTCACCACCATGTAAAAGTACTTGCTACTGATTATTTTAAATGCCAGTCTTCTAGAGTGTTCTTAAGACATGGTTTAATTTGAAAGGTATTCCTTGCACTTTTGTTTTTCTGGAGCAATTTTGTGGTGCACAGAGAGAAGCCTTCATTTGAGGAGGTTTTGATGACTGTCAACGTATCACTCTTCAGGCCCGTGCCAGGCTGCCGCATCATCACGTTGCCACCCTCATACTACCCTCCACCCTGGGCAGCAGTGAAGGGCAGTCCTGGAGTATCTGGCAAACCGAGGCCACAGTTACACCTGGCATGACTGATGGTGGCCCCTGGAGCCAGGGAAGATAAAGGCCACTCATCCATGCCACGCACTGGGCTACTCACTCTTCTTCATTCTTCAACCACACACCCATATTTGAAATGTTGGTTTATTCCCATTTTTCAGTAAAGAAAACCGAGGCTCAGAATGGTTAAGCCGAAGACCCCAGACCACCATACCAGTTCTCATCTGCAGAAGACAAGACAGAAATGTGTCCACTCACCCTACAGATTCTTGGAGGTCTGACTCACTAATCTCTGAGAAAGCCCCGCATGCCTCCCCCGACCACTCAGTAACTGTATGATTCCTGGAAGGAGTCTGGTCAGAACAAGGGCCTCCAGGGGGAACAGGTCAGGGGTTAGCACGAGCCCGGCTCAGTGGGGGTGCTGTTACACTGGATGGCCACACACCACGGGTAGGCATTTTTGCACAGGTACGTTTGTGCACAGAGAGGTCAGGGTGCAGCTGGGGACGAAGGTCGTTTCTACAAATCGAAAAGCTGTAGCCTCCTCAACAGCCTCACCACAGAAGGGAAGCCAGACAAAACCTGAACAACTGGACTGCAGCAAGCCCTGCCCCAGTGGGGAGCCAGCATGGGACTCCCTGTGAGAAATGAGAAGGGCCGCCCTGGGCACCTAAGGCCCGGACAGGGACCAGACAGTTCAACATCCCCCAATTGCTTAGGGACCCCAGCTGAAGGCAGCCCCCCTCTTCTACAATTTCCTCTCTGCTCCCAGCACCCAGCCATCCATGATATGTGAGGTCTGGCAGTGTGCTTTGGGGGGCCCTGGCCTGGGCTGGAGGCTGACAGGAGCAGGTAGCCAGGCAGGAAAGGGTGGCACGGAAGCACGTCAGGGAACCTAGGATGCCTGCAGAATCCAAGGTGTGCAGTAAGACCCAGTGACTCGCCACAGTGACACATTAAGGAAAAACTAGACCATTTCAGTGCATGGCAGAATTTTACCTCTGTGCTAATGGCAAGGGAGGGGGTTGGTGCACACCATCAGAGCAAGAAGATTATGGAGAAGAGGGTTCTAGAATTCCCTTCAGTGGCTCTGCAACCTCCTAGGTCTGTTTCTTCTTTTGTGAAAAAAGGTGTCTAGTCAAGGGCATCAAAAACAAGGCATGTCTAACTGCCAGTCTAGAGGACCCTAAGGAGCCATGACAATGACAACTAAATGTCATGTAGCATCCCGGATAAGATCCTGGAACAGGAAAAGGACATTAAGGTGGAGAAAAAAAAAACCCAAAAAACAAAAAAACAAATAAACCCAACCCTGCAGGAATCAGTATTAAGTATGGACTTCAGGTAATAAAGTAACAATATTCATTCATTTGTTGTGACAGAAAAACCAAATGTAAGATGTTAACAGTAGGGGAAACCAGGTGTAAGGTATATGGGAATTCAATTTCTATAAATTGAATATTCTTCAAAAATAAAACTTTTATTTAAAAAAAAAAACGTCAATCTGATCTCTAAGGTCTGTGAACTGAGAATTGTTCTCTTTTACTGAACGTGGATTTCTAGCTCATCTCATTTGGCAACATCTTGATGCTTTCAATTACCAGTAGTTCTCTCTCTCTCCCTCTCTCTCTGCCCCTCCCCTACTCTCTCTCTCTCAAAATAAATGAATAAACACTAAAGAAGAGAAATAAAGCTGCATTAATTTAACATATTTGGTAATAAAGAAGTCTTTCCATACCCCACCCTAAAGGGTACCATTTCCAAACCCACATACTCTGAGTTCTAGGAATCAAAACGCATAGGCCAGAGTATGACTGCCTCCCCAAAAATACTGTCTGCAATCTCTGTAGTAAGAGACTTTGTGGAACAGCCCCAAAGCCTTCCCAGGCTCTGTTAAATAATGGCAAAGTCCTGGGTCTCCAGGGAGCCCTCAGGACCCTCATGCCTCAATTGTCCCTGTGAGGGGAATGGGATGAGCAGGGACAGGGAGACACTGACCCCCTTCCTGCCCAAATCACAGGGCACATGGCACAGTGGAGACAGGACCAGATCAACCAGTAATGGCTGCAGCCATTAGACCACTGATGGCATGACATTCTCCAGAAGCCCCCTGGGCAGGGAAGCCAGGGCAACTTATATGCAGGCCCACGTCACCTGCCATTGGTGGGAGGGGAAGTGGCCTATAAGAATTAGATGCAGGCATTTGGTACAAATACACCAGCACACACCCGTGATTTTTGATGGTCTGAGATGGACTGAGATGAACTGACAACGCGTGAAATCGATGCTAACAGAAGCTGGGGTTGCGACGGGAGCCCTTCCCCTCACTCTGGCCTCGGACCCTCCTCTCGTCCCTGTCCCTTCCCTCTCTGACTCAGAGCTCAGCCTTTCCTGCTCCATCCACCCTACTTCATGGTGACCATGAGTTTAATCTACCTTCCCTCAGTGCTTTTTCTACACTGAAATCGATGTATAACATCTCGTTACTTTGTAAGCATTCTTGAGCCTTTTCTGCTTTTGAGGCACACTTCCGTGGGAGCCCCGATTAGAACTGGGCCCAGGCTTTGGGGAGGCTGGTAAGGCACTCGACCAATTTGAAACTCCCAGTGGCAAGAAGGCGGTCCGGGACAGCTCTCAGGGAGGGCTCCAGTGGGGCCAGGAGGCCTGCAGGGAAGCACCACCAGCCTTTTCTCCCGGACAGTATAGGGGAGATCAACAGTTAAGAGCACCAGCCTCACATCTGCTCTAAATTAAATATGGAAGAAGATAAATGAGTCAAAATGTTGGTGCCTTAACTATGTATGAATAGCGGGGAGGTATCTGTGATGCCTCATATCTGATCACAATATCCTCTGGTTCTCAAGTTGAGCATTGATCAGAACCCTTATGGGGCTTCATTTTTCAAAACAAAGATGCCAAGGCCACACCTCGGGTGTCCTGCATCAGGGTCTCTGGTGAGAGGCCAGGTTTCTATGATCTGGGGAAGTCCCCCAGGGGTTTCCGAGGGGCATCCAGGGGCCAGAACCATTAATAGCCACTCAGCCCTGCCCTTTCTCTGCCATCCTGCCTGTCACCATCTGAGGGGGTCTTTTCTTCCCTCCAGAAGGCACTGAAGGATGACAGGGGTGCCTGGCCCCTCACCTGCATGCGCCAGCATGCTCTATTTTGGGGGGTGGAGGTGGGAGACAAGAGAAGACGGTAAGAGACTAGCCTCTGAAGAGCTCAAACCCTTGGATGCTTAGGTACAGAGTGTCCGAATATGAAAACCTTGACCCCATGACTGAAAGAGTAACGGCAAAACTTTTGCTTTCTGGG
Source organism: Panthera onca (assembly GCF_046562875.1). NCBI lineage: Eukaryota > Metazoa > Chordata > Mammalia > Carnivora > Felidae > Panthera > Panthera onca. The sequence continues at coordinate 34,342,750 of NC_138355.1, read as the reverse complement.
GACAGACATGTTCCTAAACATGCCTCAGGGCCTGATTTGCCCTTGAGTTGGGTTTTGAAGGTCAAGTAGGAGTTAGCCAGGGATCTGAGGCCTGGGTGGATGGTAGTGTTCTAGGTGTGGAGAACAGAGGGGCAGCCCTGGGTGTGTGTAAAGATGCTACGTAGCAAGAGGCTCAACCAGGCCTTAAAAGTTCTTGAATCTTGGAAGGTCGTGCTCCATCCTGACAGTGACAGGGAGCCACTGAAGGGTTCTCAACAGGAGGATGGGGAGCATCATCAGATGTGCACTGACATAGACCACCTCAGGGTTGGAGGAAGGTTTTAGGCCGGGAGGCAGAGCGTCCAAATAAGAGGTTACTGTGGGGTCCAGGGCATTTGAAGGCCTCTAAACCAAGGCAATAGCAACACAGAGGAGAGGACACCATCCGATCACGTTTAGAAGGCAGAACGACTGGGACACCGTGACTGGAATGTGGGCAATAAATGGGAGGGGAGAGGGGCGCCCGGGTGGCTCAGTCAGTTAAGCGCCTGACTTTGGCCCAGGTCATGATCTCGCAGTTGATGGGTTCAAGCCCTGTGTGGGGCTCTGTGCTGACAGCACGAAGCCTCTTCAGATTCTGTGTCTCCCTCTCTCTCTGCCCCTCCCCTGCTCGTGCTCTGTCTCTCTCTCTCTCTCAAAAATGAATAAACATTAACTTAAAAAAAAAATAAATGAGAGGGAGGAGTTGAGGCAGACGCCCAGGTTCCTGGACGCGCCGCCTGGCAAATGATCACTGGGGTGGAGGTCAGCAGGAGGCAAGGGGGAGGCCTGTGGAGGAGGAGGTCAGGCCCTCCATTTGGAGATTCCTTTGTGCAGTGGACAGACCATGTGGGGAGGAGAGACATAGAGATCTGGAGTCACAGCAGCAGGGAAATGACAGGAGGCTCGGGAGTGTGGCGTGGAGAGGGCGTCGTCCCGGGCAGAGTGAGGTGAGCAGAGGGTCACAGGGCACCAGCTGCGGAGGGCAGGGTGTGTGGGGAGGGGGGGGAGTCTATTTTCATGACTTTGGATTCCGTGAATCCCAAATTGGCCCAATTCTGCCTACCATGACTAAATCAGGAATGGGGCCAGGGATCAAAAGGAGTTTGCCACTAAATGGTTTGTTTTATGTGATTGTTGGTGGCCACTTTCATTAGGAGTGTTGGTAAAAGCGTTAAAACTACGTTTACTGAGGCTGCTCAAGTGAAAAAGGAAATTAGGACACAGAAGGAGTTAGACGTGTGCCCGGCTCCCCACGCCCAGTGCAGGGAGCGCGTCTGCAGACACGAAGAAGAGGCTGGAGCAAGGGCACCTAAGGCAGGCGGAAAGGCCCAGAAGCTGCTGCTCAGCTAACCCCACCCAGTCCTTTCTTCCCGTGCCACACAAGAGGTGGTGGGGGTGGGGAATTCGCACCCAGGACGGGAAGAACCAGAAAGGGAAGTCTGCGATTCTACATGAACCCTGTGGCCAACTTGGCTCTCGCCCAGGGTGCCGGGGCAGCCGGGCTCAGGAGGCAGCCTCCGGTTCCCTCGAGCGCTCAGCCCTCAGACCTTCTCTACCAAGCCCAGGAAACAGGTGCAGCTGCAAAAGAATCCCCAGGTGTGATCTTGCATCCACTGACCAGGACCGGGCACTTTTGAGCTCCTCCTCAGCAAATCTTCTCACAGGCCTTTCACTCCGAGCCTGTTTCCTCATAGACATAAAGGAGGAACTTACCCCCCCCCCCCGCCCCGACGCCTGGATCTTGGACTTCTGGTCCCCAGAGCTGTGGGACAGTTTCTTGAGGAAGCCACCAGGTTTGTGAAATTTGTAATGGCAGCCCCAGCAGGTTGATACACGTCTGTTCAGATTACTGTGGGGGCAGGAACACATCAGGCTATGCCTCCCGTACCTGGGAAAAGGTGACCTCTTTCAAGAAGGGAGAGGGGGAAGCCGAGAGTCCTACAACAGCTTTTTCGTCTGACTTATCTATTTGGCCAGTTGACATTTCAGCTTCTGTGCCAGTCGTGGCTTTTGCTCATTCCCACTCCACAGCCTGTCCATGACTCTTCTCTGCATCTGCTCGTTCACTTATTCATTTGCTCGTCCCGCTATCCATTTGTTTATTTGGTCATTCGATTCATTTTTCTGGTCCACATTCTGTGAGCCAGCCACCAGTGGTTCTAGATACTGGGCACACAGTGGGACACGAGGCAGACGAGAGGCCTGTGCAGGATGCCTGCGTGGCTCAGTTCGTTGAGGAACCAACTTCAGCTCATGTCATGATCTCACAGTTGGTGAGTTCGAGCCCTGCACCCAGCTCTGTGCTGACTATGTAGAGCCCGCTTTGGATCCTCTGTTTTCCTCTCTCTCTGTCCCTCCTCTGCTTGTGCTCTCTCTCTCTCTCTCTGTCTGTCTCTCTGTCTCTCTGTCAAAAACAAACATTAAAAGAAAAAAACAAGACATGCAAAATCTTAAAATTGAAAAAAAAAAGAAAAAGTCACCTGGCCACAGGGCACTTTTGTTACAGTATGAGGCCAGGGCACCAATCACACAACACTGAAGTCAGTGTCAATGATGTGATGTGCTAGGTGCTACGTGACAGAAACGAAGTGTCTGAGAGTGGTCAGCTGGGGGTCCTGACTCCTGACCCCGTCTCCTTCCATGTGGGGGCAAAGATGGCTGAGATATGTATGAATAGACTTGTCATGCTGGTAAGTGTTTTGCTGGCCACAAGAAGTTGTGCATCTTGAGCACAGAGGGGGACCTTAGTTTGTGCCTGCCCCCTCTGCAGTGCCATTTTTGGGGACCGATGGACTGTCTGGCCCCTGTGGCATGGACATGTGACATCTGCAGGGTCTGGATATTTTCTAGATAAATACCACCAGGTGACAACACCAGAGGATTGTGAGAGACTCAGTTGGTCTCTGCAGGGAGTTGGGGGGGGGGGGGATGTCACAAGGGTAGCACAGAGCAGTGCAACTGAAGAGGTGCCTCCTGGGATCGCCAGGGGCACCTGGGACCTTTTGAGAGATGGAAATTCAGGCTCCACTGCAGATCTACGGAATCAGGAACTCTGGGGTGGGGTTCCCCCGCAGGTGCTGATGCTCCCGGAAGTTGAGAAACACTGGTATTGAGTACAAGCATGGCTCTGGGGACAAATATGGTCCAGTTTGAGAACCGGCCTTCTGCTTACTGAGGTTGTGTTCTCTTATGTTTAATAAGGGCATTAAAAAAAGCACCTAACTTCTATCACCAACTTCTAAAGTTGTCAATAGTATGTTAGATAATGCATGTAAGTGCCTGGGATTCACTACAAATACAGTAAACGCTAGCTAGTTACTCTTTTGTTATAATTATTATTCTCCTATCTGCTTATGGAGAACAGGCCTTCCTACCCAACACTTCAGAGCTTGAGGAGATTGTTCAAAAACTTCAGTGTGACCCAAGCTCCCTTGCAAAATCGCAGCCTGGCTGGCTGGGTGCTCTCTGCTGCCCAGCAGAACCGGTGAGGCTGCCTCGCTCAGGGCCTTATAGCTCTGGGGGTTAATAGGCCAAGAGTTTTCAGGAATCTGGGCCTCAACTTGTTTCAGGAAGTATGGCTAAAGATAAGGTTACATATGCACACTATCATTGCACCACTAGACAATGTAAATCGGGTGCCCCTGCAAGATCTAAGGGAGGAAGGCTGGTGGCATTTTGGGTAGGAGAAGGTGCTGAGAGGGGGAGCAGGGTGATAAATAGGTCTGTGTGTGAGGGGATGGGGCTGGAAAGATAGCCTAGGAGCCCGGGCACTCCAGGGCCACAAGGACCAGGGAAGGCAGGAGAATGGTCTCAGTTTTCTGGTTGCCTCGTTGACTTCTGGATTAGGTCATCCCTTTGAGCACCTGTATTTGGGACACAGAGACTAGGAGGTTGTTCAAAATTGTAACAAATCTCAGTGCTTGAAACAGCTTCAACACGGCTGGGGACCACTGCCCTAAGCAGTTCAGAACGGCCAAGGGAAACTTGCACACGCACTGAGCTCAGGCCCAGAAAGTGCATTTCCTGTCCCGCCCCACTCCTCCACCAAGAAGTTTTAACTGAGTGATGCTGGTGGGGGTGGGGGGTGGGGGGGAACATGGCATTAAGACCCCCAGGCCTGATCACATGGTACAACCAGGCTGGAGACAGGCCAGCCTCTTCTTGCCCAGGAACCGAGGTAGGGCCCACACACTTCATCGGAGGACTGCTGCTTTTCCTCAGCTCTTTCCAAAGATTCCCTGGGAGGTAATTCAGTTGTGGGGCCAACATGTCAGGGTCATCCTGTCCCAGAAGAAGAACCATACATAGCCCAGCTTGAAGCCTATGGCTGCTAGGATGAGACCCTGTAGAGGTTGGGAGGTAGTGGTCTCCCCTGAGGTCAGAGGGCCTTGGTCGTGTCTGCACAAGTGACAGCTTCCTGTGCTGCTCTTGACTTAGATTTTCCTCTGCGATGGCTTCTGTGATCCACCCCAACCCCTGCATAGATAACCAGCAATCTTCCCCTGGGTGGCTCTCCTGGCTTCCCCTCTGGGGCTCCCAAGGTGGGGTGAGAGCACTAACACTCCAGGAAGAGCTATGCCTGTCCAGGGACAAATCAGAGAGAGAAAATAAAAGGTTATATATTCCTGCCAACCTTACATTCAGATATGAATTTTCCTCTGATCATCCTTATTTTTATCGTTTATATGTCTCTTTTATTATCCAGATTCTTAAAAACCATCTAAAATTATTTGTGAAAAAGACATTTCACATCTTATTTGTGAAAAAGACATTTAAAATGTGCTCCCACCCGTGCTCCTGAAGTCTGCCAATTATGTAGACTCTGATTATTTTGAATTTGTGGTCATTTATATACAGCAGGCTAGAATTTCTGAGTCTTTCTCCCTTCTTATCTCTAAGAGGGATGAAATGTAGGGAAGAAAATTAACCCCCCAAGTCAGGACACAGTCATGGCTAAGACACATGAAAAGGGATGGGGGGGGGGGGTCTGTGCTGAGTTGACCATTGTGCCCACTCAGTCTCTTGATCCTCTCCCTTCCCTGTCCCTGCGCACGATTCCTGTTCCCTTCCCAAGAAAGAGGATCAGAGGCCACTTGAGGGGGAGCCTTTCTCTCCCCCTTCTTCTTTGCTCCTCCGAGGTAAAGGAAGAGGCAAGGGAAGCCGGTGCCCTTCCTTCTGTGAGTCCCACCCAGGCCCATCACTGAATGTGGCTTCTTGGCACATCCACCTTCACGCACCCTTCTGACACCCTGTCTCCCCAGCCTGTCCCAGTCTCAGGTCATTCTGTGGCCCCTAAGCCGTCAGTTGTGGGCCTATAAATCCCCCCCAAACACTAGGACTCGGTCTTCTGTATTTTGTCTTCTGTCTGACCCCATCGCTCCAGCATCTAACTCTGTCTCCCCCTCTGAGCCCTGTGCGGACTGCCCATTGCTGCTGGTGACAAACCCTGAACCTGAATCTACAGCGGTGCACGCATCTTGTGATGTCCTAGAAAGACTCGGGGCCTCAGGCTTTGTCTGTGTGATTTCTCTTCTGAGAGAAAGTATACAGCAGGTTGTAAAAGATCATGGACACAGGAGCTCGCCCACCTGGGTTTGGACTGCCACTTACTGTGTGCCTTGGGCAAATCTCACCTGTCTTTGTCGTCGTTTTCATTGTGGTAAAACACACATTTATCATTTTAACCGTATAATTTTTTTAATATTAATTTTTTAATGTTTATTTTTATTTTTGAGAGAAAGTAAGAGACAGAGCATGAGCGGGGGAGGGGCAGAGAGCGAGGGAGACAGAATCCGAAGCGGGCTCCGGGCTCTGAGCTGTCGGCACAGATCCCGACCCAGGGGGCTCGAACTCCTGAACCGCGAGGTCATGACCGGAGCCGAAGTTGGACCTTAACCAACTGAGCCACCCAGGCGCCCCTCATTTTAACCATTTTAAAGCATACAGTTCAGTGATATTAAATACATTCATATTGTGCAAATCACCACCACCCAGCCCCAGGACTAATCTTGCAAAACTGAAAGGAAATGAAAATTCTGATAACCTGGTATAACACGGATGACACTTGAAGACATTATACTAAGTGAAAGAAGTCTGTCACGGAAGGACAAATGCTCCCTCATTCCACTTATACGAAGTACCCGGAGTTGTCAAATTCGTAGAGGCAGAAAGTGGAATGCTAGTTGCCTGGGGCTGGGCAGAGGGGGAAGTGAGCTATTGTCTAATGGAGACAGAGTTTCAGTTTTGCAAGATGAAGAGAGTTTTGGAGGTTGGATGCAGAAGCTATATTGGACACTAATGAACTGTACACTTAAAAATGGCTAAGAAGGTAAATTTCGTGTTATATGTAATTTACCACAATTTAAAATTTTTTAAAATAAAAGACCTGGAAACTCTGTACCCTCACCTGTCTTTGCCTCAGTTTACTTATTTGTAAAACAGGAATAATCATGCTACTCATCTCAGAGGTTGTTGTAAGGCTTAGCTGGATGATGTGTGCAAAGGGTTCGCATCAGTGACTGGCCACCTGAGTGCCCCGTGTCAACTATTTCTAGTGTTTCATGTTGAGCAGGGTGGGGAGGTGTAGATCGTAGATCTATTTTTCAGAGAAAGGGGACGGGGTGACAGGCAAGGGTGGGGAGGTGTGGGGGTAGGGGAGTCTATTCCGGGACCTTGGGAATCTGCCCTCCGAGCTGGAAGAATTCCTTGAGGCTTGCTGACCCGAACACCTGGGTCCCAACCGTGCTCCTGAAGTCTGCCAATTATGCAATTATGATCACTTTGAATTTGTGGTCATTTATATACAGCAGGCTAGAATTTCTGAGTCTTTGACTTCGCAAAAGGGTGAGCTGAACTGTTTTGGCATAAACCAGATTGGTTGAGGGCAGGGGAGATTTCTGAATGCCTTAACAGAAGAAACCACCTCTGAGTCCTTCAGCAGGATTTCTGGGAATATGGTTGCAAACTCTCTTACCTTGCAGTTGAGTAGACCCTCAGAGCAATTTTATAAAACGTAGTCATGAAAAAAAAATGTAGTTACATGTAAAAGTCAACTGTATTTAAAGGAAAAAATCACACCCTTGAAAATCTGGGAAGAATTGTCCTCTGTAATTGGGGTGTCGCCACAGTGAAGCCTGGGTCCTGGACTCTCTCCTCCTCATTGAACTCCCTCCACGACTGCAGACAGCAATTGAGCAGAGCCCCTCCCTACCCCCACCCCAGTTCCTGTGGAAAGATCCAGCTGCAGATGGGAAGCAGACTAATGAAGCAAAAAAAGGGATTACTCCAAGGGCTTTTACAGCATCTGTTGGACCAAATGTTTTCTGATGTTTGTACTCACTCTCTAGGGATCTCGCTCCAAGAACTCTAAATGACCTCATTCTCCCCCTAACTTTACCCTCAGGCCAGACCTCAGGCCTGCAAGGACAGTTGCCTGATGGAGGGGCTGAGAAGTCAGGACAGGCAGCCTCCGGGTCATTGCATCCTGTCCTTGGGGTGTGTGTGTGTATGTGTGTGTGTGGATGGGGGTGAGCTAGCATGGCCCCTGGGAGTGAGGCCTCAGTCTCCCCTTCCCTCCGCCCTCCATCACTGGCAGTGGCTGCAGCACTAATGTTGGGAATGCTGGAGATACTGGTTTTTCTTCGTTTCTGTTCTCTAGCTTTACTGAGGTTTAACTGACATACAACGCCCCACACATATTTCAATTGTGCACTTTGAGACGTTTTGCCATATGCAAACACCCATGAAACCATTACCGGGAGATACATATCCATCCTCCCTCCCCTCCGCACCCCTGTACCCCTCCCAGGCAACCACTGGTCTGCTTTTTGTCACTACACATTCATTTCATTTTATAGAATTTTATACAAACGGAAGGGTTCACTTTGTCCTTCTTTGGTCCAGATTCTTTCCCTCGGCACAATTACTTTGAGATTCATCCGTTGTCCCATGTATCACCTGTTCATTTCTTTTTAATTCTGTAATTTGATTATCCATTCAAGTGTGGGTGGGCGTTTGTGTACAAGTCTTTGTGTGGACATATGCCTTCAGTTCTTCTGGGTAAATAGCTAGCTGTGGACTATCTGAGTCACATGATCAATGCATGTTTATTTAAGAAATTGCCTCACTGTTTGCCAGAGTGGTGGTTCCACTTGATGTTCCCACCGGCAGTGCAGGGGGGTTCCAGTGGCTCTGCGTTCTTGCCAGCGTTTGATATGGAAGGCCTTTCATTTCATCCATTCTTACACATGTTTAGTAGTATCTTGTGGTTTTGATCTGCATTTCCCTAACTAATGATGTGGAGCATCTCTTCATGTGCCTGTTCGCCATCTGTGTACCTTCTCTGGTGGCATGTCTATTTGAATCTTTGCTGATTTTTAAAATTGGGTTGTTTTTGAATTATCGAGTTTTGAGAGTTTTAAAAAAATATAACTATGCACGAGTCCTTTATTAGGTATATGCACCCTGGTCTGTGACTTGCCTTTTCATTCTCGGAACAGGGTCTTATGAAGAGCACGAGATTTCTACGAAGTCTAATTTATCAGTTTTTGTGGGTCATGTGTTGGCATCATGTCTAAGAAATCTTTGCTTAGGGTCGCCTGGGTGGCTCAGTCGGTTGAGCGTCGGACTTTGACTCAGGTCATGATCTAGCGGTTGGTGGGTTCAAGCCCTGCGTCGGGCTCTGTGCTGACAGCTAGGAGCCTGGAGCCTGCTTCAGATTCTGTGTCTCCCTCTCTCTCACCCCCTCCCCTGCTTGTGCCCTCTCTCTCTCTCTCTCAAAAATAAATAAACATTAAAAAAAAAAAAGAAATATTTGCTCAACAGAAGGTCACAAAGGTTTTGTCTTATGAGTTCTTCCAGTTTACAGATTTGGTTTTACATTTAGGTTTATGATCCATTTTGAGTTAATTTTCATATATGCTGAAAGGCACGAATCCAAGTTTATTTATTTGCATATGTATATCCAACTGTTCCAGCACCATTTGTTGAAAAGACTAATTTATTTTCTACTGAATTACCTTTGCACTTTTGTAGAAAAAAGTTATACATTTGTTTCCTAAGACTGCCTAACAAAATACCACAAACTTTGTGGCTTAAAACAACAGAAATTTATTCTCTCACAGTTCTGGAGGCCCAAAGTCTGAAATCAAAGGGTTGGCAGGCAGCACTCCCTCCAGAGGCTTTAGTCGAGAATTCTTTCTTATCTCTTCCAACTTCTGGTGGCTCACACATTTCTTGGTTTGTGGCCGCATTACTCCAATCTCTGCCTCTGTCTTTACCCGGGCTTCACCTGGGGATCTCTCAGGATCTTCCCCTCTTTTCTTTTGTTTTTTTTTTTTGAAGTAGGTTTCACACTCAGTTCATAGCCCAATGCAAGGCTCAAACTCACACTGTGAGATCAAGACCTAAGCTGAGATCAAGAGTCAGACGCTTAACCGACTGAGCCACCCAGGCAACCCAGGGTCTTCCCCTCTTCTTATAAGGATACCTGTCATTGGATTTAGGATGTATCCTAAATCCAGAATGTTCTCATCTTAAGATCTTTAACTTAATTACATCTTCCCAGACTCTTTTTCCAAATAAAATCACAACATAGGTTCCAGGTGGACATACACTTTGAGGGAGTGGGATAGAGGTCAGCCTACTACATGCATCTACGAGTGGGTCTATTGGTTACTACAGCTTTACAGTAAGTCGTGAAATCAAGTAGTGTTAGTCCTCCAAATTTGATCTTTTTCAAAGTTGTTTTGGCTATTCTAGTTCCTTTGTATTTCCACATGAATTTTAGAATCAGCATTCTACCAAAATGACTATTGGGATTTTTTTGAGATTGTACTGAATCTATCTGAGGAGAATTAACATCTTAACAAATATTGTGTCTTCCAACCTCTAAATAAGTTCTGTTTCTTCATTTATTTAGACCTTGTTTAATTTCTCTCATCAGTGTTTTGGAGTTTTCAATGCACATATCTTTCATATCGATTGCCATGTTTATCCTTTTTTCATATTTTTTGATTCTATTAAAATGGGTATCAGTATTTTAATTTCAACTTTGATTGTACATTGCTAGAATATAGAAAAACAATTGATTTGAGGATATTTACCTGTATTTTGCAAACTTACTAACTCACATATTAGTTTCATGGCTTTTTTGTAGAGTCAATCAGATTTTCTTCATATTATCTGGAAACAAAGACAGTTTTACTTTTCCTTTCCAGTAGGGATTTCTTTTCTTTGCCTTATGTGGTGGCTGGAATCTCCAGCACAATAAACATGTTAAGAGTGGACATTCTGATGTGCACCTGACCTTAGGGAGAACACATTCAGTTGTTTACTATTATATATGATGTTAATTGGGTGTAGTGTGACCAATCGTCCCAGTTTTCCTGGAACTGAGGGGTTTCCTGGGCTGCACCACTTTCGGTGCTAAAACTAGGATAGTCCCAGGCAAACCAGGACACTTGTCACCCTAATTGTAGGTTCTGGGCCAGTTTCAGTGATTATTTTTTCTCCTCGTTATGGGCTGTATTTTCCTGTTTCTTTGCCTGCCTAGTAATTTTTTATTGAATGCTAGACATTGTAAATTTTACTTTTCTGGGTACTAAATACTTTCATATTATGATAAATATTGTTGAATTTGTTCCAGGATGCAGCAATTTTATCCTTTCATGCCTTTAAGATTTGTTAGGCAGGATGAGAGCAGTATTTAGTCTAAGGCTAATTATTTTCCACTACTGAAGTAAGATCCTTCTGAGTACTCTATCCATAAGTTATTAATTTTTCTAGTCTTACTGGTGGGAATAGGGAGTGTTCCCAGCTCTGTGTGAGCTTTGGGTACTCTTCCCTACATCCGTTGGGTGATTCTTTCCCCCAGTTGGAAAGTTGGGGCTAGTTTCCCCACACACATATGTGAGTCAGTGCTCTGCTTAAAACTTGGAGATTCCTAGGGTCCTCTCTCCACGCAGCTCTCTCCTCCTGGGTACTCTCTTGTGCGTACTGTAGCTGCCTGGGTCTCCCCAGACTTGCAGCTCCTTCTCCTCACTCACAAAATCTGCTGGGGTCCACCTCGGCTTCCCTTCCCTGCGTCATGGCTTAGAAATCCTCTCAAGGCAGTACACGGAGGCAGTTGTAGGGCTTTCTTTGTTTGTTTCCACCTCTCAGGTGTCAGTGACCCTTGCTGCCTGATGTCCAGTGTCTTGGGAACCATCATTTCCTGCATCCCTCCATCAGGCTAGGAGTTCCCAGAAGGCAGGTTCTATGCTTGCTCCATCAGGCTGGGTGTGACTTGTGAGGAGGTAAGACCTGGGCCTCTCCCTTCCTCCTTATCCCTTCCTCAAAGCATGTTCTAACAGATACTTAAGTCCATAGCATTTCACTGCATGGATATTCCCCCCCGAGTACGTTTGTTTCCATATGACAGGGGTTAAACTGTGGTCCCTTGAGATTGCCCTTTCTTCTCTCAATGGTCCCTGAGACCACACATCCTCTAGGAAGTCTTCCTGGACGGAGTGAGATGGATGATGCATGTCCTTGCCACACTATTTGCCCGAGAATTCATGAATCCCTTTCCCCTGGTTTGCCATTATCCCGAGGACTCCTAGAGCTACTGTTCCCAATCTTGGGTTTCCCCAGGAAGGTTTTAATCAACCTTAACAGTTCTGTGGGAACATATGGGGTTTATAGTTTGAATAACGTTGGGAAGTTTTGCTGGGCCTATCCCACTCGTGGAGATTTGCAGAGCATAAGATTTTACAAGCCCTGATAAATATTATAGTGGAGAGACTTGTTTGCTTTGTTTACACATATTTTCTAAATGTGTTTGATTCCAGTAACTCTTATTTGAGCTCAGAATCTCTCTGGATTATTTATTGTTCTTAGGAAAACGCTTAAAGAAACACTAACCTAAATCATCATGAACAAATAAGGAGACTTCTCTTCTGTGCCTGTCTCCTCCCAGAGACCACATCAGATGAATGTTTGTTGAACAAATGATTCAGAGAAAGACTTTGCAGTCACTCTCAACAGCCCATTCTGACTTTATCTTTACAGATTGGGCTGGCTTTCCACGGGACTCTCATGAGCCTCGCTCACAACATCATCAGTGGCCCCCCTCCTACCCCGTGTTCTTTTAACCTCACCTTAGTCATTTGCTCCTATTTGGAATTGGTTAGATGTAACATGAGCAAAGCCTGGGGACACAGACTTATAAGAATGCAGAGAAGAAGGGCAGGACCAGATTTTAGGGGGCACCCTTCACACTGAATTCTATGTGACGGGTACTCCCCAGAGTCATGCATCGTGCTAGCCCTGCAGAAGGGTTTGAAAGTAGACATTCTGTGGGCCTTCTCACTTCCAGATCTCTGATCATACCGTTGTTCTGCATGCAATGCTCTTCTGTACATTCTCTTGTCAAAATTCTACTCCAGTCCTAGCTAAGTGCCACCTCATTGAAACCATCCCAGGTTCCTCAGGGATGTTAGTGTCTTCTTTCTCTGTAGTCCCATGGTCTTATCAGAGTCTGCCTTTGAACATAATTAGTTGTGTCCAGGCCTTCCTCCCTGACAAGAATGTGCATTTCATGAAAACAGCGACTCTGTCTTATTCATTTCTGTATCCCTGGCCCTTAACACAGGGTCTGGTCTGGCAGAAGCTCATGGATCGTTTGAGGGGCAAGTGGATAAATGATCGGAGAGTTAGTGGAAGCTCCAAAGATCAGCCATCCTCTACCCTTCTGGGTAAGTCTTGGGTATAACATACAAGAGTTCTTCAGGGACTCAGGGCGAGCTGAGAAGGAAGAAGGGGAGTTTGAGACATTAAGTTACATGTATCAGTTCTGGACAAACCCAGGGAAATGGTGAGACTCAGCTCAATGTCCAGCCTGCTGTATTGATGTTATCATGTTGCTGGACATTAAAACCTAGTAGATGAATGCTTGGTGTCTGCAATGAGGATCCCCCGCCCCAGCACACACAACTGGACACATTCATGTGTACACAGGGGCAACTTAGGCAAATACGGGAATTATCACATGTGGTCACATCTACATGGAGATATGCAGGTGTGCACTTGGAAGGCCGGGCATAGAGATGCATGAGGTATACAAGAACACACACACACGCACACACACACAGGCTCAGCCATCTTTGAGAGCCCAGAAACACAGCAAGTGTGATAACAGGTATTCAAGGGTAGGGAAGTGAGAGCCCTGAGCAAACAGATGGGCTGTCTGCTGATAACCAAAGCCAAGGAAAACTTGGAAAGACTGAACATTGATCTCTTCCCCACCTTCCCTTCTTCTTTTGCAGAGAGTAGTCTGGGACTTAAGGCAACAAGCCAGCAAGATCCTTCCAGCATTGCCCCCCTGTGAACAACCACGGTGTCTGATACTCAGCAGCCGGAACCAGCAAGCATCCAATTAGCTTGGACCCTGCCTGGCACAGCTCTGCACCAGATGGCAGGGGGTGGCCTCTGGGAAGGGGGCAACTCCAGATAATCCCCTCCTCTGGGCTACCCGTCTGCAGTGATCTGGCTAGTTCCAGCCTCCAGCACAGTGCTTACACCCTGTCTGTATCTTGTTCCAGTTGCTGTCATTACAGTCACAGTGTGTGTGTGAGTGTGTGTGTGTGTGTGTGTGTGTGTGTGTGTGTGTATGTGTGTGTGTGAGCACACACCCCTGGGTGACCTCTGTCTGGTCAGGAACTTCCAAGGGCAGGGATCATGCCTTCCACAGTGAGGCTGAGCCTCTCTCTCTTGAGCAAAGACCATGGCTCCCTGGGCTCCTCCAGGGGGAACAGGGACTGCTTTCTCCTCACCTGCATATCCCCCCCAAAGGCCCCAAATGAATGTAGTTTCTCAGTTGGGTTTCTATCTGTGGGCTGTTGCAGTCTCTCCCCTCCAGATCATTTGGGAAATCCTGGCTGCTGGAGGGCTCTAATGAGCCTCCAGACTTCAAGTTTCAATCTCTGGCAGGCTCAGAGGCCACAGGCCGGGGAAGTGATCACCTGCACAATCCCAGCTGTGAACACCCCAAAGGCAGAGTCCTCTTGGGTTTCTTGGCATATTTGACTCACTAGGGAGTTGTTGAGAACCTAAGATTTCCTCAATAATTTACATCCATGCTCCTCCCTTGACAGGATCACATGGCCTCGGACAAAGTCAGTGAACACTATCCTGGGAATCTGATCTCCTGGGTCCAATAACAACAACAAAAGGAACAATGGCGAGGATTACTCTGAACTCTGGCCAGCACCTGGGAGGTCTGGACCCAGCTGGAGGCCAGTGACCTGATAACACCACTCAAGCTCAGCAATGGCCTTCTACTTGCTGGGAGGTGGAGGGTAATTGAGAGAAAGGCAGCCGAATGTTCTGGGAGTCTTAGGAAAAAGTGTTCGGCCCAACCTCACTAGCCTGTGGGGCTCCTGAATGTAAACTGAGTGTCTGCTGGGCATTCTTGTTCTTTGTCCTTCTACCTGTGCTCATGCCCATCCTCTACCCTGGTTCCATGTCTTGGTTCCCCTGCATCCTCACCCCTGTCCTCCCTGGCCTCACTCCCTCAACATATAAACACACTTAGAACTTTGGAATCTTCAAATAAATCCCCCCTTGTCCTTTCCAGTCACCCTATTACTCTCCTTCCCTCTTTGGATAAGCCACTGGAGACAGACCAAGGGCGTTGCTCACTGTTCACTGCCCACAACCCACTGGCCTCCTACACCTGTTCCACAGAAGCACCCTCTCTCCCCATGACTAACATACCCAAAGCCCCCACCCCCCGGCACCTGAATGTTCCACAGACAAGTTCTGAACTTGTTATTTGCTCATCGAAAGTTTTTTTTAATACCTTCTCTGTGCCAGGAACTGAGGTATGATATGAATACAATTAGGGCCAAGGAGCTTACGATTTGACAGTAAGCAGAAATATGAACCAAGGATAACATATCTAATTGCTAAGGGATACTACTGAAATATGCCCAGAACGTTATGGGAACCCAAGGGAAGTGCATCGAACCAGGAGGGGAGGAGCAACTGGTCAGGGGAGACTTTCTGGGGGAATTGGGTTGGAACTGAATTTTGAAGGATGTGTGGGAAGTGGGTAGCAGAAATTGGGATTTGGGCTATAGGAGTCTTTCACTTTTAAGTGACAGGACAGATTTAAGCAAACCAGGGACACCTGAGTGAAGCTGGCCTCAGAACTCACACAGCATTCAGACTTGCTGCTGTCCTTGCATCGGGTCTGTTCTTTCTTCCTCTGGGTTGAACTCATTCTCTCCTAATCAGTTCAGCTTCTTTCATGTTTCAGGGGTCAGTTGGCCACAGGAAGTTCCAGGCTTTTATCAACTCAGTTGGTTAGCCCCAGCATATATATATATATATATATATATATATATATATATATATATATGTGTGTGTGTGTGTGTGTGTGTATGTATGTGTATATATATATATATATATATATATATTTTTTTTTTTTTTTTATATTATATATATAAAATCCCAGAGGAGGGCTCTGATTGGCCCAACTTGGGTCACGTGCCAATCCTAGGCCAATCACAGAGGTGTGGGATACTCTGCTTGACCGGACCCGGCTTCCCTACCCACTCTTGCCACCAGGGGGCGGGATGCTGTGATTGGCAGCTCCAACAGGGCCACATGGAATGAGTCAGGAGAGGTAACCCAAAGGAGAGGGTACCGAGAACACAAACAACAGATGTTCATAACAGAGTACTTTCTAGCCAGAGAGAATCACATGTACAAAACTATACAACAGCCATGGAATGTGTCTTGGAATAACTAAGAGTTTTATATAGCTGTATCTAAGGAAGGACTTAAGGGAGTGACAAGAAAGAAGCCTAGAGAAGAAAGAATTGGGAGGGCCATATGTGCTAAACAACAGAGTTTAAATATTATCCTAAAAGCTAGGGAGACTCTTTGGAAAATGTTATGTCAGATATTTGTATGATCAGATTTTTTATTTGAGAAGAAAAAACTCTTTTGCCCATAGACCTGTTCTTTTCCCTTCTTCTCTATTTCAGTCAATGACACCCCCATTCCTCTAGTTTCATGAGCCAGAAATCTGGGGGCAACTTGAGGTCATCTCCCTCAACCAAGTGCTTCCTGGACCCTCTCCCCATTCGCCAATCCTTTCCTTTCTGTGACACTGCCTTAGTTCAGTCCTGGGTCTGTTCTTGCCAGGAATGCTCTGGGGGGTGGGGCGGGTTCCTGCTAATATAGACCAAGGAAGGAGGCTTCTAAGCCCCTTCCCAGCCTCGGCTAGACCTGGTTCTCTCTGCTTCCATGGCACTCACGCCTCTCCTCACCATTATCCCACTGCATTATAACTGTGTGCCGTCCCGCTCTGACCCTCGGCCGTGCACATATGCTCTGTGGATGCCTCAGAGCATGAGTCCTGTGTTTCATTTCTAACCCCGGCTGTATGGATAGTGTCCAATACACTTAGACACAGGGTAAATGTTTGTTGATTAATGAAAACACAAAGAAATAAATGAAGCTCACCTCCTGCCATCAACATAGGCAACTATAAACAACTGGGACAACTGAAAAAAGAAAAAGTTCTAATGCCTTGGTGAAGCCCTCTGAAACAAGGGTGTTTTCCTCATCAACTTTCAATGTTCACATGCTTTTCCTCTATCCTTGTAACCCCTCTTTTCAGTTTCCCTCTCTATGTCTAGGTCTCTACCTTGTCTGGTCATCTATGATATGGAACTGAAATCTGCACTGTGTGTGTGTGTGTGTGTGTGTGTGTGTGTGTGCATAAAATGCTTTTTGTTACCTATTTTGATTTTTTTTAAGTAAATAATATCCATACTTGGGTACTTTGTGATAAGTATCACTTCTTGCAACACATTTCACATTTGATCATGTGAAGAGTCTGAGTTTACCCCTGGGATCTCTTTATTGAGGGTTAAATGACAAGGAAGGGGTCCTCTGTGTACCCCCCAGCTAAGGGCCCACAGCCAGTTCACACCAGTGTCAGGGAAGCATACAGAGCAGCCCTTCCCAGCCCTCCCAGAGCCCCTTTGGCTCCTATTTATTTATTTATTTATTTATTTTGAGAGAGAGAGAGACAGAGAGAGAGAGACAGAGAGACAGAGAGAGAAAGAGAGAGAGAGAGAAGCGGGGTTTGTGCTCACCTGAAGCAGGGCTCAAGCTCACCGGATGTGGGGCTCGAACTCACCAACTGTGAGGTGATGACTTGAGCCGAAGTCAGAAACACCCAGGTGCCCTCTTTGGCCCCTTTCTCTGTGCAGAACTCACCTTCTCTGGAAAGCTTCTCAGACGGAGCCTGCCCTGCTCCCGACACTCCTCTCTCTGGTCCAATCGCCATGACCGGTCTCTTCCGGGCTGGATCCACACGTGCCTGCCCGCTTGGGAAGCCAGTTGGCCTCGTGCTTCGGGAAGACTGCCAATCCTTGCTTTACACTTTGTCATCTTTCCTTCCTTCCATCCAGGAGCTTCCTGGGGGTGGAGAAACAGGCTGCTCCCATGTGCCCACCTCCCCCTCTCCTGTACTGTCTGGTTCCACCCTGGGCTCAGTCCCCCAACCTAATGGCTCACAGACAGTTGATGATCAGGCTCCCTCTTATTCTCCCCCAAGACTCTTCAGGAAGGTGACAGTAAGGCTGCAGTCTGACCTTTCATCTTAGCCCCGGGGACATCTGTATGTCCCTGTGTTTAGCTTCAGTTTTGGTCTCTTCCGGGCGGAGCGGGACGGGTCCTGGGGCAGGAGTCAGCAGCTCTGACTTATGCTATCAGGCCTACCAGCAATTAGCTCTGTGACCTTGGGGGTCATTTATGCCCCCTGGCCAAAGCTTCCTCATTTATTGTTCACTTACCCTCTTGTCTTTTGTGAAGATTGAGTAACATCCGTACATAATAAAGTGCTGCATGAACTGTAATGTTCCTTTCAATGGCACGTATTACCAGTGTTATTTTAACCCTGGTTCCCTTGCCAGTGGAGCAGTAGATTATAAAGTGGCTTCAACTGTGAAGATATGCCTTGTCTCCCATGTCAAGCAGCCTGGAGGGAATCCCAAGATGCAGCAGCTCCATGGCTCTTGGGTTTCTTCTCACTGGGAGCTGCAGGTGCTGTAGACCTCAGCCTCTCACGCCAACAGCTGGGGCAGGAAGGTGTGGGCCATGGGGGGAGCTGGTGAGAAATGGGAACTGGCTATTACCCAACTCAGGTACTGCCAGGTGGGACAGGACAGGCTCTGGAGGGGCCTCGTAGATGGGGAAGAGGGAACAGCCTCCCTTGTCTCTCTCTCTGTTTTTATCAAGGAGGACAATCTTTCCCAGAAGCCCCCAGTGGACTCCCCCTCAGATTCTATCGGCCAGCACCGGGTCACACTAATCAGCAGACTAGTGGTATAGATTAAGATTCTAAACCAATCATGGTTCGTCCATGGGGTCGGGAGAAGGGCCTCTCTGACACACAAGAAAAATTGGGGTTTAGCCAGCGTGCAGGTCAGGGAGCCCCTCCTGCAGCCTCTGCCCCGTCTCTCACTGCCTCATTCTAGGCTCTGCATATTAGACCTTGCCTTACTCTTTCTAGTTCCTGCTGTCCTTCCAAAGACGTCTTTGCCATTTTTGTCCTCCTTTTCTGGGACTCAAAGTCCACTCCCTTCCCTCCTGACCCACAATAGTTTCATACAACAACCCCACCCCCATAATGGTGACAATTACCTGTACTTCTAGCTACTAAGAAAGCGGAGTCTTTCTCTTCCTGCACCGACTTTCTTGGATGATTTGGAAAACATTTCAAGATCTTGACTGTGCCTCTAAGTTCACACTAGGCCTGATGGGTGGATGCGTGCTGTGGAATCAAGTCAGAAAGCCCTTTTTCCAGGAACAATCCCCATCATTTACACAGCACAGGAGCATTTCGCACACCCTTGCCTAGACCCCTGTAATCCATCTTGACCCTCTTGAGAGCCCAGGAGGCAGACAGGCCAGACCGGGGCAATAACCCTCTTTGTCAGATGAATCACACAGGGCTCTAGGAAATCAAGGCGCTTGCCTAAGGCCATGGAGCTCCTAGCAGTTGGGTCTGGAGGGGGAATTCCTGGCTCTGGCCCCTGACCGAGTGGCTCTTCCAGGGCACAACACCCCAAGACAACTCACAACTGGCCTGTTTGGATTCCAGACAAGCAGGAATTTGCCAAGCTCCCAAGTTCCAAATAACAAAGGCCCCTGTGTGTGCCAGGAAGAGAGCAGAGGAATTCGGTCTAATGGGATGTCAGGCACAGGGCAGCAAACAATGGTTATTACAAGTTACATTTACATAAGACTCTGTTGGTTTGAAAATTTTGCTCACAGACATTCCATCTGGTATCTCAGTGACCCTGTGAGGTGGATGTGGCAAGGCTGATTAGTGTTGTACATGTGTAAACTGAGGAAATGTGACCTCGCTGGCTAGAAAGAAGCTGAGCTGTGACCTTCCCCTGAGATTTCTATTTCCCAGGCCTGGATTCTGTCCCCTTGCAGGCTAACATCGTAAACCTACCCCTCAGCTCCCAGGTTCTGGGCTGGTCAAAATGTCAACTAGTTTCTCAGAACAATGCAGAAGGCAGCTAGGGCTTAGAAAGTGGTGTCAAAGCAAATGTGCCCAAGTGAAGAGGGTCTTAGGGTAGGAAGGGAGGGGGTGGTAAGAGGCTCAGAGCAGGCCGGCTGAGCCCAGGCCAGCCTCAGGCCAGCAGCCAGGTGGAGCCCCAGAGAGTCTATATGCAGGAGTGGATTGAGAGCAGGGTGGCGAAATCTCCAGAGTTCTCAGGCCAGTGGGGAAGCTTTACTGGAGTCGTTCCCTGGGCTTTGTGGCTCCTGTCCCAACGCCTGCAGGGATTAGCCACTCCCCTGGAGCCCTGCATCATAGCCACAGTCAATCTCTATGATGCCCTCCAGGGAGTGTCAACATGCTGCTGTGGGGTGACAGAGCCTGGGTCCTTCCCTGTCCCTCACCCCTTTGGCAGCCCATTTAGTAAGCACACTCAGTAAACAACAGCTGACTGGCCCTAGCCTGCTATCCCATCTCCTGTGCTCTGGAGCTGAGGAAGCAGGTCACTCAAAGAATGAACAACAGCAGCCAGTGAGCAGACATAGAGATCCACAATGGAAATGACATTTTGCCCACATATATTCTTGCCACCCCCTGCTCCCATTCTCCATTGAGAGCCGGCGGCTAGTGAAATCTGGTGGTTCCTGGACAGACGTGTTGGGTGTTCCTCCCTACATTCCCTTGGCCCACTGTCTTCAGCTGCCCTTGTGATGGGACTCACACTCACCTTGGGCACATCCCAGCTCAAGCACACTCCCTGAATCTTTTTGCTTTTGGCCTTGGGGCTTCTCTAGGGCCAGGAAAGTCTCTCCCACCCACTTCAGGGACAGCCCAGAAATTTGGGGAAGTTAATGGCCACAGGGGCAGCCCCTAATCAAAGGGGGACAGGAGGTGGTGGGTGAATGCCTGGCTTCCTGCAGAACTGAGCTCTTGTTGCCTACAATGGCAGCAGCAACAATGCTCCCATATTCACATTTCCTTGTTCCTTTTTCTTTCCTCTAAATGCTGTCTGATCCCCGACTTATTCTGGGAATCATCTCCCAAATAAATCATCTGCACCCAAGTCCTTACCTCAGGGTTTGCTTTAGAGTGAACCAAACTAAGACACCTGTCACTTGGACAAGGTACATGATCATTTCTGCCTACCCGGCCTGTTGTATCTCCCAGCAGCCTTGCCCCCTTGTAGGTGGGTTGGTGTGGTCTTACTAAGGGCAATAAAGAAGAGGCTACCACCTGGTGATCCATTTACATTCTGGTACCTGTTCCCTCTGCCACTGTTCCCTTCTCTGAGCAATTATACAGAAGCCCCTGGAAGAAGAGTAAATCAGGGGCTCCTGGATGGCTCAGTTGGTTAAGCATCCAACTCTTGACTTGGGCTCAGGTCATGATCTCACAGTTCATGAGTTCAAGCCCCACATCAGGCTCTGTGTTGACAGCGTGGAGCCTGCTTGGGATTCTCTCTCTCCCCCTCTCTGCCTCTCCCCTGCTGGCTCTCTTTCTCTCTCTCTCTGTCTCACAAAATAAATAAACTTTAAAAAAAAAAAGAAAAGAAAAAGAGTAAATCACAGTGGCTAAGAGGACAAGACTCTGAGGCCAGACACCCTGCATCTGAATCCTGGCTCTGCCACCTTCAGCGATGTGATCTTGGGTAAGTCACCTAAACTCTATGTGTCATCTCATTTACATATCTGTAAAAGAAACCTCATAAGGTTGTTGTGAAAGTTAGCTACCCGAGGTGTGTATAAAGTACTTAGAGTATTGCCTGGCACACTAGAAATGGTATTTGTGTTTGCTGCTCTTATCTCCTCTTCCATAAAAGCCCCTTGTGCAGTGGCTTGGGAGGAGGAACAGAGCTGGGACACTGAGGACCCCCAGGGGCCTGGCTCCTCCCCATTCCTCATTTCCTCCTTGGTGGTCCTCTTGGCGGGGCTGACTTCAGGCTGCACCTGTTTTAATGCTCTGCAGTTGCCATCTTGAAATTCTTAAACTTTTTGAACCAGGGGCTCTACATTTTCATTTTGCCCTGGAGTTCTACAAACTATGTAGCTGGCCCCGCCTGGTGGCTCAGATCTTGGGGAGAGGTCTCTGTGAGTGATGAGAGCAAAATAAACCCTGTCTTCTGGCCAAACTGAGTTCATGGCTTCTTGTCTCCTCTGAGGGCAGCGGAAGATGCAGGCACAGTGGAACTTTTATCAGAGTCCTTGTGACTGACAATGGCTCATGGTGGGGAAGGCCACAGGGACCAGCTGGTCCAACCCTCACCCAGAGTTGGGTTCTTCCACCCACCCCTGGCACAGGCTCACCCAGCTTCTTTGTGAATTCTTTCAGCAACAAGAAAGGATCCGTTTCATTGTTGAATCTAATTGTAACTGCTCCTCATTCTGTGGAGTGTTTAAAGTTCTCTGAACCCTTTCACAAGGACTATCTCACTGGGTTGTCACCAACCCACTGTGTGACAGGCATTTTCTAAGGAAGAGAAATTGAGGAAATGATAATTTCCAGATTAGCAGCCCTGGCTGCCCCCACTCAGCCTCCCCCCTTCCTTCTATCAGTGATTGAAATCTCACTTCATTTAGGAAGTCTTTCAGCCTATCGAAAGAGAAAGAAGAACACCTTAATTATTTTTGTACTAAAATTATTTTTCACCTGAGCCATAGGTAATATATTGTAATATCTTTTTTTCACATGTGCTGTGCTTTGAATAACAGTCATAAGAATGGCATGAGTTAAGCAGCCTTTTGAGGAACTGAATCTTGTTTTAAATGTATTTGACTTTTGTTTAAAGATGGATAAAACAGGATCACAGAATCTCCCTCCCTTATTGCCCCAAAAAATAACGCAGAAATTTAAACACAAAACAAAAACACAACGACCTCAAACAGCCAAAGAGTCAATCACACAAGGTAGAACACACACTTTAAAAAGTGCCAGGCAAGGAATGAGATGGAAGCTTCTAGACCCATGTGGTTTTGTCCCACCGCTGATTGTGGAAGTATGTTGAATGAAGAGATCCAGAGCACTTCAGCAGTGCCTTCCCATTTGGAGGGCAGCCACTAGAGGGGATGGGTAGGGCAAGGAATTGTCTGAGAGTGGAGGTCCCCAGTACCTGGGGCCTGAGTGGGCAGGAAGGGGTGTCCTCGGCTTGCCATCTTCCCGGTAAGGTACAAGTGTTGACCAGACCCCACAGGAGGAGCAGCTCAGGTAGAGAAAGCCTCACCATGAGGACCTGGCAGCTAGCACACACCTGTCCTACCAGATGTCTGTGACAGGGTGTTACAGGGGCTCCTGGAAGGATACACTTGTTGCTTCTCACTTGCTCAGTAGATTTACCACTTTCCTATTTCCCAAGCTTCTGGAAAAAAAAAAAAAGAAAGTCTTGTCTGTTCATTTCCTTCTTGTCTGTAGTTTTCAGACTCTTTGTACCTATGTTCTACACCCAACACTCCCACTCCTCACCACCCCAACCCAACCATGAATGCCTTCCAAATGGGAAACCCATGGGGCATTCTGCCTGGACTGGTTTCTCTGTGTTAGAATCTACTCCCATGGTTAGGTCACTACCAGTGGGGCTGGTAAGGTAGTCCTCTTGTCATTCCTTTCCTTCCTCTTTCAATAATGAGTAAGTCAGTCTGAGTCAGTGCTCCTCCTGACACACCAGGTTTTCCCATCATTCAAACATAACTCCAGTTTATTCCCATTACTATGCCTGATCTTACATGGAACAGTGTCTGAAGGCTGAGCAATCAACTATTCCATTTCTCTGCCCTCAAGGAGAAACTGATTCATAAATTCCACATTTGTTAACTCATTCAATCCGTTGCGTTTTTAAGTAACCCTTTAGGAAACCAAAGCCAGCTTACCTTCAGTATAGGCCAGCCTAGGACTGCTCTGAGCCCTGTCATGCCTGGGCGGGCACAGGTGCATCTCTATGAGTCATTGTTCATGCCAAGCTTCTCACCGGACAATGGCTTCTAAGTATTTCCAAATCTCCTCTAGGAGATCTGTTCTGTAATCGCACCTTTGCCCATCATCCTCTCTCTCTCTCATGGAATTACTGCTTCCTGGGGTTGATACCCTGAAGAAGTTCTTGGATGGTGGGCTGGACAGCCTGATGGGCATCAGGCTGGGGCTCTTAGAGAAAGATCAGGCTTTGAAACATCACCTTCTTATCACCTCCCACCCCCACCCCCAGCGGAGCTAGCCCTCAGACCCATGCCTGCCATCCCAGTTCCACATAGAGGATCCTCTGTTGTGTACCTGTCCCAGTTCCACATACAGGAACCTCTCTCGTCTACCATAATACCTCAATAACCAAAAACAGCACTGATTCTAATCTGCCCACTGTCTGCTGGCACCCAAATCCCTAAGGATTGAGTACATAGCACTTAGGACTGGAGGATAAAATGTCAATTATCAAGATATAAACTTCAGAGTCTTCTGCAACTAGAAAGGAAAACATTTTCAAAATTACTGTGGTTTCCTGAATCGTCAGAATGCCTTCAGCACAGGCCTTTCTATTTTAGGATCATATGAAATATACATAGACAACTATGGGCTGGTGGATAGCTTCCAACTACTAGAAATTATATTTTCTTCCCTTTTGATAATTAGTTCAAGGTCTTCACCACAAGTGACATCATGTCTCAGAAGCAAAAAATAGGTCTCTACGAAGACTATGTAATGTCTTCTGTCGAGCAGATCATATTTCCTCTTTATGCCCTACTCTCCTTACCTTCCTAATTGGCTCTCCGACCTCAAAGCTCTTTGTGGCTGTCGGGAGCCTTAAATAATGAGGTATATAGTCTGACTAGGTGAGGTTAGGAGCTTGGCCATGTTGACTGCGTTTCAGTTTATCGTGGAAACCCAAGTGACCTAGGGCTCAGAAAACGGGATGGCAGGCATTACAACCTATGTGATAGTGATAAAATTCTTAGGAGCCAAAACAGGTCATGTGGCCCACAGGCATAATTTCCATACTCTGTTAAACCCAATTGGGGTGAGATAAAACAGCCTCCATTACTGAGCATTTGACACAATGTGCTTCACGGAAAAGATCTCATGTAATACTGAAAAGAACTCTTTGAAAGTTTCCCATTTAACACACGAGGAGAGTGAGGTTTAGAGGATAAGAAACATATCAAAGGGGTTACGATTTAAGCTCATGGGCTGAGTCCTGGGTGTTGCTGCCCTTCTGTGGGCTCTTCTTGGACAGGCCCTGGAACCCAGCGGCTGCCACGATGGAGGGACATTTGGGCACTAGAGGCAGTGGTGGCCCTGAGTGTATTACCTGCTGCCGGTGTCATACCCGGATTTCAGAAATGAAAGAAACTTGTTATGAGATTGAAATCTGTCCCTACTTCAGTCTAAAGTCAGGCATTTTCTTTATCTTCTACTGTACAGGGCAGAGATAAAAACAAAATACATTTCATTTCCACCTCCAAAAAGATAAGAAGCATGGATTTCAGATTTTTTTAGTGGCTAATTGTATCTCTGCAACAGCTGAGGGAACAGTTATAAAAAATAATCTAGGACTTGGGAACTATTATGTTTAAAATTGAGGAAAAGGAAATTACAGAAGCTTTTGAATCTATTACCCCTTTAAGAAGTGTACTTAGGGGCGCCTGGGTGGCTCAGTCGGTTAAGTATCCGACTTTGGCTCAGGTCATGATCTCGCGGTTCGTGGGTTCGAGCCCCGTGTTGGGCTCTGTGCTGACAGCTCAGAGCCTGGAACCTGCTTCAGATTCTGTGCCTCCTGCTCTCTCTGCCCCTCCCATGCTCATGCTCTGCTCTCTCTGTGTCTCAATAATAAATAAACGTTAAAAAATTAAAAAAAAAAAAAAAGAAGTGTACTTAATCCTTTAGATTTAACTCTTATTTACTCAAAACAAAAACCCAAACAGAGGCAATCTGCTGTTTGGGGGGATTTTGAATGGAAACCTGGTTTTAGTCCCCGTGATTCTGTTAAGTAGCCATTTGATGCAAGGGACCCAATTGCACCAGAATGAAATCCACTGGCTCAAAAAAACAAGGTGATGTCTAAAGTTCCTGCTAGCTCTGAAATGCTAAGGGCCAATGAGTTATGCATCAATCAACGCTGAAAATAATATAAAGGTTACTTCCTAACAAAACCTCCATTCTTTGGATATGTGTCCTTTTGATTAATGTGATTTACATGAATGAGTGATGGACCAACGTATCTAATCCTCTTAAAGTACTCAGAAATTCAAAAACCTTCCAACTATTGAAATTATGGGCAAACTTGTTAAAGTGTGAGAATTCTAGACCCAGCTAGTGGTCTTTATTCCAATAGCTGAGGAATTGTTTACTGCGATAGCTGGACTTCAAAGATGGCTCCCAATGAGCCATGACTCCTGGTATTTAGACCCTTTAGTAGACTCTCCCACATTGAATCTGGATTGGCCCTGTGACTCACTTTGGGGTGCCTGGGTGGCTCAGTTGGTTAGTCATCTGACTTTGGCTCAGGTCATGATCTCACGGCTTGTGAGTTCAAGCCCCACGTCGGGCTCTGTGCTGACAGCTCAGAGCCTGGAGCCTGCTTCGGATTCTGTGTCTCCCTCTCTCCCTGCCCCTCCCCCACTTGCACTTTGTCTCTCTCTCTTTCAAATATAAATAAACATTAAAAAAATAATGTTTATTAACATTGGCCCTGTGACTCACTTTAGCCAAAGTGACATTTTGCCAGTACTGGATCTAAGCCAAAGGAAGTCTTGGTTGGCTTCTACTTTTTGTGATTTTTGGAGCCCCAAGGTACCATTGCTCCCACTGTCCCACACTAAACATGTCAGAGTTCAATACATCCAACACAGACAGGCCCAGATGCCTCATTTCCAATGCCATCCTTTGTCCTAACTGAAATGTGTACATTCGAAGGAAAGATAAAAGCCCTATTGTGGGCTCTAGATGCCTTGATTAAAAGAGGCTCCTTGTCACCAATATTTTGAATTGTCTCTTTGTTTAGCATCCTGGAGATGCCTAATGGCTCAGAGGCAGGCTTTTCTTCTGCCAAGAGGGCAGAGTGTCTGAAATGGCAAGTGGGACCCTTCACAGGTGAACCCTGAGGACGCAGTCTTAGGACAGAGATCTTACAGGAATGGATTTCCCGAACACTGCCGTGTTGGAGTACCCCCTGGGGTCCTCGTGGGTCAGTGGTGTGTGTACCTTGTTTAGAGAGCAGCCTTTGCACTCCCTGTCTTCTATCACTCCTGAGTTCCTCTTCCTAGTACTCTAACTCTTCTGATTTCTCCACTTCTAGGGGCCCTGATCCGGATACAGTGTTAACTAGTAAAAAACGGAAGACAAGACCCTTGTCAGGCAGTTTTGCATGAAAAATGAAACACAGGCCTGAAGATGTCACAATTGATAATTTGGGGAGGCCTCTCAGCCCCATGATTTCTCAATGACACCATGAAGACAACAGCTATAATTGTGAGGACGGCCCAGGGTTCTCTCTCGGCCATGGTAAATAAATGGTGAGAGCTTTACCACCATCTCTAGAGCGAATCTCACCCCTAAAAGTCAGAAAGTACTCCGAGGGGAGGCACCAGAAACCTTCCAGGGGAACACTCAGAAATGAGCTTTGTGATACGCTCATGTTGCCTAGCAAAAAACATTGTTCCAATCTCTTCCTTTGCAAAATGGGTTTGATCATACCTAATTGAGTATTTTTTTGATTATTAAAAGAACCTGTCTCACTTCTAGTGGCTAGCCAACCCTCCTCCCTTCCATGTGTGTGTTGTTTACATGTGATCTGGATTATTGATACTTCATGTTTCTCATGCCTCTAGGAGTTAATAAGAAGGTTATACAAGTCCTGAGAGGTAAAAATTTATTGATTTATATATCAGCATGTTATGATACGGTCACACCTGCTCATACAGCTGACTTTTTCTTATAGCCAAAAGAGGATGTTTTTCCTTTTAAAAATACATTTTTTCCAGCAGGAAGAAACATTTTAAAAACAAACATTTTCATATTAAGTGGAAATTTAAAACAATGGCTTCTTCCCCTCCACCCCCCCCCCCCAACTCATGAGAAATAGGGCTGGTCAGCAATCTCTGAGTGCTTCAAATCTGCTTTCAGTCTTCTGCCCCCAATTTGTTCTTCGTCTTGGACAGAAGCAACTTCTAGGGGGAAAAAATGCAACCTCAACTCAAAACAGCAGCCTGAATCCAAACAGAAGAAGAGGTAGACTGAACTGCAACGTTTTAACTTATTTGGTAGATCGTATATTTTTAATACATTTAAATTGTTTTCAGTGGGATCAAACATATTCTACAAACAAATACCTGAACAATAAAGGTTTTGAAGGCTCAAAACAAAATCTAAGAGAGACTTCTATCGGTCTACTTAGCTTTGAGACCGGAAAGCATAGAACCAGCTTTAGAAAAATGCAAGCTTCCCATGCACTTCAGGAAAAAGTTTGCATTTGTCAAATTCTTCCAATCAAAAGCATGCTCTGTATGACTGATGTTAATGCTTCTCCACCTTTTAAAGCCCCTGCAAGGGTCAGTGATAGGAATTTCCTTAGAGCAGTGAGTAGCTTAACTGTGAGGAGTTTATTCAATGCTAACAGTTAAACCGAAAAGACAGGCCAGTGGTATGCTGGAGACAGCTCCTGCCGGCTCCTGCCGCTACAGCCGATTGTTACATTTTAGTGTTTTGCCAGCAGTTGTTAAACAGCTGTTATTAAAATTATATAAGCCTATAATTGGTGCTGGAGCTCAAAGTGGTTCACCTAACCAGTGAAATTTGTACAAGGGTAAGAAATAGTTTCACAGATCACATATCAGATTGAGTGACAATCAATTTGAGAAGTAGGTGAATTAAGATGTTATTCCATTTTTCAAACCATAGGTAGGCTACAAGAGTTCGGCAAAATCAGTTAAAGCATCCTGGGAGAATCACTTGGCCATATGGAGCTGACAATAACGTATATTTTATTATTATCTGTTAATTGTGTTCTATGTCCTCGCTATCAGGAAAATTTATAGCAAATGTATGTACACTTTGCATGCATCATTTTTTTTTTTCCAGGAGAGCGGACTGGTGAACAGTTACCAAGATACCAACAATATACCAGTATCTCCACCATACCATGGGGAAAAATGGGGAAGGAGTGGAGGAAACAGGTTAAAACCAAAGAAGGAAGTACACCGTTTTTCATTTGGTTTTTCGGTTTGCCCTCAGCATCCAGCTGCCATGATGTGCTCTAAGTACATGTCCACAGATGTTGATGCCAAAGAATCTCCAGAAACACACAAACACCCCATCCCCACCACTAAGAAGTAAAAGCACTTTACTTGAAAAAAATCAACTTTATTTTTCTAGGTTAAAAAAAAATAGAACCAGCTATTCATTTTTGTTGTTGTTGTCGAGAAAATGTTTCTTTTGGTGTTCACATCTAAATTTCTGAAAAGGTGATCTGGTTACTAAAATAATCCCGTACGCATTCATAACCCAGATCCACGTGTGACCAGCCCTTTACAAAAATTAATTACAGTTGCCACAGCCTTTACATTCATTCTTATAATACATTACAACATGCAGATACATGAAGAAAGAAAAACAGGTCAACAAGCAGAAGTAAACATATGGCATCAGGAAAACTAAAATCCACCTGTATAAAATAAATACGACTTTGCAATAACTGTGATGAAAATGAAAGCACTTAATGTAACAATGGCAGGTCAATGTACAACTGTGTCATTACCCAGTCACCACAGAAGTTACTGTAAAATGCAGACTCCTCCCGTGGAAAGAACTTGTGCCTCAGTCATGTGTTCAACAGTTCTACACAATAAAAATAAAGCCATTTGAAATATGTGTGCACACTTTGCAACTAGAATACACTTAAAAATTTTTCACTCTTTCAACTGTTCTAAAAAGTATTAAATGTAAAAATCCTCAAATGGAAATTCTGCAGAAAAACCAATATTTTTCTTCCATATGGCTACAGTCACCCTCCCCAACAGTTCAGCACCCTCAGCTTATTCCCAGGGTCCGGTTCCTGGGATTGTTGAGGATCAATGCAAAATGATTGCAATAAAGCACCAACCAGTGACCGCTCCAGAGGACACCCGGCCCCTTTGTGATCTAGAAATGTCCAATTTAGGTGGTTTTGGTCCCAAACGTATTAGACTCCACCCCCTCATAAAATAAACCAGTATACCTGCTGCCCAGTGCCGCTTTTGACTTTGCCTTTCACATTAACAGACGTAAGGCTCACAGCACTCCATGGCAAAAAATGAGACTAACCATTTTTATTCA
The DNA here is from genome assembly GCF_046562875.1 of Panthera onca. Classification (NCBI taxonomy): domain Eukaryota; kingdom Metazoa; phylum Chordata; class Mammalia; order Carnivora; family Felidae; genus Panthera; species Panthera onca. The sequence goes on along the minus strand of NC_138355.1, from coordinate 34,312,872 downwards.
TCTTTATGGACCCAAGGGGACCCGCTCGTAATGGTAACTCTGGAGTGAAGTCCTGTGTAATGAAGAAAATGACGAACTCTTCCTATTCAGCAGCACAAATAAAATTTTCTTAAATATAAAAAGAATCCAATAAGACTGTCCATGATTAAAGACTACTTTCTATGATTATAACCAGGTCCTGCTAGTTCAGAAGAGTCTTTAGGGAAGTGATTGTCAAAAACATTACTAAAGACAAATCCACAAGAAGTGAATAACATGAGCAAAGAATGAAGAGGCATTCTTAACATCAATGTGAACGATATTAACACTAGGATGATGTGAGGTTTACATTGGGTGATTTAACATTTCATTTTCATAAAAGGCTTGAGTATAATCGCAATACTGCCAACTCCTGATTATTCAGGGATTCCTTTTCTAGCCCATGGATTACTTAGGCTTTTGTGTTCCCTCTTTTTGCAGCGGTCTTCCCAAATCTTTTCGCTACTCATTAACAGTCAAAAATACATAAATGAGAGAAACTAATAAACAACTGAAATCTTTTTTTTTTCCATCAACAAGCATCCCCAGAAGAAAAAAAAAAAGTTTGATGAGAAAAAAAACTCAAACTCGTAAATACACACTAGATTTTTGGCTAACTATGACATATTATTGGATTAATTATCCAGTAACCCCTAGTTCCTTTATAGTGGGAAATTAACAGTTGATTGTAATATTAAAAACTACTTAATATTATGACAGATCTGAACTCAGAGCTATCTTTAAAAAATCTAGATTCTCAACTTATTTGCCCACCCCAAAACATCATTTTCCATTCTATAGTTTTTCTTTACCTTCCACTGGTGCATAGCTTTCTCCATCGTATCTGTACATTTCACACCAATAATGGTTTCTGAAGTTAAGAGTGAACTGCCAGTGTGGTCACTTCTGTATTCACTGCACCTGCTCTTGGCCCATGGCCAACCAGGGGCTCCACTGCTGTGACTTGTTGATACCAGGATCCAGTAGGGAGTTCTCAACCTTCTCTGCCACGGGAATCTAGGCAGATCAACTGAGATCAAGAAGTGCTGAGATTCTACAAGCTACTGGTATAAAACTGGCACAGTTTAATTTTTCCCCCCTTAACAAAACATACAGTCTCTAAACCTTTCATCTCACTTTGCGCAGAAAGTACAAATTGGGAATTTTTATTCAGTTCTGTACAGTGGCGTATTGCCGCTTCCCTGATTTGCCATATAAGAACACTGATTCTCTCTTCGCATTCCCTAGTGCGAGCAGGAGAACTCCAGTTACTGGTAAGGAGAGCACTATCGATGCTCTCAAATGAACGTATTTTGCAAACAGAAGAAAGAGAACACATTGATAAGCAATCAAAGAGGGATTGATCTGTTGTAAATACGGATCTATTTACAACCCACAGGTCTATTTTCAAAAATGAACTCATGTATCTATTGGTATTTGTCACTCTAGAGTCTGTTGAAATGACTCTGCGCTTGAAAAGTAAAGCATCTTATAGAATAGTTGGTTTAATGTGTACAGTATATTAACAGTATCACGTTCCTTTGGAGCACAGTGATGGCGACAGTGGCTCTAAATCGCATCTATGTATGCACGTATGCATTTCTCTCTCTCTCTCTCTTTTTTTTTTTTTTTTTTTTTTTTGGTAGGAGAACTGGCCACTCCTACCTGTGGCTTGCTTTAGCAATGAGGAAAAGGTCTGTTTAGCTAGGACTGTGCATGCCATCCCTGACAGTGAGCAACTTATCCCCCAGATGGCTGACTAATCTCTCAAATGAACAATTTCAATTCATCCTGTAATCTAGCAGTGTTTGCTGGGCCTCAAACAGAAGCATCATTAAGCTTCTCTTTGGCTTCCTATTGTCATCCATGCCTCTTAATTGAGATTGATTTCACCTACTCACTGTCACTGTAAAGCACACAATAAAATGCCTGGACTTCAAAAAAAAAAAATCGCATCTGATCACAAGCACTACCGAAGCAAACACATTAACACCGTCTTCTGCATTTTACCAGTAGTGGCATAATATGCAACGAGGTATTTCATTAACACATTATTCTTTTTCATATATGCACGGAATTAACCTAAAGACGAAGCTGCTGTGGACTTCTATTTGGTGTTGCTTTACCTTCCCACATAACTGGGAGAAAATTCACATCTTTTCAGTTTCCTTTTTTGGTTTATTTAAAAATAGAAAACATTAGCCTTTATTTTTATTTTCTGGCCTACTTCTCAAAATTGCCATTTGAATGATTAGCGACAACACGGGAATCTACAATGCTCATATCACAGAAAACTACCACTGACTTACTCAGATCTTAATAGTCCTACAGTCCCAAACTAAAACACACGCTCTGTCTCAACACTGGGAATGCACGGGAAGAGCCGATGCAGTCCCAGCACTTTGTGGGAAGAGTCTGGTTCTACTATGAGGTATAAATCACATGAACATAGTAGGAAAAACATCTTCTCTAGAAATAGACACTTGACTTTATTCTCCTTGAAAGCAACTGGAAGAGACAGGGGAAGCCTTTTGTGCTGGTCTGAATCCTGGTCACACCACCCTGACACAGGCAGCAACGTGACGTGACGACAGAGTATGGGTTCAGGGGTGCTGTGTGACAGCTTGTCACCATTTTGAGCCCGTGTCTGGCTCTAGCTCCTATTTTTCTGATCGAACCCCTATTTCACCTCAAACGGATCATTTAAATGCTTTACAACGTTGGTTTCAGCTGCCCCCGAGCAAACTTGGTGCTAATACCCCAAAACGGGAGACAAAAGCCTCGGAGCTGGACGGAAGCCTCTGCCGAGCATCAGGGTCCAGGTACACGCGCAGAGACAACACAGCCTCTCGAGAATTCCACTCACGGATTAGGCTTACGTTTGCTTTCAGGCTATATTACTAATCCTCTGCTATATATGCATCTGATAAAAGTGCATTTTGTAAAAGACAATTATCAATCTATGATATGCCTTCTGTACAAAAAGAGAAATCAAGTGACCCCCTCATACAAGGGAAAGCACTAGCGATGTAAACACGGTATTAGACTGAGCTAGCCTTTTTTAGAAACACATTCTAGTACCAGAATGTGTCCAATGGACACTGCTTTCCCCCCATGGGAATGCCTGACACTGGAGTGCCACTGCAAACCCCTGGGGAACAGTTCTTCAGAGGGTGCCAATGGCTCCCCTGCCTCGAGGCTCCTAGGGACACGGCTAGGGTCGGTGGAAACGACGGTGCTCTGCAGCGCTGCCCTAACAGACACTACGAGCTAAGAGGAACGGACACAACTTTCTGAGCTTGAACTAGATTACCAAGTACATCTAGTGGCAACAGCATTTCTCTCAGATAGTCTTCTAGGATGGTTTTATGATTTCCTCTTCTCCGAGTGGGATGTTTGCTTAAGTGTGTGGTAGAGTGTATCTTTTGAAAACATGAAAAGTCCTTAAAACATATTAGCAGGTCATTATATTACTGATCCTCATTTTAGTAGAGTTTTAAAATATCCCGAAGGGGGATAAATATTAATCCATCCATTGAATTTCCTTTGCTTTTTTTTTTTTTTTATATTCTGATTTGCACATGTAAAATAATGCACACTTATGAAAGTCTGAACTCCTCTGGTGACCTTGACAAGTCCCAGTCAATTCCTAAAACAGGCAATGGTAAAAATACTGAATGATCTTATACCACATATAGCCTGACAAAAATGCAAAAGACTGTATGAGAAATATCCACATATTGCTGAGGGTCATCTCCCTGGAAACAGCTTCCTTCTGGCCCTTGGGAGGTGGAAAAGCCCCTAAAAGACAAGATAGAAACATTAATTTGTTTTACTGTGGTGGTAGGTCTCCCGAACAAAAGCTGAATATTAGTTTAACTAGAATTTCTGTTGTTGGGTTTTTTAAAGCATTCTTCGACTTCCCTTTGTTCCTGAAGAGAGATCTCATTTGAAATAACAATTTTCAAACTGCTGACCCCTTTCCTGCCTCTGAACATTTGCATTTATTTTCCCCACTTGAGATGCTTCTCCTCATCTCTGTGAATAGCAGGTTTAACTGCATTCTTCCAATATCAGAAAAAACACCATCCATCTCCCTCCCCCGCCCCAAGGACATCACGCTCATCACTACGTTTACTTCCTTCTCGGCACTTTCCATGATCTGTAATGATCCAGATCTATCTTTTCTTTTTGCTACAGACTTGTTTACTGTCTGTCTCGTTCTGGAATATAAACTGCATGAGAGCAGGCACTCTGCCTGCCTTGTTTCCACTGGAACCCTACAGATTTCCATGGCAGCCAGGACACAGGATGTATCAAGTTGATATTAAATATTTTCTGAAATAACATAACTTACACTAATTCCTCTATTTACAAGTTAAATGTTTGCAAAAAGCGGTGGTAAATCACATATTATTTTCAAAAGGCAATATTATTTATGAAATATATCTTAATAATATAAAAAGAAACAAAGTAAACAGATGTCTTTAAATTCTTTTCTGGAAGGGAAGGCTAGACTACTTCGGAGCAATAGTACCTAAGGTCATCTTGATAACACTTCAGCATTTCAAATAGTCTTTGTCCTTGCTGATAATCCCTTTGGGTAAGCTGATTCATGTGGGGATTTGCTTCTCACAAGCAATTTACAGAGAACACTTCCAAGTTGCAAGGTCTATTATACAAATAGCTTTCTTAAAAAAAAGACTTCCATTATTGTTGCTGTAATTTTGCCTAAATATCATAAAGCAAGACATAAAGATTGAAAAAGAAGAGATACTCTCTTCTCTTAATCACCTTGTGCCTTCTTACACATCTATCCTGTTTTATCTTTAAAGAAACTTTGAGAGTAAGACCAAAGATTGTACGTGGTGCAGAAGGATGTCTTGTTCAATGGGTCTTACTAAGAATTCTAAAGACATGCACAGCGTCCAACCCCTGTCATAGAATATGTACTAGTCCACAGCCCCAGAGTCGGAATGTTAGGATCAGGAAGGAATCCTGTTGTGGGTAAAGTGAAAAAAAACCCTAAACACAAAAACAAAGGCATTAATGGTAATTAACAGTATCAGCTTTTGCCCACCATCAGGACTTTGACAGTCTGATTTAAGAGGAACATTAATTCTGAACCAAAAAAATCTAAGTGGGAAGAATATAGCACTTTCTGTTCATCTAAAATCTCATAGCCATCAAAAAAAACTTAAAACAACCTTCTCTTCCTTTTTTATCCTCTTCTTATTGTAAGTTGTAGAAATTAAGTGTACAATATACTTAGTTATTTGTGAAAGCACTTTGGTAATGCCGAGCATTCTACCAATTTTCTTCTTTCCTAACTTCCTTTCTTCCTCCCTCTCTCCTCCTCCCTTCCCCTCCCTTCCTTTCACCGCATTGTAGTTTTCACAGAAGGTAGAGAATATTAAGTAGAGACAAGGGACCTTACGATAAATTGACGTTTTTCTCCCAAGGAGAAAAGTGTAAGGTTGAGTATAAGAAAAGTATAAGTACAAAACTTAAAAAGTAAGATTTATCTCTAATATGTAAAGAAAAGAATAACCACGCATAAAAATGCAGTTCAAAACGATCTCAAACGACTGCAAGACGATGGCATTATTTAAACAATCAAGTAAGTACAATGCCAAATCATAAATGTTATTTGCTATTTCATAAAACAGCCGTGTAACTGTATATGTATATAGTCTTTTGCATACTGGTACCCTCCTGCATTAGTTCCATTTATATAGTTTACTCATCATTTGATCTTGCATATTGCCTGATGAAGTAAAAGCCTGAATACATTTAACACTAACATTGTTCTTATGAATATTCTAAGCTGAAATTCTTAACTGTAGAAATCCTTTGATTCCTTTAGGGTATCTGAAGAATGGAAAAAATGGTTATCTCCCCCAAAGTACATCTTTGGAACTACCACTAACTTCAGAAACCTATGTAATAGGATACTCTGTACCTGTTTCATAAAAATGTGATAAGAGTTCCTCTTTTTCAATAAAACGTTGATAGAGCCAATCAGAGAGGCCATCAGTCTCCAGGGGTACATCTTTAATTGGAAAGATCCTATGAAGAGTTAGAAAAAAAGCAAAAACTACTTTAATTCAGGAATCGAAATCATTCAGAAACACAACTTAGATTTGGTCACTGAAAAGCTGAAGAAAGTTATGGAATGGCCTTTGTTTTTGCCGCTTCTCAGATCATCTTGGTTTTTAAAATTTTGTTGATTACACAACAGAGTTCACTCATTCATTCATTCATTCACTAGCCTATCATATGTTAGGTCCAGCACCAGAAGATGAAAAAATATTAATAAGTTATGCAGTATCTATAAATAATTATTGAGAAATGCCTGTCTTCCTCTGTGGGTTTAAGAAGAAACGGTATTCAGAACAGATGAAGTTTTCAAGTGTAGCTACTTTAGGACACATTTAGAGCAGTCGGATGCTAGGCCGAATGCTGAATAATGCATCTTGGCCATGTTCTTTGGGAGGAGATGTCTGTGAACCAGACAGAATCTGCCTAAATTGGTGCCTTTTCACTAATTAGAGCACAGATATTGGTGTCCTGAAAGGGGCCACCTCTTACTGGAGCACAAATGTGAAGATTCTGTGAATGCGTCCCACCTCAACAGGAAACAGACTGGGATGACTAGTGACCCATAGCTGCTGGATGGGGGATCGAAAAGGGTAGCTGGGTAAATACTATACATTTGCTGACTCTGAAAAGTGTTTGTTTTGTTTTGTTTTGCTGTTTCTTGGTAGGGGGTTCTTCTTTTAAATTTCTTCAAATTTTATTTATTGAGAGAGAGCGTGCATGTGTACACATGCAAGTGGGGTGGGGGGGGAGGGGGAGGGAGGGAGAGAGAGAGAGAGAGAGAGAGAGAGAGAGAGAGAGAGAGAGAGAATCTCAAGCAGGCTCCAGGCTCAGCACAGAGCCCACACAGGGCTGGATCCCATGACCCTGGATGATGACCTGAGCTGAGACCAAGAGTCAGACAGTGAACCAACGAGCCACACAGGGGCCCCTCTTTATTTTATTTTATTTTTTTAAATCAAAAGCATAAAGGTACCCAGTTTTAAAAGTCTGCAAAAAGTTTGTTTGTATGAAAAATAGCAGTCCCTGTCCCTCTGCCCTTTGTTTCTCTCTCCCCAGAGGAATTGATTTTTACCTCTTTTAACCAATTATCTTGATATTTATCACCATGTTTCTTCAGTTTGAGGGCCTATCTACTGACCTCCCCTATGGAAGATGAGGATCAAGCTCCTTTCTTTTTCCACCACACATTCATGTCCTTCCCATCTTCCCAGTGCAATGTGCAGTGATTTTAATTAGCACAGTATTAGACGTTTACATTGTTATAATCAGGTACATATATTCAAAGCTAAGCTCTGTAGTAAATCAAGGCTACTATTCCTTTCCTGCTCAATTTTTGTTCTCCCTGAATTGAGCAATCATATTTTTTTCTCTGAATATGTAACTAATTCAGCCATCAGTTCTTGTCTGTCAATTCTCTAGGTCAGGTCTGCAAACTTTTTCTTTTTTTTTTTTTAAGTTTATTTATTTTGACAGAGATAGAGAGCATGCGCATGTGTGCACAAGTGAAGGAGGGGCAGAGAGAGAAGGAGAAAGAGAGAATCCCAAGCAGGCTCTGCACTGTCAGCACAGAGACCAATGCAGGGCTTGAACTCAAACCATGAGATCATGACCTGAGCCGAAACCAAGAGTCAGGCTCTTAAACTGACTGAACCATCCAGGTGCCCCCACAAACTTTTCCTTAAACGGCCAGATAGAAAATATTTGGACTTTGCAGGCTATATGGTACCTGTTGCAACTATTCAACTCTGCTTTGTAGTGTGAACGTTGCCTTAGGCAATATAGAAATAAATGGGTATAGGGGTATAGTTATGATCAAATAAAATTTTATTTAAAAAACAGGCAGTGCAGGGTGCCTGGGTGGCTCAGTCAGTTAAGCGTCTGACTCTTGATTTTGGCTCATGATCTCTCAGCTCATGGGTTCAAGCCCCGAGTCAGGCTCTGTGCTGTCTCTGTGCTTGGGATTCTCTCTCTCTCCTTCTCTCTGCCCCTCCCTGACTCATGCTGTCTCTGTCTCTCTCAAAATAAATAAACTTAAAAAAAAAAATCAGTTTCAGGAAATCACAGTCTTGATTAAAAATTTTACTTACAAAGCCAAAATATAGTTTTATTTACACAGAAAATAACTTTCCCAACCTTAGTCACCTTTCTGTTCCTCCAAGGATAGTACTACGTTGCTCTAAAGCAGTCATATAGAAGGGTTTTGGTCTATTAAATATTTTAATGGGGTAGGAGATTCTGAGGTCCAGAAACTTCAAGTTTCAGCTTGCTACTATAAAATCCCCTACCAGAATTAGATTTTCTTTTGCTTTGAAAGAACATTTCAAAGCATTTCTTTTGCTTTGAACAAAAAGATGCATTAAAGAACGTCATAACTTTTAAAGAGGAAAAAATACTTGAAATACTTATGCCACATAAAATCATCCCATAGGCTTGTATTTCTTAGCCCTTTCAGTGCTTATACTGCTGAGTAATTGAAAGATCTCTTTCAAATTAAAATTTTTACTTCTGCACTCTCATGTTCTCATATGCCTCACTAAAGTAAGAGACTGAGACTTCGGGGCCGAGATCCCCTTCCACAAACGGTACAGCTTTTATTTTGTTTTGTTTTGTTTGTTTTTAATATTTGGAGAATCTTTGTTCTTTGGGCCCAATTAAAATAATCCCAGAAGGTAGTGTGGCATAGTGACTAAGGGTATAGACTCTGGGATAGATGGCCGGGGGCTGAATTCTGGCTCAACAGCACTTGCCAGCTATGTGACCTGGCAAGAAAATTGTCTAACCTCTGTACGATCTGGTCCCTCCATCTGTAAAATGGGGTTAACAGTATTATGTACCTTACAAAGTTGTTACACATGCGCACTACTGGGCACAGGGGAGTGGCATAACTTGGTATTGGTACTGATGGTGGTGGGGTCATTAAAGGCCGGACCACTCATGGCAAGTAGCTGTGTTTTCCAGCTTTCTGGCTTCAGCAAAAGTTGTAGTGATTAAACTGGACCCAAAGTTGCTATAAGAGTTTGACAGTTCGTGACTATTTTCTTTTCTTTTCTTTTTTAAAGTTTATTTGTTTTGAGGGAGATAGAAATAGCATGAGTAGGGCAGGGGCAGAGAGAGGGGGAGAGAGAGAGAATCCTAACCAGGCTCCATGCTGCCAGTGCAGAGCCCAATGCAGGGCCCAATCCCATGAACAGGAAAATCATGACCTGAGCTGAAACCAAGAGTTGGACACTTAACCAACCAAGCTACCCAGGCACCCCTCCATGACTATTTTCATACGCGTAATACTCTACACATTTTTCACACAGCGTAATACTCTATACATACAGTGTGTGCGTGTGTGTTTCTATACCAGGGAGGCAATCACTGGTATAGCCAGTGATAGTCAGCCTCAAGCCAGTCATGTAAAAAGATAAATGTTGTTACCAAGTATTACAGAGGTGAATTCCTGACAGAGATTCTAAAGATTCTTTTAATATCAATAATGAAATAAATACTCAGAGGAGCAGAGACATGGAGATAAAATTTCAAATGAGGGGTCAGTTCCTTGGCTATTTAAACAAGTTTGTCTTTCCATTTCTTCAAAGGGTAACTCTCTACTCTTTGAATTATAAGAAATTCTCAAAGTAGAAATAATATTCCAAGAATTTTAATGTCTCCTTTCTTCCTCTCCCCATTAAAAAAAAAAAAACTTTCTCTAAGATTTATTTATTTTTGAGAGAGACAGACAGAGAACGAGCAGGGGAGAGGCAGAGAGAGACATACACACAGAATCTGAAGCAGGCTCCCCTCTCCGAGCTGTCAGCACAGAGTTCGACGCAGGGCTTGAACACACAAACTGTGAGATCGTGACCTGAGCCGAAGTCAGAAGCCTAACCGACTGAGCCACCCAGGCGTCCCTTCTCCCCATTTTAACTAAGAATGCAGATCCCTGTGGGGGAAAGTTACATAGGCTGTACAAGCTCCTCAGGCTGTTCTGATAGACTGACCAACCTGCAGTGGACATGGAATCCTACAGAATTTAGCCACTAGGCAAACATATTTCTATGGAAAAATGTTGGCAGTGTTCACCATACAATGCTAAATTCACATTGTCTCATCTGCTACATCTTTGTCCTTGGCTGCAAAAGGCCAAACTCCCCTGTCTCAAGCCACTATCTCTCCTTAAAGTGGGTTTGAAAGGGAGATTTTTTTAAGTCAGTTTGTGAAGTAGCTTTTCCTAGCCTCTTGCCTTGTCTGAGAAGTCTCTTTAGGTACCTATTGTATGAAACAGCCATTTATATTATGAGGACTGAAGGTCTACATCCACCAAGCAAACTTACAACCTTAATTTGCAGGTAGGAAGAGGAATTAACACAAATAATGACTTTTTTTTTTTTTTTTTTTACCTTTTCTATATTTACACTGTTGATTCCTTTTTCTTGTCACTAGAGCTGGTAATACTCTAGTCAATACTGACAACACTGACTGGAGCTGGTAATAATGAGTTTCCTTGTCATTCATTTCTCCTCTTTCTTTAAAAAAAAAACTTTTTTAACGTTTATTTTTTGAGAGACTGAGACAGAGCATGAGTGGGGAGGGAACAGAGAAAAGAGTCACAGATTCCGAGCTGTCAGCACAGAGCCTGATGTGGGTCTCAAACTCACAAACGGTAAGATCATGACCTGAGCTGAAGTCAGATGCTTACCCGATTGAGCCACCCAGGCACCTCTCATTTCTCATCTTTCATGGGGGAAACATTCAATAGTTTACCATTAAGTGTGACATTTACTGAAGATTTTTTTGTAGATACCATTAGTAAGATTAAAGAAATCCCCTTCTATTTCCAGTTTGCTAAAAGTGTTTTCTTTGTTATCATGAATGACAGTTAACACTTCATCAATTGTTTCCATCTATTGACATGTTTTTATAATTTCTTCCTTTATTCTGTTAATGTGATGAATTAAATTGTTTTTTGAATGGTTTTTTTTGACCAATTTTGAATGTTAAACAAAACTTTCATTTGTGGAATATATGTTCTTGGTATGCAATCTGATATGTTTTTTATATATTGCTGGGTTAGTCTTGGATTTATAATCATGGAAGAAATTTGCCTGTAAATTTTCCTTTCTTATAATATCCTTGGTTCAGGTTTTGATATCAGAGTTATATTGGTTTCATAAAACAAGCCCAGAAGTATCCCCTTTTCTATGCTCTGGAAGAATTATACTTAATGTCCTTTTTTGTCCTTTTAGTGACTATAGAATCTGTAGTAATGTCCACTTTTTCATTCCTGATATTGGCAATATGGGCCTTCTTTTTTTCTTGATCAGCCTTGCCAGGAGTCAATTTTATAGTGCTTAAAAAAATTTTTTTTAGTGTTATTCTTTCTACTGTATGTTTTTGATTTCAAGAAATTCTCCTATATTATTATTCCCTGATTTCCACTATCTTTGTATTTAATTTGCTTTTCTTTTTCTAACTTTCCGAGATAGACATTTAGATCGCTGATTTTCAGGTTTTTTTCTTTTCTAACAGAAGGTTTTTAAGGCTATAAATTTTCCTCTTGACACAGATTATGCTATATCCCATAAATTTTTATATTTTCCTTATCATTTCTGTTAAAAATATTTTGTTGTTGTTGAAATTATTTTCTAATTTAACTGTAGTCTCTTAATACACAGTAAACATTAATTATTTCCTAATAATAGATAGAGTCTCATCTTTTGTTATTCTTATTTTTTAACATTTATTTATTTTTTAGAGAGAGACACACACGGGTGCCTGAGCACAAGTTGGGGAGAGACAGGTAGAGAGGGAAACAGAGGGCTCCAATCTAACAGCAGAGAGCCCCATACAGGGCTCAATTCAGAACCATGAGATCATGACCTGAGCTAAATTCACACCCTTAACCAACTGAGCCACCCAGGCACCCCATCATCTTTTGTTATTCTAAACAATGTGGCAATGAAGAACATTATGCAAATGTCCATCCTTATGTGTACAAGTGCATCTACAGGGTAAAATTCCAAAATGAAATTGCTAAGTCATGGCTAAATGTATTAGTAATTTTGAAAAATGTGGCCAAATTGTCTTCATAAAGATTATATCAATTTATATTCCCACCAGCAATTTATGAGAATGCCTCTCATGGAAAGATTTTTAAACTGGAGAATAGCAAAAGTCAGAGGCTCTGCTTTGGAGGATAGCCGGCAATGTTTCACAACCGGGATATGCAAATTTGGGGACATATTCTTGGGGATCCATCTAGGAGTTCTCTTTAAGTATACAGAGCTCTTGTGTTTTCATTTCAATATTAATCTTAATAAAAATATTCTGAATTATACAGGTAATCATCTTTTTACTAAGTACTGCCATTTGACTTCAGTGCCAATGTTTATAGTAACTTTGGCACAACACGGTACTACTTAAAAGGCCAAAAAAGTGAACGGGGGCATACTCAAGAGCAAAATCTATACTTTCACCTCTTAAAATCTGAGAGTTAGCTCTAACTCTCCCTGTGACTTGTAATATCCACTAAAATGAGACAAGAGATGAGTTCTGCCTCTTATAATGGCCGAGGAGCTCACAGGTTCCAGTTATACATTCTGGACAGAACACCAAAAGTAATTAGTAGAGAGCACTGGAGAGTGACTAAAGACAGGCAGATATTGGAGGAGAGTCAACACGGGCAAGGCAGGAACGGTACTGGGCGAGTTTTCCATTTCTTCCAGCTTTTTACCTGAGGGAAATTCCCAGTTAGTGCCACACAGGGAGGCTTAAAATTTAGAGCGGGGAGTCACAACTTCAAGTCTCTGGATGAGCCCTGAGCTATGTATGTATGGGGCAGAGTCCAGGCAGAAGAAAGCCTCACAACTCCAGCCAGCACAGTTCCAGGTACAAGGAAGGTGTGCCCAGGGCCACGCGGGGAATTTAACCGTTCAGGAAAATGTAATCATCTGTTTCCTCCAAATGAGATATCCTTGAGTATTTGGGTTTTTAGGAAAGTTGGTTAACTTCATCCGGAAACTCCAGGAATGTTTTAAAATTAAAAACTTAAAGTTAAAAACTGGGTTTTATTTTTTAACTGAATGGCATTACAAATTACTGACTTTTTACTTTTAGATAATTTAATACTATCTTAACACAGTTTTGCAATATAAGCAACACCCTTTAAACTACTCACTTCTACCACACTGAATAGCAGCCAAATGGTTTGGGGAATTATTTCCATTACTTTTTGACTTATAAAAATATACTATTTCTGTAAATATAAAATCAGGCCTAATCAACCTAAGGGAAACTTAGCAAGAGCCATAGGGCTAAAGAATATCTTGAAATAGTATTTAAAACATCTTTAGGGGCACCTGGGTGGCTCAGTTGGTTAAGCATCCCACTTCAGCTCAGGCCATGATCTCACAGTTTGTGAGTTCAAGCCCCACATCGGGCTCTCTGCTATCAGTGTGGAGCCTGCTTCGGATCCTGTCTCCCTCTCTCTGCTCTTCCCCCGCTCATGTGCCCTTTCTGTCTCTCTCTCAAAAAATAAACATTTTTAAAAAATTTTAAAGCCCCACCTTATAAGGAGAAAAGTGACTAAAAATATGGCTGAATTAAACAGAGGAGTTTGGATTTACCAACTGGACTCTTGAAAGAACTTGGTGATGCTGGTGAAGTATATATTGCTTTAAGTGGGGGTGAGTGTGGAAATGGGGCTGTGTTTTAACAGAAAACCTTCCCTACCATCTGCCTAGAACAGCTTGGACATTCTCTAGGCCTGAGGAGACAGCCAGAAGGGCAGACCAAATGCTCCCTCAAGAGCAATCTACTTTTATTACTCTGTTTGATCACCGTGGGATTAAAATATTAAAACAACTAATCCCCTAATATGGCAAAGTATCAAATGCACTCAATACCAGTCCTCTTGGAATCAAATAAAAGGAGTTCTTGTGGGAAATAAATAAATAAAGAAATAACAGAAATAAATCTTTCCAATACCAGCAGCTATCCAAATTAGAAACTAGCTTCTAATTTTCAAGAAACAAAAATTCTAATCATCAGTAATCCAGAATGTGCTCTTAAAAAAAAAAAAAAAAGTTTATTTATTTATTTTGAGGGAAAGAATGAGCACACAATTGGGGCAGAGGGCAGAGGGGGAGAAATAGAATCCCAAGCAGGCTCCATGCCCAGTGCTGAGCCCAATGTGGGGCTCGAACTCACAAACCCGTGAGATCATGACCTGAGCTGAAACCAAGAGTGCAATGCTTAACCAACCAAGCCACCCAAGCGCCCCCAGAATGTGCTCTTAAATAGAGTATTCTACCAAAATCCATTGAATCAGATTTAAGAGCACTAGACAAATTACACTTGCAAAAAAAGATATAAATAATGCTTAGCAGCTGGCACCTCTATACATTTGTTAGAACATTTGAATTTTCATGGTACCGAGAATCCAAAGTGGGAGCTAGCTAACAAACAACATGGCTAAACCCTCGATTCAGTTATGCCAACTCCAAGTAAGGGAGCTAATAAACACTGAGGAAGATTTTGAGATGCACAGTTCCTGCTTTCAAAAACCTAATAATCTAGCAGAGGGAAAAGTAAACAAATACTCTACTGCCAGAATATGGTCAATGTTGTGTAAGGAATTTAAAGAACTTCTGTGTGACTTTAAAGGAAGGGGGTGTGTTGTCTACTTATGGCACAGGATACGTGGAAATGGCCTCACTTCAGTTGGCCTAAAAAAGTAATTAGGATTTAAAAAAATTTTTTTAGTTGTTAACAAAGTAACAATATGCATATAGTTTTCAAGAGTCAGAGTACTCCAAGGTTCACATGAAAAATAATAGGCCTATTTTTTCCCTACTGAGATACCTGTTTCTCAGATACAGCCCTTTTCAATTTTCTTTTGCCATTTACCTCCATCTTGCTTATAAACATGCTGCTACCACTATTTCTAGATTATCCAACTTCAAATTTATTCACTGACTTCCTACTATGGAAGAAGGATTTGGCTCTCTTCCCCTTTGTCCTCTTCCCCTTCAGCTTCTTCCTCCTCTTCTCCTACACAGTTAATAATTCCTTCTCAGTGCCAACTCTGTCCCTTGTAACTATGCTTATTAGTTTACATTCTATGTATTTTCTCATGTGTCTATGGCCTCTATTAGACTGTGCTGTCCTCATCGTTGCATACCTGGTGCGTAAATCAGTGCCCAATCCTTTGTGGGAACTCGAGCTTGCTGAACTGACTTAAAATGAAAGTAATCTGCCACTATAAAACTTACGAGGTGCCATGTGTAGACAGCCATCAGTACCATGGGTGTAGTTAAGTGACACCCACCAGGACGGGTGTGATAAGAATAACTCAGAAATGCAGAAACTGCTTGTCACCAAAAGCAGATTTATGGATAAGAACAGGCAACTGCCAAATTGAACATATCAGAGTATCTCCCAGCATTCAAGTTCCAGAAGTTTTGCTTTGAGCCACTGTCCTGAGGTAAGCTGCTCAAGCCTTCACCCTCAACATGCTAAAATGTAATATTTATAGCTTCCCCCTGAATCCACTAGCAACGTTAAAAAAAAAACCCTCAGTTATCTGAAAACAGAACTTAGTAACTCAGATATAAACTTGTACCCACTTTAATACATGGATAAACCAAGGCTCTAAGGCAGCAAATGTAGGGTCATATAGGAGAGAATTTCAAGTGACTTTAACGTTTACGTAGAAGGAGAGAAGGCAAATAGCACATGGGCCACTGCTTCCTTTCATAGTCAGGAAAAATTCAGCCTGGGACCCCTTCTCCTTGAGCCCTGCTCCTTGTAATAATCAAAACTATAGCAAACCAACATGCCACGTGAAGGTATAAACAATGAAGTGGCATTGTTTAGAACTCAAATTTATTTATATCTTTATTCACGTTGTATCTTTTGAGACACAGTAAGATGCTTAATAAATGCTTGCTGAGTGAACTGAACTATCAAGTAAGCAAAACACGACACTGGTATATTTGCTTAAGAGAATCACACTATTACACTTTCCATGAGTCTAATAACTTAAAAATTTACTGTTAAGGCTATTTTT
This sequence comes from Panthera onca, assembly GCF_046562875.1. Classification (NCBI taxonomy): domain Eukaryota; kingdom Metazoa; phylum Chordata; class Mammalia; order Carnivora; family Felidae; genus Panthera; species Panthera onca. The sequence goes on along the minus strand of NC_138355.1, from coordinate 34,296,698 downwards.
TTTAAGAGCAGTTTAAGGTTCACAGAAAAATTGAGGGGAAGGCACAGAGAATTCTCCCTGTCTCTCTAATGACTTTTTAAAACTTTTTTTTTAAGCTTATTTATTTTGAAATAAAGAGGGGAGGGAGGGGCAGAGAGAGAGAGAGAGAGAGAGAGAGAGAGAGGGAATCCCACGCAGGCTCCACGCTGTCAGCACAGAGCCCAATGCAGGGCTCAATCTCATAAACCGTGAGATCACGACCTGAGCCGAAACCAAGAGTTGGATGCTTAACCGACTGAGCCACCCAGGTGCCCCGACTTTTTAAAACTTTTAATCTTGAAATAATTTCACAAAAAAATTTGTAAAAATAGTACAAAGAATTCACATATATGCTTCATTCAGATTCCCCAAATATCAGTATTTCCCACATTTGCTTTATGTTAACATTCCTTCTCTCTATATATATCTTTCTGACACATATACATATGAGTTTTCAACTTTTGAGAGTAAATTAGTGTCCCCTAAATACTTCCATGTGTATTTTCTAAATACAAGGGCAGTCTCTTACATAACCATAATGGAATGATCAAAATCAGATTAACACTGATACAATATTATTATCTAATCTAAAATCTACAAACTTCATTCAAATCATGCCAATTGTCCCACTAATGTTTATAACAAAACAAAAATAAAAAGGAAAAAGGAAAAAGAAGGTATCATGCTGTAGGAAGAGGAATATAGCAGTAAAATAAGTAAAACAGACTGAAGATGGAACCAATATCAATAAAGGGAATATTTAACAAGAAAATACACTCCAAGTAAAAGGTAATGAGGCCTGAACTAGTCTGTGGTATTTAGATTAAAAAAAAAAAAAAAATAGAAACATCGCAGAGGTTTCCTTCATAGGAATTGGTAGCTGAATTTGAGGTGCAGAATTAAATTAAAAACTAGAAGGGTCAAAGAAATTCAAAATTTTCATTCTGGGTGAGGGCAGAATGATATCAGCATAAATCCCACTTAGACATCCAGGAGAAACAAGTTTGTGTGAAGGAAAGTGAGTTCAGTGTTAGAAATACCAGGCTTGCAGAAACAACAACTTGTTATCCCAGTAAGGAGAGTGAAATGAGGGTCTGGAACTTGGTAGAAGGGCTGAGAACTAGCAGTAAGACTCTAGAGGGGCTGTTTCTATTTACTCTACTATGAACTCAACCTCCACAGACAAAAGAGGGCTAAAAACAGGATCCTGGAGAAGTCTATATTTAAGCAATTTGTCACTCTGTGTGTGTGTGTGTGTGTGTGTGTGTGTGTGTGTGTGTGTGTGTGTGATCCTGCATTAAATGAGTGGTTAGACAAAAAGACCTAGCTAGCCCTGCCACTTCTCAGAATCAACTGACTTCAAGTAACTAAAAGATAGTGATCTTCAGTGAGAGTTATGCTTAACCATTATTCAATCAAAAATTAAATGCTAAGAATTTTTTTTATTTTGGGAATATAATATTTCTAACAACACTAAATTAACCGTTAGAAAACAAAAATAGTTTCTGAATACCAGTGGCAGTCACTGTGCTTGATCCTGAAGAGGCCAGGGAGGTGGGGAGAGGGCTCTTCATTTCCAAAGCTCATCCTAGTTCTCCAAATCATATTATGTCCAGATTCACGTACTGAAAATAACTTAGTAAATTAGATTTATAGGTTTTGGTTTTTGATCTCAACTATGTCAACAGTACAAAATTTCTTCCATGTATAACTTTTTATCAATATTTGCGAAGAAATTAAGTCTATCTTCTAAGTAGAGGATGAAGATTTTATCTCACTTGAAATGATGGTTCACCTCTTTCAAATTTCAACCTCATTACAGAAATACAGAATTCAACCCACAATTCAGTCAAAATTCAATTAAGACCAATGCCTCTGGCATCCTAAATGCTGCCAAACTAAAATGTTTTCTTTTCTTAAAGGAAAGGGGGGAGGGGAAACCTGTGGGTACAGAAAAGAATGGACTTGTGGGTGGTGAACATTAATAAAAACAGCCAAGCAGAACTAAAAAGTTGAAGACTGAATTTAATGTGTAACTTTCCATTTTCCAACTAGAAGTTCTGAACAGTGACTGAAGACAAAAATGTCCATGCTTTTCCAGGGAGAGGCTAGGATACAGAGACAAAGCAACAGAAAACAAGAGGTGAGAAGAAAAGCAGACAGGAAGAAGAAGAGAATTATTAGACACAGCAGAAGTAGGGGTGAAATGAACAATAATTCTAAGCAAGGATAGAGAAAACCCTAGCATAAAAAAAAGTAAAGACAGGGGCGCCTGGGTGGCTTAGTTGGTTAAGCGTCTGACTTCATCTCAGGTTATGATCTCACAGTTTTTGAGTTGGAGCCTCGCGTCAGGCTCTGTGGAGCCTGAAGCCTAGAGCCTGCTTCAGATTCTGTGTCTCCCCCTCTTTCTGCCCCTCCCCAGATCGCACTCTGTCTCTCTCTCAAATATAAATAAACATTAAGAAAAAATGTAAAAAAAAAAAAAAAAAAAAAGAAAAACTAAAGACAAGACACTATTTCCTTCTGCTAGGAAAAAAGAAAGCCTAATTTTAGCTCAAGAGGCACTCTTATCACCTCACTCCCAGATGGGTAATTTGGGGGCTGGGGCAGAGGGTGGTAAACCTCTAAGGGTGCATCATTAGTACCTAAGTGTGTATCACTTAGGCGTGAACTACTTTAGACTTACAGTTACTGGGAAAAGGTGACCTGGAATTTGGTCCCCATTATGTTAAATGACTGATTTTCACCATATTAATTTTATCCTACTTTCTTCCAACTTTTACACCAAAAATATATTATAGAAATTTAAGCCTCTTAAAGTTCACTTTTAAATTACGGATAAAGCACTAGAATATGAAAATCTAGACTATACGAGTATTTCAATATGCCGGATTTAAAGGGGTAAAATCTATTTAGCATCTATTAAATTATATATATATATTTTAACTTATTTAAATGTTTATTTATTTTTGAGAGAGAGAGGGAGAGACAGAGTGTGAGCGGGGGAAACACAGAAAAAGAGACACAAAAGCCAAAGCAGGGCTCAAACTCACAAACTGTGAGATCATGACCTGAGCCGAAGTTGGATGCTTAACTGACTGAGCCACCCAAGTGCCCTAAATGATATTTATTTTACATGTGAACTTATTAAATACTTATAACTACCTGATGAAAATGCGTTCGTTGAAATTATGCAAAGGACTATTAGACCAAAATCCTAAATTCTACAGGCAATTTCTTTTTTTGATTAGGTTTTAAATTGAAGAATTAATACACTCACGTTGTAAAAAAAAACTTCAAATACTATAATGAGAAGAAAGATCCCTCCCCACCAGAGGCGTTGTCTGTCCACAGTTGAATAGCAACTCCATGGTAGGTCACTATATGTGATATAAAACCAATGGTCTCAAACCACTTCATTTGTTGAATAATCTGTTCATGTTCCTCTGATAAGTGATACTTACTAAATCATATAGAAGTTCCAAAATAAGTCTGGATTTTTAAATCTTTCCATTGATCTGGCCCTGCCCTCATAATTACATTAAACCCTGACATCTGGTAGGAAGTATTCCTCTGTTTCTTTCGTCTTCGAACTACCTTAGCTATGTTCCGTTATCTCTGCTCTCTCAAATGAACTTTAGAACAATCTTGTCAAGTTTCCAGAAAAACCCTCTTGTAACTGTAATTATGTTAAATTTATTGATTAATTTGGGAGAACTGACATCTTTGTAATTTTGAGTCTTCCCCTCTATGAGCACAGTCTCTCTTTCCATTTATTCAGGTCTTTTATGTTCTTCAATGAAGTTTTATATTTTTTCTTCATAAAAAATAAACATTATACATTTTTTCGTTAAGTTTTATTGCTAGGTACTTTATAGTCTTGCTTCTGGGAAGAGTATGTTTTTAAAAAATTGTATTTCCTATTTATTGCCAAGATAAGGGATACCAATGATTTTTCTGTAGTGATTTTATATGAAGATTACTGAACTCTATAAACAGATGGTCAACTCAAGTCTCTTGGGTTTTCTACGTAGACTTTTGTGATGGTTAACTTTACATGTCAACTTGACCAGGATAAGGAATGCCCAGATAGCTGGTAAACATTATTTCTGGGTGTGTCTAGAAGAGATTAACATTTGAATCAGTAGATTTAGTAAAGAAGATTTGATTGATGCCCCCATCAATGCAGATGGGCATCACACAATCCATTGAAGGTCTGAATAGAACAAAGTGGAAGAAGGGTGAGTCTGCTCTCTCTGCTTGAGCTTAGCTGTCTTTTCCCGACCTAGAGACATTAGTGGTCCTGCTTCTTGGGCTTTCAGACTCAGATAGGTACTTACACCATCAGCCTCTCCTGCCCTCCCTTTCGCAGACCTCGGGACTCAGACAGAATTTTCCACTTGATTTGGTGGTTCTTCAGCTTGCAGACAACAGATTATGGGACTGCTCTGACTCCACAGTCATGAAAGCCATTCCTAAATTGAACCTCATCTTACAGATCACTCTGTATATCCTCTTGGTTCTATTTCCCTGAAGAAATCCTGACTAAAACAACTACCAGTCATCCCAGTGGATGATATATAGTTCATTGTTCAATTAAGTTTAGAACATTTCCAACACCTTTATAGTTTGGGACACAGGGAAAAACCCTTTTTAATGGTTCATGAAATAATACAAGGCTATGAACCTTCATATAAGATTACTAGGAGGGTATTTTAGGCAAAATTGATACTTGTTATGTGTTACATGCCAGAAGAGGCCCCAATTCTAAATTGAAGTTCCTAACATCACGGGGTTAAAGGGATGGAATGAGGAAGTATAATTTTTTCCTGAAAGCATTGGATGTATTTTTTTTTGAAGTTTTTTAGCTAATAAAAGCATTCAAAAATCATTTCTGACAACCAGACATTTTATGCATCCTGATGGAAATAAGTATCACTATTTATGAAGCATTTCTTATCAAGCAAATTCAAACTTCAATCTGATGAAGTTTTAGTCCCTACCCCCCAATTAACAGGAAACAGAAGGGACAGAGAAATACACAGGATACAATCAGCAAAATAAAAATTGTAGCCAGCCTGCAGGGCAAATAATCTGGTACCCTCAAAAATAAACTACAAGGACAAGAAAAAAGAAAGAGAGGGGGAATCAGTAAATAAAAAGAAACATAAGAGATATATTGACCAATTATAATCTAATTGAATCCAAACTGTTTTTAAAAAATCACTTCTGAGGGGCGCCTGGGTGGCTCAGTCGGTTCAGCATCCGACTTCAGCTCGGGTCATGATCTCACAGTCTGTGAGTTCGAGCCCGTGTCGGGCTCTGTGCTGACAACTCAGAGCCCGGAGCCTGTTTCAGATTCTGTGTCTCCCTCTCTCTCTGACCCTCCCCTGTTCATGCTTTGTCTCTCTCTCTGTCTCAAAAATAAATAAACGTTAAAATAAATAAATAAATAAATAAATAAATAAATAAAAAATAAAAAATCACTTATGAGATAATTCAGAAAAATTGACAATTGTCTAGATATCTGATGGTATTAAGGAACTGTTATTAACACTTTTAGGTATGATACTATGTAATTTTTTTTTACAAAAGAACTCTTATATTTTAGAGAATATGTAATGAAATATTTACAAATGAAATGATAGGATATTTGAGACTTGCTTCAAAATATTCCAGCGGGTTCTGGGAAATAGCATAGGGAAAACAACATTCCCCATAAGAGCAGGATAGGTACCTGGGCTGAATTTATAGGTTTGATATTTTCCATAAGAAAAGTTTTAGAGAGAAAAACTATTTCTGAAATTATAGCCTCTAACTTATAAAACTTATAAAAACTTGTGATTTTTAAATTTTGTTGTTTTAGGAAGTAAGGAAAAAAAACAGAAAGGAAAACCAGAATCACAAATATATTAGGTTTATGCATAAAATTACCAAAATAATATACTGTTTTTGTATGTCGGTAATTTTTCTCATACACTTTTCCCTCATCTCTCTGACAATCACTTTCCCCATTCAGATGTAACTTTAATAATACTCTCCAAGCTAACATCAGAAATAACAGGTTAAAAATATCTACTATAAAAGGAATCTAAAACATGGGGTGGAGGGAGCTATAAGTAAGTACTAATATATTCAGCATGGCATTATTAAAAGTCAAGAATAAAATCTGACAAGTCTATGACTAATAGGGAAATGGGTCATTAAATGTATATACTATGTAGGATTTTGGAAAGGCACTAAAAATGTAAAGACTTTATAACAATATTTTAAAATACTTACAAAATTTATAATCGTAACACCTAGTACATAGGAAGTATGGGTACAATGTTCATTAAAATGCTCTATGAAAAAGTAGCATACAAATAACTTTTATGCCTATTACAGCTACAGCTACATTAAAAACATACATAAAAACAAATATTAAAGGGAAATATAAAAAGGGAATTTTATGGGAGCATGCTGGAACAGCATCTTCCCTCTATGAAATATTTCCCATAGTTGCAAACTTTTATTTCTGAAAATAATTTTAATGTTTTACAAAGTACATAACAGAAGGCATCTAACAGCATTAGAGAAATGTACTCCTTTAACCCTCCCAATCTAAAATATTATCATTTCAACATGTCATCAACAAAAATCATTAATGAGATATTTCAGATTCCTTTTTCCTCCTAGTTGTTGAAATTCAGTGTGTATTTTACACTTAAAAAACATCTCAAATCAGACTAGCCACATTTTAGGGGCTCAACAGTCACATGTGGCTAGTGGCTGCTATAACTGGACAGTGCATGTCTAGACAGCATAAACTTTAGCCTTCATACATTCATAAGTATTGCATTTCTACTGTATGCCAGCATTGCTCTGGGAATTGTGAAACAAGACAGATGAAGTATCTGCTCTCACGGGGGTTCAGTTCTAGATGTGGAAGACAGACAGCCATGAGCAAACCAGTAAGATTTCTAACAGCGATTGAATGCTTAAAGATGTTAGCTTCACCCTAATCTTTGTTTCATGGCAGTGGATTGTACTATCAGATTGCAGGATTATATACGTATTTCATACGTATGAAACCTGAGGGCTAAATAATATATAACATTTCAAGTGTATCACACTTGAAAAAGTTAAAGGTGATGACTTTGACATATATACTGGAAGAGGTGATCTCTATACTGCTAATGAGATTGTAATCTGATGTCACCACTTTGAGAGCTATTTGACTCTACGCAATAAAGGTAAAAATGTGCATACCCTATGATCTGGCACTTCTACCGCTGGGCGGAGACACATCCTACTTTAACTCTCACAAGTACATGCTTAGTGAAAGAGGTATAAAAATGTTCATTCAACATTGTTTATTATAGTAGCAAAAATACTGAAGAAACAAGTATCCAGCAGTAGGAGAATGAACAGATGATGTGTGACAATCATATCATGGGAACAGAATAGCGTGTTAACAGTTCAAATAAATGAAAGGGAACCATAAATGTAAAAACAAAAAGATCTAGGAAATAATACAGAGTGGAAAAAATACATGTTGTAAAATGATAAACTACATATGATTGTATACATTTTTAATAACATACAGAACATTATATGTTATAAATGTCTCTGTGTAATAACATTAGGACAGGAAGGTTACACACAAATTACAGTAGTGGCTTTGATAGTGGGAGAGAAGGGGTATGGAACTGGAAAGGGAAATAATGGCAAGATTTCGTTTTTAAGTAATCTTTACACACAGTGTGGAGCTTGAACTCACAACCCTGAGATCAAGAGTTGCAGGCTCTACTGACTGAACCAGCCAGGCACCCCTAGTGAACATATTTTCTTAAAAAATATTAATTAGTCAAATAATCATTTTCTGAATGAATTCCCTCCCTCCAAAACCAAAAGTAAGTTCCTGCTCAAAGTCCTTAATTGGATGTCTTCTCCAAAGTAACCAAAATTCCAATCAAATAAGACGTGAAAGCAACACCTTTTAAAATTTTTAAAATAAAAATATAAACTACTTCTGCACAAGAGGATCATTTTCTCTAACTCAATGTCTTATTTTTGGAGTGAAGACATTTATATTAAGGATATAGATTACTTTTGCTTTTATCCTTATAAACATTCAATCCCTGTAGTTAAAATCTAATCATGTTTAATTTTCCTATTAAGTTCTTAACGGCAGCACACTGTGCCAATTACTTCTTTAATAGGAATAAGCTGTCTTCCAGTGTGACAGTAATAACATAAAAGGGAAAGTGGGAGGAAAAAATGTTCCCTCAAATGTTTCTCATAATTAAGCCTTAGTTCCTTTTTTAAAACAAGCATTACTTTTGAAAAAGATCAATAATGTGGTTGTATGCATACTAATAAAAAATATTCCCCTGGTTAAATAATACATAATACTGGAAAGTAAGGAATAAGAAAGGACCTCTTTTCTCTTAAAATAATAAGTGGCTTAGATGGGGAAGGAACACTAATTTACTAACACTGGATTTGACAATAGTCCATACACGTTATATACCTTAATAATGGCACTTTGCATTTGTAAGGTGCTTTATGGTTTTTAAAAAACTTTTTAATCAGTATATCATTTGGTGCTTAAACAATGCACTCACTGAAGCTGGGGCAACCTCTAGCCAGTAAGGTCCTACGATGGTTTGCCTGAGGAGCTACGTGTGCATTGGGTTTAATTAGCAAAATGGTCTGGGTAATTAGTTACCACTTACTGCAAATTTTCTAAGGAATTAGCTCCAAACATTTGCCTTAAAAGTTTGACTTCTGACAGATAACAACACTATTTGTAAGATGGGATCTAACATATAACCATGTCACAAATTTGTACTTTCTCATTTATGTGGTATTTTAGGAAAGTATTTTATAACATATAGTAACATACATGTTTAGGGTTTGTCTCTTCCAGAAATCCTAAAAGTTTACATATAAACCCAAGAAGAAGTGAATGGACAATGTAGAAAACTGCTCTTGGGAAAAAAATAGTTTATTTCAGAACATTTAAAATAAGCTATTGCACTCTTATGCTTTTTCCTAAGCATCAATACAGAAACTTAAAACCTAGAAGAATGTTCTGCCGTACATTCTGGTAATCTAGATAGTCTTTTCTTATTTAAATAAAGACTAAATGTTTTCTAAGTATTTGGTTTTACTAATACATTATGACTGGAATCACTCTGAAGGAGAAAATGCCTTTTTTAAAAAAAGTTTCGGGGTGCCTGGGTGGCTCAGTCGGTTAAGCGGCCAACTTTGGCTCAGCTCATGATCTCGCGGTCAGTGAGCTCAAGCCCCGCGTCGGGCTCTGTGCTGACCGCTCAGAGCCTGGAGCCTGTTTCAGATTCTGTGTCTCCCTCTCTCTCTGCCCCTCCCCTGCTCATGCTCTGTCTCTCTCTGTCTCAAAAATAAATAAACGTTAAAAAAAAAAAGTTTTATTTACTTAAGTAATCTCTAAATCAACGTGGGGCTCAAACTCATGACCCTGAGATGGAGTCAAGTGCCCCTCTGACTGAACCAGCCATGCGACCCCCAAAATGCCTTTTTTTGCTCAGAAATCTCCCTACACCTGTATATTCCAATGAGGTATAGACGAGGCAGCAGAATTTACCTGGCAGCCTTGATAATAATTTCCAAGAAAAGAAATGTATCAAAGAAATAAAAAGTGGCCCAACTACTGATTAATGTTAACTAAGTGATGACAATCAATGATGACAAGTAAATTCTGATGGTCAGGAATGTTACAGTGTTCTAAGACTACCCCAGTCACCCAGAGGCACAGATGTATCACACGGGAAAGGACAGTTGCTGTCCTCCATGAAATATACCTAAAATGTGGTAAAAGTACCTCATAAATACAGAAACTTATTACAGACTTAGTGGTTACTGATGGTTAAAGTTTTCCTTAACCTATTTATATTTTCAACTGGTAGTTTCTCTTGGAATTATGTTTCATTTAATTATTACCAACCCCAAATTTGCTTTGATTTGATCTAAAATGGTCTTTTAAGTGGTAGTCGTGTTGTAGGATTTATATATACAGTATTAGGTATTTTCATAACTTTCTACCAGCCGTATTATTTCTTTTAAAATAGAGCAATTAAAATACACTCAATACTCTAAGTGGCATCTGATAAATGCTGAGCAGAATGGAATAATTATTTTTGACTCTCACATGTATACCCTAGATCACACTGAAAAAAACTAGCAATGGTACCAACTTGCCCAGCTACACCATAATCTCAAGTAATCATTTCAATTAAATTCTCTAAGACTGATGTGGTGCTTTATTAAAAGAAAAAGTCAGCTGGAGCTAGGAAGAAAATAAATACTTTCTAAATGATATGAAACAAAATTGGCTTGTACATATGGCTTAATAGAAAAGTTCTGGAAAAATTATGCTAAATTTCAGGGAAAAAGTACATTAACTAATAATTTTAAAATCTGCCTATACAGTTTCCTGAGCACCTTTTCCATCTCTCTAGGCACCTGTTCCCTGCTTTAAGTAGTCAGCGCTGTTTAGTTTTTCTTGCCAACCACCCCACAGTAAAAGAGAAAGATTTAACTTCAGTTATTTACATTATTCACATTTGTAAATACGTGATTTCCAATGTCGCATTTTAAGTCTCTTATTCTAACTGGAAACATCTCATCCTTGTTTAAAACTTTTAAAATATAACCAAACAACTGGAGTGTTGGAACAAAAACCAATCTTTCTGAGAACAGGAAAAAAAAAATGAGTAAGGAGTACCATGTTTGTTTAAATTTATTTTAATTTCTATGGTGTTATTCCCGCCAGGAAAACTCCATGATAAACAATAAACAGTTTATTTTAGAATTGAGAAAACTGGAGGCGGGGGGGACAACTCCCCCCCAAAACCCCAACCAAAACAAAAAGCCAATCTTTCTTTCCCTATCTCCCAGGGTGTCCAGATGGCCTTGAACAATACAGGCGGAGACCTAGTCAACCCGTGGGTGATAGAGATTTGTCCCTGGCAGCTGCCACAGACATGGCCCACATCCCTTCTCACAAGCTTCTTGCAAATCTCAAAACTATCCTGATGCCAAGACACCTCACTCTTTCTTGCCCCTTTCACTTCCCCTCTCTTTCCCATCTGAACTTAAGTCCTTCCCTTTTCCTAACACTGGTTAGACAATAAATTTTTTTTAGTAAATTTCTGTAAAGAACAGTGTATCTCTCAGGGTGTCTGGGTGGCTCGGTTGGTTAAGCGTCTGACTTTGGCTCAGGTCATGATCTCACAGTTTGTGAGTTTTAGCCCCATGTCTGGCTCTGTGCTGACAGTGTGGTCATGTGCTGATAGCTCAAAGCCTGCTCCAGATTTTGTCTCCATTTCTCTCTGCCCCTCCCCAGCTCACATACTGTCTCTCTCTCTCAAATATAAATAAACATAAAAAAAAAAAACAACCCAACAGTATATCTTTTTACCTGTCACGAGACTCCTAGGGTGTGTGTGTGTGTGTGTGTGTGTGTGTGTGTGTGTGTGTGTATAAATAAATAACTGGGCATGATGTGTATTGTAATTACTATTTCAGGATATGGTTCTGTATCATGATTTCATCTCTGCTAATCTAATATTTTAGAATTTTCTTTATTATTTCTATGTCGGTAATAAAATTTCTATAGTCAAATATACTTCTGAGAAGCTTCACTTTTATCAACAGAAGTATTTTTCTGTATCAAACTAACCATCCCACCTCTTCTATTTACTATTTGGTTTTGATCTCTAAATCAGGGGTCATTAATCTTTTTTTAAACCCGTAATCTATATTGAGACTAGACTGAAATCTGTGAAGCTTCTCTGCAGAAAACTGCACACATCTTGAACATTTTGTATAGAGAAGGAGTTGAAAAATTCAAAATTCTCTGAGGTCAGATGGTAGCTGCACTTGTGGTGAGGATAATGTAGAGAGAAGCTGGATCACCGTGGTATATACCGGGAGCTAACGTAACACTGTATGTCTGTCAAGTATACTCAAAAATTTTTTTTTTAATTAAAACAACATCTAGGGCGCCTGGGTGACTCAGTTGGTTGGGTGTCCCACTTTTGGTTTCAGCTTAGGTCATGAACTCACAGTTCGAGTTTGAGCCCTGCGTCAGGCTCTGTGCTGACAGTGTGGAGCCTGCTTGGAATTCTCTCTCTCCCCCTCTCTCTGCCCCTCCCCCCTCACTTGATCTAACTGTCTCTCTCTCTCAAAATAAATAAATACAAAAAATTAAAACAACATCTGATTTTGAAGGCAAAAAAGAAAAGTTCTCAGGTTCATCCATGAGACCCACAGTTAAGAACTCCTGCTTCAAGTGAATTTCAGGACCTTGCACTTACTTCTGGTAAAATAATTTTGCTAAAAATTGACATTTCTTGAATTTCTAAGATCCCTTATTATTCCATTCATATTTTAATCCATAAAATAAAACTGTTTTCTACTTACTGGTTAAAAAAGAAAGCAGGGTGAACTATAATAGAATGACTCTGTAATTAATGTTTTCTTCCTTGTCTCAGTTCCTTTTGGGTATGATGTGCTAGGAAGATCTACATATATCTGACTCAAATACAATCTACACATGTCCAGAACATACACCCAACAGTCATGTATTTTTGCTTGGGCATCAGAATTGAGCTTCATTTATAGATTACAATTTAAAAGTTTATTGAAGGCTAGATAAGCCTCTTCTATATGAAAATAAAACCGTTCCTGGAGAAATTCTTTCAGGGCCTGGCACACTGCCTTATATATAGTAAGTGCTCTGTAAGTAAAATGGACAACACATGTGAAATGTAGTCAGTACAGTTCTCAAGAATTACTTCTTATCTTACACATGAACTTCATAATTTGGCAACGTTAAGTCACTCAGTGGACTCAACTGTAATTTTATAGTCCTCTCTTACACACCAAAAACGCAAATTGTAACATTTAATTTTAAGTTTTAAAATTTTAGTTTCAAATTATTCCAAATTTGTACTTCTATGTGTAAAACTATGATGGTTTATCTATATGAAAACATGTACCTATCTACTTGCAGTGAGTATGTAATTTGAGTAGTTTTCCGCTTGAATTGAGGGCTTTTGTGGCAATTGTGATCTTTCAGTGGACCAACTGCTCAGTTTGTAACTTAGCTGCCATGGGTTGAGTGAGATCTTTGGCCAGGAAATACAGTAAAGATAAATGGCTTATAAAGCGGTCAAATCTATCCAAGCCTCATCAGCATCATGCTTTGATATAAATACCTACACATATTTGCATGATACTCTTTTTTAAAAAGCAATCTACTTTTAAAAATCTCAAGAAGCTGCAATATTCAATAAATGTTTTTGCTGTTGTTTATGCAAATGAACATGTTAAAATGTTAAATATTAAAATACTAAAAATTTTAAAGTATAAGTTTCAGCTAAATTCTCAATTTAATCATTTGGAAAATCTTATGTGATTTAATGACTTAAAAACAAATTTCATTTCTATTCATACAAATCTGCTTTGCCCAAATGAGTATATATTTATGTTTGATGTTTGCCCTTATCACCCTTGCTCAGAGTGTCAGGCCATCAAGTAATCATAGTGCCTCTAGAATACCATTTTGAGAGACTTTTATCACTCAGTGAAAATAACTACTTCAAATGATATTTTCATATTAAAAATTCAGCATAAGAATGATTTTGAGCCAACTATTTTCACTATTGATTAAAAATTTAATTTTAAAACACTGCTTGAGATAATACTTTAAGTTGGATATATGCTGAGTACTAACACAAAACTCGTACCTGTAATGTACATGTGTGACTGTTGGTTTCCTGTATCCAAGGATCCAGGTTTGAATATCTATGGGTTCAGCTTTGGGATAAGCTATAGTTGTATCTATTATCCACTGGAGGCCTTTTGACTTGCTCTCTGAGGACAAAACAAAACAAAACAAAAACACTTAAAATTAGATCAATTTTTACATTATTTACAGCAAATAATATAGTATAAGTAAAGCATACTGATGTATCTTTTGCTTTAAGAAAACAGATGAACTTTGGTTGTTACTGTTTTATATGATATAAGGATGTATCATTTAGTGTATCATCTTCATTTAGGATGAAACCAAGCATTTCCTAATATATTATAAAATGGCTGAATCTCAAACAAATTAACAAATAACAGAGCACTATTATTTATTGGACATGCACCATTCAAGCATTCAATACAATTACTTACTATCAAAGTCTAATTTATATTTTATCAGTCATAAGAACTGGCCTATCAAAAAGTCAGAAGCTAAGGTATCACACCACAAAAGTAAAAAAAAAAAAAAAAAAAGTAAAAGTAAAAAAAAAAAATTAATAAATACTGGAATAAGGTCCCAAATTAAGCATTTTAGTGTCACACGATTGTCAGTTGCTGTTTTTATTTAACACAAACTCCTCCCATTTTAGCAGGAGTTCTATACAAATAAAGCAATAAAGCTGTCCACCCTTTGGTAGGTACAACAGGTAACTGCTATTGTGAGAGGCAGTAAGAAAGTTCTGTTCACTTTGGTCCTCTGCATGCTGCTTTTATTCCCCGCATGGAGTTAGAGCAAGAATTGAGAGATGAATCTTCCCAGAGAGTACAGATAGCCAGACTTGTGTGATAGTCTGTCCTTTGTTTGAAGTATTTAAGAGATCTCTAAAAAAATAAAACTTAAACATAAGACTAAATGTGCATTAAGAATTAATGATATTTTACTTGTGTATATCAAATAGCTAAAAGCTGACCTTTGAGTTAAAAAAATTTTTTTGATAATATTCTGAAGGGGAAAAATACCCATAAAAATAGGTTTAAAAAAAAGAAAAGAAAGAAAAGAAAGGGCACCTGGGTGGCTCAGTTGGTTGAGAATCCAATTCTTGATTTCAGGTCAGGTTATAATCTCATGGTCATGAGATCAAGGCCCACGTTGGGCTCCACGCTGAGCATGGGGCCTGACTGGGATTCTCTCTCTCCCTCTCTTTTCTGCCCCTTCCATGCTCATGCTCTCCCTCCCACTTTTTCAAAAAATAAACTATCAAAAAAAGGGTTTAAACAAAAATTAGGTAAAATAATAATAATGTTTAAGTAACCTATTGGTAAAGGAACAGAGTATTTATGTAAGGAAACACATTTTAACAAGTTACCAATGATGTACATGCTGAAATGATTAGGAGTAAAGTATATACTGATGTCTGTAACTTACTTTGAGTGCATTAAAAAAAAGAAGATGGACTAATGGATGGATAGAAAGGTAGAAAAAGACAGGATAAAGTAAATATAGCAAAATGTTAATTACAGAATCTATTTGGCCAGCTAGTGGTATATGTGCTGCCGAAGCAAGCACTCAGCTAGTGGATATTAACTACAACATTCAGCTTTTGTGGATGCTTAAAAAGTTTTATAACAAAATGGTTGGGAAAAATCATCAGAGTTCAGTTTAATATATATTAAATCACACAATAAACAAAAAAATACTAACCCTTAATCAGACACAACTTAATTTTGATATGTGTATGGATCACATATTAAAACAGATACAAAGGCCTGTTTTGTGTTTATATGGAACAAAACACTAAACAGTGAATATGAATACTAAAGAAAATAAGACACAAAATACCAAAACATAGAGAAGAAAATGGTAAAATACAAGTAAAACTAGTTTTAGGGTATATAACTTTCTAGAATTTATTTTTCCTAAACATCTAGAATAAAAATTTTAACTAAGGTAAGATAAACTATAAACTACTTTGCTTTGGTTATAAAAAGAAATTGTTTCTCTCCAAAAGAAAAAAAATTTCTTCACTATTGTGTGATCAATATGACAATTGCCCCTACCTTTGAGATCTAGACACCACAGGGTATTATTGACTGGATAAAACTATTGCAAAACAGCAGTCTTTATTAGTGCAACTAATTCTATTTGGAAGACCTTTGCCTTCAAGCCTTGGCTTGGCTGACATTGCCACAGTGGCTGTCTGAAGCTATTCTGAACTTTCCTTTTCTATTAAAAGATTATTTCAATTTGTCTTTTTAATAGATGATGAAAGATTAAGAGAGCTGACTGCCAAGCAGCTGCTTAAAAAAACACATGAATGGAAAACTCAGTGCAATCTTACAGGCATTATCTCTATGTCTGGTCCTAACCCTCATTTAAAAACACATATTTCTGAGGGTCAATCATTTCTATTTTTATTTTATCTGAAGAATATATTTTTTAAATAGTAAAACACTACTGAGGAAACAGGCCTGGTGAGTTTCTTTCAGTTTTTTAATTTATCATTTGTCACCAAATTTCACAGTATCTCAGATAAACTTGTTCAAAACAGTCTTCGTGTTACTGGCACAAATACCTTCTGCAAACCTTCACAATGCACCAGGCTATCTCCAAGACAGTTGCATCTTTGAGTGTGGTTTGCATTTTCCTGGCCATAAAAGTAATACATACTCATTATAAAAAAAATTCAGGGGGTGCCTGGGTGGCTCAGTCGGGTGAGCGTCAGACTTCGGCTCAGATCGTGATCTCAGGGTTCCTGAGTTGGACTCTCCACCATCAGCACGGAACCAGCTTCAGATCCTCTGTCCCACTCTCTCTCTCTGCCCCTCCCCTGCTCTCTCTCTCTCTCAAAAATAAATAAACCTTAAATTTTTTTTTTTAATTTCAGAAAAGTATTAAGAAATGGGGGAAAATCATCCATAAAGTTATAGCTCTGAGAAGCAATCACTGATAACATCTGGAATCTCTCCTTGAGCTCATCTCCTACATTTGACACATTTGAGCTCATAACAGTTTCACTAGAGTTGTATGTCCCTCGCACTCCATTAACATGATACAGCATGACCCTTTTCCAAAGCCATAAAACCCCTCTGTAGACATCATTTGTAATGGCCGTGGGGTTATATTGTGTTGGATGGATATTTGATATTACTTCTCTGTTCTCCCCTCTATTTCCAATTTTTTGCTATTAAAAATAATGCTGAGAAAAAATTAAAAATTAAAAATAAATATATAAAAATAATGCTGGGATAAACCCTTTGGCCGGTATTTCAGATTATTTCCTTTTGATAAGTATTATTTGTAGTGGAATGATGGGAGTCATTTGAAGGCTCTTCATAAACCCTGTGAAACTGCATTAAGTTCATATTCTTAAAAACAAACCCTCAAAACTTTCTACATTTGATAAATGAACGAAATATACATTATTACTATTTCCATTTGCGTATCTATCATTAGGTTTTCAAATCAGTCATTTCTATTCCTGTATCTTTAACCTAGCAATTCCATTCTAGGAATCTATACTACAGACTTCCACAGATATGTAAAGATATTTATATGGATGTTGACTGCAGAAGTGGGAATGACTAGAAGCATGGGTAAGCAGTGTAAGGAAAGACACCTTTGACTTTATGCATTTCTGGGTTATGTGAATAAATGATTATAAGCATGAACTCTGTAAATAGAAACATTAAAACATTAAATTTTCATCTTCTCCTTGAGTATTATTGCTATTTGATAAAAATTATAAAAAAGAACAATAATGTTATCTTCTGGAACTCCAGATAATCCCTGAGTTCCAACAAAAGAAAAAAATGCTAAAAACCATCATACCTAATTCTTTAGCATCTCCTTCTGATGGACTTCCATTTTCCTGTCGTGCTACAAGTGCACTCAAAATAATGTTTGTTGCCCCGATCCTTGGCAGAGTGACATGTGTAAGAAATGGCAAGTTATTTTTCTTGGCAAATGCTTGACTTGTTTCTCGCCTCTTCCTGAGGAAGCCCCCTTCTGGAAACAAAACAATCCATTTTCGATCTCTGCTCCTGTAGTTATTTTCTAGGTGCTTTTTGAGAAGAAGAAGCTGCTGGTCACGATGTGATTTTCCCTATGAAGGCAGTTACATATAGAATAAGTAGATATACATTGGAAATTAAGATGCCATAAAATTAAATAGAAACAACAGTTTCTAAAGTATCGTGATGTCCCCCCTCTTCCCTCCCCTTCTGACCACAGTGGTAAAATCAAGTGATTAGCACTTATATTACATTAGCACTCCAAAAGAAAAACACTGCTCTACTTGCTCCTGAGAGTTCACTCATTCATCAGATCAGTGACTATTTACAGAGCCCCTGCTGCTCAGCAGGCACTGTACTGTCCCACACACTGGAGATAGAGAGGTAACGAGAGACCCTCACGGAACTGACTCAAATGGAAACGACAGAGAACTACAAAGTGTAAACTCAGTTGGTGATGTGTTAGGAATAAAAAGAGTAAGAGGATAGAGAAGGCCGACAAGGTCAGGGTCAGCAGCCCCAAGGAGGCGAAACTGGAGCAAGGAGCTAGTAATGCGAGGGCCCCAGTCAAGTGGAGAGGAGAAGCAGAGTCTTCTAGGTGACAAGAGCAAACAGGACAAAGGCCCTGAGATGGGAAGGAGCTCTGCATGTTCAAAGAACAGTTCCAAGGCCAGTGTGGCTGATGGGTGAAGAGTGAGGAAGACAGAGGTAGGAGGGGAAATTGCAGAGAGGCTCCAGCGTGTGCTTTTATTCATCTCTCTGCTCAGAAGCACCAAGAGTGTTTCCAGAAGAAACCAGATAATTGCACAGCATATGAAAAACAAAAATGTTCTGTACATAAAATTGTCTGGAGTAAAGTATATGTGTTTTCTCACACCTACATTCACAGAGCTTAGAAGTTTTTCTACATACTTCCAGCTTTGTGGTCTCCAGGTTTCCAGAATTTGTGGTTCTCATATGAGGCTTAATCAGATTCATCAGTTATTCATTAAGTAATTATTATGTGCAAGGCTGAAGCTGCTAAATATATAAATACCAGAACAGTGAAGCATTACCATACATAAAAACTCCTGCATATCGTATTTCAGTTTTTGAGAAAATAAAGCGTGTGATCCTTGGCATACAGGGAGATACTATCATGTAGTGCTGACTGGATAAGAAGGTAGGATTCTTTCTCAGACAGTGAACTATCCCTAATGCTTCGGACCCACTCTCAATCTACCTTTCTCTAACAAACCCATATTCATTCTTTACATTTGTGCCAAATATCATCTTCTACTCTACAGTTTTTCTGGATTCAAAAACATAAATAAATAAATATTTTCCGTATTCATAAAAAGCTGATGGATTCACTTTTCCTAATACGAGTCACCAAAATATATATATTTATCTATCTATTTATCTATCTATCTATCTATCTATCTACCTACCTGTCTACCTACCTACCTACCTACCTACCTACCCTACCTACCTACTGGTAATTTAGATACCTTCTATATCATAGAACAATGACTTGTAAATAAAAATAATAGTGAAAATACAGATGATGATAGGGGTAATTGTGATGAAAATGACAATGAAGGGGGCAGGCACTGTTCTGAGTGTATACTTAATTTAACCCCCACACCCACCCAATGAGGGGAGTACCTATTATTCTCATCTGAAAAATGAGGAAACTGGAAATTTAAATAACTTGCCTGATTCACATGGCTAAGAAGCAGAAGAGCTGGGAATGTGGCGGGTGCTTGATAAATCGTTACTAAGCATTGCACTGTTTAGATAGGAGGAGGAGGATAGAGACTAAAGTATTTGCAATGTCACCATTTCACTGCTTGAGCATACTCAAATTCAGATTGAAATAAATGTTTCAGAGAACAAAGATTTGGAGGAAGAGCTCCCTAAGATAGTGTAACTGGCTCTATCTATTATAATTGGTCTTGTTATGCCCATGTTTATAATAAATTGTCAGGTTAATCAGGCTATCACTGTTAAAAAAGAATACTCATTACTTACCTGTCTTATAAAGAAGTCTCCATGAATCAGAGAAACAATTCCAAAGTTTGTATACTTAAAAATATGGTCCATCAACCACATCATTTGAGCAACAACCTAAAATATATAAAAGCAAGAAATAATTATACGTTAAACAGAAGCAACCTGCTATAGTCTAGCCAGGTCTCTAATTTTTAAATATAATTATCCAACCACACTCTTAATTAACCTAAATATCTTAAATCTAGTGTTTATTTCTACAATTAAAGCACAAAGTCTCTATGAACAATTACTGGTATTGATTCCAAGTCCTGAAATCCCAAGTATGTTATTGTGCAACAAAATTTTTTTTCTTTTCTATTATTATTATTATTATTATTTTTAACGTTTATTTATTTTTGATAGACAGGACACAAGCAGGGGAGGAGAAGAGAGAGAGGGAGACACAGAATCTGAAGCAGGCTTTAGGCTCTGAGCTGTCAGCACAGAGCCCAACGCGGAGCTCAAACCCACAGACCATGAGATCATGACCAAAGCTGAAGACAGTCGTCCAACTGGCTGAGCTACCCAGGCGCCCCTTTTCTTTTCTTTTAGAGAGAGAGAGAGTGAGCGGGGAAGGGGGCAGAGGGAGAGAGAGAATCTTAAGCAGGCTCCACACTCAGTGTGGAGCAGGACATACAGGGCTCCCATGACCCTGGGATCATGACCTGAGCTGAAATCAAGAGTCAGACACCCAAATGAGCCACCCAGGAATTCCTGAATTAACTTCTTAAATTTGGACTTAACCATTCCAAATTTGCTCTCCCTAAGCAAAGTCTCTGGTAATTCTTACAGAACTTGTAAAATTATTTGGAAACAATAAAATGGCTAATGTTACCAAATGAGGGCAGTAAGTTTAATAAGCACTAAAGCTTTATAAAATGGGACTTTAGTATGGAAACCAATTTGACAATAAATTTCATATTAAAAAAATAATAAAATAAAATAAAATGGGGTTTTAATAGCTAAAATATTAAAAGTTATAAATTATAAATATATAAATGTATTTTACATATAAATGTAAAATTATAAAATTTTATAAAAGTACAAAAATGTCCAAAATACACGAACATTTAAAATTTAATTTAATAGAATGATTTAACATTCTATTACATTAAGAAGAATATTTGTTACTTTATGCAAGGCTATCCTCTTCCCCAGCAAAAACATATTTACAGAACTGGGGCCCCTGGGTGGCTCAGTCATTTGAACATCCTAATCTTGTTTTCGGCACAGGTCAAGACCTTGTAGTTCGTGGGCTCAAGCCCTGTGTGGGGTTCCACACTGTGGAGCCTGCTTGGGATTCTCTCTCTCTCTGCCCCTTCCCCATGCTCACTCGCTTTCTCTCTCTCACTCTCTCTCTCTCTTAAAATAAATGAATAAATTAAAAAAATTTACAGCACCTCAGTTCTTAAACACAGAAATAGTATCCCTTGCTGATAAGAATTAATATTCATATTAAGAGTGAGACTTTATTTCAAACAAATTTCAAAATTATAAGTAACTATAAACAGGGGTCTAATTAATAAACTGGTTAATTGTTCTTCCCTGCTGAGGAAATAGCATTCCTGGTTATAATCCTTAAAGGAATTAATTAAAAGCTACAACCTCAATCAAGAGTGCAACAGAGCTCTACTTTGGTTTCTATGGGAATAACATATGTAAACTTCACCTCTAAACACCAAATTATATGAACTTAAATATTAGGAAAAAAGTAAGCATCAATACCATTGCTGCTTTTACAAAAACACTAAAAAAGCTGACAAAGAATGTAACATTAAAGCTTCCAGCATAATTTTTCAGTATCACTAAATAGGTCAATTACACAACTCATACTTCATTCACACTACTATGTTAAATCACTTTACAAAATAAAGATACATGCCCAGTGAAGTACTGATTCCCCAAGTCAACTAATACAGAATAAAATGATCACCAACATCTCACTTTTCAGTCTTGTTTTGTAATGATGACTACTTGTTTAAATAAACTGAAATCTGAACTAAATGGAATCTGTTGAAAAGTGCCCCAAGGAACAAAACAGAAAGCAAGTGACTTCAACCTATAAAATACTTGAGCTTTATACACAGTATGAAGTTTAGTGGCAATTTATTAATTTCTGGGTTTAAAATACCAACACTAAAGGAATGAGCTTTACTTGTTCTAGCTTTAATGTAGTTAATGTATATAACTTAACCTTGTACTTACAGTGGATTTGCCTCTTCAGTTAGAAGGTCACCTAAAACAAATCAGTTCAATAAGATAGCCAAGCTATCTTCTAAGATTTGTATGGATAATTCTGTCCTAACTTATTTTATTTATTTTTTAAAGTTTATTTATTTGAGAGAGAGTGCATGCACACACAAGTGGGGAAGGGCAGAGAGAGAATCCCAAGCAGGTTCCGCAGCATCAGCGCAGAGCCTGACGCAGGGCTTGAACTCACTAACCGTGAGATCATGACCTGAGCCGAAATCAAGAGTCAGACTCCCAACCAACTGAGCCACCCGGGTGCCCCAAGTCCTAACTTATTTTAGGGGAAATGTTACAAGTCAGCAAATGTTTATTACATGTCTAATAAAGTTCTTTTGACAAATAAAAAAAGTTTTTAGTTTTATCATCAATTGCCATAAAAGAACATGCCTCAAGTCACAGATACTTATTTAAAAGGTACCAGCACATTTAGAAAATACAATTAATCCTTTGTTTCATATTCCTCAAAAGAAGCTCAGTAAATACCAGCTGCCTGAAGCAACTCTTGTCAACGTTTCATAGGCCTGTCACTGAGAAATTTCTTAGGTATCTTCAAGAAACAAAATTGGCCCATATCAATTATTCTTTATCCGGAAGCACAGATTTTCTACATATCAAAAGATCTAGAGAGGCTTACATGAAGGACTCTGTTCTTTATATCCTTCTGAAATTATAGTCAAGTCAATGGTTCTCCCTTTTAGAAATTTCTAAGGCCAATTTTGGCTGTCACATTGACTAGCACATGCTACCGGCACTTAGTGGGTAGTAGCCAGGTATGGAAAACATCCAGCAATAGCCAGGACAGTTCAGAACACAACACAACAGTCCGACCAAAATGCCAACAGGACGCCCGCTGAGTAACACTAACGGGTGTTACAAGAAGATTCCTGAATTCTAAAAGCTGTTTACACTCACATCACAATTAAACTAATATTTTTTAAAATTGGGCCACAATTTAGCATTAGCCTTCTTTCTTTGAATATACCCATGGAATATTCAATAAGTCAAGCAAACATTCTTACTGGTAAATGAAAATTAATATTGCCTTATACTTGATAGGCGCAGGAGGGAGCGATTATAATGCTTCCAGCTTTATATTTCTCTATTACCCTTTATGAAAGAAGATAAAAAAAAATTCCTCAAGATTGTACTAATATCTACTCACTAATATCAGATCATAATCTGGACAGAAAAATGAACCTAAGACAAACTAACAGAAATCTTTTTATAAAAGGAAACAAACAAACTAAATTTTCTTTTGTTCACACAATTGGTGAATTTCAGGTTATCTAATATTCTAGTTAATACAGTTATCATCCATGCCAAACTGGGGTTAGAGCACTAAAGTTAGGCGTATTTATACTGACCACACTGTAATCATTCTTTGAAATTCAAAAACCAATCAAGGACACTGTAAGCCTTCAGAATAATCATTGTGAGTGTAATGATCCTATCAATAAGATTAAAAATGTCTGTTAATTGGGGATTCTCTTTCATACAAGACCAAATAATCTAGTTTTTACAAAATTTTAATATCACAAGTAATAAATATTATTATAAATGCAAATATATTTATACAGCAACATTCTTTTAACAGTTCAAGAAAGGATTGAATTTATTCCACATTCCAGTGAGATTATGTTTCTGCTTTTCAGATAAACAAGAAAAGATTCGGCAGTCATCAAACATATTTTCCTTTACTCTCACCTCATTTTATGACCCCTCCCTGACCTACTGAGTCAAAATCTCTAGGACCTAAACACCCCAGGCTTAGTCTTGCCTTGGTGTTCTGGCCAAGAGTATTTCACTAAGGAAGAAGGCCCCTGCTTCACCACTCTAACTAGGCCACGCTTATGTCCTTGCCCCTCTACAAAGTCTTCTATGCCTATCATGGGGAGCACCCTCTCCACTGAATACTCTTCACTTTGCTACACTTTCCTCTGCTGGACTGTTCACTCCTTTATGAGGATAGTGTCTTACAGGATGGTGTTCTATCCTTGCAGTCACTGATAATGAACATGAAGCACTTAATAAAGTTCTTTGATTTGCTTCTTTACTATTAGGATAAATATTAACTCCATTAATTTATACACTTTCCATTTATTTGGTTTTCTAGTAACACAACCTCTTCAACTTCTAAGGTGATAATTCTTTTAATGCTAAAGACTGAATTTATTTTAAACCCACCCAGTTGATGGATATATTTTATCTTGACTTATTAATATAAGTCATGTAAACTGTAAAACAGTTCACACAGCCTAGTAACACTTAATAAAATGGGTGTAGTATCTTTCTGTTCAATTTCCTTTGTAAAGGAAATCCAAAATATTTACCTTTTTTCCTTCTGGCTAAAGATCCCCAAGATCATCTAATTCACGGACCTCTCTCTTAAACACTACTGCTTTTTGTGTATTTCTCAAACCAGTGATCCACCACTTCACCTCAAGACAGTCCCCGATTTGAACCATATTAACTCTGCTTTTACCTCAATTATTTTTAAAAAAAAACAGCTCATTCACATTATTTTCCAGCTACTTTTTTGAAAGTCTCCAAATTCCTGTCCTGGAGTTAGAATAGTATTTTGAATTATAGATTAGAATTCTTTTTTTTTTTTTTTTAGATTAGAATTCTAATTATAGTCAGAATTACTTAGAATTGTATATATTTTTCTTTTTAAAATTTTCTCAATTTTCAGAAAAAGTGTACATATTAAAGTTTATGTTCCAAACCCTAGTAAGATACTTGAATTGATTCTTTGTTAACCTCCTCCTTCTCCCGTCCACCTCTGCGTTCAGGATGGCTTACCAGTCCTTTGTCTTGGAGGCACATCATCAGAGTGCATACATCTCCTGTTGCCTGATGATTCACCAACATTACTGCTTCATCTTTGGAAACCGCTTTAATATCATCCCCCCATTCCATCACTGTAAGAATAAAAAAGCTGTCACTTTAAAGGTTTTACATTACTAAAAACCTTATATTAGAACAACTGGTGTACATCAATGATGACACATCACCTCGCTAAAACTTCTTAAAGTCTGAACTAAGTTTATTTCCTATAAATATCAGGATGTTGATATATTGATGTAACATTTTATAGAGCACCAAAATACCCATTAAGATGTAAAATGGTCATCCTTTGATATATAAGTTCTACTTCTTAGAATTTATCCTGCAGAAACATTTGTCCAAATAGGTAAAGATACATGCATAAGGGATACTTATTGGAACTCCAATGTTTACCAACAGGGGAACGGATAACAAAATTATGATATAATAGAAGAGTATACGTCCACTTAAAGACCAGAATGTATCTCTATGCACTAACCCAGAAAGGACCTGTTATCAAGTAAAGCAAATCACAAAACAGTATATATAGCATGATTCCACCTTTTTAAAGAAGGAATAAAATTTAAATATTATTTTATATGTTAAAAAAAGTCTGAGGGAATGAATTCCAAACCACTGATGTTGATCATGATTGGGAGAAGGTCTCCAGAACCCTTCAAATATACTGCATAATAAAGTGTATTTCTACTTTATAATAAAATGTGAAAACGTCACAAATATATGCAAATAGTTTCATTTGAATATAAGAAAACTAATGTTTAAAATCTCCAGATGAAAAGTCATTGTACTAAAACCTGTACATACACTCTGAGGAAAACAGTGGTATCTCCATGCAGGAAACTGCTTTAATATGCCTCATTTTACAGTAAATTTACTTCAGAGAAATAATATAATTGAGCATCAGTTTCACACATCAGGATTCTACGAGACAAAGCTTCTAGGGCTCCTCAAACGTCTGACATGAATTACGAGAGGCTGGTTACACATTAGTACTCACTAACCTCACACACTGCTAAAAGTAAAGAACTCAAGCCACCCGTGTGTAATAATTCTGGATGAACTGGGCTTGAGGAGATGTGGAGCCCACTGGCTCTGCCTCCCCCAGCCTTCTTCCTTCTCCAGTCACCCTTCATTGTCACCCCAACATAGTGGAGCTCCTCGTAAGAGTTCGTCTGAGGGGCACATGGGTGGCTTGGTTGGCAAAGGGGCCAACTCTTGATTTTGGCTCAGATCCTAGGATCGTGGGATCGAGGCCTGCATCGACAGCACAGCACACAGCCTGCTTGGGATTCTCTTTCTCTCTCTCTCTCTCTGTCTCTTGTCTCTCTGCCCCTCCGCCACTCATTCTGTCTCTCACACAAAATAAAAAAATTTTTAAAAAAGAATGCATTTCAGAAAAGCGGTCTGTTGATTTTCCTTTCTGTTAAAACCCATCTATTCATTGATTTTAAAGACCTTCGAATTTTGTATTAAGGAAATTTTCAGCCGAGCTAAACATATAGTATTAAGCTGTAGGACCTCCTTGCAAAGTGAGGTATTCTAATCATTCTATCAGATTCAAATCTATTTTATTACCAACACTCAAATAGCCTATATACTACGTGGGAAAATTTTTTTATTTAAACATTTTTAAGTGAATGCAGGATAAAACTACACTAAAGTACATCAAATACTCCTTAAAGAATAGAGACAGAATACTGGGAGAGAGCCCAGCCCCTTGAAAAATGCAGTAGCACCAACTTTCTTACCGAGCGGCCTTTCCTTTCCCAAGTTCCCAAGTCAGCTCAGCTGACACGCTAACTACTGAAACACATTTAAACAGCTGCTCTATCGTACATTGCTGTGGGGAGTCTGAATTGGTACAACAGTTTGGGAAGTCAATTTGGCAATATATATCAAAACTGAGAAATGCAAAAATCTTTTTACCCAGAAATTCTACTTCTAGGAATTCATCTTGCAGATATACTTATTTATGTGCAGAATGACACATATGCAAAGCTAGTTACTGCAGCCTTGTTTGTAAGAGCAAAGAGGATAACGATTCAAAAGAGAGACTAACTCAAATTCATAGAAATTGAAAAAAATGATGGTTTCCAGGAGGGGGAAATGGAATGGTGTTGTTCAATAGTAGAGTTTCAGTTTTGCAAGATAAAAAAGTTCTGGAGATTGACTACACAATAATGTGAGTATACTTAACAATGCCAAAGTATATACTTAAAAATGGTTAAGATGGTAAATTTCATGTTCTGTATCTTTCACAATTAAAATTAAAAAGGGAGCGTAAATTATTATATATCTATGCAAAGGAATATTATGAATCACAGCATCTGTATACCAATATGAAATGATATACGAAAAGTAATAACAACGAAATTCAGACCAGTGTGTCAAGGATGCCACCAGTTGGGTTTTTTTGTTTTTTTTTTTTTAATTTTTTTTTTTTTAACGTTTTTATTTATTTTTGAGACAGAGAGAGACAGAGCATGAACAGGGGAGGGGCAGAGAGAGAGGGAGACACAGAATCGGAAGCAGGCTCCAGGCTCTGAGCCATCAACCCAGAGCCTGACGCGGGGCTCGAACTCACGGGCCGCGAGATCGTGACCTGAGCTGAAGTCGGACGCTTAACCGACTGAGCCACCCAGGCGCCCCACCAGTTGGGTTTTAAAAAGGAAAATTCATTCTTTTTTTTAAAATTTTTCAACGTTTTTTATTTATTTTTGGGACAGAGAGAGACAGAGCATGAATTGGGGAGGGGCAGAGAGAGAGGGAGACACAGAATCGGAAACAGGCTCCAGGCTCCGAGCCATCAGCCCAGAGCCTGACGCGGGGCTCGAACTCACAGACCGCGAGATCGTGACCTGGCTGAAGTCGGACACTTAACCGACTGCGCCACCCAGGCGCCCCAAAAAAGGAAAATTCATTCTATCATGCCTTTGCTGACAACCCTTCAACATAGAGACAGACAGACAGACAGACAGGCGCACACACACACACACACACACACACACTCCATTCTTTCATTAATGCATTATTCATTCAATAAATCAGCACCAGGAGCTGTTAGATATCGTGGATATAAAATAAAAAGAATAAAAGTATTATTCTTTTTTTAAATTTTCTAAAATGTTTTTTAATTTATTTTTGAGATAGAGACAGAGAAAGAGACAGAGAGAGAGAGACCATGAGCAGGGGAGGGGCAGAGAGAGAGGGAGACACAGAATCTGAAGCAGGCTTTAGGCTCTGAGCTGTCAGCACAGAGCCTGATGCAGGGCTCGAACTCCTGGACTGTGAGATCATGACCCTCTGAGCTGACAAATTCATGTACTGTGAGATCATGACCTCCTGAGCTGAAGTCAGATGCCTCACTGACTGAGCCGCCCAGGCACCCCAAAATTATTATTCTAATAGCAGTTAAAGAGTTCAAAAAAAAAGTCTAGCTTGGTTCTATAAATATTGAGCTATTAAGAGGTAATGTGGAAAGTGTTCTGGCTCCACATCTATATAAACAGAGGTTTCATAACAAAATATTCCTTTAATGTAATTTCTATCACATGAAGGGAAAATGCTAGATACCTAGGCCTGAGCCTACACAATGGGAAAGCATGTAAGTGAATATAATTGCAAATAAAAAATTTTTACGTAAAATGTATCTTACCTGTTTGCTTTGTATGAGGCAGATAAATCTAGTGTGTTGGCTTATCTCAAAATTTAAATTGAATTTAGAACCCTTTGAACTGGGTTGAATAGCATCCCCTCCCTCCCAGTTTATATACATCCTATATCTGTAAATGGGCCCTCAACCTAAATCCAGTATGACGGGTGTCCTTTAAGAAGAAGGAAATGTGGACAGAGATATACACAGGGAGAATGCCACGTGACAACAGAGGTTGAGACTGGAGTGACAGATCTACAACATAAGGACTGAGGACAACTACTAGAAGCAGCAAGAAGCAAGGAAGGATCCTCACCTAGAGCCTTCAGAGAGAGCACAACCATGCCGACATCTTGATTTTAGAACTTCAAACCAACAAGAACCATGAGAGAATCAATTTCTTTTGTTTGAAGCCATCCAGCTTGTACTACTTTGTTATATGATAGCAGCCCCTTGAAACTAATATACCTCAGCCGCCTCAGCTCTCCCCATCCCTTTTCTCTCTTTTCCATTCTATTCCCCCCAAGTTATAGCTTTTTTTTTTCTTATCATATATAGGGGAAAAATGGCGCTGTACTTTAAACATCTAGAACATTTCAACAGACATCTAATGTTATGCATCTTATGTTATGCATTATAAATGGCTCTCAATGTTAGTTTCTACAATCCTTTCAGGGTATAATCATTAAGAGTTAATCTAATATATGTTTTATCTTACAGCCACAACTTGGCCAAAATTTCTTTTCAAACTAAATGTCAACTTATTAAGACCCACATGGGATATTAAATCAAATAAGTAAAGGTAGCTCAAACAACTTTTTTATTAAAAAATGATCCTGATATAGTAACAAAGTCATCCTGAATTTTATAAAATCTAAATTTCATTCAATAAATTTAATTTCTAGGGCACCTGGGTGACTCAGTTGGTTGAGGGTCCCACTCTTTTTCTTTTAATGTTTACTTATTTTGAGAGAGAGAGAGAGAGAGAGAGAGAGAGCGTGAGTGGGGGAGGGACAGAGAGAGAGGGAGGCACAGAATCCACAACAAGCTCCAGGCTCTGAGCTGTCAGCACAGAGCCCGATTTGGGCACTAACTGTGAGATCATGACCTGAGCTGAAGTCGGATGCCCAACTGACTGAGACACCCAGGTGCCCCTACCGTCCTACTCTTGATTTTAGTTTGGGTCATGATCCCAGGGTCGTGGGATTGAGTCCTGCATTGGGTTCTGTGATAAGTGTGGGGCCTGCTTAAGATTCTCTCTCACCCCCGCCCACTCACGCTCTCTCTCTTTCTCTAAAATAAAAAACTCCAAAAAACCCAAACATATTTAATTTCCAATATTTATGGTATTCTTTTACCATACTTTTACCATACCACTATATACTTCAAAGATCACTGTTAGAAAGTCATGTGACTAACAAAATCAAAGTAAAAATGTTTGTAGAGACAAATAATTTATTATATATGAAGTAGCTATGTTCCTCAGTTCAAACCTTGCTATACCAGAAAAAGTAAGTATAATAATGGAGTCAATATCTTAAACAAGGAATAGAATTATGTGCATGTTAAAGAATAGAAGCTATGGATGCCTGCCAGTTCTTACACTGTACTTGACTGAAAGAACAAAAATATTTTAACACACTGTTCTATGAAATGTATTCTCAAAAAAGAACTGGGTCAGGTCCACTATTTCCAAAGGGAATGAAGGACAACTGAATAAAATCTGGAAGAAACTTCTCTAGTTGTAACTGAATTTTTAAAATTCTTGTTAAAAATGAAAGTCAAAGATCATCACCTACCGCCCACCACATACACACACTTGCTCTCTCTCTCTCTTTCTCTTTCTAACTTAACAATAAACCTCCCCTAAAAGTTATAGACTAGTATTGATCAGGATAGTTCACATCTCAAAAAGAAAATAAAAACAATAAGAATCCACCACAAATTCCTTAAAAACAGTGATCCTAAAGCCATTATACTGACTCACAAAACAGAATCAATTTGAGGAAGGAAGGTTACTTAACATTTAAAAAAAACCTCACAGACTATAAACTACAAAAGGTAAATTTTACTGTAATTTATTTACTGCAAATTATACTGCGATAAGCCAGGCTAAAAAACACATGCACAAATTTAGAAGACATGACTTTTTAATATGTTCTTTGAGTCAGTCAGTGAATAAACTCATACAGAAATCGAAAATCTTTTTTGGATATAAATAAGTCCTAAGTGGATAACAGAGTACCAAAGAATCAAAAGAGCAGAAACCGATGAAATCAATAAAATAGAAAACAAAAAAAATAGAGAAAATCAATAAAATCAAATGGAGCTCTTTAAGAAAGTAAACGCAGTTTTATAAACCTCTAGCAAAACTAACCAAAAACTCCCCAAATTATCAACGTCAGGAATGATAGGTCATCATTACACATACCACAAAGACTTTAAAAAATTAAGGGTATATTATGAGCAACTTTGCAAACACAAATTTGACATTTTTGAGTGAAATGAGCCAATTCCTTGAAAACCACAAACTGACAAATTCATTGAAGATTAAGTAAATAATCTGAAAGTCTATCTCTATGAAAGAAATTGATTTACACAGGCAAGAACCTTCCAAAAAATAATTCTTCTGGCTCAAATGGTTATCACTGGCATATTCTACTAAACATTTAAGAACACCAATTCTAAAAAATCTCTTCCAGAAAACAGAACACATTCAAGTTTATTTTATGAGACCACCATTACCCTGATACCAAAACCAGAAAAACACAAGACTATAGACTAATATACATTAAAATCCTCAACAAATATTAGTAAGTGGAATCCAACAGTATACACCACAACCAAGTAAGATTTATCACAGGAATGCAAGATTGGTTCAGTATCAGAAATCAATGAATGCAATCCACCAGGTTAACAGTCTAAATAAGAAAAACCTTATTGCTGATCATATTGCTCTGGTCTGAATGGTCTGAATGGTTGTGTCTCCCTAAAATTCTTTTGTTGAAATCCTAACCCCCAAAGGTGATGCTAATAGTGGGGTCTTTGGGAGGTAATTAGGTCACAAGGGTGTGGCCTTCATGAATAGGATTAGTGTCCTTATAAAAGAGATCCCACAGAGTTCTCCAGCCCATTCCACCATGTGAGGGCACAGTGAGAAGGGCACAGAGAGAGCTCTCACCAGAAAATGATGGCACCTTGATCCTGGACTTGCCACTCTCTAGAACCATGAGCAATAAATGTCTGTTGTTTATAAACCACCCAGACTATGATATTTTGTATAGCAGCCTGAATGGACTAAGACACATATGAATTGATGCACAAAAAGCATTTAACAAATTTCACTATCCATTCATAATAAAAATGCTTAGTAAATTAAGAATAGAAAGGAATTTCCTCAATGTAATAAAGTGTTTCTACCCAAAACCCAAGGCTAACATAATATTTAGTAGTAATTATATACTAATGTTTTATCCATAAGATTCAGAGCGGGGCAAGGATATCAAACTCCTTTTTCTTACTTCACAGTATTCCAGAAGGCCTAGCCAATTCAATAATGCAAGAAAAAAAAAGTCCTACAGGTTGGAAAGGGAGATAAAACTGTTCATATTCACAATGGCATGACTCTATGTAGAATATCCCAACTAATCTAAAAAAAGCTTTCATTATTAATTAGAGTTTAATAAAGTTGCACGATGGGGCTCCTGAGTGGCTCAGTTGATTAAGTGATCTTGGCTCAGGTCATAGTTTGTGAGATCAAGCCCCGTATTGGGCTCCACACTGACAACATGGAACAGGTATGGGATTCTCTCCTTCTCTGCCCCTACCCCACTTGTGCTCTCTCTCAATCTCTCTCAAAATAAATAAACTTAAAAAAAATAAAGTTCCAGGATACAAAGTCAACACACAAAATATCAATCTTTTTTATACTTGAAATGAACAAGAGGAAATAAAAAAATATTTAAATCCCATTTATAATAGTGCAAAAATATACTTAGATATAAATTAAAACATATAAATGGATATATATGCTAAAAACTATAAAACATTGATGAAAGAAATCAAAGACCAAAATGAAATGAATATCACGTTTGTGGACTGAAAGATTCAACACAGTAAAAAGCCAATTCTCCCACAAATTAATCTACAAATATAATGTAATTCTAATCAAAGTCCCAGTAAGAATTTTTTCAGATACAATTAGATTTACTGATTTATAAATTTTATTATAAAGAAAGGCCAACAAACTAGAATAGCCAAAATAAATTTGAAAAAGAAGAATAAACTTGGAGGAATCATACTACCCAATTTTAAAACTCACTATTAAGCTGCAGTAATCAAGATGGTGTGGTACTGGTGAAGGGACAGACACATAGATCAACAGAACAGAAAAGAGAATCTAGAAATAGAACACACAAATATGGCTAAGTGATTTCTGACAATGGTGTAATGTCGATCCCATGGAGAAACAAATAGTCTTATCAACAAACAAAGTTACAAAAGTATGAAACCTCAACCCATACCTTATACAACAAATAATTCAAAACAGATCAGAGAGCTAAATGTAAAACTCAGAACTACAAAACCTCTAGAAGAACACTTAGGAGAACATCCATCATCCGGGTCTAGGCAAAGTGTTCTTGGACATAACATGAAAAGCACAATTCATAAAAGAAAAAAACCAGTAAATTGGACTTCATCAAAACTTAAACCTTTTGCTAGGCAAAAGATACTGGTAAGGGGATGAAAAGACGGGGAGAAAATATAGACAATCACATAGCCAACAAAGGATTGGTATCTTTGTATCCAGAATATATAAAGAACTTTGAAAACTCAACAGTAAGATAACAAACCACCCAATTAAAAACTAGGCAAAAAAGTCAGACGCTTCACCAAACAGGATATAAGATTGGCAAACAACCATATGAAAAGATGTTTAACACCATTAATCATTAGGGAAATACAAATTAAAACCATGATGAGCAACCTTAAACATTGATTAGAATGACCACAATTAAAAACACTGTTAATACTGAGTTTTGGCAAGGATAAAACAAACAAACAAACAAACCCTGGAACTTACAGATACTGCTGTTGGGAATACAGAATGGTATAGCCATTCTGGAAACAGTTTGGCAGTTTCTCATAAAGTTAAAAAGACACTTACCACATGACCCAGGAATATGGGTATTTACCCCAGAGCGGGGGCCAGCAAACTTCTTCTGTAAAGGGCCAGCCATTAAGTGTTTTAAGCTTTGTAGGCCACATAGGGTCTCTGTTTTATATTCTTCTTTTGTGGTTGGTTTTTACAAACCTTCACAAATGTAAAAGCCATTCTTAGCTCATAGGGCCATGTAAAAACAAGCAACAGGAAATTTTGGCACATGGGGCATAGTTTGTTTACTCCTACCCTAGAGAAAGGCAACTTATGTAATACAGAAACTTGAACATGAACATTAATACTGCCATTTTTCATAATTGTTAAAAACTGGAAACAGCCCAAATGTCCTTGATAGCTGAATGGATATAAGCTGTGGTACATCCATTCAATGGAATATTACTCAGCAACAAACAAGAACATTCTAATGATACATGCAACAATTTGGATGGCTTTCACAAGCATGCTGAGAGAAGAGGCCCATCTCAAAATGTTCCATTTATATGACACTCTAAAAAAGACAAAATTAGAGTGAAGGAGAACATATCTGAGTTTGTTGGGGGTCTAGAGGTAGGGGGAGACTGTGATTACCAAGGATAGTGATTACTGCAGCATGGCAAACTTACGAATGACTTTTGTTCTATTTTTTTCTCCTTTATTTTTTATATTGTTCTGTTTCTCCAAATTTTCAGCATTTGACTTATTACTTTTGTAATTAAGAGAGTTCCCCTGCTCCCCAAGAACAAAGTAATAATGAAAGTTTTTACTAATACATTGCACTCTTATTTGTTTCTTTAATGTTCATTATGTCACATACACTAACAACCTCTCCCCCAAAGCAGCCTGGTCCAAATTTATTTTGTTAAATCACTGAGAGTCAAAGTAGCAAGACTTACATCTTAAGTTTTTTTTTTTTTCTAGTATGTTCTAATAAAAGTATTTCACTCTATGCAGAATCCTCAGTTTGCTCAGTTTTGTTTTCTTAACCTTTTATAGTTTTTGACATTTTTAAGATTTTATTTATTTTTGAGAGGGGGGGGGGAAGAGAAAGGGAGGGGAAGAGAGAGGGAGAGAGAGAATCCCAAGATGGCTCCATGTTGTCAGCACAGAGCCCCATGTGGGTCTCTAACTCATGAACTGTGAGACCACAACCTGAGGTGAAATCAAGAGTTGGACGCTTAACTGAATGAGCCACCCAGGCACCCCTATTTTCTCAACCTTTTAAATAGCTTCTTTCATTTACCTATACTAAATACAATTAACACTATACTAAATCAGAGATCAGAACTTAAATCAAAGTTAGTTTAATTTGATTCCTCTGGGACAGTTTAAGCAACAGAATTCAGTAATATCTGCCTCAGATTCCTGAAATGAGTAATTAGAAGAAGGGAAATTCTAACTTCTAAAGATTATACCAAATTGCCAGGAAATAAGTGTGCAGTATAGGTACTTTTTTGCTTTGCTACTAGAGCTTTAAATAGTTTTAGAATCAGACCATGAAAAATGGTGGGGGTCTTAGGGGCACTGGGTGGCTCAGTTGGTTAAGTGTTCAACTTCAGCTTCGGATCTGTGTCTCCCTCTCTCTCTGCCCCTCTTCCGCTCATGTTCTTTCCCTCTCTCTCTCTCAAAAATAAATAAACATTAAATTTTTTTTTTCAAAAATGGTAGGGGGTTGATTTTAGAAAGCTTAGAACTAGGAAGGAATTTAGAGATAGCTGGACCCAAATCTCTCCCCTCACAGGTATTTTAAATCAAGTACAAGAAACAGAACTCTTAGGCTGCTTCTTGCCTGACCAAATTAGTTGCAAAGAAAAACATACAGATGGTAAGTATAATTAATTTACATCACCTCCTGCTCACTATCCCCCAAAGCACTGTTTCCTGTATTCATTCATTCAACTAGTTTTATTCTTTTCATAGAGAAACAGGGTTTACCACTGTGGGAGACATAAAGGTAAACTGGGGTTCCATCATGAAGAAATTAACTCATGAATACAGTGGGAGGAATCATACTACCCAACTATCTGAGCTTAGCAAAAATAAAAGAGAGAGAGAGAGAGAGAGAGAAGTACAAGGTGAGGGAAAGGAGAAGTGAGAAAGACCGAAACAGAGAACATACTAAATGGTATAGGGAATTCTGCCTGCCTTTCCAGTCCACAGAAGTAAGCCCTTGTGTAAGCTTGCGACCAGAGCCATGAATCTGCTATTCCTGGTCATTTCACCTCTCATGTGCCTTCGTGTCATACCATCATCCCACTCACCAGCATCTCAATAAGCTGTATTTTAGTTTTTTAAAAGATACATTTTCTTCAATATAAAACATAAGCAAACTTTCCAATTGATGTAACATGATCCCTGCCCTCAAGAAGTTTGCTCACTTATTGAGAATAAAAGACACACTGGGGAATAATGCATTATCTATGAAAATATGTACCACAGGTGGCAGGAGGAGGAGAAATCACTGTGAGCTAACACACAAAGGGAAGAGATACCAAAGACACATGGGAACACAACCTAGGTAGATACCTTCTGGGATAGATAGCTGGTACTTTAAAGAATGAAAAATAAGATTATATCTGTAAATCTGAGGTCAGATAACAGATACACTTTTTAAAAAAAAATTTTTAATGTTAATTTTTATTATTTTTGAGAGAGAGATAGAGACAGAGACAGAGCACGAGGTGGGGAGGAACAGAGAGAGAGGGAGACACAGAATTCAAAGCAGGCTCCAGGCTCTGAGCTGTCAGCACAAAGCCCGACATGGGGGTCGAGCCTAGGAACCTCACAATCATGACTTGAGCCGAAGACAGAGGAAGTCAGACGTTTAACTGACTGAGCCACCCTGGTGCCCCTAAGCAATGGGACTGTGTTAAAATAGACAGCACATGCCCCACTCCCATCTCTGGGAATGTGAACCCAGATTACCATATTCTACAACTTTTTAAGTATAATTGGAAATTTGAGAGTTTTTGTGAAAGGTGAAGAAAGAGGACCTTAACACTAAAGGAAGTTTCCTGAGCAAGCAAGAAGGAATGGAATCCAAACAAAGGGACGGGCTCTTGATAGAAAAAGGACATTCTGCACTGTAACTGGAAGAATAAAAGAAAGGCTCACCAAAAGATAAGGCTGAGCAGCAGGCCTGAGCCAGGTTATTAAAGCACCAAGTTTTTGAATATTATCTTATAAACCACAGAAAGCCAGCAGGGAAAAGAAACCGGCCATATGTGGGATGGAGGAAAGGAATGAAGTTGTTTGTTAAATGGGGGTATTTTTTTAGGATGGAATGTCTGTAGTATCTTTATATCTTGGAAGACAAGGGCAAAGATAGAAGGAGCCTATAATTAGTGAGAAGTAAGAGAGACAGGATTTTAGCTTTGGATAAGAAACTATCTCCGGATGAATGAAGGTGTCAAGAAATTGGGGGGGGCGGGTAGAGAAAAGGGAAGAGTCTCCAGAGCATAGTCCCAGGCCACCACCCAAACCCATGGCAAAGAGGCAATGAGAGGAGTTAAAAACTAACCTAGGAGAGAGAACTGCTCAGAAACTTATCACACATGTAGATATCCTAAGTGCAGCTGAACTAGACATAAGTGGGGATTCCCCTAAAAATGAAAGAGAAGAAAGCAAATGTAAGCACTCGTACCAGCCAAGCACCCAAGAGGTCTTAAGCAAACAAATTCAGCCTTGGAACTAATGTAGCCTCTGGTTGGAGGCTTGACCATATTCCCAAACTTTGAAATCTAGGATAGTAAAAGAAGAAACTACTAAAAGTATAATCAAATGAGAAACTAATTAATTATACTGCATATTAGTAAGATTTTCTGATTTTGAGGAACTTTCATTCATAGTCTGTCAGTTGTTAGAGCAGCCCCATAAGGCACACAAGCCAGGTATCGGTCTTACTTAAAGCTAGGGATCAGAGAAGATATTGTACAAGGTAATACGATAAGTAAGCACTGTAAACCTGACTGAAATCCAGGTCTGCTGGTTCCTGACACCAAAGCATAGACAGCCCCTGTCTACGCAGATTACTAAGCATTCAACTAAAAGGGAGGTATGCTATGTTTTCATGGTATAATGAAAGCAGCATGGGCAGAAGACCTTCATTCACAGACCAGCTCTGTCCCTTGCTAGCTCCGTCACCCACACTGAACGAGTTACTTAACTTCCACCAGTCTTTATTTCCTCACTTATTTAGTAGGACTGATATGACCTCCCTCTGAGGATGGGTTTCAGTATTTAATTAAGCCACGTGAGAGCACTTGCTAGAAGGCCTGGCACATCGTACTCCAGGTAAGTTTCTCTTCTCACTGGAGGCATAATCAGTTACATATGGTTTGCACAGAAGTTAGCCTCCTTGATACAGAATTCAGTAGAAAGGCTCGGGAAAAACTTGGCTTTTCTTTTAAAATAGTAAGTCTTATCAGAAGATAAAGAGTTCCTAAAGGAAGCAGAGAAACCAGCTCAAAAAGCAAACCCTAAAGAATCTAAGGTCATGAGAAGAAAACAACACCATTTCAAGATTCAGTGGTAATAGCATGATGAATATAAGAACATGATGTAAGAGGAGAGGGGCGCCTGGGTGGCTCAGTTGGTTAAGTGTCTGACTCTTGATTTTGGCTCAGGTCATGATCTCACAGTTTGTGAGTTCAAGCCCCACGTTGGGCTCCACACTGGCAGCGTGGAGCCTGCTTGGGCTTCTCTCTCTCTTCTCCTCTGTCTCTGCCCCTCCTCTACTCATGCTGTCTCTGTATCTCAAAATAAATAAATAAACTTAAATTAAAAAAAAAAGAATATGACATAAGAGGAGAGAATAGGGACTAATAACTAGAGTACACTGTAGGTGTAAGGTGCTTCTCACTGAGCAAAGAGTTTAAACCTGGAGTCCATGGAGTCCATACATGGACCTCAGAGTCGTGAACCCTTTGAAACTGTAAAACTGTGAGCATGTGCAAAGGTGCTATGGTAAATCCAAAAATGCCCACCCTCCACCCCACAAGACATCCACATCAAATCCCTGGAACCTGTGAATAAAGGATCTTGAGAGGAACTTATTCTGGGTTATCCAGATGGCCCTAAATCAATGATAAGTGTCCTTATTACAGACACACACAGAACACAGAAGAGGCAGCAATGTGACCCCAGAGGCAGAGGCTGGAGTGATGCAGCCATAAGTGCAGAAATGCCTACAGCTACCAGAAGCTGGAAGAGGCAAGGAATGTCACCTGGAGTCTCTGCCCTGTAGGCACCTTGACGTGAACTTCTGGTCTCCAGAAATATGCATGAATAAATTTCTGTTGTTTTACACGCTTCTGGAGTAACCTGCCATGGCAGTCATAGGAAATTAACACAGGTGCACTGTTCTAGGGGGTGGGCCCATAACTTTTATCAGACTCTAAAAGCAATTCTTATGAATCCCAATAGGTAAAACAACTACTACTGTAGAGGACAGAGCAAAACTGTCTATAAACAGATGAACTGGAAATTTTTTAAAAACCTACAAAACAAGTCACTACTTGGATATGGTTCCATAGTTGGTACATGTTGAAGTAAGAAAATAAGAAGCTGTCCTCTGGCATCTAATCCAATATCCATTTCATTAGCTCTTGGAGTTTAACCCTACAAAATGCATGAAAGAACAGTGACTCCCAAACAACTAAACAGCTTATTAAAAATACAGGTTCCCAGGTTCCATCTCAATGTACTGAATCAGAATCTCCAGGATGGAGGAAAACACACATACATAAAGCTCCTCTGATAATTCAGATGTGCAGACAAATTTGGGAACTACTGCTATAGGGCAGGGGTCAGTAAACCTTTTCTGTAAAGGGTCAGATAGTAAAGATTTTAGGCTATTAAGGCCAAGAGGCAATATTGAGTATATTACATAGGTATTTCCATAACAAATTTGTTTGCCAACATATTTCTACAAATTTTTGGTGGACAAAGTTAAAAATATGAAATTGAACACAACTTTTGCAATACAAGTCTACAACAAATAAGAACCACGGAATTCTCTCTTGGGAGGAGGTAACATTTCACTTAATTGGGGTTCAAAGTGTTTCCTATCAGACTGACTGCAAATGGTGGTGTGTAAAAACCAGGATCTGGAGATTTACAAAAGGAACAAGTCATGGGCTGGATTTGGCCCAAGAGCTGCAGCCTGGCCCAAGAAAGGTAAAAGGAAGAAGAACTACAACCCCTGCCCTTAAGAAACTGACAAATTAAAGAGACAGAACAGCAAAAGAAAAGCAACAGTGAAAAACCTGAAGCGGAATTCGGCATGTTTTATTTGTGGGGCAGTATATCCTAACTGTTGCAAACACAAACGGTCTTTATTAACGTCAGAAAATATGGCAGGTATCTATACAGTAGTTCTTCTACCACTG
This sequence comes from Panthera onca, assembly GCF_046562875.1. NCBI lineage: Eukaryota > Metazoa > Chordata > Mammalia > Carnivora > Felidae > Panthera > Panthera onca. The sequence goes on along the minus strand of NC_138355.1, from coordinate 34,256,557 downwards.
AGTGAAAATCTCCATAACAAAAAGCAACAACAAAAATGTCTATGATGCTTTTAAGGGATTTATTAATTAAAACAGCAGCTACATGTTTGGAAAATATTAACACATATGTACAAGACACATCATTTATTTGTCCACAGACAGCGCTTAACACGCGTATGGATTCTTGACCCTGAGAGAACTCTGAAGCAGTGCAGCCCAACAGGGAGGAACACAATTACAGAGTAGATGGCAAAGTGGTTCAGAAAGGAAGTTAACAGTGGAGGCTATGGTGGGTGGAGGAGGGGGACGGTAGAGGAGGGGGACGGTAGCCGGCGCGCCAAGGGCACAAGGGGTGCAAGAGCGCCTGGTGTGGGGATCCCAAACAGACCAGGTCCGTTAACTGGCAGTGACAAAACACAAAGGCAGAGAGACGAGTGGTGGTGAAGCAAGAAAGGAATTTATATCAGGGAGGCCAACACCAGGAAAACAGCGGACGGTCTCAAAGACTGTCTCCAAAATGTCGAAAATACTTCCAGGATTACGTAAGGCAAATGTGGGCAAAGAAGGGTAGGTACGTGCAGGTAGGCAGTGAAGGTTAAATTGATCATCCTCTTGGGGCCAATCGTGGATGGGGGTCTTGCTGGCTCAGGGCAGTCCTTGTTGCTTGAGGGCGTAATTTCGGTCCCCCTCGGGGGATGCTTTGCCCTCAGGGTCTTCTGCCTGAGCCAAGAGATAAGCTAGAAAGAAAAACCCAACTAAAAAGTTTGAGGTCAAAAGGGAGGAAGCCAAAGTCCTCTTTCGGGATGTCAGGGGTTTACATAAGTAGGTAGAAATTTTCAAGGAAACTGAAGAACAGATTTGAGGGTGTTCAAACACACACACATACAACCACAGACCCAAAATGATTGTCACTTAGACCTAGTTCTCAAACTGGTGCCTAATATGTAATCTAACTGCAGTTCCAACCTCCCCCAGAAATGTAGTCTTAACCTGGTCAGCCAGGAATTTTTCAGTCTGCACCAATGAGCCTGTCACGCACTCTGGGTTCTCTCTATCCCCTAAGGAAAGATGAGGTAATGTGCATAAGACACCTTGCCTTAAAAAAAAAAAAAAAAAAAAAAAAAAGACAGCTTGCTAGGAACTTTCTTGCCCCACCCCTCCCCCCCAACTACAAAATCGTCCCATTTTTGTACAAATCCTGGGAACACCTCCCTACCTGCCAGATGGGCTGCTGCTGACTCACAAATTATTTAATAAGGCCAATTAGATCTTCAAATTTACTTGAACTTTGTTATTTAACAGGGGAGAGGAAGAGAACACCAATGAGAGAATGAAGAAGGGTTGAGGGACAGCAGCCTGAGTAATAAGAGCTCAGAACGGACCAAATTATGGAGACGCCGCATCACCATCTGTCTCTGCCACCAGAGCCAACGGTTAAGTGCTTTCCATGAATTGTATTGAACCCTGATAAGTATGCCCTCATTCAATCTCCTCTAAGAATAGTTTCCTAAACATCTGAGTTGTGTAAGTAAATGACCATGGTTTCATCATGAACTACTCTAAGTGGTTCAAAATCTAGACTTTTCCATCTTAAAAAATAAAAAAAAAATTGAAAAGCCTTCTCTTGACCCAATTTCTCTCCTGCAACTATGCAACTATTGCCCTCTATTCTTTGACAGCCAGACTTTTGGTAAGTCACACGTTCATGTTTCCATTAGACCTCCTCCCATTCGTCATCACCTCCAATGCACTACAATCTAGTTTCCACTCCTACCACCTCAAAGAAGCTGCTCCTGCCAAATGCAGTAAAAGAATAAATCAGCTCTGATCTTACAAAACAGACTGTCAGCAGCATTCACCCAGCCCTTCCCTTGAAACGCTGCTGACTTCTGCCACCACATTCCTAGGGCAGGCACACCTTTGGCTTCTCTAGCCTTTCCTTTTGAGGCTCAAGCATCCCGCTCTCCCCAACCTCCAAAATGTCAGCATTTCCTCAGTCTGGTTCTGGGCCTCTCATCACTCAGTACTTACAGGTACTTACAATCTCTCTAGGTGACCTCCTTCAGCCTCTGGCTTTAAATACTATTGCTAATTTCCCAATTCTTCCTTCTAGCTCAGGTTTCTCCTGTGTGTTTTGGACTGTATATCCATTTACATTGCAGAGCTCCACTAAGGTGCTTCTCATCCTACCCCATGCCAAATTTTTATCTTTCCTCTCAACGTTGCCTCTTCTGAGATTCCGCATCTACCCAGCAGCTCACACTGGAAACCCTGTCATCCCTGTCACCTGCCCTTCTACTACATCCTCTATGTCCTATCGCTCAGAAACTCCTGACCATCTTCCTCCTATAAAACTCTCCGATTGGTTCACTTCTTTCCATCTCTACTGCCATCACCTAGACCAGGCTACTGTCACCTCACCCGGATAAAGTGAGAATCTTCCCAAGGGCATCCCCTGCACACCCTCACTTTCTCTAATCCATTTCCACAAAGCAGGCAGAGTACAGAATTACAAATGTGAGTCTGATTCCGTCATTCCCTTACTTAAAATCCTTGAATAGTTTCCTCTTAGGATAAATTTCAAAATCCACAACACGCGCTACACGACCTCAATGGACTTGGCTTCCTCAGCTTCCCTTCATCCCCCAACCCTGCTCCTCTCTGCCTCATTCGCTCCATGCTGCAGCCAACCTGGCCCTCCTTACTCCCACAGCCCCTCCACTTGTTCCCTGCAGCCCTTTTCACAGTTGTGATCACATGGTTACCATGTGACTCCTGTTGTCTCCCACAGAAAAAGTCAACTGCAGAAGAACAGGGGCAGTGCTGTTTTATTTGCCACCGTTCCCCCACCACCAGCACAGTGCCTGCAGAGGAGGCAGTCAGAACACTGTTAAACATAAATTGCTTTGAAGATTTCATAACTTATAAACATCAACACTAGTTAATATTTCAGTTGGACTATGGCTTAAATTACTAATGATAAATTATTTTTATTTCTTGATTAGAGAACTTTATTGAGCTATACTATTAACTACACTTGAGTGTTGTCAAATGTATTTCTCAAACTATCCCATGTTAGCTTTTATTCATTTAGACATGCTTTTCCCCAGAGATTAACACAGCTGTTTTCCTAGACATTAATATAATAATAATATTATTATTACTGTTATTATTTATAGAATAACAAATACCATGCTATTCACGTTACACTTAAGCTTCATATGAGATAAATATAATCTCCATTTTTACAGGTGGTAAAACTAAGGCTCAGATAAGTAAGTAGCTTGAAATTACACAACTAGCAAGTGGTGGTGGCAGGAACTAAATTCCTACTAACTCAAAAGTCAAGGACTTTTTCTAATATATCATGCTATCTCTAACATCACACTTACTTAGCAATATCTATTATTTGTTAAAAATACATCTGTATAAAAGTATCTGAGGCTTAAAATTTCTTTAAATGATTCAGTTTTAAAATCACTGCCCTGGGGGGATGGGTAAAATAGATAAAGTGGACCAAGAGTATACTTATCATGATGAGTATTGAGTAATGTATAGAATTTGTTGAATCATTGTATTGTACACCTGAAACTAATACAACACTGTATATTAAGTATACTTCAATTAAAAAAAGTAAAATAAAAATAAAATGACTGCCCAACTCAGTCTCTCATATACAAAAAGCAATTTTATTCCACTCATAAAAAACAGCCTGCAATTCTTATTGAAAATGACACCGTTGTTCTTTATCTATGTAATCCATACTTTATTCTACAAAATAAATTTAGCTTCTAGTTAATTTTCTTCTCTGCAAGGAACTAACTTAACTTTAAAAAATGGAACCATCACCTTAAGGGAAAGTGCGCATACTGATCTCTGTTTTTCAGAAAACTTTGCACCTGGTACATTTTGGACACACAGTTCATAGCAAACTCAAGTATTCCCAAAGGCATCTATAAAAAATAAAAACTATGTCCAAAATCCTTTTGGTTGGAATTAATCTAGATCATACTCTCTAGCACAGTATCTTACAAATTAATAACTTTACAACTGGCAGCAGGCAGTCAATAAATATTTGATTGATCAATCACACAAGATACAACTGAAGTTCTGTTTTCTTGAGAGAGCAAACTGGAAATAGTTATTCCCTATAACCATATTTCTAAGACAACTACTAGTAAAACACATAACTAGGAAGCATCTCCTCAATAAAGAGGTAGGAAGGGGTCACTTAATAACCCAAATCTGAATACTAATTCATACTGATTCCAATCAATTCCAGTTGATTTTCAACAAGGGTGCCAAGATCGTTCAATGTGAAAGGAACAGTGTTCTCAACAAACACTAGGACAACCGGATATCCACAAACAAAAAATGAAGTTTGGACCCTTATCTTACATCATATAGGAAAATTAACTCAAAATAGATCAAAGACCTAAATATAAAAGCTAAACTCAAAAGGTAGCCTAAGTGTAAATCTTCATGACCTTGAATTGGGCAATGGTTTCTTAGATACGACACCAAAAGTATAATCAACCAATGAAGAAGCAGATGGTGTAGTATACAGAATATAGAAAGAAACTTAACAATAAGTTTCAATAAAAAGACAGTAAGAGATAAATAACCCAACATAAAAATGGGCAAGGGATTTGAATAGACATTTCTCCAAAGATACACAAATGGCTAATGAACAAATGAAAAAATGCTCAACATCATTAGTCATCGGAGAAATGGAAATCTAAATTATAATCACATACACTAGGATGGCCAAATTAAAAGGACAACAAAAGCCCAGAAAATGATAAATATTAGTGAAAATGTGAACAAATTGGAACTCTTCTACATTGCTGGTGGAAATGTACAAGGGGACAGCTGCTATGGAAAACAATTTGGCAGTTCCTCAAAAAGTTAAACATAGAATTATCATATGACACAGCAATTTGACTTCTAGGTCCAAAAGAATTGAAAACATATGTTCACACAAAAACTTGTACATGAATGTTCATCGCATTATCCACAATAGCTAAAATGTGGAAACAACCCAAATATGCACCAACTGATGAATGTATAAACAAATGTAGTCTATCCATACAATGGAGTATTATTCAGCCATACAAAGGAATGAAGTACTGACATGTTACAATATGGATGAACCTTGAAAACATTATGCTAAGTGAAAGAAGCCAGGCACAAAAGACCACATATTATACAATTCCATTTATATGAAACATCCAGAATAGTCAAATCCATAAAGATAGAACACAGATTAATGGTTGCCAGGGCTTGAAGGGAACAGGAAATGGGGAGTGACTGCTAATTGGCTTGGGTTTCTTTTGGGGGTGATGAAATGTTCTGGAATTAGTCAGTGCTGATGGTTGTACAATCTTGTGACTATACTAAAAAGCACTGAATTGTACAGTTTAATACAGTGAATTTTATGCTATGTGAATTATACTTCAACTTAAATATATATATTATATATTCTTAACACTAAATCCATACTGATCATAGTTTAGTCCTCTGATGATTCAGAAACATCTTGATGTATTTAACTTTACAGATGTTTTTCCCTTAAAGTGCCAAATAATGCAAGCTTCGAATTAACAGCATATGCAAAACATGTCTTATGTACATGATTCACAATGGTTTCTTAAAGTTTAATGAGTAGAAAAAAAGTTTACAAAAGGTGTTATGCTAGCAAACTTTATCAGATCTATTAAACCCTAAGAAAAAGTATAACCTCATAACTAAAATGTATGCATGCTTTTTACAATACTAGTTTTTAACTATCTTACTATAATTTAGAGATACAGAAATCAACTGGGCTTGCCTTGTTCTTCATATTTCAAAATATGAAAAGCAAAGGGAAGGAATTTTAATAATCTAGATTTTATACGATTATATTCAGAAGACGAAATGAAGGTTCTATTAATTAATGAGTGTACAAATAGTAGGAAACACTTCACTAGCTTAGAAATATAGTACATGAATTGAAAAACCTTGTGGCCACAGTTCTTACTAATGGCACTTCATTTTTTAGTTCCCATCACATGCCTCTGCTACATGAAATCCACAGCCGAGGTCTCTAACAAACTTTCAGTTTTCAATGATAGAACTCATGAGTTTATAGGCACTTGTAAGGCATATACATGCAAAACTATCAAATGCCTACCAGAAAGAGACTAGTAATTGTTATTTGAGGTTCCATTTTGTTTTGTTTTAAATGAACATCATCTATGCCTCTGGGATGTAGGCAGGTAATGTAAATGAGCAAAGCAGGCCCAGAGGAAGACAAGGACGGAGTGGGATATCTCAGGTGCACTAGAGATCCCAGCCCCCATCTAAAGGAGGTGGCCATCACTTAGCTCCAGCAAACTGCTGCCAGACAGGAATGAGGACCCAGCACAGCTGGAATTCCGATTTCCCAAGGAAGTCTTGGTTTTATTTTTTATGTTCTGTGAAATCTCCCTAATTTCAAAATGTTGAGAACTAATTTAAAAAAAGTTGAAATAGTGCAAAGGGCCAATAAAGAACATCAGCTATAGAATATGGCCACGAGTTTGTAAACTCTGAAAAGAAACTCTTGAAACTAGTTTATAACAAACTACAAATACACTATAACAGATTTAGTATATAATATACTTTACATAACTAATATATATTACACATATGCTCAATATATATAATGCATGTAATATATTCTAAATATACTTACTGAGGTTTGAGGAGCATGAATACAAAAGTTTGTCCATCCTTAAAGTTTTCCAGGTGATCCACAGACCAGACCCTAAAGACTAGTATTAATATTACATTTCATTCATATTCCTTACTGAATTCTTACCAAAGGTAATTCACTCCTTCCATTCATTTTGGTGACTTTTTTTTACTGCAGCCAAGTAGAAATAGAGTGGATGTCTTACCTATACTGACAAGTAGTCCAAGAATCAAAACAGTTTGGGAACCACTAGGAGGGGAAAAATTAGGGAAGCTATTTCTTGATTTTAGACAGTCCTTAAAGAAAATTAATTAGGGGAGCACCTAGCTAGCTCGGTCAGAGGGGCATGCGACTCTTGATCTCAGGGTCATAAGTTCGAGCCCCACTTTGGGTGTAGAGATAACTAAAAGAAATAAAAGTTAAAAAAAAAAATTAAGTGGTAAAACTTGTCTCCAGTTTCTAATAATCAACCAGTAGTACAACAGAATGGTGACAGAGCTATCTGAATTACACATAGTTGAATAAAAATCTTGTGTTGTATTTTCTGATACGAACATGGGGAGTTATAGACAAGAGTCTGAAAAATACACATAGCAACAAGGAAAAAGAGAAAAAAAAACTTTACAAAACTTCTCTTTTAGCAAACCTAGGAGAAAAACAGAAATATAAAAACTCCAAAAATCATGAGATCAGGAATGAGATCAAACAAGACTGACATCAGACAGAATCTGTGATGGGAGTGAAAAGCAGAGACAGAGACAGAGACAGAATATGGCATGTGATGAGGATTGTGGCAGATCTCCAAAAACAACAGCAAAAACGCACTTCCCTAAAGAGAAGGGTTTACATTGGCACACTCAGGCTGTGTCCCTCCATTCACAGCCGCAAAGGAAGGAGTGGGAAGTCCAGAATTGGTGGCAAAAAGCCACCTAAATTCAGTCTGGTTTGGAGAAAAGCAGAGGACCTGTGGCAACATAGAGAAGCACACCCAGGTGCCATATGTAAAAAAGACTTTCTCTGAGGCAGAAATCTGGAATCTACCTTGGCCCTCCTACCCGTACCTCCTGCAAATAGCTGACTGTGAAGAATCCAACGCATTAAGGTACAAGGAATAAAAAGGTAACTGTCACAGCATTCACTTAGAGATACCATAAGAAAAATGGTAGAAATGAGCAGCACAATGTACCAAATGTCAAAGAATGCTCACTAGAAAAATATTACACTATATAAGATAAAAATTATAACTAAATATTCTTGTATGAATTTAAGAAAATCAGTGAAGTCACTACCACTATGAAGAAAATCACAAAGCATAAATATAAGAACTCAAGGAAGAAATGTCTAGGCAACAGGAATAGTGAAAGCATGAACTGATAGAACTCAAGAAAGAAACAGAAGAATACATAAAACCGTCACAGAAATGAAGAAGAAACTGAAATGAGAACAAAGAGAGACAGTGCAGAAGACATGGTAAGAGACATTAAAGATAGAAACACACATATGAGGGGCGCCTGGGTGGCTCAGTCGCTTAACCATCCAACTTTGGCTCAGGTCATGATCTCAAGGTCTGTGAGTTCGAGCCCTGCGTCGGGCTCTGTGCTGACAGCTCAGCTTCGGACTCTGCTTCGGAGTCCTGCTTCGGACTCTGTGTCTCCCTCTCTCTCTGCACCTCCCCTGTTCACACTCTGTCTCTCTCTCTCTCTCTCAAAAAATAGACATTAAAAAAATTTTAAAAAAACTTACACATATTAAAAAGTGTTTAAAACAATTAATGAGAAAATGACAGATTAAAAAGGGAGAGCCAACAAATATAAAATTAGGTCGCCAAAAAAGAAAATCAAAACAAGCAAACTAAATAAATATTTAAAGATATAATTAAAGAAAACTTCCCTAAATAAAAGAGACTTAAAGCCACATATTAAAAGGGCACAGATGAGCCAGCATATACTATACCAGCATATCTTAGTACAATTACTAAATATTAGACAGAAAGAATCCTTTGAGCAGATAGGCAACAAAGATAAAATCATTAATAATGGAAAAAAACAAGCTGGCTACAGCAACAGTGAATGCCAGAAGACATTTGTATAACACTATATTACTCTAGGAAAAGGTGAGCCAAGGATTTTATTACCTGCCAAGCTGTCCTTCAAGTATAAAGCAACAAAAAAATGAAGTTCTAAACATGTTGCAAGAATAATTCCCACATTGTTCTCATGATCCTTATTGAGAAACCAGTAGTGAAAGAACTTCAGCCAACCAAAGAATGACTGGGAAAAATTTCTGCAAAAGTCCTTGGGTTAGCATTATATATGTATTTAACTGAAGAATTAAGACTAAAACAGAGGGAGATAAGGGTGATAAATTTAACATAAATATTATAGGCCTTGACAATGTATAAATGCAAATAACAAAAATTGGGAGCAGGAAGTATAATAAGCTTACTGATTACCTTAACATAATAGCTGGAGTCAACAGATAGTCTTAAAGCTCAAAAATCAAGTACTAGAGGCATACATAATATTATAAATGCAAATACTATTGTGAATAAATGCTACTGAGTATTGACTAAGATTGGGTGATGGAGAAGAGAAAGGGGAAGAGAGAAGATTTAAACAGAATTTTGCCTTTGTTCCTAGAAGAGAACTAAGAGTTACTATCAACAGAGAACTAAGAACATCATATAAAGCAACTAACAAGAGAAAAATACAAACCTTCCTAAATACCACAACAACAAAAGAGCAACAAACAGCGAAAGACCTAAAATTGATATAAAACAGGAAATGGGGCGCCTGGGTGGCTCAGTCAGTTGAGGATCCAACTCTTGATTTCAGCTCAGGTCATGACCCCAGGGCCATGGGATTGAGCCTGCTTAAGACTCTTCCTCTGCTCCTCTCTCTCTCTCTCTCTCTCTTACACACACACACACACGCGCGCGCGCGCTCTCTCTCTCTCTCTCTCTCAAATAAAAAAAAAGAAAAACCAACAGAAAACATAAAATAAAATGCCAGAGCCCAAACAAAGCATATCTGACATACAAATAAATATAAATAGATTCAACTCATATTAAAACAAAGAGATTTACAAATTTACTCATAAAGTGAAAACCTAACTCCATGTTGATTACTAGACTACTTCGAAATCAAAGTAATTTTAAAAGTTTGAAAACAAAGAATGGGCAAAGAAATACCAGCCAAACAAACAAAAAGAAAGCAGGAATTGTTTTATCCAGCTCTTTTTGACTCAAGAATCTGTGGTCTTAACCATTACAAACTGCAATACTGCTTCGTGTGTTCCTGGGTATGTGTGCATGAATGAGTATACTTTTAAAGAGAACTATCTAAATAAATTACTCAATTGTATATGATCTTTGAAATAAGACTAGATTCCAAACTTAAAGTACTGCCAGACTGCTGAGTTCAAAGCATTTAATACTACTTTTTCATATAAAAATCAAAACATTGTACTGAAAATTCCTTGCCTGGATTTCTGCCCATGATGTTATGGACCTAACATCATGCAGTAACCCTTCACTCTGTTGACAATCTATTGTCAAGCACTCAAAAACAGAAATCCTAATTGAACTGTCGTTCTCTGTAAGGGTAGAGATTTAAGGAAGTGCCATTTCATTAAATTTATAGTATACTACAAATATTTCTATTGAAGCAACAGGTTTTTTTTAACCTCCTGCAGAAATCCATAGCAATGACATTGCTTTCGGGTGTTAAAAGCTGTAGTTTAGTAAAAAGATTTCAAGCCTCAGAAACAAACGGACATACAGGTAGTAAAGATTAAAAGACTCTAGGAATATTATATAAAGATCAATAATGACTCTACTCGTAGTGACATCAACTCAGTTAGTGCTTAAAGGGAAATAACTGTGACCCTCTGTGTTTGAATTTCCACAACAATAACAAAAGGAAGGTATTATCATTACACCAGCCTGCTAAGTACCGACCTGGTAAGACTGTTGTAGGCATTAAATGGCCGAGACGCTCAGGACACCGCTTGGTTTAATGTGTCAATAAATGCTAGCTAGCTAATATGATCATCACAAAGATACAAATTTCAAACTGACACATTATGCAAGTCTTTTAAATCTGATATAATTACCGATTATCCAGTTAACCCCACAGACAAGTACTTCCCTAGTGGGAAAAAAAAAAGGCATTTAAAGCAGCTCCGTCCCTAAGTTCCCTATTCCCTCTCTGCTACCACCTACCACCTGCATGAGATCAGGAGCCCTTCCTCTTTAATCCCATGGTAAATCTCCACTAGAGCATTATACCAGGATGTTTTCTTTGTTGGTGCACTGTCTTCCCCACCAAGGCTTCTGTGAACTCCTTAAAGTCAGCAACTATGTCTTTTGCATCTCAGCATCTCCAGGGCACCTGTTACCACATATAATAGAAGCTCAGTAAAGGTGTGTTAAATTAACAAATGTGACAGTGTAAGAGATGGATATATAGATGCATTTATGTACATGTGTGAAAAACATGATCCAGCTCAGGGTTTACATTTTGTGGACTGCAATGTGTTTGCTATCAGAGGTTTCAGGAAGTTAGGGGAAGGAGGTGCAAGAAAAAAGGAATCATTCAAGAAATACTTAAGAGGAACTCTGTGAGCTTCTGGCAAGAAACTTTACTCTAGGGTTACAAAGACCATAGCTCTACCTGTAAAGAGTTCACAGCGCTGTGGGCACTGAGCAGGTAAGGATCTCACCCCCACCAGTGAGCAGAGATGTTAAAGTTAAAGCCAGATTAAGCCATGTGACTCCCAACTCTAAACTGCAGGGCTCTTTCCACTAGAACACTGCCTTTCAAATGTTGAGTGGGCTTATAGTAAAAAATACATCCTGTAGCACTCCCCAGTAGATACACGTTTCTGATCTTTTTATCTTCATTCTATTCTATTTCACTGTTTTTCAATGTTCAGCCTGACACACTAAATTGGCTTATGACTCAAAGGTGGAAAAATACTGCTCTAGGAGATATATTTTTAATCTCTAGAGTTTTGATGTCAGATAGAATTCCTAATAGTTTTTCTCACACAATGAATGTGTATCCCAGCAAAAAAGGTAAAACACTATCAAATAATCAAATAACCCACAAGGACTAATGGAGTCATGCCAGCTGTCACTTGGGGAATGGGGGGAAGCTAAACCTAATCTCCATCCGCTTTCCCTAAAGCCACAAATACCCAATCTGAGGGAAAGAGTGTTTTCTGGGCAGAAACAAACTGGTGGCAAGCCTCCTGACACCCCAGCTCCCTTCTGCCAGACTATGGCCCAAAGACAATTATTCTATATAGAAATTCTGGGGGCACCTGGGTGGCTCAGTCGGTTAAGTGGCCGACTTTGGCTCAGGTCATGATCTCGTGGTCTGTGAGTTCGAGCCCTGCGTCGGGCTCTGTGCTGACAGCTCAGAGCCTGGAGCCTGTTTCAGATTCTGTGTCTCCCTCTCTCTGCCCCTCCCCCGTTCATGCTCTGTCTCTCCCTGTCTCAAAAATAAATAAACGTTAAAAAAAAAATTTTAGAAATTCTGGAGCTTCCACTTACAATGAATATTTTTTAAATGATTTTGTATAAGAGACTTTGAAGGTGTTTGGATGGGGAACAATAAATTTATTAAAATAAGTGAATGGGGAGTGCCTGTGTGGCTCAGGTGGGCTCTTGACCTTGGCTCAGTTCATGATCTCATAGTTCATGAGATCGAGCCCTTTGGGCTCTGCACTGACAGTGTGGAGCCTGCTTGGGATTCTTTCTCTCTCTCTTTCTCTGTCCCTCCCCCACTCTCTCTCTCTCTCAAAAATAAATAAATAAACATTTAAAATAAATAAAGTGAACAAAAATTGAACTATTTTAAACACATTTTATGTAAAAAAAAAAAAAATCTCTCTGAAATTTGCCATGCTTCACTTAAATTGGGAGGAGGGAAGTGATTTATCCCAGATCTGAATAAAATATACAGAAGATCATTAGTTAAGCTAGTATCTCTTCTTGTTTGCTCTCAAAATATTAGGTCAAAGACAGTATACAACTTTTCCTCAACATGAGATGTTTGTACAGCATTTCCCATGAAAGGAAATGTGGTAACAACTACATCACTACCTAGTAGCAAGCTAGGGATGAACAAACTCCAATGTCCTCAGAGTTCTTTCAACAAATGTGTTCTCCTGGGGGTGCCTAGATGGCTGTCAGTTGAGCACCTGACTCTTGATTTCTGCTCAGGTCATGATCTCACAGTTCATGAGTTCGAGCCCTACATCAGGCTTCCCACTGACAGCGCGGAGCCTGCTTGGGATTCTCTCTCTCCATCTCTCTCTGTCCCTCCTCCATTCTCTATCTCTCTCAAAAATAAATAAATAAACTTAAAAAAAAAAAAAAAAAAGAAATGTGTTCCCCTGGAAAGTCACAAACAGGCAGAAAGACCAGAGAATCTCTTTCTCCATGTTCTGGGTCCACAGGCAGTACTCCAGCTCTAAAAACACAAACTAAGTATAAGAATGTTCATTCAAGTTCTTTGACTGGCCTTGCCATTCACCATCCAAGAAGCAAGTCTGAGTTTAAAGCAGTAATTTTTGTGACATTTGCCTCAAATTAAAAGACAATTTTAGGGCACTTGGGTGGCTCAGTCAATTGAGCCTCTGAATCTTGGTTTCGGCTCAGGTCATGGTCTCAGCATCATGAGATCAAGCCCCAAGCCCCACATCGGGCTCCACTCTGGGTGTTGAGCCTGCTTGAGGTTCTCTCTCAAAAAAATAAAATAAATTTAAAAAAAATTAAAACACAATTTTATAAGACTTTAACAAATCCTCCTATCATCCCCAAAGAAATCTGTTTAGAACTATCTTCAGAAAAATATTCTTTTTATAAAGACAAAATGCATTTTTCCTAAGAAAAAGGAAAAAGCCATACTTACTATTTATCAGATCTATCCAATGGAACTTTCTCTGGGGATGGTAGTGTTCTGTGTCTGTGCTCTCCAATACAGTAGCCACCACCCACCTAATATAGAGCACTTGAAAGGTGATTGATGTGACTGGGAAAGTGTATTTTAAGTTTTTTTTTTCATTTTAATTAATTTAAATTTAAATAGCTGCATTCGCCCAAGTACCTACCTTTGGGGTAGCATAGGTTAGATAATCAACAAAAGCAGCAGAGAACTCACTTGTCTTAGACTCAATGTCACAATTTGAAAAAATGATATTATACACAAATATTCAATCTCCAACTTCCCAATTAACATTTCATTACTTAATATTTAAGTTGTCCTCAGAAGTGTTTTTCAACAAAGTTTGGCGATTTCTATTCTGAAATATGAACATTTTAGATCTGCCGAGCAGAATCCCTTTGGCAGCGTTCAATTTTCTGTCTGTGAAACTTAAGCACAGGGAAAGGAAAAAACTGAATCCCACCTTCCTCTTGATACAAAGGGAAGAAATGGAATACATAATCCAGACAAAGGCTAATGTAACCTCTTTCATGGGTACATCTGCTCACCAATCCCCTGCTTATGTAGCTTTAGACCCAGCTGTGGCTTTCCACAAAAGTCATTTCTACATTTGTTTGACCTCTTGATTGTGTTTCCTTATGATCAAACCCTCTCAAAGCATTCTACCTATTGGAAAACCATTTAAAATATAAACACTAAAATATTCTATATTTAAATGGTTAGAATGCAGTAGCCTGAAGAGAACAGATGCTTCAGAGAGACTAAAATATGCAGATCATGCCAGGACCACTTTCCAAGCAGGTGGCAAAAGAAACTGCGCAGTTCCACAGTCAGCAAGGGAAAGACACCACAAGAAAATATCCTCAGAAATGCCTTGCAGCCATGCTGTGGCCAAAGGTTAACTCACTTTAACTTCAAGCAGCATCACTGCACTCACTACAATCTCAAGGTCAATGCCAATTTTTTTTTCAGCTTCTCATCATGCTAACCCTTATACACAAACAAACCACACACACGGGCACAAACATTTCACTAATTTCATTGTGTTTAAGTAGAATGAACTTCTAGAACTCTAATCTATGAGTTGACTTAAAACTGGCCAGCAAGTATACAATACAAAGAGCAAAGTCACGAGTACCACATATCATTATTTGTGGAAGCTTAAAACTACACAGAACAAAGCAATTCTAAGACAGCAGTACTTCAGATAAGAATTCAGCACCATAGTTGAGAACTTCATTTTTTCCCCCTCTACCACTACTACTGCTACCACAAGGTCCTAAAAGAGGACTAGAAGCTCACCTACTGTACCCAAAGGGCACGGGATCTCAGCAAGACCCGTGACAGGGAAGCAATGCACACACTATCCCAGGAGCTTTGGGTCTTGCAGAATAATAAATAGCATTGCCAAAAGGAAAAAAGACTTCATCTGGGGCAACTGAGAGCACTCTGACCTAGCAAGAGTCTGTTGGACTCCATAAAAGCTATGTGTTGTCAGTCCTTTTTTTATGTATATGGATAAAATCTACAGATGCAGCCTGGGCAGGAAAGAAGGAGACAGAGAATTTAAAACGGGGAACTGCCATGCTGTGTGACCCCGAGAGTACCCTCATACCCTCCTCACTTTTCCAAGCTGTGAACTACAGACTCCACTGACCGCAGCATCTGCAGCATGATCTCTAAGGAAACTATCAATTATAAAATCCTATGATAACAGCCTCAATGTCTAAGACAAGTGCTAGAAACCTCAATGCTTTTTTTTTTTCATCTTCGTAATTCTTAGGGGGAAAAAGTCAAATGAACATAATAAACAAAGAATTTTCACATCAGAGGCCCAAGTTCTCAAAGCACATAAGGCTTATAAAGAGAAAATAAAAATAAACACTACTTCTCATTTAGTTCTTTAAAAGTCCACTTCAGAACAGCATTAATCTGGCTCCCCAAAATGCAATTTAAAGGCAGAAATATAAATCTACTTAAAGACACTCAGAACATAAATTAGTTTGGCATAGATAAAACTTAATTCTTATATTTAATATTCTAATACACATGCATGAGATTAAAATATAGATTCTAGTAAACAAAAGAAACATACATCACAGAAAGAAAGCCATGTTTTGCTTGACTCAAAATGTTAACACAATACTACATTAAATGAAAAAACTTATTAAACTATCTTAGCACAAATATGGCCCAGTCCTTTTTCTAAATTCCTAATGTGTTTATGGGCTAAATATGTGATCTCATTTTATAAGCCCTCAAGTCCTATATAACCCACTCCTATTCCTCTAGGTGAGCCTTGGCAGACCGGTTTGAATCAATGTCAATCACATTAAAAACATACTATTCAAGGAATTTATCAGGATGTAACTATGAAATTATACATCTGAAAATATCATCGTTCCTAAATTGGGATTCTGAAGAAAAAAAAAAAAAAAAACTCAATAGAATTGTTTTCTATGTATTTTTTTAATAGCCAAAGCATCAAGGCGTCTTCAACCCCAAATGTAATATATATTTAATCATGGCTCCTGACTTAGGCATAACATTATAAATTGTTTCATACGCGTTAAACAAAAGTGCTCACACTCTTACCTGTATATCCAGCATACCATCCCCAAGAAGCCACCATTCCTAAAAGCCATTTATACATGAATCCTTCAATATACCAGAACCGCTTACTGTCCAGCAGTCGAAGGGGCTGAAGTACAATTACATAGCAGAGGTAGGATAAAAGAGCAACCAGGTTGTTGGCGACCATGAAGGCAAACCTCAACAGGGCTTTCACCAAGATCCAGCCCAGCCACGGAGCTTCTTCCAAAGTCACAGCCATTCTCACATGGGCGTCCGTCCTGTCTTTCTGAGGTGAAAGAAAAATTCATTTAAAAAGGAAAATGGATCATACACATCCAAATAGTCACTAACACAGAAATCGCCTCCAGCACAAAAACACGAGAAAAATCGAGGGTCTGAGCTTTCGCGGTGTAGTACCTCGGTGATCTCTCCGGGAAATTCCAGAGGGGGACAGAGAGCGAGGGAGGAGGAGCCGCACAAGGTCAAGGGAGCTGTTCACGGAGGCACAGGGTATGTCATAATATATTTAGCAAACGATAATACTATCCCCACTAACTAATCAGTGGCCGTCCCCGCACCGCGCCTCACTGCAGTCTGCTGTCTGGACTTTGGGGAAGAAAAACAGACCCACTTGCTTCAGACCCCCCTCAGTATTTCCAAACTGACGACACGAGTGAAAGGAGGCTGTTGCAGGGACCCGATCCCCTTTCCCAGCTAGGAGAACCTGGGTACCCGAACCACTACCATTCCTGCACATCGATCGTGCCTTAGAACGGTCTCTCGCCTTAGCAAAACGAGTTACGCTAACAATGTTCATTTGCGGCAAAGGGGTTTTTGTTTAACCTTTGACTCAGGGTGAAAAAAAGGAGAAGGGCCTAGAAAAGAGGGCAGGGAGGTGAGAGGAAGAAAGTGGGGGCTAAGACAGCGAAAGGAGGAAGGACGGGAGTAGGGGGAGGGGAGCAAAAGCCAGAAGGAGGTGAAGGCACGGGGGGCACAGATGAGAATGAAGTCCCGGACCGGAGGGCAGGCAAGCCAGGGATGATGTTAGAAGCGCGGAGGAAGAGGCGACGGCAGCGCTCGGGAGGGGGTGGGGGTGGGGGGTGCGGGGGGCGCCCGCAGCGGTTTCCGCGGCTGGGGTTGGGGTCGCGGCGGCGAGGGCGGCTCGCGCGCCGGGCTCACCTCGGCTGGCGCGGACGGCGGGCGGTGGAGCGCGGGGGCGAGCGGGGCCGGGGGCCGGCGGCCCGGGGCGCGGTGCTGCGCGGCGGCGGCGGCGGCGGGTGTCCCCGGCCGAGGGGTCGCGGTCATGGACGCGGCGGCGGCTGAGGCGCGGCGCGAGCGGGCGCGCGGGCACCCTATAACCCTCGCGGCTGCCTGCGGACAGAGGGACGGCGGGGACTCAGGGGCCGGACCTGTCACCGGGGCGGGTCCGGGGAGGCGGGCGGATGCCCCGCGCCCCCGCCTCCTCCTCGGGGCCTACCGCGCCCTCGTCCCTCATGCCGCCGCCGCCGCCTCCTCCCCGGACCACACGACGACGACACCCCTTCCCCGCCCCCTCCGCGCCGTTCCGGGCCCGGCGCCGCCGCAGCCCCGGGCCTGCGCCCGCCGAGCCGGAGGTTACCTCGGGCGGGCCGGGCCCCGGCCCGGGCTGCGGGAGCCAGAGGAGCCGGAAGAATGCATGGCCGGCGGCGGGGCCGGCGGAAGGAGGCGGCGGCGGGGCCCGGCCCCGCTCCGGCTGCGGCGCGGCCCGCGCCCGGTCCCCGCGGCGCTGAGACTCGCTCCCCGGGGCCCGGCCGCGTTCGCCGGGGTGGCGGGGAGGGGCGGCGGGGAGGAAGCGGCGGGAGCCGAGACTTCGGCGGAGCCGCCCCCAGAGCGCCCTCTAATGAAGGCTCGGCAGCCGCCGCCCGCGTCCCCGATCCCGCTGGTCCTCGGGTCCCGGCCCTTGGGGCTGCCTGGTCCCTAGGCCGGCGGGACCTCGCCGAGCCCCGTTCCCAGGAGGAGGGCGGCTGAGAACGGTCTGGTAAGGAGCAGCTGTCCTTACACCACACGAGGAGTGCCGCGGTCCGATCGAGAGCCGCCTTTCAGACCACACGGCCGGTTCTCATTGTTAGCGCTCTCCCGCGTCGGACCAACCCATTACTGCCCAAACTGGGAAGCTGTCTCCTGGGAGGCTGGATGCCCTCTTTCCTTTCCTAATAAAACCCAGTTGCTCTCACGGCTTCTCTTCTGAACCTCCCCAGAGTATAAAGGTCTAGAGTTTAAAATCAATTCATCTTAAGGGTCAGAATTCCTGTTTCTAGAGAACACCCAGAACAGTAATGACAGTTCCAATCGCCCATCCACGTCCCCACCCCCATCCCCCTAAAGAAAAAAAAATAGGAATCCAGTGGGAATGAGTGAGTGGTCTACCCAGAGACACTGAAATTTAGTTAGTCAAGGAGGGAAAAGCACTTAGGCAGAGCCTGCCACTGAATAAGTGCTCAAAAAATAGTGGCCATAGGTACCCCTGGGCAGACCAGGTCACTCCTGGGACACTGGAGCTGCATTCTGTTTCAAATTCTGGACGGCCATAAGGAGAGTAGACAAAATGACCCAATGACCTGCCCACTTGAACATTCTCAAATGGCCTACCTAAATTTCAGCTTAAAAAAAAAAAAGGGATGATATCCCTTAATCAAATTTGTTAATGGGTGGGGAGCAGTTTTTACATGTCCCTAAGTGAACTGCCACGTTTAAATCAGAATGCCACCTATTCTATTTTGATGATATTTGTTACTGTGTTTGCTTGGGACTCTCAACTATTTCTAATTCCCTCCTTGGTCCACAAATGAAAGAAAGAAAATTCACTTTTATGCCATATGAAAGAATGCCTTCTATTCCCATTCCCTCCATTCTATTCCCTCTATTCCCATGCATGAAAGCACAGAGCCTGGCTGAAAGAATTGATTAGAATTCCTTTCCACCTATTATTAATTTGTTTTTATTTATAGATGTTATTTATCTCTTTCACTAATATATACAGTTGTGTGGGGCATAAAAAGGGGTAGACCCTATCAGAGAACTTTCCGTATAATTTCAACTAATGTGTAGCAAAGAAAAGTTAGATATGCCCTTTCTATTCCTTTGTATTTTCTCTGAGAATATAGGTACCAACATAGTAACATCTTTAAATAAATCTCGTGAGAGAAAAAATATTCATACTGTAGATTATTGTTGTTCAAAAGATACCATTATATTCTTTTTTATTCAAGTATAGTTAACATACAGTGTTATATTAGTTACAGGTGCACAATATAATGATTCAACAATTCTATACATTACTCATCCCAGTAAGGGTATTCTTTTTTTTTTTTTAATTTCTTTTTTAACATTTATTTATTTTTGAGACAGAGAGAGACAGAGCATGAATAGGGGAGGGTCAGAGAAAGAGGGAGACGCAGGATCTGAAACAGGCTCCAGGCTCTGAGCTGTCAGCACAGAGCCCGACGCGGGGTTTGAACCCACAGACCGCGAGATCATGACCTGAGCCGAAGTCGGACGCTTAACCGACTGAGCCACCCAGGCGCCCCCAGTAAGGGTATTCTTAATCCCCTTCACCTATTTCCCCCATCTCTCCACCCACCTCCCCTCAGCAACCACCAGTTTCTTCTCTGTAGTTAAGAATCTGGGTTTTGTTTGTTTGTTTGTTTATTCCTCTGTTTTGTTCCTTAAATTCCACATATGAGTGAAATCATATGGTATTTGTCTTTCTCTGATTTATTTTACTTAGCATTACATCCTCTAGATCATTCATGTTTTCGCAAATGGCAAGAGTTCACTTTTTTATGGCTGAGTAATATTCCACTATAATATATATCTTCTTCATCCATTCATCTATGGATGGACATATGGTTGCTTGCTTCCATATCATGGCTCTTGTAAACAATGCTGCAATAAACATGGGGGTGCATAGATCTTTTTGAATTAGTGTCTTTGTTTTCTTTATACCCAGTAGTGGAATTGCTGGATCATATATGGTAGTTCTATTTTTAGTTTTTCTAGAAACTTCCATACTGTTTTCCACAGTGGCTGCACCAGCTTGCATTCCTACCAACAATGCATGAGGGCTCCTTTTTCTCCACAGCCTTGCCCGCGCTCGTTATTTCCTATGTTTTTTAGTTTAGCTATTCTGACAGGTATGAGGTGATATCTTACTGTTTTGATTTGCATTTCTCTGTTGATTAGTGATGTTGAGCATCCTATCATGTGTCTGTTGGTCATTCGTATGGCTTCTTTGGAAAAATATCTACTCATGTGCTCTGCCCATTTTTTAATTGGACTGTTGGTTTTCTTGGTGTTGGGTTGTATAAGTTCTTTTTTATATATCATTATATTCTTAAGTGAATAAGATAGGTGAGGCATGGATTCTATTTGATCTATCCCATTCAGGATTCCTCATATGCTGGTAAACACTGGCTGACACTTAATATGTACAATGGGATTTATACTTGGTTCCTGGATCACTGAGAATCTGCCAGAGCACAGATACACCAGCACTTGCTACTATGTAATTAGTACTAGCCAGCCAGGCCCAGAAAAGGTCCAGAGGTTGAGCAGGACCTTGAATAGTGGGTCTCAAACTTTAGTATGCAAAATACCTTGGGATGTCTATTCAAAGGATAGATTCTTGGACCTCACCCCAGAACACGTTAGTACTTCCAGAGGGGCCTGGAGCCTGCATTTTGAAAAGTATCATAGGTAATTCTGATGTGGGTAATATGCAGACCTTACTTTAAGAAAACCTGACCTAGAGGTATCCTGAGATAATTACATTCTTTTCTAGACCCTTCATAATTCTACATTATTTGATCGTATCTGTTCTGATCTGTATGAGTCAGCTTTGGCTGCTATAACAACGTACCACAGACTGCGGAGCTTAGACAACAGAAATCTATTTTCTCACAATTCCGGAGGCTAGGAGGTTAAGATCAAGGTATTGGCAGGGCCACACTCTCTCTGAAGTCTCTAAGGAAGTTCCTTCCCAACAGGGTTGCTTTCTCCTGAGGCCCTTCTCTCTGGTTTGTAGATAGCTGCCTACTTCCTATGTCTTAACATGCTGTGTGTGCACATGTGTCTGATGTCGGTCTCTTTCTGTGTATCTCAATCTCTTCTTATAAGGACACCAGTCACATTGGATTAGGGCCCACCCTAATGACTCCCATTTTAACTTAATTACCTCTTTAAAGGCCCTGTCTCCAAATGCAGTCACATTCTGAGGTCCTGAGGGCTAGGGCTTCGATATATGAGCTTTAGGGGACACAGTTCAGTCATAGCTGTGTCAGTTCAGTCATAACATCATCCTTCTACTGTTTACACTGCAGAATTTTGCTGTTTAAGTAGCTCCTTATGGAAGGGATGTAGAAGCCCTAATTCTGATTATTTTAGCTGTTCTCCTCTTGACTGGCTCCTGCCTCATTAGACTTTTCTTGAAGTTAAGCAAACAAAGCAATACACCATATTCCAAGTGTAGATATACCCTGGTCTTTTGTTGTCCAGGGTGAATAAAAGGGCTTATTTTTCTAATCGCAGCACATTCAGTTTCAAGCCAATGCAGTACCTACAATGGTTAGGAATCTGCATTTGAGCTGACTTCAGGGAACAATATCAGATGATGCTTTATTTATTGTATTTCAGAGTTCATTCTAGATATAAAATACCTACCTACATAAACCTTTTCTTTCCCCTGTCGCCTTTCAACCCACTTAGGTACCCTCCTGAGATGTTTTTTGGTTTTTTTTTTTTTTTTTTGGTAGCTTATTTCCAAAACAGCACAGGCAGCCAGATGTATAAATGCTTTGAATGACTGTAACAAGAAGTTTGAGAAAGCCAGTTTTTCTAGAGAGATCTGTAGAAAGCAAGGACCTTCCTCAATAGCTCCCTGCTACCTTAGAGCTATGTTTATCAAAACACAAACATTAAGTCAAGAATTTGAGAGCCTTCATATATCCTCCAATAGGGGATAGGGGAAAACAGACGCCACCCTATATGTGGCTATAGCCACAGGCCTTATAGTTTCGGTTTCAAAAGCCCACATTTGGACCACAAGAAGATGGTCCGTTGGAGGAGAAATATGACTTCTTACATTTCCAGGAGTCTCCAGACACTTTAAAACAATCTAACCACAACATCTCAGAAGGTTTGATTCCACCCATCTGGTCCACATACACCTAACAAACTAGGTTATAACCAGGAAGGGACTCCCTTGGGCAGAAGAATCCCCCCGGGCTCTCTCTTTTCCTAGTAGCAATTACAAAAACATTTCACCTTCCCCGGGCTGCTCTCTGCACTGGAGCCCCTGTGACTATTTCCTGTCTAAGGGGAAGCCCCGTCGGCAGTGTTATAAGTGTAGGATGACTTCGCATGATTCCTCCCCATCACCAGAGTTGTAAACCAGGCATTAGCACCCCAAGAGAATCAAATTCTGACAGCTGTCGGCTTTAACTTCAAATCAAAAGGGAAATATATATATATTATATTAATATATATATTAATATACATATAAAATATATTTTTTCTTTTATATTAGTGTCAGTAATCATTTTATATAAAATGTATTAGGGATTATAGCCTTAATATTTTTTAGACAAGTTGGGTCAAATCATCAAGACTTGACTGCAGTTTGATGTAAGTCATTTCAGCAACTTTTTATTAACAAGGTTGGCCCTAAACAATATTGTGAAGTAAACAATTCTCTCTTCTTGTCTGCACCCCTCTCCTTTTCAACTTCCTTCCCTTTTCCCCTGTTAATACTAAAATGGTCCCTAGTTTCCAGAAGGCACTGAAGACCCTGCCTAAGAACCCCCATACACACACACCAGACAACCCTCCAAGCTGGAACTTTCTTTCTTACCTGTCCAACATTGCATTTCCTTGTTTCAGCCGTGTCGTTCCTACCTAATGTGGTAAACTAATCCCTGCTGAGCTGCTCGTGGCTACATGTTCCCTCTTCCTAAAGTCTGAACACTTTATAAAGGCCCTCCTAAAATCCCCTGAGCCTTAATTCATGTGCAGTGGTAGATTCTCAGGTACTGTAGTAGATGAGTATTCTTGTAAGATATTTTGGAGAAGGCTATTTCAGCAAGTTCTTATCCTGACAAAACCTAGGAAGTCATATAGTACATCTATGAATAAGACAGATTCAGATTTAAAATCGTATTTTCCTGGGGCGCCTGGGTGGCTCAGTCAGTTAAGTGTCTGACTCTTGATTTCGGCTCAGCCCCGCCTCCTGCTCAGCACTGGGTGTGGAGTCTGCTTACGATTCTCTCTCTCCCTCTGCCCCTCCTCTGCTCACATGCTTTCTCTCTCTCTCTCTCTCTCTCTCTCTTAAATAAATAATTTATAAAATTGTATTTTCCTAACATAAGAGCCAAAATAATGATGTTATTGCTGATTATGTTAGAATGGTAATAATAGCTGATGTATTGATCACTTTCTACATTCCAGGCCCCGTTCTCAATGGCGTACCTGAATTAATTCATTCAGTCTTCACAAAGACCTTATAAGGACCGTATTGTTAGACATATTTTATGGATGGAGAGAACAGACGGTCTGCCTGGCAGGTGGCAGGGCTGAGACTTGATTTCCAGTTCTCTTGATGGGTTCTCAGGCTCCAGAGCCCATGCTTCTGACCACACACTATACTGCCTCTCTGAGAGAGATCGGTGGAAAATCTCTTCTCCACTGAGAGAGGGAGAGGAAGTTTCAGAGATGCTACTCTTTTCCAGTCTCACCTCTTATCACTCCCTTCTGAGCCCTCTCCTGTTTTGTGTCCCCCCCGCCGCCCACCGTACTCTATTATTCTAGCCATGCTAAGGTTCTCACCCTCTTGAAAGGATGCGCAGTGCAACTTCGCACATACAAGTTCATGCATTTTTTTTGTTCACGCTCTTCCCTTCTCTGCATCCATTTGATTATATTCACCCCTTGTGGTCCAGCTAAGATATCAAACAGTCTCCCACCACTTCAGAATTCATTGCCTCTTCCTCCATATGTATGCTTCTGCCTCAGTGCTTACTACCTTCTAACAAGCCTGGATATGTTATATTTCAGGATCTCTGCTCAGGTTAGGAGTTCTACATCATCTTTCTTATTATTTTCCTGGTGTCTAGCTTAGTGCCTTATATATGGTAGGAAATGAATTAAAAAAATTATTTTTAATTGGGGAGGAGAGGGACAGAGGGAGAGAGAGAGGGAGAGAGAGAGAGAGAGAGAGAGAGAGAGAGAGAATCTCAAGAAGGCTCCATGCTCAGCACAGAGCACGATACAGGGCTTGATCCCATGACCCTGGGATCGTGACCCGAGCTGAAATCAAGGGTTGTTCGCTCAACCAACTGAGCTGCCCAGGCATCCTGGAAACAAATTTCTTAACTCAATGTTTGTTTGATTTATTCATATTAAATACTTTCTTTTAGGGGGGTGTCTGGGTGGCTCAGTTGGTTGAGGATCTGACTCTTGATTTCAGCTCAGGTCACAATCCCAGGGTCTTTGGATCGAGCCTCTCATCAGGCTCCATGCTTAGCATGGAGCCTGCTTGAGATTCTCTCTCTCTCTCTCTCTCTCTCTCTCTCCCTCTGCCCCACTCCTCATCTCCCCTACTTATGCGTGCTCTCTCTAAAAAAAAAGTTTAAATAATTTCTTTTTTTTAATTGACAAATAGGATGGTGACATCATTATCATGCAAACCAAGCCAGAAGAAATAAGATTGCTAATACTTCATTCCAAAATGTATTTCAATCTTTTAAACATGATTGTTTCAGTAATATTTAGTAACTACAAGTACTTCAACTGAATCACGGACTATGCAAAAGAATATTTTTTCTTTTATTCTTAAAATAGCATCCTTTCTCTAATCTCAAACTATCACCTATTCCCAATGCATCCTACATTATGTGGTCGTAGTGTTTTCCTTAAAGTACCATATTTAACATTGCATTTTCCCTTTCAAGTTTTGACAATGTCTCCCAGCGTCATAACAAATCTAGTCTGAATGTCTCTATCTGATTTACTTCAGGGCCTTCAATACCCAGTCCCTCACTCCTTCTAGACTTTATCAGCCAACGGGTTATGCACACCAGTGGGTTTCACTTAGGTTCACACGGCAGAGCCTGGTGCTGCGAGGGCGGCCTCCGTTTACCCTACATTATTATGACCATTTTTAATGAGTGCCATACAGTTAAAGGTTGGGAAACACTGTCAGATTCCACTTCAGTTCTCGTTTACTTCCACCCAGCCTGCTCTGCTTTTAAACGAGCACATCCCGTAGCTTCATTTCGTGGCTGCTCTTCATACCTAGAATACCGTCCTTCTTTCTTTCGGACCATCTTCGAACAACCACGGGGAGTTTGTCTTCTTGTCCAGGACTCCAGAGTCCCTTCTCTGATTTCCTACTGCATTCACCCAGAGCACTTCACGGTTTTGACTCAATTCTTTGCTTTCACACGTTCCTTCTGCACACGTGTCACAGTGGATAGCCACAATTAACCGCCCACTTGGGAGCCTGCACTTGAAAGAGGTCTCAGCGTTCAAACCACACAGAGTCGAGAAGTTCCAGGTGCAAGGTCTTGTGGTGCTCCGCCTCAGAGTGCCAACGAGTACCAGCTGCTCCAACTCATCTCTGCTGGTCCTCGTAGCTGTATCCTTTCAATCCCTCTGTCCTTCCAAGCTCCGCCTTCCCCTGTAAAGCCAGATCCACTTTCTTCCGCCTCTCTAGACCCTTCCAAAAGCTGAGTCTTCTCAATGTCCTGGGTTCCCCTTAGTTTCCGCAGAAGACTTCTTTCTCCACGGTTACCTGAATCCCAGCTTGGCAATTTCCCAGGACTCTGTGCACAGAATTTCCCAGCACTGACTTATTTCTGGAAACAGAATCCTGACTAGCTGCTCTGAACTACCTTCTTCTCCCTTCCTCTGCCCTCACCTCCATCCTCAGGAGACCCCCTTGAATCTCATCTCTAGCTTCCTTTCACAACTCCAAGACCTACCATGGACAAGAAGCTCCTAACTTGTTCTGGAATCTTTGATCCCATAAATATCCAATATTTCTGGGCTTTCCCATAAATTAAAAAAAAACAAAAAACCCACTGGAGCATCTACATTCTGGTGTGTGTGGGGGGTAGAATTTAGTGATGTCTGATAAGGAAGAGGAATTTCCCTATAGAGAAGGAACACAGGATAATTTCACTTATGAACAGGGGAAATAAGGTGTGGAGAAATGATGTGGCTTGTTCATCATAGAGTGTATCAGAAATAGAGCTAGGGTGTCCTTATGGGGACTAGTTTCTCCTGGTTGACCCAGGACTTTCATGATTTTAGCATTCAAAGTCCACATCCCAGGAAACTACTCAGTCCCGGCAAATGGCTGATGACCATATGTGGTCTCCTGACCCCTGGGTCCCCAAGCAGTCCCTTTAGCAGGTTACAGAGGCCCAGCTTCCCTACCCACCCTACCTTTTCTCTATTATACCTGCTCCCTGATGAGCTGATACACCAGAGGTTAGTTAACAAGCCATTCAGGGCTGATAGTGTGTTTAATGTTTCCTTGAAAGCATATTACTTGTCCTTACCAGGGTTAAATTTCCCTCTCTTAGCCAAGTCTTCTGCGATGTAGCTTGGCTCTTTCTGTGGTTCTCATCAGCTTAAATCCTAAGGGGTTTGAACAAAAAATTTCACTCTGCTGATAATCCAGCTGTGTGTTTAAAGTTAATTTGTTATCTTAAGGACTAAGCCTGTTGGCTGAGACCCTGTTGTAATGAAAATTATGCCGCCTTGAATTTCTCCAGTGCTTTGTAGTCAACAAAGTTCTTTCTCTCTCCCCGCCCCCCCACCTCTCATTCTCTCTCTCTCTCCCTCTGTCTCTCTCTCTCTTTCTCACACACACACACACACACACACACACACACACGCACACACATGCACACACATCTTATTGAATGCTAACAATAACCCCTTGAGGATAGGCAGGTACTTATTGGTTGAAAGAAGTAAGAAGGGTAAGGAAAGAATTTCCTTACAAGTAGTTTCCTCTTGAAATGTCTTTAAGAAACATTTTATAAAACACACTTTCAAATCCTTTGTTTCTTTCAAACTTCATCTTCTAAGCATAAACCAAAATGGAGATCTAAATTGTTTGCAATCATTACGTAAAATAGCCAAACGATGGAAGCAGCCCAAGTGTCCAATGACAGATGAATAGATAAAGAAGATGAATGGATAAAAAAGAATGAAATCACGCCATTTGCAAAACCATGGATGTATCTAGAGGGTACAGGACATAATGCTAAGTGAAATAAATCGGTCAGAGAAAGACAAATACCCTATGATTTCACTCGTATGTGAAATATAAGAAACAAAACAAATGAGCAAAAGAGAAAAAGAGAGAGGCAAACCAAGAAACACACTCTTAATTGTAGAGAACAAACTGATGGTTACCAGAGAGGAAGTGGATGCAGAATGGGGGAGATAAATGATGTTGATTTAAGAGTACGCTTATCATGATAAGAAACCAACAAAATTTTACAAATGAGTAGAAACACTTTTCTCTGCTCATGAATTGTTTGACTAGTTCCCCTAGAAAAAATGAAAAAATAATTTTAAAACATTGTCTGGAATCAGTTGTTGGCCACCACACAGCTTTGAGAAAGCCCAGAGTAGGGCTGGGGGTTGGGATCCTGGACCAGCTTCTCCCTCCCAACACAGCCACCAACAGGCCCTGGAGTTAGGGTTGCGCCCTCTGTCATCAAAGCCTGGCAGGCCCTGCTTCTGTACCCCTTCCCTCCCGGAATATTGCTTCTGTGGGGAAATGCAAACTGATAAACCTTCCCCTGAAATACTACCTGGCTGTAAATTAGGAACTGTCAATAAAGAACATCTCATCGTTCGGTTTCCTATTGTGTAATCTTGTAGACACAAGTTCCTGTTTTAAGTACCATGAATCAAACAAAGCTCTGGGCAAAAGTGACGCTAAAATGCTGCCTCTTCAAGTATGAGATTTTAAACATTTAGTGCTGTTCAATTCATATTAATTATATAGTTTAAATTCTTACATGAGGCTTTGGTAAAGTTTCAGTAACTCTCTGTTACACTGAATTAAATGACATTCAACCACCAGCTTATTCTCCTCAGGGGATTTTGTATACAGTAAAGTCTGGAATTAAAAAGAGCCCCAGGAGATTCTTATGGTTGGGCACATTTAAGAAACACCGAAAGAGAGTAGGTACCATTTTGGAAGAATCTCATCCTTAGACTAAAACCCTTTATAATGGGGGCGCCTGGGTGGCGCAGTCGGTTAAGCGTCCGACTTCAGCCAGGTCACGATCTCGCGGTCCGTGAGTTCGAGCCCCGCGTCAGGCTCTGGGCTGATGGCTCGGAGCCTGGAGCCTGTTTCCGATTCTGTGTCTCCCTCTCTCTCTGCCCCTACCCCGTTCATGCTCTGTCTCTCTCTGTCCCAAAAATAAAAAAAAAAATAAAAAACGAAAAAAAAAAATTTTTAAACCCTTTATAATGGCATATGAGGCTCTGTAAGACCAGCCTCTCCAGCCTGTCCCATGCAAGGCCCCCCCTGGGACTCACCAATCCAGGTACACTGGCTTCATCTTATTTACTGGAACCCATTAAGCACCTTTCCACCTCAGAGTCTTTGCTTTTCATTTCCCTGTGGGGAAAGTACTTTCTGCTTCTTTTCCCTTAGTCAAATCAGGTTCATCTTTCATATCTCAGCTTAATCCTACGTCATTACCTTAGGACCCCCACACTGACACAAGTCTCTAAACATTCTGTTCCTCTCCCTCATAGTACTTAACCACAGTTTGTCATATAATTGCTCACTAGTAGCTTAATGTCTGATTCTCACACCAGGCTGTAAATTCTGTGAGTGCAAGAATCATGTGTGTTTTGTTTATCATTGTGGCTTTAACCCCCAGAATGTGCCTGGGACAGAAAAATGGGCTCAGTAAGTAGCCGCTTCAGTTCCATTGTTCATGCCATTGGCTGGATTTGAGATTTTTGAAGCATTTCTCTGTTTCTAGTCTATTCATCTTCCAAGCCATGAGGTCCACTACTGCCATGCTAACCTTCTAGATGTGGATAACCTCTGAATGTCCACAGCTGTCCCCATGTCCCATATTGGCCTGTCAAAATCCCCAGATACAATTAGACAGAGTACATTTATTAAGAATGTACTGTGCACAGTGCTAGATACTTTATATAGTCCATCTAATTTGCTCCTCACAACCACCCTTGAGGAATGTTATCTTGATTCCACATGTGAGAAGGGAAAGGCTTAGAAAGATTAGGTAACTAATCTACTGGGGTCATAGGGCTTACAAGAAGTGAAACCAAGATGGCAACCTGATGTCTAAACTCTTGCATTCTTGACTTTCAAGCACATGTTTTATTCATTAGAATCAGGTTTGGGTGTGCATGACAGAAAAGCCCAAAGTGCAGTAATGGTAACTTAAGGAAGACATAAAATTACTTCTTTCTCATGTTAAAGAGACCAGGAGAAAGTAGGCTGGAGTTGTCATCCTAGTAGTTACATGATCTCATTTTTCTCTAAGGCTCACATACTGGCTGCTGTATGGAAAACTAAGTGTAGGAAGATAGACCTGGAGTCAAAAAACAGTAAGATTATTGGGGTATCCAGGTGAGAGAGTATGGTAGCTTGGGTTCAGGTGGTGGCTACGGAGTTGAGAAGAAGAGACATTTCAGAGAAGTTTAGGAGGTAAAGTTGGCAGGGCATAGTGAGAGGTTGGAAATGCTATTTCCAAGACTACATGGATTAACTCAAGTGTAAAAGTCAAATCTGAACTTTAAATTCCGCATAGGACTAGTCTAATGACACTGTTCTAAGCACTGAAACACTAAGGTAGACCCAGAGGGTATCATCCCAGCCAAAGTGTAAACTATCTGGCCTGGGCCTTTGTTACAAGAATCAAAGACTATAAAGAAAAAATTATAGCTCCTTAACTTGCTGCCTTAAGCGAGAGCCTTCAATCAAGGTGTTCCACAAGGAAAACAGTCTTCTTTATAGCCTATGAACCACACCTCATCCCAAATAGACTTGCTGTCAGTGAAGCCAGGAGCTCTCGTACCTGGAGTTGCTCTAAAATGTTTTCCTCCTACTAAAAAGTGGTCTAATAGTTACCATGAACTACTTACCTAGGTTTTGTTGGTATGGAACCGTGCCTCTCGTGGTATTTCCAAATAATCATTTGCCTCTGTCTCCTTTCTTAATTCATATTTCTTTTTTTTTTTTTTAATTCCCCATGCCCCTTCCTGCTTTCTTAACTCATATTTCTAAACTGAAGATATCTAAGCAAATTATTATCAGGATTGTCATTGTGGCTTTATGATAATTTTAACATCCTTTGCAAGTTGTCCCATCTTTTTAGGAGCAAGAGGAAACAGTATATAAAACTTATTTTTTGCTGCTCTCCTTTTTGCACCAGAAAAAGAATTGATGGCTTTAGAAATAAGAGGTGAGGACTGTGAACGGAGCAAACAATGATGAGACAAGCTTGATGTCATAGAATCAAAATTTATACTTAAACACAGCTCTGCTATGTCTTTTTCTCATTTATATTTAACCTCAAGTCTCTAATAAACCTGCAGAAACTTCTTTTTATACATGTAAAGTACATAAGTGTTTTCTTTGCAAAGTAATAATTAGCATACCTTAATATTATTAAAGTATACCCTCTAGGAATTACTAGGTAAATACCCAATTATACCCAAAATTATACCCAAATATTATACCCAAATTTATACCCAAAATAATACCCAATTATGTTACTTGGCTATATTTAGCAGTTTTAACTTAATTTCATTACAAAAGCACTAAAAATAAGGTTAATGAAAAAACTCTGAAGTCTTACAAAGGTGGCCAAGATGAGTTTAGATGATCTGGGGGTCAATTGTGTGTGTGGAAGAGGCAGGCATGTTATTCTCTCTCTCTTTTAAAGGTAACAATGAATTCTGCCTCTATCCCCAATGTTGATTGATTCAGTCAGAAAAGCTAAAAGGCAGCCTTAGCATTTAGCAGCTCCAAGGATGCATATTTAGGGATTCTGTAGCACCTACCCACCACCAACGCACTCTCAGGCTCTCCTTGGACCTTGTCAACACCCAAAACTGCTTCAGTTATGATATCTTAAGCTCCATTGTTCCAGCCTCTGATCATGACCTCCTGTCCTTCCAGCTCTGTCCATCCCTCCCAACTTGGAACCCCCCACTCTTCCCTTGCCCCCCACTCCCTCTCTCACTGAGCATCTCTCACCTCATTTATCACTCCAACTAGTACCCTCAACTTGCCCTCCTGGTCATATTCTTATTACACCTACCCTGCAAAACCAGGGATGGGCCCTAAATCCATTTTTTGTCCAACCCATATTGACGATATTGGGCTCAGTGGAAAAAAAAGCACACAGCCCAGTACAATATGGCATCTGGACTCAATCAGGCTCTCTGAGCCACTTGGAAATCCTTTCGTATATCCATGATCAGCTTCCGTACCATCTGTTTCATTTCTTTTTTTTTTTTTTTTAATATTTATTTATTTTGAGGGAGAGAGAGGCTGTGGAGGAGGGGTAGAGAGACAGGGGGAGAATCCCAAACAGGATACTTGCTGTCAGCTCAGAGCCCAATGCGGGGCTTGATCCCAAGCACTGTGAGATCAGGAGCTGAGCCAAAATCAGGAGTCCAATGCTCAACTGACTGAGCCCCCTGGGCGCCTCCATCTGTTTCATTTCAAACACAATATCCTCTTTACCTTAAACTTCTAATTTGCCTTCTCTCCCCTGAGTCTCAGCAGAAGGCCTTGTCGTCTCTTTACACCCCAACTGGAAACCTATCTGCAGCCACCTTCAAGCGCTTTTGATCTACAGAGCTTTTAATTCATGTTTCTCCGGCTCAATAAGTGAAAGAGTTACTAGGAATTTCCTCATTTTGTGTTACTATTTTTAAAACATTAAACTTATAAGCAGTGAAGAGTACCTACCGAGCAACTGCTCTTACTGAGAGGAAAGGAAGAAAAAACACAGACCTGAGGTCCTTTATGAATGTAGGGATATAAATATATGGTCATATATACAAATATATGGGTATATACAGGCACATATATATGTTAAACAGCTTCATTGACTACAAGTCACATACCATATAATACACCCATTTAAAGTGTTGAACAGTTTTTAGTATATTCACAGAGTTGTGCAACTATCATCAAAATCAATTTTAGAACATTGCATCACCCCAACAATAAACCCTATATCTATTAGCGGTCATTCCCTCATTTCCCTCCAAACTACCAGCCCTAGGAAATGGCTCTTCTATTTATGTCTCTATGGAGTTGCCTCTTCTAGGCATTTTATATAAATGGAATCACATAGTGCATGGCCTTTTGTGTTTGGCTTCTATCACTTAGCAGAATGTTTTAAGGTTCATCCATGTTGTAGAATGGATTGGAACTGTGTTTCTTTTTATCGCCAAGTAATATTCTATTGTCTAAGTAATACCACATTGTATTTACCAGTTCATTAGCCCGTGGATGTTTGGGTTGTTTCTGCTTTGGGGCTATTATGAATCATTGCTGCTATCGCCATTCATGCACAAGTTTTTGCATGGACATGTGTTTTCTGTTCTCTTGGTTATGTTCCTGGGGGTGGAATTGCTAGGTCATATGGTAACTCTGTGTTTACCCTTTTGAGGAACTATCAGTCTGTTTTTCAAAATGGCTACACCGTTTCACATTCCCATCAGCAATGAATGTGTAAAGGTTCCAGTTTTTCCACATTCTCATCAAAACTTGTTATTTTCCCTCTTTCTGCTCCTAGGCATCCTAATGGGCGTGAGGTAATATCTCATTGTGGTTTTGATTTGCATTTTCCTGATGTTTAATGATATTGGGTATCTTTTCATACACTTATTGGCCACTAGTATCTATTCAGACACTTTACCCTTTTTACATTGGGTTGTCTTGTTATATTCAGGTTGTAAGAGTACTTTACATATTCTAAATACAAGTCCCCTACCTGATAATATGATTTGCAAGTATTCTCTACCGTCCTGTGGATTTTCTTTTCGCTTGCTTGATGGCAAAGAACAAAAATGTCTAATTTTGATGATGTGACATTTATCTATTTTTTGCTGTTGTTGCTTGTTCTTTTGGTGTCATATCTATGAAACCATGGCTTAATCCAAGATCTCAAAGATTTACACCTATGTTTTCTTCTAAGAGTTTGAGCTCTAGCTTCTCCAGTTTGAGCTAACTTTTGTATGAGATGTGAGGTGGGGCGTCCAACCTCATTCTTTTGCATGTGGCTCTCCAGTTGTCCCAGACTATTCTTTCTCCAGTGGATGGCCTTGGCACCCTTGTCAGAATCAACTGATTATAAATGTGAGGGTGTACTTCTGGACCTTCAATTCTATCTATTGAAATATATGTCTCTACTTATGCTAGTACCATATTGTCTTGATGACTATAGCTTTGTAGTAAGTTTTGAAATTGGGAAGTGTGAATCTTTCATCTTCACTTGTCTGTTTCAATATTGTTTTGATTATTTTGGGTCCCTTGAATTTCCAGAAGAATTTTAGGATCAGCTTGTTGATTTCTGAAAAAACAACAACTGGGATTTTGATAAGGATTGTGTTGCATCCAAGGTGTCCTGGGGAGTGTACAATATATATTTTTTAATGTTTTATTTATTTTTGAGAGAGAGACAGAGCATGAGCAGGGGAGGGGCAGAGAAAGAGGGAGACACAGAATCTGAAGCAGGCTCCAGGCTCTGAGCTGTCAGCACAGAGCCCAACATGGGGCTCGAACTCACGAACTGCAAAGTTATGACCTGAGCCGAAGTCGGACACTTAACCAACTGAGCCACCCAGGCACCCTGGGACTTGGTGGGGGGGCAGTGTCCATATTAAGTCTCTATTTGTTTAGATCTTCTTGAATTTCTTTCAACGGTATTTTGTAGTTTTCAGAGTATAGGTTTTATATGTCTTTATTAAATTTATTCCTAAGTATTTTGTTATTTTTGATGCTATTGTAAATAGAAATGGTTTCCTAATTTCATTTTCAGATTTTTTTTTCATTGTGACTATATAGAAAACGTTTTTGTGTGTGTATTAATCTTGTATCCTGGGACCTTGATGAAATCATGTATTAGCTGTAATAGTTTCTTTGTGTGGATTCCTTAGGGTTTTCAGTAGATAAGATCACGGTCACCTGCCACCTGAAGGTTCTTAGGGATGACAACAACTGCACAATGTTAGGACTAAGCTGGAGGTGGATCTTCAATCCCTTCAAAATAGAGATGTGTTTTTTGCTGGAAGTTCTTCATTATTCCAGTTAGAAAGGATGAGTCCTCAATTACAAAATTCACCACTAATTCTTTACACATTACATTTCAATTAATGCAGCTGAGAAACACAGTTTTGTTTTTTGACCACAAGGGTTGCACTTATCCATCTATGAAAATACATGAGATCATGACTGCAAACAACTGTCAGTGTTTATCTTTTTCATTCAGAACGCAGCCTGATTTCATGGAAAGACCTCCTTGGATTTAGAATTGGAAGGCTGGTTTTTAGTCCAGCTCTGTCCGTATAAGCAGTACTGTTACAGGGTTATTGTTGAGAGTCCAGGGAGGGGCCAGCTGCTTCCTGGGGCTTTCTTCTGTAGGCTGGCTGTTTCCCCTATAGAGGATTGAGCCTTAGCGAGGTGGCAGTGCCCTGGACCAGAGGAGGCAGGGCCGGCTGTGCAGTTTCCTTGGGAAATACCTACCTCTTTTTAGTCACAGCATTTCCCTGGTTTCATCAGGGATAATTCCTGATGATAATTTTTCTTAGTCTAAAACTATTATTGGGGCACCTGGGTGACTCAGTCAGCTGAGCGTCCAACTTCGGCTCAGGTCATGATCTCACGGTCCATGAGTTCAGCCCCGCGTTGGGCCCTGTGCTGGCAGCTCAGAGCCTGCTTTGGATTCTGTGTCTCCCTCTATTTCTCTGCCCCTCCCTCACCCCCTCTCTCTCTCTCAAAAAAAAAATTAAAATAGTTTTAAACTATTATGGCATTTCACCTCATTGAGGAAACCCTCTCAAGCTGAGAGTGGATCTGTTTTTGGTAAAGGTATTTCCAGACCTTCCCTGGCCTGGTACCTGTGGACTGAAGAAGATCTACAAAATGGATGGGAAAGTCACAATAGTGATCTGGAAGAACAAACAGGCTGTGGCCTTATCTTAATCACAGAGCCAAGGCTTGTCACCAGGATGGAGAACTGGCAGGGGAACTTCCATGCCTTATCATAAGGCTCATTGCTTTGGCTGCATCACTGCGTCCTTCCTTAATATGCAATTAAGGACTGAATTTATAGGAGACAAACAACATGTCAGTTTTATGATAGCCAAAGCCTATAATCTGAACATGTGTTTTCCCAGCTGGGCTCAATAGCGTAGTGGCAAGAACGTGGCCCTAAAGACAGTTTGTCCTTAGATTTTAAATCCTGGCTCCCTCTCTTAACAGCATGTGACCTTGGCAATTTACTTAGCCTTTCTATGCCCCTACTTCCTCATCTGTAAAGAGAGCAAATAGTAGTTCACAGAAATGATTGTGAGAATTGGAGAAAATATATACAGTCCTCACCATATGATAAGCACATAATACATTTTGGCTATTAGGTGCAGGAAGAGGAATATTCTTCTTCAAGGCATTTTGTTGATGAAGCTAAGAAAACTATTTCAAGTCCGTTCCAGTGGTGTTCAAACGAACAGTCACCAAGAATCACTTTTTTCAATGAAAATTCCCAGGCTCTACCCCCAGACTTTCCACTTCAGAAGTCAGTGGCAGGGCCCATGCGTCTGCATCTTTAATGACACCTGTACTCCATCCAGTATTCTGATTCAGGTGATCCATGGGCACTTTTTAAAATTACCTTTAACTTTTAAAATATTTTTTTAAATGTTTATTCACTTTTTTGAGAGACAGAGACAGAGTGTGAGCAGAGCAGGGGCAGAGAGAGAGGGAGACGCAGAATCCGAAGCAGGCTCCAGGCTCTGAACTGTCAGCACACAGCCCCATGCGGGGCCCGAACTCACAAACCATGAGATCATGACCTGAGCCGAAGTCGGACGCTCAACCGACTTTACCTTTAATTTTGATGTAACTTTAAGTTTACAGAAAAGTTGCAAAAACGGCACAAAGAACTCATATATGCTTTACA
The DNA here is from genome assembly GCF_046562875.1 of Panthera onca. Lineage (NCBI taxonomy): Eukaryota > Metazoa > Chordata > Mammalia > Carnivora > Felidae > Panthera > Panthera onca. Next base: position 34,220,093 of record NC_138355.1, on the reverse strand, counting down.
AAGATTCATCAATTTTTATTTTGCTACCTTTACACTATTACTCTCTTTTTTCCTCTATTTGTCTCTATCTAGAAAATTTTTCTCTAAATCATTTGATAGTGGGTTATATATCATACCTTTTTGACTCTTTAAAACTTCAGTGTGTATTTCCTAAAAAAAAGAATATTCTTGGGGCACCTGAGTGGCTCAGGTGGGTAAGCAACCGACTAAAGCTCAGGCCATGATCTCATGGTTCATGAATTTGAGCCCCACATCGGGCTCTCTGCTATTGGTACAGAGCTGGCTTGTATCCTCTGTCTCCCTCTCTCACTGCCCCTCCCCAACAGCTCTCTCAAAAATAAATAAACATAAAAAAAATTTTTTTTGATGTTCTCTCTACGTAAGCACTGGTCAGTTAACAAATTCAGGAAATTTAACATTGATAAGATACTTTTATCTAATATACAATCCATATTCCAATTTTATCAATTGCCTCAATATGCCTTTTATCACAACTTTTTCTCCCCATACAGGATCCACTCCAGGGGCCACATACATATTGTATTTAGTGTGACATCTCTTTTGTCTCCTTCCACCTGGAACAGTGCCTGAGCCCATCTTTGTTTTTTTATGACATTGACATTTTTAAGCCAATTATTTTACAGAATATCCCTTATTGTGGGTTTGACTGATGTTTTCTAGTGATTAGATTTGGGTTATGTATTTTTGGCTAGAATCCTACATAGCTGATGTGTCCTTTTCAGAATATCTCCTCTAGAGGAGATACATGATACCCATTTGCTTCTTATTGGTGAGATAGACCACACTTACAGTAGCCACCTTCTGTTCCAAAGAGGCTTCAGAACCTAAAGTGGTCAGAGAAGGGATCAGGACTTTTACTGTTCTGAATTTTCTGATTGTGGGTTTGTTAAAGGGCTTATCTGTCCATTGCCTAGGAACTTCAGAAGATCATATATTAAACACACTGCTGTTACATTCAAAACCAAATCCTATCTTTATGTTTAAACTTATACAGTTCCCTACCTCTCCTTTCCATTTCTTTGATTTTTGTTGTTGTTGTTGTTGTTGTTTGTTTAAGTAAGCTCTATGCCCAACTTGGGGCTTGAACTCACGACCCTGAGATCAAGAGCCACATGCTCTATCAACTGAGCCAGCCAGGCACTACTGCACCCATTTAACTCTGGATCATGACTTCTGTGTTAATGCAGGTAATCTATGTGATGTATCATTTAACATAACGGGACACACCCGTGCTGGTGATGGTAGTTTGAGGCTAGTAGAGATAACTTAGTTTCTTGCATCACACGTTTTACAATGACATATCAGCTTCCTCTTCGATGGTGTGCTTGAAAGTGCTCACTTATCCTTCCATTACCTCTAAAACACACTTAGGCATGACCTCTAACTGCTGTTTTACTCTATTACTTATGCTTTCATGTAAAAATCCCTGGGCTGCTCTCTCAGTATATCTACTTCATTGTAGACAATATAATTCTCTTGGCATGCATGCATGCATGCATTCCTTCATTAATTCATTCGTTCATTCTACAAGTAGTTTGAAGACTAAGAAAGACTATGCTTTAAGTCTTTAAAAAGCTGGCATTTCTTGAGACCAGCTCCACGTCAGTCACCACGAAGTGCCTCACAGCCAGAGAGGAATCTCTTTGTTGCTACCACTTTACGGACAAAGAAACAGAATTAAATAACTTACTTGACACCAAGCCACTAAAAAGTGATAGAACTAGGATTTAATCCTAGGTCTAATAAGCTCTAAACATACTGTATATGGGCACCACCAATAGAATTGCAATGGTAGGGGCGCCTGGGTGGCTCAGTCGGTTAAGTTTCCGACTTCAGCTCAGGTCATGATCTCACAGCTCGTGAGTTCGAGCCCCGCATCGGACTCTGTGCTGACAGCTCAGAGCCTGCAGCCTGCTTCAGATTCTGTCTCCGGCTCTCTCTGCCCCTCCCCAGCTTGTGCTCTTTCTCTCTGTCTCTAAAATAAATAAACATTAAAAATTGTTTTTAAATAAAAAAATTTTTTTTAAATGATAAAATTGCAATGGTAAAGATAGAATGAGCAAATGAAGTTCACAAATTTCAGAATGTCAGAATTAGGTATGCCTGTCAACATTGAAAGGGCAACTTCATGTCAGATGAGAGCATTACCTTCCAAAATGTCCAGGAAACTTAAGGAACTATTACCCCGCAGGACCCTTCAGGAGAAAACCAGAAGTATCATAAAAGATTCTTTTGAAAAATTTGAAAATAAAGTTGAAGTCTCAGTGTTCTTGCCCCGATCCCACCCACCCTCCTTCTTCCTTTCCCATAGGTTACTATTATTGTGTTTTTATACTTTGCATAAATGATGTCATTAAAAATATAAATAAATACAAATGGATGCAAAAATAGCATACTATATACAATAATGTACACTTGATGTTGCCACTAACCATGTTTTCAAGACCTAGCACTTCTTTTTTAAAAATTTTTTTTTTCCAACGTTTTTTATTTATTTTTGGGACAGAGAGAGACAGAGCATGAACGGGGGAGGGGCACAGAGAGAGGGAGACACAGAATCGGAAACAGGCTCCAGGCTCCGAGCCATCAGCCCAGAGCCCGACGCGGGGCTTGAACTCACGGACCGCGAGATCGTGACCTGGCGGAAGTCGGACGCTTAACCAACTGCGCCACCCAGGCGCCCCTCAAGACCTAGCACTTCTAGTAATCATGTAATCTAGTAATCATGTAATCTAGTAATCATCTAACACACAATGTCTAAATATACATTTTAAATGCACTTATTTTTTTATGTTTATTTATTTTGAGAGAGAGTGAGAGAGCATGCATGCGTGCAGGGGTGGGGCAGAGAGAGAGGGAGAGGGAGAATCCCAAGTAGGCTCCATGCTGTCAGCACAGAGCCCGACGTGGGGCTCAATCTCACAATCCATGAGATCATGACCTGACCTAAAATCGAGAGTCAGATGCTTAACCAACTTAGCCACCCAGGCGCCCCACTGAATTTATTTTAATGACCATATAGTATGTGTATACCATGTGGAATGAATTCTCACATTTATTTATGTGTTCTCCTAATGAAACATATTTGGCTTATAATGGGTTCTCAGGGAACCTAAGATTGATTGAAAAATGCCTTTAATGTTTGAGATTAGCATTGTGAATAAAGCCCTAAAAGCCAAAGAGGATAAAAGGTGTCTGGAGTTGCATTTAGCATTAGGAAGACCGTTTGGCTTGAGCCTTAAGGTTTCAAAAAGACACACCTTATTTCAATAACTACTATGTATTAGGAAACAAGAGACAAATGTAAAGGAGAAGCTATATTAAATACTAATTAATGTTATATGTATTCTCATATGTGCACATTGTCCTTTGTTTGTTTGTTTGTTTGTTTGTTTAATAAGCTTTATTTTTTAGAACAGGTTTAGGTTCACAGCAAAATTGAACCTATAACCTATAACCCCCCACCCCCTCACACATGCACAGCCTCCTACACTATTAATATCATGCACCAGAGTGGTACATTTGTTATAATCAATGAATGTATGCTGATACATCATTAATCATCCAAAGTCCATAGTTTATATTGGGGTTCACTTTTAGTGTTGTATATTCCATAGGTTTGTTTTTTTTTTTTTTTTGTTTTTTTTGTTTTTTTTTTTTTTGATCTCATTTTTATTTTTTTTTTTATTTTTTTTTTTTTTTATTCCATAGGTTTTGATAAATGTATGATGATACATATCCGCCACTGTGGTATCAGACAGAATAGTTTCACTGCCATAAAAATCCCCTGTTCTCTGCCTGTACATTCCTCCCTCTTCCCAAATCCTGGCATTCACTAATCTTTTTACTATGTCCATTGTTTTGCCTTTTCCAGAACGCCACATAATTGGAATCATACAGTATGTATGTAGCCTTTTCAGATTGGCTTCTTTCATTTAGTAATACCCATTTAAGTTTTCTCCATGTTTACATGACTTGATAGCTCATTTCTCTTTAAGTGCTGAATAATATTCCATAATTGTCTAGATGTACTACAGTTTGTTGATTCACCTACTGAAGGACATCGTGTGTCTTCCAAGTTAGGGCAATTATGAATAAAGTCTCTATAAATACCTGTGTGTAGGGTTTCCTGTGTACATACGTTTGCAACTGCTTTCAGTAAATACCAAGGAGCATGATCTCTGGATTGTATGGTGAGAATGTATTTAGTTTTAAGAAACTGTCAAACTGTCTTCCAAAGTGGCTGTGCCATTTTACATTCTTACCATCAGTGGATGAGAGTTTCTGTTTATCCCCATCCTCACCAGCGTTTGGTGCTGTCAGTGTTTTGGATTGTGGTACCTCTGATAGGTATTAGTGGCTGTCATTGTTTTAGTTTGCAAATCCATAATGCACATGATATTTAGTATATTTTCATATGCTTACTAACATCTGCATATCTACTTTGGTGAGATATCTGCTCCAGTCTTTTGCCCAATTTTTAATTTGGTTGTTTGTTTTCTTTTTGCTGAGTTTTAAAGTTCTTTGCATATTTTGGGTAGCAATCTTTTATCAGATGTGTTGTTTATAAATATTTTCTCCCAGTCTGGCTTGTCTTCTCTTTCTCTTTACATTGTCATTCACAGAGCATGAGTTTTTAGTTTTAAACATTAAAAAAAAATTTTTTTAATGTTTTTATTTTTATTTTTGAGACAGAGAGACAGAGCATGAGCAAGGGAGGGGCAGTGAGAGAGGGAGACACAGAATCCAAAGCAGGCTCCAGGCTCTGAGCTGTCAGCACAGAGCCTGAGGTGGGGCTCTAACTCACAGACTGTGAGATCATGACCTGAGCTGAAGGCGGATGCTTAACTGACTAAGCCACCCAGGCACCCTGAGTTTTTAGTTTTAATGAGGTCCAGCGTATCAATTATTTTTTCAGGGATGGTGCCTTTGTGTTGTACCTAAAAAGTCATCGCCAAACCCAAGGTCATCTGGATTTTTTTTCCTATGTTATCTTCTAGAAATTTTATAACTTTGTGTTATACATATAGGTCTTCGATCTATTTTGAATTAATTTTTGTGAAGGGTGTAAGGTCTGTGTCTAGATTCACTTTTCTGTACCTAGATGTTCTGTTGTTCCACATTTATGGAAGAGACTATCTTTGTTCCATTGCATTGTCTTTATTCCTTTGTCAAAGATCAATGTATGTCTACTTGTATAGGGTGTCTATTTTGCTTCATTGATCTATCTCACTATTCTTTTACCAATACCACATTGTCTTGATTACTATAGCTTTATCATAAGCCTTGAAGTTGAGTAGTGCCAGTCTTCTGACTTTCTTCTTCTCCTTCAATATTGGGTTGATTATTCTGGGTCTTTTGCCTCTCTACATAAACTTTAGATTCAGATTGTTGATATTCATAAGATAACTTGCTGAGATTTTGATTGGGATTTTTTTTCTTGTCTAATTGCTTTGGCTAGGACTTCCTCTCTACTAAGCCACTTATCATCACCTATCCACTTTCCATCAACAATAAAATGTTGTTGACAACCCTCATTTGCTGTGGTCCCCATTCTTTTCTTTTTCTTTGTGGATTTGTATCTTTTTTAAATCCCCCCCTTAACATTTTAGTGATATTTCAGAAGAAACAGAAATAAATAAATATGATTAATTCGTTAGGTTACCCAGAAGTGTATTTATTTTTCATATATCATCACTTTAAAAATTATGGCTAAGGGACCAAAAAAGCTGCAAGCTGTAGGGCTTCTTTCAACTTTTAGGTAGGTCTGATAGCTACAATCTTCATAAACTCTTCCTAGAGACAGAATCCCAAATGAATAATAGGTCTGACACAATATCCACATTTTCACATTTTTATGTACAAACACAAATTAGTGGATGATTATGTGCTTTGCAAAAGGATTTACTATGGGACATAGTTAGCTCCCCTAGGATATCTAGAGTAAAATTTTATGTGCAAAATCTCAATTTATAGCTAATGAGAATATAATCATTATATATAATATAGTGTACTTCTATCTTTCTGCTAGCCATGTCACTAAGCGTATTCTTTAATTTGGAAGCTGGAGTTTAGTAAATGGCGCCAACATTTAAATCACATTCTTATAGACTCACAAAGAAGTGGAAACTGTAAAGAAGAGGACACACAGAGAGAAAACAGGCTTTGAGAAGGATTGGACAACAAGGTAGGATGACAGCCACAGGTGACAGAAGGCCATCTGAGTACCTGTACCTGCGGAAAGGTACCACCAAGATAATGTAAAAACAATGCTGAGTTCTCACTCATTGTAATGGAGATGGTAATGGAGAGATTAAGGGCAGGGAGGTGGGAGGTTGGAGCAAACAACTGTTGCAGACATGAACCTAGTGTCAAGGGCATGACTGTTGTGAAACCAAGAGTTTCCAAGTTATAAGATGTACTGGCTTTGAATAATGGGTTGTGTATCAAGAGTGTTCTAAATTAACAATAACGGCCAAGAGAGGCGACCTAGAGAATTGAAAGGGAAAAAAAGTAAAGAAAAAAGACTCAGTGAGGATCAGAAGGAAGGAATCTTTCCAGGTCGATTTCAGAATGTCAAAAATATTGATATTCCAAAAGAGGGGGAGAGGGAAGACATGTGGCCTAATTAACAAGGAAACAGTATATGTGATGACATCAGGGACAAACCAAACAAAAACATAGTGAAGAGGGCCTCATAAAGCATTAATATAATAACCAACGTATATTCAGCATTTACTACATAAGAAGCACAATGCTAAATATCATAGCATTATCACATTTAATCTTCACAGCAGCGCTATGAAGTAAGAACTATTGCCTGATTGATAGATGAGGAAACTGAGGTTTTGTAACTTTAAATACTTGCTCACGGTCTCATGAACTCAAGTCTGCCTGGCTCAAAGTTGGAGCATGTGTTTCTAATTCATAGCATCAGTAATAATTACTATTTCATAAATATCACTTATGTGTCAGGCACATTATATACTTATCTTTATTCCTCACTTCAGCTCTGAAGTAGATTTAAATAATCATGAAGTTTTAATAAGGTATCATGCCTTATTAAATATTAATGGTAGCCTTAAACCAGTCCTGTGAGGTAACTGTACAGATATTTATAGGATATTATCTTATCAATTATTAATAATATTTTGATGGAGATTTACATTCAAAAGTATGAAAAGCTGATATTGAATTCCCTCAAAAGCAAACCACCTTTAGCCTCTGTGTCCTCCTCCTCCTCCTCTTCCTCCCCAGTTCCTAGCACATCTTAGCTTACTCCTGTACCCAGTTCTAGCTGCTGCTCCTCACACCCAGGCTGGAGCCCATCCTAACTGAGGCCGGGAGTCTGTCTTAGTTTATTCCAGCTGCTATAACAGAGTACCATAACAGGGAAGTCCAAGATCAAGGTGCCAGCAGACTCAGTGTCTGGTGAGAGCCTGCTTCCTGGTTCGTTGAAAAGCCATCTTTTCCCTGTGTCCTCACAGTGATGGGCAAGGTTGCTCTCTGGGATCTCTTTTATAAGAGCACTAATCCCATTTGTGAGAGTGGAGCCTAGAACCTCCCAAAGGTTCCACCTCCTAATACCGTCACATTAGGAATTTAGGATTTCAACATGAATTTGAGGGGTGGGGGGTGGGGAAGGACACAAACATTCAGTACATAGCAGGTTTCGGTATTTACAGGCTTAGCCTGTCCCCATAACCTCATCTCATGGAGTTCAGAAGTAAGTCTAGTCTCTAACACCTGGAGTCGGACTCCCTAATTATGGCTGCTGGGTAACCACTGCCCTGTTTCTTTAGTTTCTGGGAAGACCTGGGATTCAGTGTTCCTGAGGAATGCACAGAGGGTGATCGTGTTGATCTGTGAGGCACATGTCTCACTGCTTGGCCCTCAGCACACCTAGTCCTGAATTTTGACACGTATCCTGACCAGGACCTCGGTGCTGAGGCTGCAAATCAAAGGTCAGTGGGTTGGAACTATGCATTTCATGGCCAGGGTCACTGTTCTCCAGACTTTGAGTTGTTTTTTGCTGCAATCTCAATTTCATTTAGCTGTACTCCCTGCCCACCTCCAACCTACCTTCCAGTGCCAAGTTTTCTGAAATTGTGATTAAGGTAACTAGGCCTCATGGGCTTTGTGCCTTCTCTGCCCAGCCGGGCCCCTATCCAAAGCAGTATGCTGCAGCAAGGAAAGACCTGGAGACAGATTTTCCATAGCACTTGCTCAAGATGCTTAAACTTGAGGGTGTCTGTTAGCAGTGGGAGGTGTAGAGTATTCTAGGTGGGGAGAGAAAGCAGGTTGTCATAGAGAATTTTTTGCTGGTAACTTGTCTACTGTGATCTCAAAAGAAAGGTGTATGGGGCGGGGGGCTGGGTGGCTCAGTCGGTTAAGCGTCCAACTCTTGATTTTGGCTCATGATCTCATGGTTCGTGGATTTGAGCCCTGAACTAAGTGCAGGGCCTTCTTGAGATTCTCTCTCTCCCTCTCTCTCTTCCCCTTCCCTGCTCGTGCACGCGCATGTGTGTGTACTCTTTCTCTCTCAAAATAAATAAATGAATAGACTCAAATAAAAAAAAAAGAAAGGGATATGAATCTCCAAGACACAAGTATTTTGTTGTAAATTATTTACTCATTCTAAATGAATATTCACTTCCAGATCTAATTTTTAAATTTTTATTATTTTTCTAAAAGAAGGGCCCCCAAATTTTATAAGCTTCAAGCCCACAAAACCTGGATCTGCCTTTGGGAAGACTCATACCCAAGCCTCATCTCCAGAGACTGTGATTTCATTGATCTGGGGCAGTAGATCTCAGCTGAGGTAAAATTATCCCGCCATGTGGATATCTAGCAATGTCTAGAGACATTTTTGGTTATCACAACTGAGAATGGGGGAGGTTTGCTATTGGCATTAACAGATAAATGCCAGAGATGCTGCTAAAGATCCTACAAGGACAGGACCGCTCCACAACAAAAAATTATCTGACCAAAAATGTCAATGGTGTTGCTCTGAGCATTGGCGTTCTTCAAAATCTTCCCAATTAATTTGAATATGCAAATGGGGTTGAGAACAACAGTTCTAGAGATAACAATAGCTAACCTTTATTACTGAGTACTGTGTGCCAGCCACTGTTCTAAATGAATTAACTTATTTAGTCTCTGGAGTAAGCCTATGAAATAAGTACTATTACTATTCCCATTTTACAGCTGTGGAAACTGAGGTACAAATATTAAAAACACATCCTAAAATTCAATCCCAGACAGTTGGGTTCCAAAGTCTGAGCAGTTGACTAGTATTGCACACCTGAGCCTCCTTGACTGACTTATTTCATCCAGCTAGAGATCTCTAGGGGAAAGGGAGGGAGAGTGCCTGGTGGCTCCCATAGCCATAATCCTGCCTACCCCCAACACTCAGAAATGAAAAGGAGAAAAGGTCTCAAAGTAGATACAGCTGAGGAGGCAGGGGGTGGGGGCGGTCTAGATCCACTCTGAAGTTTATGTCAACGGAGAGCAGTTGGGGGTATGGGTATTTGTTCCAGTTTCTCACATATGCCTGTGCCTTGTTCAATTTGATGAAATTTCTTAAAATGAAAGTTTAATCTAGATATGGTAGACCCTTGCTCGGGTACGAAAAAAAAAGGTGCCTTGGCCCATTAGACGGTAAATAAGTAATAGTAATTGTTGCTCCCATCACCATCTCTTGTACAGTAATGAGCTGTGTGGCAGTGTACCTTTCACAGATGGCCATATTTAATTGAAAGCCGGGCCCACCAGCTGCCAGAAATGCTGGCTACCAGACTGGGAAAAGGGCTGCCAAATGAGAGGACTGCAGACAAGTTCTGTGGCAAAATGGTAGAAATATATAACGTGAAATGACTCTCTCTTTATTCACTGTTACAAAATGCTCAAGCAGAAAAGGAAAGTACCAGCACACTTGGACATTGTCGTTGAATTCCATAACACCGGCATGATGAAGACAGCTGCTGCCTTCAGGGCAGGGGCTGTGGTGGGGATAAGGCAAAAATGCAAGCATTTCTAAAATAAAACGGGCTATGGAAAGAGGGCTAGCCCATGCTTGGAAGAGAACGCCAAGCCCCACATGGGAACTACAGTGATGGCCAACTCCTTGATTTCAGCCCAGTGAGACCCTGAGCAGAGGATCTAATTGTGCCATGTTTGGACTTGTGATTTATAGAGACTGTGAGATAATAAATCTGCATCGTTGTGAACTGCTAAGTTTGTGATAATTTTATACACAATAATAGGAAACAAATACAATGCATTCTGATGGTTGATTTTTCAACGCCAAACCAACTTTACATTCCTGGGATGAGCCCTATTTGGTCATGATGTGTTGTCCTTTTATATACTGTTAGATTTGATTTGCTAAAATTTTGGTCAGAATTGTTTATATCTGTTTATGAGAGACATGGCTTGAAGTGAAAGTGAGAAGAAATTTGAAAGAGGAAGAAATGGAAGTAAGCTGAGAAAGGAAGACATGACAGATGGGAGAACAATGAGCAGAGGTGGGAAAATGTCGGAATAGGTTTTGAAAACAGTCCAGCAATTCATCTGGCTGGATAGCCACATACAGGAAGTCAAGTGGTGGGGAATGCAGCTGGAAACCTAGGGAAGAGAATGCACGCTTAATTTGGGAGATGAAGTCAAAAGCCGCTGAAAGTCATTGTTGGACATAACGGGATGAGCGAGCCAGAAGCAGTGTGTCATTTGAAGTGTACCAAACAGAACCTGGAGAGCAGTAGGGAGGCCCTTGCAATCGTCTGGTTAGAGGTCACTAGAGCCTAAGCCTGCACGTGGTCAGGGGGAGGAGAGGAAGCAAGGGACAGAGGAGGAGATCCAGCCCAGATGTTAGATTATCTCCACCTCCTCTTTGGACACCTGAAGAACACTAGCAGGACTTATTCTATCAACTGGTGATTGGAACCGAGTGCTAAAGGCAAATCTGAAAACTACTGGTCGTCTGCAGGTTCAGCTCCCTGTGTTCCCGCTGGATCCAGGCCTGGCTGGTTGGCCCCAGACAGTACACAGCTATTAGCGGGGCACAGGAGGCCCAGCCCAGAAGGACTCCAAGCATCTGGTTTGAGTCTGATGTCTACTCTGGGATGGGAGGTGGTTCAGCTTAACAAAGGAAACGTGGGAGAGGGCCAAGGGGGTTCAGGGAGCAGAACTGTGCTCACTCAGTAGGGGCTTGAGGCATCTCTTTTGGGTTTGTGGTCTCAGTGCAGGATCAGAAGCAGAAGCTGACAGGAAGGACCTTCCTGGAAGGAGCCATTGCCAGACCAGGAGCTTATCCCACCACAGAGGTTAGAAGGGAACGGAGAAGGCTTGAGGAAACATGGCATGTTGGACATTTATTCTTGGTCCTTTGCCTCACACCGGCTCCCCAGGTGTGTGAGAGGCCCTATATTCTTGAGTACACCGGGCAGTCGCCCACAATGTCCTCCTGGGAGTTGCCCCTCTAAATTCATTCTTCCTCCAAGAAGACAGCTTTTACTTTCACAGCAGAGGCAGGTGGCTCTAATGAGATGCTGGCATTCCCTGGGAGAGGATTAGTACGTCAGCGTACCTGACCATCTTGACAGGGGCACGGATATCTCTGGGAAGAGATAACGTAGTGCATGGGACGGACTGATGAGGGGAGGAGAGACTACATCTGAGACACTGGGCCAAGGAAGTGAGGATGGGTGTCGTGAGAGCACTGGGGTGGGTGGCATTGGCAACAGAAGGAGCCCCCAGTTCACAGCTTCGCTCCAGCCTCACCCTGTAGCTTCGTACAACTCTCCTCCACGTTCCCTTCTGTGGTGGCTTTCAATTAGGTCCACTAATTCTTTGATCAACCACCATTCAGTCGGCGAAGGGGGTTTGATTCTCTTCCCCTTGGTTATGGGCCAAACTTAGTGACTACTAATGGACAGAGTATGGCAAAAATAACTGTGTTACTTCCAGAACTAAGTCATATGGCTTTCCTCTTGGTTGCTCTCTCTTGGATCCTTTGCTCTGGGGGAAGCCAGCTGCCATGTCACGAGGAGAGGTCCACGTGTCATGGAGCAGGGACCTCCTGCCAACAGCTCTGTGAGTTCAGCCACCGTACGAGTGTATCCTCCAACCCCAGGCAAGCCTTAAAATGACTGCAGCCCCTGCTGACACCGGACTAACCCTGAGTAGAACCCTCCTGCTAAGCTGCTCTCAAATTCCTGACCTAAAGAAACTGAGATAATATGCATTTGTTATTTTAAGCCACTGAACGTTGTAGTAACTTGTTATTCAGCAAGAGATAACTGTTATACCTTCCAGTATACAGTCTCAATCAGCTGCTTCAGCAAATATGATTCAGTGGCCCTTAGCATGGAAAGGCCTAGCAAATAAAGATTATTGCGTAAGACCAATCTCTGTATTTTACACAGTTAAGGAAAACGAGACCCTATCTGGAATAGGGGCTAGAGTGCTTTGCTTTGTTTAATTTTGCCTACTTGAAGTAATACTTTTGAACTGTGACATGGAAAGTTGTATGTTGGAGTATACAGATTTATGCACAGCCTGAGACAGAATTCATTATTCGGCTTATAAACACCAGCTTTTGGCCTTGCCTATGATGGAGAATTTAAAGGGGCATAACACCAGAATTATAAAGTGCGCCATGAGACATGCTGACTGGGGAGTAAATCCATGGAAAAGCTGTTTCCGTTAGCCTGGAGGTGTCTCAACGAGAGGATAAATCTCAAAACTGGTAACAATCCCCACTGACTCGCCAGGGTGGAGCAGTGTATCCTTTCTCCATCTATTCTGATCCCAGGAAGGTGGCTCTAGGTCCACTGACCTGACCCCCCACCCCGCCTGAAGAAGGGAAGAACAGTCTGGCTTGATAGGAACGAAAACGAGTGAAAATGGAAGGCACAGTCTGAGGAAAGTGCCGTCTAGCTCAGAATTCTCGGATGACCTGGACCAAACAGGGATAGCTAGGGCGGGATAATCAAGTCCATCAGGGCAGTCCGTGGACATATCTGAGAGGTCCCTGAGGGCAGCCCTCACCAGTGCTGTCAGAGGCTTCCTAACCTGAGCCCGTTGAACGTTGGAGCTAGAAGCGATTGAGAATTAGGACAGCAGCTCCGAAAGTGCTGGGGAAGGAGGCAATTGCGGACATCTCTTCTCTCACCTGCTCTCTTCTCCTTCCCCAGCAGCTGGGAGCATGCAAGTCCATCACCTCTGCTCTTCTAAGGCAAGGGTAGGAGGCTGGCACAGACCCAGAGACCTCAACTTCCTCAGGCAGCTTTCCCTTTTCCCTGTTTCAGATGTGATCCCTCCACCTTCTGAGAGCTCACTCTACTGCACCTGTACCTGCCTTCTAGCACCATGGTGTCACATCACACTTGGTATTTTTTTTTTTGTTGTTCGTTTATTTATTTAAGTAATCTCTACACCCTACGTGGGCCTCCAACTCATGACCCTGAGATCAAGAGCCACATGCTTCTCCACCTGAGCCAGCCAGGCGCCCGCCGGATTTTGTGTTACTGTGTTATATTCCCTCATAGCGGATACTGTGGTGTGCCACCCAGATCCCCACCTCCGGGGCTGAGGAACAAATCCCCCCAACTTCTGGGGAGGTCGCCTGCCGAAAGCTCATCGCTGAGTCCCTCCCCAGGAATTTCCCTCCCCCGAAGGGAACCGTCTTGCCCAAGTATTCTCCCTCCCAGGAGGGGGAGGCCCACACCCAATGACATTCTACAAAGGCACATCTCCCTTGCCTCAATTCTGGACCTCTCTGAAGGGCCTTCTCACTTCAGAGCTTCCTATGGAATCACATTCCACTTCAGCTCCCTCTTCTAAGTGATTTTTAGTGGCAGTGCCTATAGCCTTATTGGAGCTGTATTTCTGCTCTAATGGGTCCCAGTCAACTTTCCCAGCAAGAGGTTGTGAGGCAGGTCCTCCAGTGGGTTGGCATTTTACTCTTCCAGCAACCTTCTGCTCTGCTTGATCAGCCTTGTAGCCACCCCTCCCCTCCCCCCACCATGTTATAGCCGCCTTCCTAACCCCCTGGGGAATACCAGAGGACATCTGCGGCATTGGGTTCTAGATTACACAAATCCAGGAGGTCAAAGTTCTTAGCTGGGCTCCTTGTTAACATTTATTTTTGTATATCCAGAATCTAGCACCAAGTCTGGCTCGAAAATGTTTGCATGAAAGAATGAATGGACGAAATGATGACTCTCACTCGCTGGGATGGTGAAAGCCCACAGGTGGGTTAATCTGGCAAGCATGTGCCTTTGGTCATTCTCTGCAGACAAGAAGCATCAGCCTGAGATCCTTAATTCTTCACCCAGAGCACAGCGACCTTTATAGATTTTTCTCTCCTGTACTTTTTCCCTTTCAAATGCAAACACCAACACCATGCTTCCAGGAGCAGAGGATTCCTACCCTGAATGACTCTATTATGTTTGAGCCCCACATCGGCACTAGAGCAGGTCACACAGAGCCCTCCCATTCTCCCAGGTGGGCCCTGCCCCCACCCCTGGGGTTTAGTTCCCATCAAAACCTCCCAGGAAAGGCCCATCTTCACCCCCAGTGCGGGCACTCTCTAAGCCAGGCTCGGCTGACAAAGGCCCCTCAGTTTTCCCTTTCCTAACCAAAGTGTCTAGGGTGACAACACCCACTCTCCACCCCAGCCCCAGGGGAATTCATTCCATATTCAGTTACGTTCGTATATTCATCAGATGAGACTCCTGTTCTGTAAATCCAGGAGATATTCATTTTTTTGATTGATTTAAAGTGACTGCCTATCTCTTCTCTGCTTAACTGATTTTAATTTCATTTCTTTTATTTCAGATCCATGATGCCCTCCTCGTGGCTAATCTCACTGTTAACTTCTCGTTTCCTCTGGGGCTCCCAAAACAGTATGTAAGGATGGCTTTCCTTTTAAATGCTCAGTACTATTGACTGCTCACGGGGCACAGCCTAGGCTACAAGGTAGCTAGCGAGCCACTGCTTTTTTTTTGTTGGTTTCAGCTTTATTGAGATATGGTTGAAATACAACATTGGAAGTTTAGGGTGCACAGTGAGATGATTTGATACATGTAAATACTGTGACGTGATTACCACGAGATTAGTTAACTCATCTATCACCGGACACTATCGCCATTTTGTTGTTATGTTTGTAGTAAGAACATTTAAGATTTGGTCTCCTAGCAACTTTCAAATATAGAATACAGTTTTGTTAACTAGAGTCACAATGCCATACAGTAGGTTTCCAGAACTTCTTCATCTCATGGCTAAAAGTTTGTGCCCTGACCTACATTTTCCCCATTCCCCAGCACCCCCACCATCGTACTCTGTTTCCATGAGTTTGGCTTTTTAGGATTCTACATATAAATGAAAATATGCGGTATTTGTCTTTCTCTGTCTAGATTATTGCACTTAGCATAACACCCTCTAGGTTCATCCGGGTCACAAATGGCAAGATTTCCTTCTTTTTTATAACTGAGTGATATTTCAGTGTGTGTGTGTGTGTGTGTATGTGTGTATACAGTATCTTATTTATCCATTCATCCATAGACACTTAAAGCTGTTTTCATATCCTAGCTGTTGTTTTTTTAAGCTCTTTAAAACATTTTTTTCTGTTTATGTATTTTTGAGAGTGAGAGAGAGCGTGCATGCGTGCATGAGTAGGGGAGGGGCAGAGAGCAGGCTCCAGGCTCCACGCTGTCATCACAGAGCCCAACGCAGGGCTTGAACTCACAAACCGAGAGATCACCACCTGAGCCAAAGCCGGACACTTTGCCAACTGAGCCATTCAGGTGCCCCTCATAACCTGGCTATTATAAATAAAGCTACAATGAACATGAGAGAGAAGATATCTCTTCAACATAGTGATTTCATCTCCTTTGGATATATACCCAGAAGTAGGATGGCTGGTCGATATGATATGGTACTTCTATTTTTAATTTCTTGAGGAGGCTTCATATTGCTTTCCATAGTGGTGGCACCAAGTAACATTCTCACCAACAGTGCTCCCTTTCCTCCAGATCCTCACCAGCACTTGCTATCCTAGTGAGCCAATTCTGATCCTTCTCTGCCCTTCCCTTTTCCCCAGTTACTGGCTCATTCAATAATCAAGTATGGAGCACCCACCAAGGTTCAGGTTCAGAGCCATCTGCTTGGGATACAGGATACATATGTCTTGGTGGACCCTACCTTCAAGAACCCACAGTGAGGGAGGCATGGAAGTGTGATGTGGTCAGGGCAATGAGGGAACAACCCATTTAAGAGGATGGAAGAGGATAGTGACCTTGGGAGGTTTCCTAAGGGAGGAGATACCCATTTGTCATAAAAGATTAGTAGGTGATGGCCTCATGGAGAGGAGAAGATGTGAATATCCATTTATGATTCGATCACTAAGTGTGTTTTGGGACCTGCCACCTACCAGGCAAAGTTCTAGGTGCTGGAGAGATGGCAATGAACAAAATAGAAAGTTCACACTCCTGGGAAGAAACAGACAATAAGCAACATAAATAAGTAAAATATATACTATGTCATAAGGTGATAAGAGTTATATAGAGGAAAATAAATCAGGGAAGGGGATTTAAGTATGCATGTGTGTAAGGGGGTGACTTTTAAAAATGGTAGTTTTGGGGCACTTGGGTGGCTCAGTTAGTTAAGCATCCTAATTCTTGATTTTGACTCAGGTCATGATTTGAAGTTCGTGGGTCTAAGCCCTGCATTGGGCCCCACACTGACAGCATGGAGCCTGCTTGGGATCCTCTCTCCCTCTCTCTCTGTCCCCCTCCCCCAAAATACATAAATAAACTTCAAACAAAATGGTAGTTTAAAATACGGTAGCTAGGGAATGCTACTCTATTTTTACCAATCCCTTTTGTCTTCATGGTGGTTTAAACTATTTGCAAAGTGCTCTTACATCTATTAGCTTATTCAGTTCTGAAAATAATCCCACAAAGGGGTAGGAAAAATTGGTCTCCTTGTCTCTGTTGCTCCCTGTATTTGTTTGCTAGGGCTGCTGTAAAAAGCACCACTTAGTGGCTTAAACAATAGAAATGTACTTTCTTATAGCTTTGGAGGCTGGAAGTCCGAGGTCACGGTGTGGGCTGGGTTGGCTCCTTCTGGGAGCTATGAGGGAAGCACTGCTCTGGGCCTCTCCCTTTGGCTTGTACATGGCTGCTTTCCTCTTGTATCTCTTAACCTAGTTGTCCCTCTATTTGTGTCTCTGTGTCCAGATTTCTTGTTGCTATGATGACTCCAGTCATATAGGATCAGGTCCCACCCTAATGCCCTGATTTCGACTTGATTACCTCTTTAAAGGCCCTATCTCCAAATCAGGCTACATTCTGAAGGACTGTGGGGTTAAGATCCAACATGTGAATTGTGGTGGAGGTAGGAGGTGAGGGACACAGGTCAACCCATATCACTCCTCAAATTACTGACCTTTGCATTTCACAAGATACATGGAAGCTCTTATCGAGCTGGTTAGCTCGAGGCTAGAGGTACAAGACAGCCTACGCTATGCATGATCACTCTCAATTCATAAGCCTACTTACCTAAGACCATTTATCCAGGAGTGAAGTCACTTTACATGAAGGGTTCTACTTGACTCATTTGGAAAGCCAAAAAAAAATTTTTTTAAAGGACCCAACAGATCTAGGTTGAATTAGATTTTGATTCCGGGATCAGCCACCTCTTTTAACTCTGAGTAACCCTGAAAAATCCAGACTAAGCAGGGCCTTGAGTGAGCTGCTAAAGCTAAGAAAGCCAGCAGAAAGAACAAGAGAGAAAGGACTGATTAAAAGGGATATGAACCCAAGAAGGAAGGAGAATATTGAACAAAGGGGAAGTAAAGAGGTCAGGGAGCTGCAAACCCTCTGGTCACGTCAGAAATTATACCTCTTCGCTGGAGATTAAGTAACATACGCAAATGTATTTTGAAAGGTTGAAAGTGTTACAATTGTAAGGCATTCTCTTCTGAGGTAGAAAAACAGGGCATTGTCCCCTCTGGAGACTGGTACAGCCAGATTTTTCTGGCAGACTGCCTCCTAGTCTTGCCTTCATTTAATTTCTTCATCACAAATAGAATATCATAAATCTGGGAGTTTCCAGCATCCCTCGTCATTGCTTTGAGGAGGTTGCTCTTTTTAATTA
This sequence comes from Panthera onca, assembly GCF_046562875.1. Lineage (NCBI taxonomy): Eukaryota > Metazoa > Chordata > Mammalia > Carnivora > Felidae > Panthera > Panthera onca. The sequence continues at coordinate 34,201,910 of NC_138355.1, read as the reverse complement.
ACAAGTGTGAAAATTTCCAAGTCACGCTGACCTCCATGCTAACTTAACTGGGAGTGTCAGGTTGGAACACTCTGCTTTCTCCTGAGGTCCTGGCTTAACTCTTACTGTAGAAGTCAAGGGAGTTGGAATTAATGTCCCTGGCTCTCATATCTCAGAGATATGTCTAAGACCCCGGCAAATAGCAATTAGCTGTGTTGCAGAGCCTTGCTCCCAGTGATTCTCAAAAGCAACCCAAGGCACACCTGATGGACCTCAAACTGACCTGAGAAAGTTCACCTTCTCGTTAGTCCTTTGGGACAAACTATTTATAAATGCATATGATTGCTTTTATGTACATCTAAGACCTACTTAGTAATAGCATGCTAAGTGAATTATGAAAGGTTAATCTAATTTGGAATTCATAAACCAGAATCAACGAGCTACTAAATTCTATTGAGGATTCTAATTTAATATTCCACCAAGAAGTCTGGCTTTCAGAGAAAGTTCTGGTGGACCCTTGCCCACTTCCTCTGGATGGCGCTTTGTCATTACTCCATACTGCCCTGTGTGAGTTGAGGTCTTCAAATGCTGCCATTCTTGCTTCTAATTATAATTACTGTTAACTTTGCTTCATCATTATCAAGTTAGTTGTGATGTGTTTGGTTAAAGCGACTAGCGTTGCATAGTTGTTTCAACTGTATTTTTTGGCTTTTAATTTTCCAGTAATTAGACTCAAAGACCATCATGCGTTGCTGTTTGAATATGAATCATTTATGCCCTAATTGCTAAAGCATGTGTACACTTAATCTCCCAAAACATACTTTGTAATGGCCCCTCAATAGTATTCTTGAATTATTTTTCCATTAGTACATGGGAAAGGAAGAGATTGATTAGCTATGGACTACTTTCCTGGCTTAGAGTGGGCTCAAGGAGGAAAAAGACAAGATTGAAAACCACTGTTTTAGACTCTGGGAATAATCAACTAAATTTACTGCATGTTTTGCAAGTAGCTTGTAAATGGCACGTGCAAACTCATTTCCCTTGGTAAATGCCTGGGAAATAAATATCCACACTTACCTTTCTCCAACCGCTACTCGGCTGCAGGCTCACTGTGGCTGGAGCAGGAAGTACTGCCATCCAACAGATCAGGCGGCAGAGTGGTGATCGGCAGTGGGGTGGGGCCGACTTCAGAGCAAAGGTTTCGGGGCAACTGTAAATATGATTGGCAGAGTCACAAACAACGCTGAGCTCTACAAACAGTGGCCACTGCTCGAAGCAATAAGTTTCTGTTCAAGTTTGTGATAATTGCTGGTTGCACATCAATGAATGGCCAGTGCCCGTACAAGTCCAAAGTGACTTGAGGAGACCACTCTGGGGTTAATCTGGGCATCCAAGTATTCGGAATCCCCCAAAGCTGGCCCCAGGCTGACTTGAGGCATAATCACTCCCCTGTCCATCCCACTGAATGTTACTTGTATCTACGTTATAGCGCTGTGTTCTGCTTTGCTTTGTAGTGGTTTATAAGGGTCTAACTTCCTTGCAGACTTTGTTTCTTTGGAGCAGGACCAAGTTTTACCCACCTTTAGGAGGCAGCTTGGCAGAGGGCCAGCAGCAGAGGGCCAGGGGATCAGAGAAACCTGGAGCGAATCTTGGCTCACCAGTGACTGACTAAATAAATGACTTATACAAGGAGTGATACCCAAAGGTGTTGCCAGTTTACATTTATGACTTAACCCAGAGACTAAAATAGTTTCAGATTACTTCCCTACCCGCTCTCATAAATAGATAGATAGATGGCTGGCTGGCTAGATGGCTAGATGGCTGGCTGGCTGGCTGGCTAGATAAAGATATCTATCTCAATCATTCTTTCTTTACACACACACACACACACACACACACACACACACAATCAGCTCTGCTTCTTTCTGTAATTGCCCTCATTTTCTCCTACTATAAATGAGCTTCCTCCATACAAGTGGTGGCAGTGGTTTCAAATACTTTGATTTCTTTAATTTCTGCTCAGCAACTCAGAGGGAAAGAGGACTTCTCTTTCTCCATATTAGTATATATGAGCCCAAAGAAGTCTCTGATTAGCCATATCTGGGTTATATGACCACCCTTGGGAGGGGAGAAGGGCTTTGTATTGGCAGTCCCACCAGAATCTACTGGTGCAATGGGGAGAGGAAACTCCCTAGAGGAAAGGGTCTTTGTAAATGCTGTTAACAAAAATAAGAATTGAGGTGTGTGTGCGGGAGGGGTGGGGGGGAGGGGGGAAGGTGCTGAATTTGGTCAGACAAAATAGCAGCCATCTATTTCAATCAACAGGATGCTATATGTAAGGCAACAGGGCCTGGTACCAAAATAGACATTAAACTGAGCCACCCATGTCTTCCATTTTTGGCAGCTTCCAGTCCCTCTGTTCTTGGTGTCTCCTACCTCCTTTCTTAAGTATTTTTGTCCCAGGCACACCCAAAGTTACTTCTGGGACTGTAGGGAAACTGCAGCCAAAGGGGACACAGAGGACCCTGCCCTGCTTGACTCCATCCAGGAGCAGGAGAGAAAATATGCTTTCATTCTGGAATAGAAGGAAGGCTCACAGGGAAATCTGAAAGCTGCAGTGGTAAAGGAAAGTGAGCAGAGAGGCCATTATCAGGCCTATTCTCTTAGTGCTTGAGGAATCGTGAGCCGGGGCACAGCAAGTCCCATCAAAATTAGTGGCAGGATGGGGTGCCTGGGTAGCACAGTCAGTTGAGCGGCTGACTCTTGATTCAGGCTCAGGTCATGGTCTCACGGTTCTGGGGATTGAGCCCCGTGCTGGGCTCTGGCCTGGCAGCACAGAGCCTGCTTGAGATTCTCTGTCTCTCTCTGTCCACCCCTCCCTTGCTCACTCTCACCCTCTCTCTAAAAAATCAGTAAATATGGGCGCCTGGGTGGCTCAGTTGGTTGAGCGTCTGACTTCGGCTCAGGTCATGACCTCACGGCTTGTGAGTTTGAGCCCCGCGTCGGGTTCTGTGCTGACAGCTCAGAGCCTGGAGCCTGCTTTGCTTCTGTGTCTCCCTCTCTCTCTGCCCTCCCCTGCTTGTGCTCTGTCTTTCTTTCTCTCTTTCAAAAATAAACATTAAAAAAATCAATAAACTTTTTTTTTTAAATTACAGGAAAAAAAGAATTAGTGGCAGGGTTCAGGGAAGGGCCAATAGACTGATAGGTGGGGTTTCCTTTCTCCTTCCCCTCCTCCCTCTCCTCCTGCTTCTTCTCTTCTCTGCGGTTTTTCCACCGTATCAGGGAACTCAAGGCAGTGTTTCTCCCCTTGCCAGAGGCTCGGCACAAAGAGTGCCCCACTCAAGGGCTGAGGTGTTTAATCAGGAAGCAGAGAGTGATTTAACTCAGGCCCAGATAAGGCCTGGGGGTGGAGGGCATGCCAGGTTTCAATCCAGTAACCTGCACGGTGGGGCTTTGCTCTGAGTCCGTGACAGAGAAGACACCTATGGAGGAGGGGTTGCTGACAGACCCAGGCTTGGGTTTGAGCAAGTTGACCCTGGTGACAGACTCAGAGCCAATGGGAACCATTTCCCCAGCACTAGGAAGAGTCAACACCTACACAAGGGTTTGTACTGAGTCCTTGATGATTTTCTGTTTCTGGTTTTGTTTTTGTTTTTCTGTCGGAAGCACACTCCAATAAGACTGGAAGTGCAGAGAGAAAGAGATAATATATGGTTTCCCCAGTTCTCGGTCATAGCTGGGGGCTGAGTGATGCAGGAGGTTGGGGACAGGAGAAAGTAAACGATGGAAGTTTAAGGACCCCCTCCCAGGCAGCTGTGATGTACAGAAAAGAGAAGGGATGTGGAATCAGGAGATCTGAATTTAAAGTCCGATTCAACTTCTTACTCACTGGGTGATCTTGGACAAGTTACTTGGCTCCTCTGTGCCTCAGTTTCCTCATTGGAAAGAATAGAGACAATAATATTTCAAAGGGTTGTTGTCAGGACGAAAAGAGTAAATACTGCTAATGTATTATTCCATTTCTCTGGGTCTACTAACTTCCTCAGGAAGCTGGAGAATGTAGTTGTTAAGGGCTTCGACGGTGGAATTTGACAGAGCTGAGTTTAAATGCCCATTTTGAATCACAAATAGAGGTATTTACGTCTGGAATGATCAAATACCTGGGATTTGCTTCAAAATAATGCAGGAAGTGGAGAGCCGGCGGGGTCTCACAGAAACCAGACTGGCCAGAGGTTGATAATTATTGAGGCCGGGTGATGGATACATGGGGGTTTATCAGAGAATCGCCCTACCTTGTATCTACAGGCGGTCTTCACTTTGCATGGTTCTGATATGCATGGATTGCGGTTGCCATGGTTTAGTTAGATAACAACAGTCCATCCACAACACAGTTCAAATTTCGGTTACCGCGGTATGTTAACCGTGAGTAATTGCGTAGAGCACACGTTCTGCTGCCAGCTCTTCAGTGCTCAAATCACTGCATAAAAAACCGACGCATGTCACGATCAGTGAGCTGTCACATCACTTCTTTTAAAGTCTGTCGCTTGGTTGTTGGTCACCGCCCATCTGCTGTTGGGCTCATTGACAGACAGGGAAGCATGTGCTGAGTTGCCTGCCTGTCCCCTAGGAATAAACCCACACGACACTGTTGTACAAAAATGGATGATCGAAAGAGAGCATTGGCCGACAGAGATGGACATGCACCAGAGACATGGAAAGTGATAATACTGAAAGTGAAATGGGAGATCACGACTGTGGGTATGTTGGTGTTCCCGCCACCCGAGACTACAGATACAGCTGGAGGATGTCGGCAAAGGCAAGCTCAGGGACATACGTGCTTGTGACGAAAAGGATGATGGTGTCTGAGAGGAAGTGACACCAGGAAAATGTTCACATGGAAGGCACTCTGGGAGGTGTTTCACAAAATGGAAAGTCCAAATGATAAAATGTTGGAAACTGATCCAATCTTAGCAAGGAAGTTGACAGTTTGCCAAGGCATTAAAAAAATGCTCGGTCTGTGTTGTATGTTACATGAGGAGAAGGCAAACACTGTTCAAACTACTCCTGATATGTTTTTTTTTTTTCAGAAAGACATAAAATACTTTTCTTTGTGATGTGTCTAATGTTTTAAGTTGCAGGGTACTAAATAAACATTAGCATTGCTTTTTTTTTTTTTTCATGTCCCGATACATTTACAACTGACAGAGAATTTTAAATGTTTTGACAAAAATATTTGAAGGTCAGGGCATCTGGGTGGCTCAGTCGGTTAAGCGTCCCAACTTCGGCTCAGGTCATGATCCCACAGTCCATGAGTTCGAGCCCTGCATCAGGCTCTGTTCTGACGGCTTAGAGCCTGGAGCCTGCTTCAGATTCTGTGTCTCCATCTCTCTCTCTCTCTCTCTCTCTCTCTCTCTCTCTCTCTCTCTCCGCCCCTCCCCCACTGGTGCTCTCTCTCAAAAATAAATAAACATTTAAAAAAATATTTGAAGGTCACCAAACAATTGTAATTTTTCTCATTGTTTACAAACATCCCTTTGCACGGTTTCAGCTCTCAGGGCCGTTTTAACAGTCCTGCGCACTGCCGTGAGTGAGCACGTTTTCCATTTAGACATTTTTCAATACTGAATAGTTTTTTTCTCATCCCTATTACCCACTTTTTAATGCAAACTAACTTTCCTGTGCCTCATCTGTCAAATGGGAACAGTAAGAGTAATCACTTTGCTGTGTTGCTGTGAAGTTTTAACAAGTTAACGCCTGTCGGATACTCAGCAGAGTGAACGACGTCAGTAAAGCATTTAATGCATGTCGGCCGCTGTTCTGTTTATTCGCCTGGACCAGAGACAGATAAAAGACACTGAGAGATCACCAAGTATCACTGTGTTATAATAATCACCACTGCTACCGTCAGATGTCTCTCAGTCGTTTCCTGTTTACCTACTTCCTTAAAATGCTGCCCGGAGTACTACGCAGGAGATTTCAGACATTTTCATTTGGATGTTTGAATGTTACTATAGACCTAACTAATTTCCTGCCTCCTTCCTCTGAACTGCATTTCCCCTCCTGTGCTCTGGATCCAACACTCTTAGCCTCTGTATCTTTCAAAAATGCATCTGTCATGATTCAGCTCCTTGACCCTCAGGTACCACAAGTGGCCTTCTCCTCTAGTCTCCTGTAGCATTTTGAATCTCTCCTGTCACTCTTTGCTTATTTGTTTGTTTAATTACTTATTTGTTTAGAAAGAGAGAGTGCCTGCACATAAGCACAAGTGGGGGAGGTCAGAGAGAGAGAGAGGGAGAGAGAGAGAGAGAGATAATCCTAAATAAGCTCTGCGATCTTAGTAGAGCCCGACGTGGGGCTCGAACTCAGGAACCGTGAAATCATGACCTGAGCCGAAATCAAGAGTGGGACGCAGAGCCGACTGAGCCACCCAGGCTCCCCCCTGCCCCCCGCCTCCTGTCACTTTTCATTATGAGCAGATTACAACCCTGTCTCCCCCTTTCAACTGTAAACTTGCAGAGGGAGACTGTAATAGGAAAATGGCACCGCATCCTTTGTGCGATTCCCTGACACCACCCTGATTTTCACTCAGGTATTTACTTTCTGGCCTATTAGCTTTGGGGAAGGATGACTCTACTCCCCCACCCCAACCAAAAAGATGGGATTTTATTGCCTAGAGGTAGTTCCTGTTGTGCCAAGGCAATTGGTTTAGGCTTAGGTTTCTGAACCAGTCAATGCATGACATTTCTTTGGATGTGGGGATTGGTTTTGAAAGGAGCACATGGTCCAGTTGGACCAATGAAAAATGGAGTTAACTTTGCTAGGTGCTTCTGGGAAAAAAGTGTCTTTGCTTTTAAAAGTGAACCTCCAGGGGCCCCTGGAGGACAGTGGCTCAGTCGGTTAAGCATTCGACTCTTGATTTTGGCTCTGGTCATCATCTCACAGTTCTGTTTGTGAGCTCGAGCCCCGCATCTGGCTCTGCACTGACAGTGTGGAGCCTCCTTGGGATTCTCTCTCTCCTTCTCTCTGTTCCTCCCCCACTTCTCTCTCTCTCTCTCTCAAAATAAATAAATAAACTTTACAAAAAAATTAAAAAAGAAAAAATGAACCTCCATGGAAAGCTTTCCTCTCTTTGGGAAATCCTGGCCTTTAGAAGAGCTGTGTCACAACGTGGGAAGCCAACCTGAAGATGAGGTCAGTACGCAGAGGGAAGATGACCCAGGAGCCACTGAATTAATCCAACACTGAAGCCTGAACTTCTGTAGACATGAGCCAAAAAAACATTACTTATTAATTGGAGCCTCATTCTCTGGAACTTGCCACGCAAGGATACTGAACTGAACTTTATCTTCAACTTTGTATCCACTATAGCGTCTGTGATATGGCAGGCAAGAAATGCTTGTTGGGTTGGATAAACTCCTGATCCTCGTACAGTTCCCTTCTGGCTCTCTGCATCTTGTCTGTAGAGCAATTCTCCTCACACAGGTCTCTGAAATCTCCCCTCCTCACCTGAGCTTCTGATTTGAATAGTTGATTTTTCTAAAACTGAAACAGAGCTGCCTGAAGTGATGGGAACGTTCTTGTGTATCCAGTCCTGCTCTCTCTTGGAAGTTCTTTGATGAACACTGGCAAATCTGAACTCATGGACTCTCCTTTTTTAGACTCTGGTCTGCCACTTTTTAGATTGCAATTGTAGTCACTTCAAAATACTTTCATGAAACGTTAACTGTATTACTTCCCAGCACTAACTTTGCAATCACCAGAATCTAATCAATCAGCTGTCTGCAAACTGCATTTTAGGGTAGGTTGTTGTTGTTAAGTATTCAATCACCAAACACTTGAGTTGCAAAATCCCACACTATGGAATGACATAATTTTTAGAAAGTTTTCTGTTTATTTTCTTCATCTCTGGATATGGATTATTAAGAGCTTTGTTGTTATTAAGTAACATTTCTTAACTTAAATATATTGTCCTTTGTCTAATTTATACCTGTGCCATCAGTTATTGTTTTATTTAATTTTTTTAATTTAAGTTTATTTAAGTAATCTCTATACCCAACATGAGGCTTAAACTCACAACTCTGAGAACAAGAGATACAATGCTCTTCCAATTGAGCCAGCCAGGCACGCCTCATTTTTTTTTTTAAATGGTACTCCCCTACCTTAGGGATAGTAAATAGGCCCAGAGATTAGCACTGATCCTAACACAGACACCTGTAGGCCACCTAGAAATGGTTTTGCGTGAGAGTATCATCCAATCACATTGTCCTATACTATGCTTGGGCAGATAATTAGATCATCTCTCAGACATTCTGAGTATGAACCATAGATAGGGAAATGCACACTGAGGAATTAAAAAAATTAAGCTTAATCACATTAAAATTAAGTACTTCTCATCACCATCAGGAGACCAGATAGTGAGTGAAAAGATGAGCCCCAAAGTGGGAGAAAATATTTGCAACATTATGTAGTAATTAATTGTTACATAAAAGAATTCCTAAAAGTTAATATGAAAGAGATAGACAACCCAATAGTTCTACTCAAAAGTTTTGAATAGGCACAAAAGGGCAAGTCCAGATGGCCAATAAATAATATAAAAAGATAGTTAACCTCATTAGAAGTTGGGAAATGTGAATTAAACCCCAACAACACAACGTTATGCCTCTACCAGTTAGACAATATTAGAAGATCCAGAAATAACACATCAGACAAGGGTATGGGACAAAGGGAACACAAATACACTGTAGGAGGGGCTATAATTGGCACAATCACTATGAGAGTTTGACATTACTGAGTAATGACCCATTAATTGTACCCCTAAGAATCTACCCTAGAGAACTCTGTCCACTTGTGCACCAAGAAATATGTAAAAGAATGTTCATAACATAATAACAAAAAAACCCAGAAACAACCTAAATATCTATAAAAGATAGAATGGCTAAATTATGGTGTATTCTTACAAAGAAATACCATCAGCCAATGAAAATGACCAATAGCTACATGCAAACAATGTGATTAATCCCAGCTGGCAAGAAGTGGTAAAGAGTATGGAAGAGGTATGTCCATTGACCTTCGTGGATGATGGCTTTGCCTTCTTGAGGTTATTCTGCCATCTATTTTTCTTCCTGGCAGCATTTGAAGTGAGCTCTGGATTAAGCCCTCTTTGGTGCCATGCAAATTTCACAGCTGGCTTCCTACTGGGGCATATGTCAGAGACTCAAGGCCAAGGGTTTCTTTATGCCTTGAAGACTTAGAGACTTTTTTTTTTCTGGACGAGGCTTGTTTCTTTGGCAATGTAGAAGTCTAAAAACCGTAAAAGCTTCAGTCAGTTCCATGAACCAGTCACCATTCCCAAAGTTCTTTTCTGAACATCGTTCGTAAAGCTGCTTTATTTCTTTGCTTCCTTGATTGATCAATAACTCTCTCTCTCTCTCTCTCTCTCTCTCTCATTTTAATAGTGGCTACCTTGAGTCCATCTGAAATGATAGGCTTCAGGGTAAATTCTTAGACCCTTAGTCTCACCTTTGCCACAGGCCTGGCTCTTGGTTCGGCTAAGAAGTATTAACTGACCTTTGAAAAATGCTCTAGACAACTATAGTTTTATCTCTTCTTGTTTTGGGTAGAGAGGCAATTGACTTTAAAGATCCCTATTTCTGGGTTCGTGGCGGTCTGACCAGTGTTTGCCAGCACTCTGTTGCAGTGTATTACTAAAAAACAGGAAGGAGCAGCCAGTATATACTAACAATGTGGTTTTATGCAACGACTTCATGTAGATTTAGGGGCTTAGGCAATTGGTCTGTCCTTCAAATAATGGCAGGTGACAATCTTGACAAGTTTTTGCCCCAGCATAACAAAGACACTGTCTCTCTAGTAAACCACATCAATTATCTTATCTCCCAACTGCTAAGCCAATGCCACATATTTTTGGTTTTTATAATAACAATACCATACTTTTGGTACCAATTTCTGTATTCATTAGGGTGAGGTTAGTTTGCTCTAACAAAGAGACCCATCAAAAATCCCATGCCTTAGAGAAGACAGAAGTTTAGTTCTTTGTCAGGGGACAGTCCCAGGTGAGTGCTCCAGGCAGTGGGGGGCTCTGATCTACCTGACATTTAAGGATCGAAGTTTCTTCCATTTTGTGGCTTCTCCATCGCCTAGGCCTTGATGTTGTCTGCATGGTCAAAGGTAAGTCATGACCTTATTTGGATCCCCGTGTGTGGGAAGAGGGGAAAGAATAAGAACGAGGCACAGCCTGTTCACAGGTAGAGGCCTATGGCATACGGCCCTTCTGCTCACAGTTTTGGTTTTTTTGGAAGAAATTTAGCCACGTGGCCATTATACCAAGGAAGGCTGGGAGATGTGGCAAGGATAAAGGAGAGAACAGATATCAGTAGGCAATTGAAGTTATATTATCCCCAAAATTTCCATCTGGAGCCTTCAAGTTACTTTTCAGCTCTGAGAATAGAATGAGATTACAGATATTGATCATACACTCAGAGCTACATAGAAGATCAGAAAAACAAAAGGAAATTCCCTCGTGTATATTATTAGCTGAAAAGCTGAACAATGTCACAAGCATTTTGCTGAAATGCTGGGCCATTGAGATTTTGAATAATATCTAGCAAGCCAGACATAGTAAAAGAAAATAATTAATTCATTATTAGTAATTGAAGATACCTAAAATTTCATAGATAGGCTCTTAGAAAGTTGTATTCCAAGAAAGAAAGAAAGAAGAAAAAGAAAGGGAGAAAGAGAGAAAGAAGGAAAGAAAGAGGAAGGAAGGAAGGAAGGAAGAGAAAGAAAGAAGAGAAAGAAAGGGAGAAAGAAAGAAGGAAAGAAAGGAAGGAAGGAAGAGAAAGAAAGAAAGAAAGAAAAGAAAGAAACAAAGAAAGAAAGAAAAAGAGAGAAAGAAAAGAAAAAAGAAGGAGGGAGGGAGGGAAGAAGGGAAAGGAGAGAGAAAGGAAGAGCCTACAACAGTGCCTGGTATAAAGTAGGTCCTTAAATGTCAGTTTCCCTCTCTTCTGTCATATTTATTCCTCTCCGGCGGCTGCCTCGGTTCACCTAAAAAGAAGGTGATGTGATGCAGAGGGGGCTGTTGCCTCCCAGAGAACCCAAAGACTCAGAGGGCAAGGCAGCAGCACCGAAGTTGCATTCAGGGTTGCCCACCGGGGACCAGTAGCCTGGCCACCATGAGGTGGGGGTGGCCAATATAACCCCCACGGAGCTGCTTCTCACTCATGGAGGCCTCTGCTGGCTGGCAAGCCTCTCCCCTCTCCTGTTCTCCCCCGTCTGCTCCAATTCCATCTTCTCAAGCCACTGTCTCTGCCTTGTTGTGAAAGACCTTCAGCAGCTGGGGCCAGAGGCGGGGGAGCTCGCCTAGTGCGCTGTGCGCAGCCGCGGCCTGACTGGTGGGGACGGCGGCGATCTCCCAGTGGCCACTTGGGAGGTTCTTGTTTGCTCTGTCAAAAAGTTCAGGAACGTGATGCGATAGATTTTTCCAAGCTCAATGAGGCCAATTAAATAGATATCTCTATTCCTGGACGTTTGAGTAAATTCCTGTCTGGTTGTGTAATGGATTCATTCACGTTGAACCCAAAGCCCTGTGTTGAACTATGTCCACTGTCAGGAGGGGGCCGGCCACAAGGAGAGGAGGGAAAAGGACAGGACAGTGAAGAAACTGCCATCAGAGAAACTACCTGTGAAAGCATAAGCACGGTATCATTATTTTGAGCTCTGTAAAGCAAACACAAAACATACACCCCAAAACCCCCACGAATCGACACCAGTTGTTCGCAAAGCCTTGTGCTAGGGATGAGAAAGAGAGCGAGAGGAAGGCCTTCGCTTTACAGCCCGTCAGGCAGACAAGGACAAAACAGGGAAGAAAAACTTGTCCCAAAAGAAATGATATTAGTGAAGTAAAACAGCATTGCTGGTGTGCCAGCACATCCGTGTGAAGAGACCGTGAATGAAATGAGTCCAGGAGAGAAATGCGTTGGTTTAATGATTCGTCCACAAACGCTTATTAAGTACCAACCATGTGCCATCCACTGTGACAGGGGCTAGAGACACAAAAACAAATAGGACGCAGACCCTGCCCCAAGGCCCTTCCAAGACAGGTAGCTTGGAAGACGAAGCAGGAATATGTCATCAGAGCTCTCACCGACATTGGTACAAGGTTCAGGCGAGTCCAATGAGGTGGGGAGTCTGTGGGCAGAGCCAAGAAGAGGCTTTCGAGAAGGTCTAGCAAGGGTGACAGCAGCAGTGTATAGGGAGCAGGTCCAGGGCGAGATGCTGCGGTAGCTGCTAGCGGCTTAGGAACCCAAGTTCCCAAAGCATCTGTTTCTGTGGCGTGCCATTGAAACCTGGAGAGCGACAACACCATGGGAAAGGTGCACGTTCTGGGGGCGAAGTGATGTGGGGAACTATTAAACGGTCTGAGCGAGTTGAGCAGCTGCTGAACAGCCCTCTCCCCTCATCAGCGCAGCTGGTTATGAGACAGATGACACCTGACGGGCACAGAAACCACCTTGATGAAGCAGAGAGCAAGCCGTCCCGCCAAACCTCCTTTTAGGAAGTGTTACCCTAAAACTGCCACTCTGGAGCAGACAGAAAGGGGCTGGGAGATCCCCATGGACGAACCTAAGTTGGAAGACTGGCCCCTTGGTTAACAGATGGACAAAACACCGTATTAGTTCAAAACTTACTGGTTGCCAGGAATAGACGCTCAAGCTAGTGTATGCAAAAAGGGTCAACTTAACTTAAAGACAGAGGGCTGTCTCTTAATACTGGAGGGCAGGAAGGCATCCAGGTCCCAGGAAAGAACGGAGCCGTGGAAGTGGTGACTGCTTACCAGGCAGCACGTGGTGCACTCTCCTTGTCTCTTTTTCTCTGCGTATCTGATTTCTCTGTCTTTCTGTCTCTTCTGTTCTCTGTCTCAGCATAACAGAATATGGCCACCCACAGTGTCCTTGTGTCTGTTTTACAGTTCACGGGAAGCTTAGATCTCTCCTTGGACACAGTTCCGGATGCCTGGGGGGAGAGCTCGGACTCAGCTGAGGGCAGGAGAGCAGGGTTCATGCTAAACAGATGGCTGCTGAGGCAAGGGGCAGTTCCAAGGTTCGTGGGAGTGAGGCAGGCACGCCAAAGGATGTCGGCCGTTGCTCCTCCTTCCTCTGGACCCTGATCCCTGAAAATAATAGGCATTGCTCTACCTGGTTACTGACTAGATATGTGAAGCAACTACCATATAGTAGATCCTTAGTAAATGGAAGTGGTTACAATTATAGTAAATATAGAATGTGATCTATTTTTAGGAAAGCCCAACCCAGGAGACTGACACGCAGCCTTCTTTCCTTCACCAGGGCTGTTCACATTAACACGAAGCTATGGAGCAAGGCCTCTCTTCCTTTGCCTCCCCCCCAACTGTGCCCCCCAGCCTCTTATTTCTCATCTCTTAGTTGCAACTGGAAGGTCTCCCCAACTCAAGCTCTCTTTGCTATTACAAATCAATCATTTACATTTTGGGCCCCTGCCAGGCCCACAGGTACTCATCTGTAATGACAGTATTTAAGAATGTCAAGTTTATACAGTGATTATATGTCTTTCCTCTTTTATTAAACTTTAAACCTGTGGTCTGAGGGGCACCTGGGTGGCCCAGTCGGTCGAGCAACCGACTTCGGATCAGGTCCTGATCTCACCGTTGGTGGGTTCAAGCCCCGCGTCGGGCTCTGTGCTGACAGCTCGGAGCCTGGAGCCTGCTTCGGATTCTGTGTCTCCCTCTCTCTCTGCCCCTCCCCCGCTCACGCTCTGTCTCTGTCTCAGAAATAAATAAGCATTAAAAAAAAAAAACAACTTTAAACCTGTGGTCCGAGAGACCACATCTTAATACTCCAGATATTGTCGTGTATCTATTGTTCACTTGATGATATTTGTTGACTTATCATGTTCTCGCAGCAAGGGCAATATCCACTTATAGGCTCATTAGAGGAATCTCAAGAACTCATTTATTTTGGGCCACTGCCTTTAGCCAAGACAAGGCTGAAGCTTCCTAAATAAATGGTCATATGTTTTATTTTCACTCCCATGTAAGCCTACGGTCATACAGCCTGGGATTTGGAAGGGATTTGGGAAGGGTCTTAGGTCAGGCACCTCCTCAAGGCAGAATTTCTCTCTCTAGGAACCCTGAGACATGGGCATCGGGTCTCTACTTGCCACAGGGAGTTTATTACCTTGCTGGGAAGCTCATTCCAGCTTTATTCTTTTACAACCTAGAAAGTTCTTCTTTGTTGAAGAATCTCACATCTGCCTTTGTGTCACTTCCATAAAATGTTCCTACTTCTTTAGGACTAATGCTAATGCCTCTTCCCCATGGCACCTCTCCTTGCATTTGGAATGAGGGCTCAGGTCACTGTATCATGACTCCTCTAAGCCTCTTCAACCCAAGTATACTTAAATCCTTCTCCACGAGAAACAGTTAGAGACCCTTTGTCTCCCCGTTCACGCCTTCATATGTTGTGTTTCCCTTTGTGAATCTTTCTTAGAGTTCAGAATCCAGCACCGCATGTAACACTTCAGTGTGGTCTGATTGCTGAGGGGAGTAGGATTAGGACCTTTGTTCTACATGTAGCTGCTGTGATTTTATTAATGCTGTGTAGATTTGAGCTAGTGTTTTTCTTTCTTCATATTCTTCTTCTTCTTCTTCTTCTTCTTCTTCTTCTTCTTTTGGTAGAACTATCATAATTTTAGCTCATATTCATTTTAAATCTTCATATATTTTTTCAAAATATGGAAATTACTGGGGCGTCTGGCTGGCTCAGTCAGTGGAGCATGTAACTCTTGATCTCGAGGTTGTGAGTTCGAGCCCCATGTGGGACGCAGAGGTTACTTAAAAATGAAATCTTTTTAAAAAATATGGAAATTACTCTTTTTTATAAATGTAACATACGTTATTCTGGAAAATTCAGGGAGAAAAAAGCAACACGTGAAAGGATAAATAAGAGAATAACAACCATATTGTAACCATCCTCTTAAAGATAACCATCATTTACATCTTGGTATGTACTCTTCCACACATCATTCTCTATGCATAAACATGCATATGCATACATGTCCATGCATGAGCGTGCACACACACACACACACACACACTGACAGACATGGAGGTAAACCTCTGTGGTCAATTAGAGATGGCTGCAAATTCTTTGCCGCTCCTCTCATTGATAGGTGAGGTCTATTTCCTCTCCTCTGTGTCTGGGCTGGGCCTGAGTCTGTTTTTTGTTTTTTTTGTTTTTTAAGTTTATTTATTTTGAGAGAGAGAAAGCAAGAAGGGGAGGGGCAGAGAAAGAGAGGGAGAGAGAGTATCCCAAGCAGGCTCTGTTTGACATGGGGCCCAAACCCACGAACAGTGAGATCATGACCTGAGCCGAAACCAAGAGCTGGATGCTTTTTTTTTTTTAACATTTACTTATTTTTGAGACAGAGAGAAACAGAGCATGAACAGGGGAGGGGCAGAGAGAGAGGGAGACACAGAATCCGAAACGGGCTCCAGGCTCTGAGCTGTCAGCACAGAGCCTGACGCGGGGCTCGAACTCACGGACCGTGAGATCATGACCTGAGCCGAAGCTTAACCTCAGGTTAAGCCTGAGCTTAACCCTGAGCTTAACCGACTGAGCCACCCAAGCGCCCCAGCCAAGAGCTGGATGCTTAACCGGCTGAGCCACCCAGGCGCCCCAAGGGATAGTTTTTTGGGTTTTTTTTTTTAACAGCAATAGATAACTGAAACAATTACATATAATGACAGCAAATGTTTCTACAGTATTTTCTATGTGCCAGGCACAGTTATAAATCCTTTATACATATTCACTCACATAATCCTCACAGTAACCCTATGAGACAAGTACTATAATTACATAGCACTGTTCCCATTTTACAGATGAGGAAACTGGGGCACAGGGAAAGAAGAAGCTTGCTCAGGACCACATAGTGAGTAAACGGTAAGGCTGGGATTCGAACCCATGCAGTCCATTAGGTTCCAATGTCTGTGCTCTAATCCACCATACCCGCTGCCTCTCTGCTGCTTTCTCTCATTTTAGATACTGTGAACAACTTTCAGTGTCAATAAATATCAATCTGTAAAATCATACTTAAGGGCCACATGTTGAAATCTGTTGAAATCTCAATTTGAGCATCTAAAGTATTAGTAATCTCTTGCAATTCTGGGGTCCTCTTTGTTGGATATATATGCTACTGAAGTCTTCAAGTTGATAAAATTTGTTGACTAAATCAGAGTTCAGGAGTGAGCCCTCTTGAACCCAGATGAGATCTCCCTCCAGGATAACATCATTTGACAATACTTCGTACAGATTATTCAACAATGTTTTGTTTTCTCATACACCGCCTCCCAGGCGCAGGCTGGGAGATGTGCCGCATAAAATCATGTGGGCGCTTGTTAAAATACAGATTCTCAGGCTTTGTGCCAGACTCCCTCATAAGAGACTCTCTGAAAATGGAGCCCAGGAATCTGCCTTCTAGTAACCCTTCACACATGATGCTGGTAACAGCTAGATTTGGGAACCATTGATCTAACCTCCCTTTCTCCTTTTCATCCATATTGGTAGCTCCATCAAATCCCATGCCAAATTCCACGTACAGTAGGCCTGTGGGAATACTCTGATAACCATTTTGAGAGATGTCCCAGCTTGGCTGTTAACCGGCTATGTGATTTCATCTCTGGACTTTTTTCACCTGTAAAATAAGGAGGTGGGATTAATTATTTGTGGGTGCCATGGTGTGCCCACACATTCTTTCTTCAAGACTGAGTCACTCATTCCCTCAGCTCTTGGGAGTGTTGGCTGCTGACAGTTCACAGGTGGTCCAAGGTCACACCTCGTCCGGGAGCAGAGCCTATATCCCTGACTGGTTGATGAGGTAGACAGACCCAGCCCCCTAGCCTCAGGGTGAGCCAACTCTAAAGAGCCAGTCTATGGGGCGGACCTGAGATTTTTTGCATCTGCATTACAGTTCAATCCTGTTTCTATCCCCTTCACTCACCCAGTCGCCATCTCAGTCTGTTTCCTACGGAGCTGATTACCACAGTGAACTTTTGCTCCTGATTTGGATTGAATTGATAGCACAGACTCTTTTCTCACACTTTTTCAAACATCCTGGGCTCTCTGTTGAACTTCAAGGGCATTCTCCTCTTTATCCTCCTCCCATTCATTCTCCATTCCCTGAAGAAATTTTTATTGTACTCCTACTGTGTGCCAGATCCTGAGCTCAGCCTGAGCATTCAGAGACCTGGTTGTGTCTCCAATAGAGGAAAGAGAGTAAGTACTTAGGACCTTAGTGTCTCTTCTGTCTCTTTGTCACTTGTTAACACTGTGCTGTTTCCCAAACTGTGGGTCTAGCCCATCTTCTGGCTCTGAACATGACCCAGTGGGCCTTTTTATTGCCCTGGTCATGATTGGCAAGGCCCACCTTTGTAGGAGCTTTAACCTTCCTGACACCATTCTTCTGGGTTTGTGTCTCTCTTTGTATTACCTTCTTTGCTTTTGGGTTCCTTGTTCCGGCTCTTGGCAAGGGCCAACAGAAATATTTCGTTCATTTAAGATACTAGTGTCTATTTCATGGTTACTGGGATTGGGATAGTGAAGGATCTGAGGGGGAAGGATCTTAAGGTCTTCCAGAAGGGCTAGGGTAAAAGTAAGGGAACAGAGTTTAAACTGGCATCCAATAATCCATCTAGGACCTCCCTACCTCAGGCAAAATAAATCAGCCACATTTGCTGCTGCCACCCTTCTCTTTTATCACCTCCAGCAATTTCTCCCCACTCCTCTTCATGGATTTACAGCCTCCCTGCTTTCTGTTCTTCACACTCCCCCCTCCCTATGCTGTCAGTCATTTTCATTTTTCACTTGAAAAATGCATGAGACTGAGTCGTAATGCATCTTGTCTAGGGTTTATCACATTTTAAGCGTGTTCTTATACCACATTGCAACATAGGGACAAAGAATCAATAGACATTAAGAAAATAGAGGGCTCTTTTCAGCCCTTGCAATCACATCATGTCCAAGGGCTATTCAGTGAACAGATATAATAATCTAGAAAGAAAGTAGAAGATGGGGCACCTGGGTGGCTCAGTCGGTTAAGCGTCCGACTTCAGCTCAGGTCACAATCTCGCGGCCCATGAGTTCGAGCCCCGCGTCGGGCTCTGGGCTGATGGCTCAGAGCCTGGAGCCTGCTTCCGATTCTGTGTCTCCCTCTCTCTCTGCCCTTCCCCCATTCATGCTCTGTCTCTCTCTGTCTCAAAAATAAAAATTAAAACGTTAAAAAAAATTAAAAAAAAAAAAAGAAAGAAAGTAGAAAGAACCCAAACCCACCATTCTCATTGTATAGATGAAGAAACCAATGAACAGTGAAGTCAAGCAGATTTTCAAACATCCCACAGCAGTAATCACCAGAGCAGGAAAAGTTAATGGATGGTACATTTGGGGAAGGGCTTTGCCTGCAGGAGGTACTCATTTATGGATACTGCCTAAGAGTATTACTTTGATTACATACGGAAGTAGACCTATTCTTATTAGTCAGGCCTCTTTTCTCTGCTGCTTCTCCATGGTAGGTCAAGACCAAGCCCTAGATGCCCTTTTTGATTGGGTCAGGAGCAAAAGAACCCAGGTTCCAGCCCACCTGGTTCCAGCCTGTACAAGCTGTCTGACCTTAAAAACAACATTTAACCACCATATCCTTAGTTTCCCAGCCTGGTCTTGCCCTGGGTATCAGGCAAGACGAAGCACACAAAATCTCTCTGAAGGATGGAGAGCACTTTACAGCATGAAGAGCTGTTTTCCATTCTGCCTGTGCACTGGAATCCTTCATGGAACTTGAAATAGGGAGTGGGGGGTACTGGGGCTGGGACCCAGTGTCTGGGAACTCTTTAAAAAGCTCCATAAGTAATTTTGATGCACAGCCAAGCATGGAAACCACTGACAAAGTATAAAAGACAAATAGGAGAGGAGAAATAAATGATATTATTAGCCAAAAAGAAGTCTTAGATTATCTGATTAAGGTGGTTAACAGATAACCTAAAGAACAATGAAATTGCCTGCCTTTTTCAGAGCCCCCGGAACCCTAATCTCAGATTCCTTTCCTCCTCCTAGAAAAGATGTCTGTTACTTCAGTGACACTCCTTTTACCTCAAAGTACACACACACACACACACACACACACACACACACACACATCATGAGTCATCTCAACCCACCTCCATGCTGAAGTCAGATTCCAAGTAATGTCTTATATTCTTTGACCTCTGAGTAACCACGCTGCCCCTGTTCTGTCCTTTCAGGTCCAGGAAAACCATCTGATTAGGCCATGGAGAGAGTAACCCAAATCTCCACAGGGCGATCTATAAACCAGCCTGCTAATGTGTTCCCTGGGGAATATTCTGTCAGAGTCCTAGTTCCTCTTTGAAAGTAATTGAATGGCTCTGAGCAAACTGTCCAATCGCTAGGTCTCTCAGATAATTGTTGTCACCTGATCGTCACCCTCACCAAGCATTTCCTTCCCTGGAGCAGTTCTCTTTGGAATACCAGTTAAGTGTGGTCAGAAACTGGCTGCAGCAGCTATAACATTAAAGAAAATGAACCATAAGGAGAAGAATGAATTTGGGGGAACACTTCATTCAGTCCCTGAGACACCAATGGAGACAGTTGGTACTTTTGTCTGCCCAGCACATCTCTCCCCTCTTCTGGGAATGGAGCTTCATTCCTTGGGAGAAAGCCTTTCTTCCTCTGCATGGTTCTGGGTGGCTGACCAAAGTACCCTGGCTTGTTCCTCTGAGGCCACAGGGGCGGACCTGTCCCCTGACTTATAATAATAACCATAATAACATCCTACTCACCTGGTCACAACAATTGGTCTGGGGATTGTCCAAGGACTGATCAAAAAAAAAAAAATAATAATAATCAGGGATTTAAAAAAATAAAGCTGGTGGCGAAACTGTCTTTTCTTTCTGGTCAAGTGGCTGTATAACTGTGACACCAGAGCTGCCACATGAGAAGGTGGAAAGGATGAGGCTGCCATCCAGAGATGAGGTTGTGAGAGAGAGAAGGAAATGAAAGAGTATGTTTTTATGGGGTCAAGTTTTGTCTGACTTGGCATCATCTGGCAACTATTCTTTTAATGCTTTGAGTTGCCCCAAGATTTTTGCCCAAAGCCTCTTTTTTTTTTTTACTTAAGCCAGTTTGTATTAGAATTTCTGTCACTTGCAACCCAGAGTCTTGATGGACAGAAACACTGACAGCATTCCTCTCTACCATCGACTTTTCTGAAACTTCAAAAATGTGTCTGTGAATCTCAGAACTGAGTGTGTTCCTGTCTTTCCCAGATCAGAGTGTGGGATTGCTGGATGGTCACCTTGATTATTCTGGGAACTGTGTTTCCCACCACCCCCTTCCCTGAATGACTCTGGTTAGGGTGGCTAGAAGTGAAGTGGCATGAGATGGTGAGGGCAGCAGTGAAGCAGCCGCCATCTTGTGCTGAAGGCCACTGTTGGCTGGAGCTGGTGAGGGGCACAGAGGTTCAGCCAGGCTCCTGTGTGTCCCCGTTCTTCCCTGCCCCTCTGGGACTGCCAGCCCTGCTGACCAGCAGTGACCCCATGCCCACTCTCAGACATTTTGCTGCAAACTCACAGAGGCAAGAGCTGCAAAGAGCCAATCAACTCCAAAGAGTCAATCCTTCCAAAGATTCTGCATGAGCCCTGGAAGGCACCATTCCACAGCTCGACCTGCCTTGCTTTCTGTAAGCTCCACTTGGTTCAGCCACACCAAGGCTGGTTAGTGACTTCCGTGATCTTTTAGATTTTTACTCTCCCAGCTCCACACCCCCACTGTGAAAGAGCTTATTTATTATGATAAATTCCGTATTCTGTACTAGTCATAGTAGTTCTGTTTCCAGAGTTCAATTCTGAATCATACAAGTGGCATCGGGTGGACCCAGACACAGAAGCTTCCCGATTCCTTTCTTTGCTTGGTACCTACACTCAGTCCATCCATCTTTGTAATTCTCCTCCTCTCTGTTCACTACAACTCCTTCATCTTCTCCCGGCTCGCCCATGTGTTCGTGGGAAGACCTGACTCTGTTCCTGATCACCTTACCATTGTGCTATTTGCTGTCTCATGCCAATTTCCCCCCAACCTCTCTCTGACTCACTTTCACACTATTTCCTGCTCTCCCTTCCAATCACAAGACTGCAGGCAGTCTAGAGGTTTAACACACACTGACATCCAGTTAAGGCAAAGGCCAGGACGTCCTACCCAGAGGCTCCCACTCCTGATTTCCATCTAGGAAATGTCATTAAAGAACAAAAAAAGAGAACTTAATGGGTACTGTGTGTTGTCGATAAATCTTTTTAAAATGAATTAATATAGTAAAAACTATTTGAGTTGAAAATTACCAAGCAATATTTAAAAAATCAACATGGCATACTATTGGCCCATTGAACGCTGCAGGCGTGGGTTTGAAATTTCCACTGTATGGGCTCAAGGTCTCTTCCAGCTTTGTGATAATAGCTCAAAGTCCAGAACCACTAATCCCTGCCCAGCCATTGCTCAATGTGCAACCTCTGTTGAGTCAGCTGGCCTCTCTAGGCTTTGGCAAGTCTATCTGGATCCATGAAGTCAACAGAGAAAAATCTTAAAACTGTGGTGTGTCAGGCTTGGAAGCAACCTTAGGGGTTACCCGTAATTTGGAAGCTGCTTCTTGCTTATTTCCATCCAGTCCCTCTGGCAGTGTTAACCCTTCCAGCTGGAGCCATGTGGCCATGGGGCACTGTGCCACCATTGTAGGAGGAAGCCGGGGATGGTGGTTTGTGCCTCTGTTGGGACTCTGTCCAAGAGAAGAACAAGTCTAACAGCAGAATTTTCTTCATATAGAATTAGGCATCCTAAATTTTAAAAAGGATACTGTTACCCAGTTGACATGGGACATGAACAGCAAGTGAGTACTGAGGGAACTCGGACCATGCGAGAGGAAGAATAATTTATTACAAGCAAGAATAAAGCAAGTAGCTACCAGTATTGAGCATCTACAACGGGGTGTGTTAACACTTAATCTTCACAACGACCCATGAGTGAGGCTGTGCTGCCTCAAACTTACAAATTTACAAATGAGATCCAGCAATTTTGAGTAACGTGCCTCAGGTGGCACAGCTGGTAAGTGGCAGATTTGGGATACCAGACACTTTGGAGTGACCCCAACCTCTGTTCTCTTCCCGTATATAACCCTGTACCTCTATACCTGTCTCTCAGTCATAGTTGATTCAGGGTCCTTTCTAGTTTTTTGGTAAGAAAGGAATTAGAAGCCAACACATTGTATCATTATATTTTATAAATATATATATATACATATATCTATATCTATCTATCTATCTATATATACATATATCATATCATATTATATCATATCAGTGGTTGGTTGGGTAAATTTATAATTAAACAATGAAATGCTCTTTCAGTCATTCAGATTTGGTTATTCTTCCCTCTTCCTTCTTTTTGTCTATATACACTCCCCACTGTAAAACTCCTCTGGCTTTTTGGGCTACTAGGTGGATTCTGCCAGGTCATTGAAATCAAGATTGGATATCCCAACCAGGTGAGCAGGGATCTTTATTTAACTGAGGTTGGTTTGACAATATTTGCTTGGTTCACATCCATTCGTATCTGTCCTCAGGACCTCCTGGAGTGCTATGGGCAGGCCAGCAGAGCCCTGACTGCAGCCCAGAGAGGAAAATGACTTGCCCCAGTCAGTAAGTGGCAAAGTGAGTACCAAAGGCCAAGTTCCTTGACTCTTGTGTGCATGTTTTGATGTTTCTTTCATACATGTAGGATGCATTTTTACCCAGGCCTAATGCGGAGCAGGGTTGGGAGATGTTAGCCGCCCTCTCTTCAACTCTATCAGCACCCCGTCCCTCCACACACTCACCTTTTACTTGGCCATGAACAGCTGATGTTCCCCTAGTTCAGGTAAATTCTGTGCAAAGACGACAAGCTGGGTCCTCAAGCCCACCCTTTCCCAACCAATGAGGGGCCTAAGTCCTTCCTGTATCGAAATTCTGGAGCCACCAGTACATAACTGCCTCTTCTAGGAGACTGTCAGCTTCTTCCCAAGGACAGGAAATAGAACCCCTCCCCCCACCGCTTTCTCTGATGTCCCCAGAAGTATAATGTGAGCTCTGCATAGTGTAGACTTACAATGAATATTTGCTCCCGGGCCTGCTGCTGGAGTGGCCAACTATGCTCAGTCCCAATTAAGGAAGCTTGCGTATTTGAAAACCAGGATTCCTTGCATAGTCTCTCTAGGACAAGCCAGGAGTTAAATAATAAGATGAATTTCAATTTTTCATGGCTCATATCACTTCGATGCTATATATCATGGATTCCTACCCTACGCTGTGGATTCCTCAAGCAAAGCCGCCATGGGTCAGCACCTAGTTGCTACTCCGTGTTTGCTAAGTGAATGACTCAGAATCTGGATACGTGCTCCTTATAGTACCTAATAGCGTACCTAAGGGCAGCACACCTTACTTGAAAAGACGTCCGACTGTACTATCAAATAACAGTGAGTGATTACATAATGCTTTTTACCATCAGAGAGAGATAAACAAATGGAATTTACAACACAGTGTAAAATATGAAGGTCACCTCTGTGCCTTCTGCTTTTCACATTGTAGCGAGGTGACTCTTATAAGAAAGGATGGTACACATTTCAGGACGGTTGTAGACATACACTGGGTTATCTGCTCAGTTGTTATCTTCTCGGGGTACAGTTCAACCTGCCCCAACCCCCTCCAAACACATCCACTCACCACACCCCTCGGTGTGGTCCAGGCAGCCATGTTTATGCAGTGACCTGCTCAGGTTCTCTCTTGTAAGAATTTGGAATTTGAAATATAGAGACACAAAGAAAGGAGGCTGTCTGGAGAGGCAGACCCATTAGTGGCAGCCCCCCTGGAGGGGAGGTTCACACACACACACACACACAGAATTGAAATGGAATCAGAAAACTTGGTAGTTCTCAGGATTCAGTATATAGAATCTGAAAGTGAATTAATCTTTTCTCCCTGTTGCTTTCTACACCTCCATGGTAAAAATAACAATAAAAGCTTGTATTTTATTTCATATTTCGAATGATTCTAGAAGCCCATGGAGGGCAAGAATGCACTTACCTTTCTACTTCCCATAGGCTTAATGAATCCCTGACCCTCCTCAGGCACTCAGTGAACATTGATGTAGCTGAAGTAATTTGATTGACCGTATTGACAAAAACAGTGAATTTGCACGTTTCTGGGGTAAACAGTATTAAGACATTACTCACGTTTAATCACCTATCTGCTTTAACAACGACACCACAAGGATGAAAGGGAAATTCCTGTGGGATGTTTTAGTGGCTTTCTCTGCCCTCAGGCTTCCCCACTGCCTGTGTCCCCAGGGAACCCACAGGGGACACACCGTTGGGAAAGGGTACAGAGAGCAATCGGGGCCTGCAGTCCGTGGATACACCCTGAGCAGACTCTCTCCAGGCCCAGGCTGACCTTGTGAACTTTGGAACCAGCTCTTTGGGCACAGAGAGTCCAGAGGCTCCGGAGAGAGTTGAGAATGAGCTGGGGGCGTGGAGCCTGGACAGAAGGTGGGTGGGTGTGGAGGGTAACAGCTCGCCCCTGAGGACACAGTTGGCAGAGACCTTCAGTGGTTGCCTACAGGTGAGTAGCCTCCTGTCTGAAGAGTTTGTTAGTTCACTGCACTGGCCGCCTAAAGTCACTCATGAAGGACTGGGGGATGGTCTTGGTGAGGTGGGGAAGGGTGCAGAGTCAAGGCCGGCAGTCCCAGGGATCAAAGCATTCAGGGTGTGGAAACCTATCCCCCCCGCACTCCACATCAGGTGTCCTTCAGTCGGTGCCCTCGTTCCTGCCCTCTGGGAGGCCCTGCCCTGATAAACAGCTATGGAATGCCGACACACATGTGAATGTGCTTGCAGCTGAAGCTCTTGAACATTCAAATGCCTTCCCTGCTGGATAATCTCTGAAAGAAGTTGGACAAAGGAGAGGGGAATGGACCCAGGGAGCTTAAGAAATGTTTTTGTAAACCTGTATCCGGCCACACTAAATATGTATGCAATGTAGGTGGGCCTTGCACTCCGGGGGGTTTCCATTCATGTGTTAGGATTTCAGTGATAAGAAAATATATTTTTAAGTTCTTTTTCCATGCCTGTTATGTATCTTGGAAAGTTAGCAGCTGGGGAGATTTTTTTTTCCTACTGCGTCCTATTTAAAAAAAAAAAAATGAAAACAAACCTTTTGATTTTTTAAAGTAATTATGCGTACCATTTAGAAAAAGCTACCTTGTTAATATTTTGATAGACTTCCCAGGCTCTTACTTACACACCTATACATGAAAAGATACAGCTTTAAGAATATGAGATCATACCATACTGTTTCATAACCTGACTTTTTTTTTATGCAAGAATCTATAGTGAACCTATGTCCATGGACATCAAAAGATGTACATCATCATCATCAATCTTAATAGTTACATAGCATTCTATTTTATGGAGTTAGTGTAATTTGATCAATTCCTATTGACAAAACTTTATATTGTTTCCAATTTTTGTCTTACTAAACCACATTTGATGTTCTTTTATAATATCTTTGCTCTCCTGTCTCTATCTTAGGGAAACTTCTTAGAAGAAGTATAATTTTTACATGGATAGGAGAGACATTCTCCTTTCTAGAAAAGTTGTATTGATGTATATCAATACATTAATTGGCAGGGGCCAATGCATTGGCAGGGGCCTCTCAACAGCAGTTGTGTCAAAGTCTTTTAAAAATAATTTTAAGGATGCCTGGGTGGCTCAGCCAGTTAAGCATCTGACTTCTGCTCAGATCATGATCTCATGGTTTGTGGCTTTGAGTCCTGCATCAGGCTCTGTGCTGACAGCCCAAGAGCCTGGAGCCTGCTTCAGATTCTCTGTCTCTCTCTCTTTCTGCCCCTTTCAAGCTTGTGCTCTCTCTCTCTCTCTCTCTCTCTCTCTCTAAAAAAAAAAAAAAAAAAAAAAAAAAAAAATTTAAAAAACAATTTTAATTTTGTTTCTATTAAATACATGAAAATGATATTTCTAACATGTGAAGGACATAAGGACTGATAAAACATCTGTGAATTTACCATCTAGCTTAAGAGCTAAAAGGTCATAACCACCCAAAGCCCCCATCCTGCTCCTCAGAAGAATCTACCTTCCTGAATTGAGTCTCTACCAGCCCTTGCTTTTCTTTAGTTTTACCACATATGCTCATATTCTTTAACAATATATGACTTAGTTTTGCATGCTTTTTCCTCATGTAAATGAAATAATGCTTTGTGTGTGTATTCTTTGAGGACATGCTTTTAAAAAACATTTACAAGTGAAGTATATCATGCATACAAAAAAGTGCACTTATCATGAAGGTTTAGCTTGATTAATTTTCTCAGAATGAACACATCCCTAGATCAAGACACAACATTGTTAGTGCCACAGAAATGCACCTCAGCCCTGACCCGGTTACTACGTCCTTCCAAAGGGAACCAATATTCTGACTTGGAACACCATAACATTCATATAAATGGAATCAGAGTGACTAACTTCATACACTCAACTTCATGCATGTTGCTACCTGTATCTGTAATCATTTGTTGTTAGCATTGTATAGTGTTCTATTGTGAATATATCATAATTTATATATCTACCTATTGATGGATATTTGGGTTCATTCCAGTGTTTGCTATTACAAATAAAGATGTTACAAACATTCTCCCATGTGTCTACTTATGCTCAGATGCAAAGTTTCCTTGAGGAGGAATAAGGAATGGAATTGTAGGATCATAGAATATAATTATAGTTACCCTTACTAGGTAACATTAAATGTGAGTTCACCATATCGCTAAAAATAAAAATCTATGCCAATCTAATAGCTGAAAACAATGAAATCTTTTTGCTTAAATTTGCATTTCTTTCATTACATTTATTTCATTATAACGTTTTTAAAAGCTGTTCATTAGCCATTTGTAATTTTTATTTTGTGGATTCTCTGGATCCTCAACCCATTTTTCTGTTGGGTGCTATTATTTTTCTTAATGATTTTCAAAGACTTTTATATATTAAGGATAGTACTCATTAGTCTATTATGAATATTGCAAATATATCCCCTACCATTTGTTCTTTTTATCTTATAGTTTGGGTTATGGTGTTTGTTTGGTTTTTTTTTTTTTCATTCAGGAGTTTGAAATTTTTGTGCAACCAGAGCCACCATTCTTTGCAGATCCTGTCCTTTCTTCTGTCAGAGCAATGCTTCAACATATTTTTCCATGTTGGATGATCTGTTTGTTAAGGGAGCTTTATTTTTCACAGATACAGTGCATCTGGGTGGTTTTCTAAAGTTGCTGCCCAGCGGTAGCAATGGCTGGGTCAAGATGTGACCCAGATGGGACTTCTGCTATGCAGAGTTTAGAAGCAAAAGTGGTGATGAATTTTCTAGTATCTGGAGACCCATCTTCGTCATACAGAGAATGAACAGTAACCTGAACTGTGCTAAGGCCAATTCTTTGCATCTTATGCAAGGGAAGTGGAAGTAATGGTTGTTTCTCTCCAGAACCCAGCAAATAGGCTAGGCTCATTAGAGCAGGGAAATGTCACCCAAGTGAGAACACCTGAGGGACAAAACTGGGCCGCCTACAATGACCAAATCAACTCTCCAGCAATAGCCTGGCATGGGCTCCCCTCCCACAGGGGTTGTTGACTGCTCAGGCTTTTACAATTCTCAAGCCCTGTTCCAAGGAGCTTTTGTGGTTTAAATCAATGTGCTTCTGGGAATAAGTGCCCTTATTATTCCTAGTTTCCATTATTTGCCGTGCTCTTATACCACTGTGACATAATATCCTTTGTGCAGCTGAACAATAACAGTCCTTTCAGGAATCCCTAAGAGCTTTCTAATTAAGACCCACAACCACATGACAGATGCAGAAACTGAAGCCCAGGGACAGGGATGACAGAGCTTCACCTTGGTCACAAAGGGGCCAAGCCCAGGTCTGGCTCCTACCGGAGACTGCAGGGCCTGGGCCACACTACTCATGGAGGAAATGCACCTCTGCATCAGTGACTGCAGTAATTATCAGGTTGCCCAAGTGCATGGCCGGGACCGTTGGGCCCTTTTAGTACTGCTTAGGCTCCCCCGGGCAGTTGAACTGAGTTGAGGACTGAGAACTAGAAATGCCCATTGGGCTGGGCAAGAGCTCTTGAGTTTGCAATCTGTTCTCAGTGGCTTGGCTCCCAGGACCACAAACTGTACCATGGCTAGGTCATTTGAATTCTCAAGAAAGTAAACTTGACCGATGGCCTCCATGTGTCAGGCACCAGGAATGCAAAGATGAACTTCCAATCCCCCCCTTGGATGTTCACAACCTAGACAGAAGAGGAGACAGGTATGTAAGTGGGGAGTTACAAGAAGCTGAGGGCTTTAATGGAGAGTAGACCAGAAGCTAGGGTGGTGTCCAGCTCTGTGGGGCTTTCAGGGAAAGCTTTATGGAGAGGCAAACTCTCCACCTGGGTAAATCTTTAGAGGTGATCTGAACTTGCTAGGCAGAGCCATAGGGAAGAGAGCAGTGCATGCTGAAAGCCAAGTGTGCGCACAGGCCTAATATGTGAAATGCATGGAGGTTCAGGGAACGGTTAGAATGCCAACATGTCTAAAGTGGGGCAAGGTAATCCTATTGTTCTTCCTCTCTTCTATGTTAATGCTTTTTTTTTTTTTTTGAGAGAGAGAGAGAGAGATTGGCTAAGCGTGGAGCCTGAGCCTGATGTGGGGCTTGAACTCATGACAGTGAGATCATGACCTGAGCTGAAATCAAGAGGCCATGCTTAACTGACTGAGCCACGCAGGCTCCCCTTTCTCTTCTATTAAAAAAAAAATTTTTTTTAAATGTTTAATTTTGAGAGAGAGACAGAACATGAGCAGCGGAAGGGCAGAGAGAGAGGGAAAAACAGGCTCCAGGCTCCGAGCTGTCAGCACAGAGCCTGATGTGGGGTTTGAACCCACGAACTGTGAGATCATGACCTGAGCTGAAGTCAGACACTTAATTGCCTGAGCCACCCAGGCGCCCCTTTCTCTTCTATTTTTATTGGCCAAACTCTATCTTTTTTTATTCTTGATATCTTCCCTATGGATGTTAAAAAGACTAAACATGGGTTTTTTGTTTTTGGGTTTGTCTTTGCATTATCGCTTTAACCCGTCACTCTTCAGGGCATTGTGGATGCCTCTGACTAGGGAAAGATCAAGTATTGGGGAGTTCCCAGATGAAAAGCACAAAGATAAATGTTTTCCTGAATTATAAGGACACAAGGGCGGCTTACGGAACCTTGGACAGGAAGTCAGCTGGGCTGTCTTCTTTTATATAGCCAAAAACATGGCCCTGGACAGCTCCTGAGGTTACCTGCTCCAGGCTCTGTCACCCAGAGGGAGGTTCCATTTGTGGAGTAGAAGCTGGCAAAAGCACATGGGGATGCGAGGGGGAAACGCGAGATGGCCAGCAACGTAATAGGAGACCCGTACGGGAGTGAAAGCATCAGATTTGAACTGTCGGAGTCTGATTTGTAGCTGGCTCTGGAGTCAGGCTGGATTGGGGTAGCGAGAAACCAAAAGCCACCTCCGCTTCCTCTCCTTCCCCTTTCTTCCTTGGTGCCCTCCATTGCCCATTTCACCTCCCACGGGCTCTTCTGGACGGCACTTTATATACCTCCTGAGTCAATGAGAATAATGACGCAGAGTGCTTCTCAGTGTCCCCCTCTGTGCACGCTTGGCACCTCAGCTAGCCCTCAGCACCACGGACAAACACTGTCACCCTGACGTATGTGACGACTACCCACCAAAGCTTCCTGAGAGCACGGACTCTACCCAGGCAGTGCCCTGCATAGAACAAGCACTCAATCAGTCCACGGAGACGAAAGGCAGGGAGAGAGCAAGGGATGAAGAGAGGATGCACCGGGAAGAACCCGGCCAGAAACCAAAGCTCGCAAAGTATCAACGCATTCTAAGTTCTGACCAATTCCAGCTGCTGCTGGAGGAGAGTGAAGAGGACTCCAAGGAAAGAGCCGAATAAATGATCTTTAAAATTTTTTTTTTTACTTGGGGTACGTGGGTGGCTCAGTCAGTTAAGGGTCCGACTTTTGATTTCGGCTCGGGTCATGATCTCATGTTTGTGAGTTCAAGCCCTGCATTGGGCTCTGCACTGATAGCATGGAGCCTACTTAGGATTATCTACTTCTCAATCTCTCTCTCAAAAATAAATAAACATTAAAAACAATTTTTTTTTTCTCATGAGCTCTAGGCACTGGTCCTCTCCCTCCTGCCTCAGGCCTTAGATCAGAACCTGAGCTGTACTCTGGACCTCTGCTGGGCCCCGTGATACCTGTAGGCTGTGCTCCCACCATTACACTTCTCAGAGCTCAGAAACAGCAGAAAGCTGGTTCCACACCTCTGATCTCTAAGGTGAACAGCGGGCCGGCGGGCAGATCAGACAGGGCCGCTCCTTGCAGGGATGAGTGAGGGCTGGAGGCCAGAGAATAGCCACAGGCCAGTGGGGTGGGGGCGGACAGTGGAGGGAGCCATTTGTTCTCATCAGCAGGACATGGTAACGTTAGCTACGACGTGTCCTCCTTTATGCCTGCCCAAGGGCCAAGCAGCCTGACTGCTTCACACCATATTGAATAGGATACGGGCCATGCAGAAATCCTGCACCTGGCTGGAGAATCTGCCCACGGAGGGATGAACAGACTTTTCAGTGATGCCGAGAGGAGCATTCAAGTGGAGGGAAGATATGAACAAAACCATGGCGGTGAAAAAGTGCAGACTGAGCTCTGGGGATGTCCAAGAAGCCAGTTTTCCCACAGACTGGGCTATCCACGCAAGTGTGGCCAGAGGTGAGGCCCTCCCGGCCGCTAGGCTGACAATTGGGGCTGTTTCGAGAACCCAGTGGGAATGAAAGCTTTGGTCCAGACGAGTGAATTGGGAAGCAATGGGAAGTACGGATTCCTGAGGAGACAGAGACTGGCAGCAAGGAAAACAGGAAGTGAAGGTGATATCCAGGAAGACATAATGAGGTTGCAAGCAAGCATGATGGTAGTAGGGACAGAAGGAGAGAACGTTGTGAAGGCCAGTCTCCCTCCCTCAAAAGTAGGGCAGCTCCTCCCTTTGGCTAGACACATATCTCATATACACACACACAGACACTCACTGAGGAGGTGAGAGGAAACATAACCTCTTCGCCACCCCTCTCTTCTCAGCCGTCAAGCCTGACCCCCGCCCCCCAGCCCTCCTCCCACCTCGGTTCCCTTGTCCTTCTGGGCAGTGTCCAGAGGCATTTACCCTAAAGCCAGAAAGAGTCAAGCAGGGGTTATTAATATCTGCAGCCGCAGTGCCCGAGTACTGTCTGGAGGGCACGTGCCTGGTGGGGAGGAGGGCCACACCCCGTCTCCCAGGCAGAGCCCTCAGCTGGGGACGCTGCAGCCGCCAAGAGCTCCTGCTGATGGAATGGGCCAGGAGGTCCGACGGTCCATCCTTCTGCCTCCAGAGAGGTCACTGGCAAACACATCCTTCTGTTTGGACCGAATAGCTCACACAGTCCAAATGCCTCCTTCCTTTAGTATTTAATTATTTTCACAGTTCACGAAGTTCTTCCTTCTAGCCAACCTAAACATCTCAATCTTCAGCCTCTGTGCCTCATGGTCCGAGTTTGGGGGTAATGGCAAACTCTGATCGGTAGGAAAATAGTTACGTTCTGTCAGAAAGTGTCCATTGAATCCTGGGGCGTCTGTCCAGTAGATTTGATGGCAAAGAACTAAGTCTGGATATAAGCCCACTTCTTTTGCAGCTGCTAAATAACTCCGAATGACAGGGAAGCCTGGGTTGGCTCATTGCACTGGTGACATTTCTCTATTTTTCCCTCCCCACTGGGCCCAAAGATGATGCTGACAAGGATGCCGATAAATGTAAATGCCCTCCTCCCCAGAGAGAATAATAAATTTCTAGTGAGTCTAAGACATTTTAGTACTTTTAGGTCCTCAAATGCCCTGGGACGTCATCTTCCTTTAAGGTGGAGATGAGATGATCTGAGACATACATCGCTGTTCCAGAAGGCTGGTTTCTCTTCTTGCTGTTCTCTGGGCCACCAGGCCACGCTGGCCACTTGACCAGAGAGGCCGAAGGCAACATTTGGTGGGTCCTTGCCAAGGAGCAGGCTTGGTACATGTATCAGTACATTTAATACTGACAACTCTTCAAAGGGCAGTCATCAGCCCCATTTCACAGATGAAGCACCCAGGGCTCCCAGAGGCAGTATGAAAGGAAACAGAGACCCTGAAAATAGCCAAACGGCTGATGTGGGGCATGGGACAGCACAGTGAGCTGCCTGTTCCTATGAACGGGACGTGGCAACTTTAGCCACCATTTGTCCACATTTGTGCCAACCCTGAAGGCTGGGCAGCAGACCGTACCCAAGACTGGGTTGGGTACCGGTCACACAAGGGGACCAGCTCTCGTGTCTGGCTGAAGGATCAGGGCAAGGGGGTTTCTGCCGGGTCTGGAGGGTCTGGGATAGCTGGGGTCAGGGGAGACTGTTTTGATTAGAGCTATTTCCCCATGACCGTGGTTTTGGGGAGTTTTCCATTTCCCTCAAACACAGAGAAGCAGGAGGCCGACTGCCATGAGGGGCTTAAGTTGGACAGAAGGAAGAACTTAGCGAGGCGTGAAGACGACAGATACACAAGGAGCCGCATCAGGCTAAGCGCTTTACCGAAGGGCCGCCCTGGAAACCACGAGGACTCTAGCCTCGACAGTCCTGTCCAGACATCCTTTTCCCCTTTCACTGGAGCAAATGATCAGAAGCTCAGATCCACCAGCATAAATCAAGAGCACGGTGGGTTTCTCACAGCCTTCCCTCCCGCGGTCTGCGCAAACACAAGTGTCAGGGCCGTAAACCCAAGGAGCTTGTCCATCATAAGCCCAGTTCTGGGTACCCTGGACGCATCCGATAAACATTTATTTGGTGAATGAATAAAAAAGGTCACCCGTTCTCAGGATTGTTTGTGTCCTTGTTGGCTGTGCCTTTGGCACAGATCGGGGGAATCTGTCCAAATTCACAAACTCCAGCTCAGACGAATGTTGCTGACTGAGCTACAGAGCCCTGTGATGTCAGCTGAGGTAGCTTTAGTGCTCAGGAGGAAGGAAAAGTGCTTTCCATCAGCTACTCCTGGCCCCAGCCGCTTGAGGGAGGAAGGAGAGGTACTGCTTAGGACAGACTCATGGGCCCTCTCCTGTGTCAAGGGCCCTCAAGGAGAGATTCCTGATGAGCTCACTCCCTGAGAGACGATTCTAGCCAGGGCCAATATGCTTTTGAGCATCCCAGGGGACACTGTAACCACTAAGTAGGATAGATCTGATGTTGCTTAAGTGATTCTGTGATGACAGATTTCTCCCTAAGGCCCTGATACCTTGGAATGTGACATTGGGGGTTTGTGTCATTGAACAGCCTGGCTAGAAGCAGCAGTGGTTTCTGCAACATGAGACAATATTTAATTCTTTTTGAGTGTAAGCTCCTATCTCCTTGAGGCCAAATACTGACTTTACACTTTAGGAGTGTATCTTTTTTCCCAATGCTCTTGCGTTCCTCTCTGGCTTCCAAGGAATAGGTACCCAATAGGTCTCTGATTATGTCAAGAAGCTGTCTGAGGAGGAAGGGACACTTGCATTTCCAAGTGCTGCAAAAGGAGAAAATGCCAAATGATGGCCACTTTCTAATCGCCTAAGAGCCAGTCCTGTTGCATACAAGGGGAGACACTATTAGAATTTCAGGAATGGCATCTTTTGGGCTCTCTCGATAGCTTTTTTTTTTTTTTAATTAAAAAAAATTTTTTTTAATATTTATTCATTTTTTAAGAGACAGAGACAGTGCAAATGGGGGAAGGACAGAGAGAGGAAGACACAGAATCCGAAGCAGGCTCCAGGCTCTGCGTTGTCAGCACAGAGCCCTACGCGGGGCTCAAACTCACAAACTGTGAGATCATGACCTGGGCCGAAGTCGGACGCTTACCCGACTGAGCCACCCAGGCGCCCCTCTCACTAGCTTTTATAAAGCCCTCTCCACGTTCTGTAGAAATACAAGTCTCCTTCTGTCAAGAGACTACAAGTTGCTTGAGGGCTGTCCCTGTCAGTTTTTTGCATTTCCCACGCCCAGCTCAGAGCCTGGTATAGCGTGGAGCTCACAGGGAGGCCCTTCTCCCCAGGTCCCCCGCTTGCATTTGCACAGTAGGCTTTTCATCTACTCTTGTCCTATGTGTGGGTGTTGGGAGGGTTCAGAACTGACCCTCCTAACACATGACATCTGCCTTTGTTACTGGCTGGGGGTGGGAAGGGAAAGCCAGGTGGGGGACACAAGTCTTAGCAATGCGTCATCACTTTGCTCATCTCCCCAGAGTGAGAGGACGAATAAGGCAAAAAGCATCATTAGCGTCACTGCTTCCAGGGATGGGGGTCGACTTGGGGCAGTACTGCCTGTCCTCACCTTCCATGACACACAACTAGACATTGCTATCTTCTCGCGATTCCTCAGCCTAATTTAGCTCTATGATGTCTTGGTTTTCCATTTGAAATATTTTTGCTTCTTGCCACAAAGAACCTTCATCAAAACCCACCCATGAATCTCCCAAGAAAACCAAAAGGTGAGGTAGAGAATATTTTCTCTCTGTAAAACAATCTGATTTTCTTTAACTCATCCTGACTTCTGAGGGTAGAGATGTTCATTTTGCTGACTGATTCATTTCCTAATGCCAAATGAGTTAGTATTATTTTACCTTTATTATTTGCTAAAAATAACTGCAAACAACAATAAAAATATTTTTAGTCTCCGTTTGCCAGCTAAGTACCACAAGACGAAAGCTAGCCCTTGTAGACAGGATCTGAGAGGAAAACAGTCCCTCAACTCGTTTCATCAAGTTTCAATCTTTAACCAAGCCTAAACAGAGGACAGTTATTGCACAACAAACTTGACTGGACATGACAGAATTGCTTTGGGGGAGATTAGCAAGGAAGCAGGAAGGGAAAAGATATAGACTGAAAAATGTTTTGTACCTGCAGTAGATTTGAAAAAAGTAAATTTACAACATTTAGCATTCTACATTAGAATGTGGAAATCAATGGCTCCAGGCCTTCATATATTGGTTAAGGAGAAAAACATGTCTCATTCTGTTTAAATCCCAACTGCAATTAAAAATTAAACTGCTCATAGAATGAATACGTTAGACCAGGAGATACTACGGGGTAATAATGGCCGAGGTGCACTCAAGCCAATAAAATACACAGCCCATAGAGTTAAAGGTCTTTGTGTTCTTGAGCAAGAAGTGAAAAGGGAGACCATGACCTCTGGCTGTTGGGAGGAGATCTAAGCCCACTCACCAGACTTTTGGACCTCATACTTTGAATGTTGATGATTGACAAAGGCTAAATCCAAGGGTTAACTACAGAAAGAACAGGGCTGGGTGTCTGAGCAGCACAGTATTCCTAGGAGCAAAGCACACCCACAAACCCCGAGTACCTTCCTTGTCGTTTACAGTCTTCCATGTGAAACCTTCAGGACATCAAAAAATTCCAATGTAGACAGACCTCTTATCTAGAAATCTATTTAAGAGTTATCTAGGCCCTAAGGGAATAGAGAATTTTTTTTCTTCGCACTCTTGCACGGTCCCAATTCTGCAGGCAGTAGCCATGTGAGGCTCTTTAAATTTAACTGAACTAAAAGCAAATAAAAGATTCAGTCACAGTAGCCATATTTTAGATGTTCAATAACTACATATGGCTAGTGGCTATATTGGAAGGCCAGACTTAGAACATTTCCCTCATCATGGAACCTTCTATCCGACAAGCGCTCCGTATACGCTACATACCAAGCGGCAGGATCCTCTCACTCCCAATGCTGGCCAGTGTTGGCACAGAAAGACCAAGGGACGAATCTAAGGATCCATGGCAAGGGAGTCTTACAAATACAACTCAAACTGGCATCTCTGGGACTCTCGTCTGGGCATCTTGGTTTCTTCTTCTAGGAACTATACCACAAGGTGAAAAGTCACTTAGTGCCTCTAGCTGCAAATTACCTGCCACCTTGGTTAGTCTGTGCTAGAAAGGTCATTATCACAAGACCTCTTAGGTCAAGCTGGAATATAACAGTACTTTAATTTCTAAATGGTCAATATACTATTGCTGTCACCATTGAAGACAATCAGCAGCTTTGGAAAGGATTTTCATGATCTTCTTCATACATGTCTTTAAATATTTTAATTAATAGGATTTATAGTATTGGTTGTAGACAGGAATTCCGTTTTGTTGAGGTCAACATTATTTTGTTATTACCCCACATACCCGAATTGAGAATGTGGGAAGATAAGCTTAAATGTGTATTTAGTAGCAGAGGAAGGTAACTTTTATTATGAATAAATAAAATGCTAAAAATAAGAATGGATCTTATGAAAGATCAAATACTGTGAAAAATAGTATTCGGGAGGGTATAATAATAGAAGTAACAATGCTAGTGAACCTGTATATCTGCTTACTATATGCTATAGGGTTGTTCTAATTGCTTTCCTATACTACGTCTATGTTAACTCACTTAATCCTCACACCTATCCCATGAAGCACTATTAAACTTCTCAATTTTAGGAGTAAGGAAACTGAGACAGAGAGCTATCAAGTATCAAGTAGCCTGTGCAAGGTCACAAAGTTAGGTACGTAGGATTTGGACCCAGACGGTGTAGCTCCAAAGGCTGTGCTCCGACCCCCCAGGTTATAATGCAAAATGACTAAACACAGAAAAATCAGCCCTGTTTTCCCTAGAATCGATTGGCCAATACCCTTTTTTATCCCTATTTGTAAATTCACAGAACACGCTCACTTCACAATCAGTATACATGTATCTTTCGTTCCTTCATCTTTCTTTTTCATTTATAATTATAGTGTAGAAATTATAAACACAATTTCCCCTTACTTCAAATAATTGTTTAACAGTTGATGCCAGAAATGCAGTAGACATGGTACCAAACACAAAATCAGAATTCTAACCCTGGGTCTAACGGACACACTCAATTAAAATAGCCACCTTTTTTGCTTCAGAGTTATTTTCATACTTTGAACTATTTGGATTTGTTTTTATTAATAATTCCTACAGTGCACCAAATCAAAGAGTTTATAACTACAGCTATCAAAAGCTGGTCTTTTAAGAACATAAAATTTGGGGGGCATCTGGGTGGCTCAGTCGGTTGAGCGTCTGACTCCACCTCAGGTCATGATCTCATGGTTTTTGAGTTCGAGCCCCACGTCAGGCCTTGTGCTGATAGCTTGGAGGAGCCTGGAGCTGCCTCGAATTCTGTGTCTCCCTCTCTCTCTGCCCCTCCCTTGTTTGTGTCCTGTCTCTCTCTCTCTCAAAAAAAAAAAAACAATAAACAGTTTAAAAAAAAAAAAAAGAACATAAAATTTGGGCAGGTCTCAAGGGAACTGGGGAGGGCTGGAGGCTTACAAGATTTGCCTCTTGAGAATTCTGCTTCAAAACAGTACCAGAAACCTGACAGCGACATTATAAAATTTCATTCTGAAAATAGACACTTAATTAAAAAAAAAAATTTCTCCCCTAATTTAAGAGTCTTTTTTTTTTTTTGGTCTTTTAGTCTTTCAGTCACCTGATAAAAACTCTAGATTGACTTGAAGAGATCCAGTCTAATTCAGTCATTTTAGAGACAAGGAAACTAGCCTAGAGAGATTGAGTAACTTGCCCAAGGTAACTCAGCTAATTCATCAGAGCTAAAAGGACAACCTGTGCTTGCTGAGTCAGCTCTTTCCACGCCTGGCAGGTCAAGGGGTCCGTAGCCTCCTCCACACCCCTCTGGCGGTTCTTCCTAAGGCCTGTGCCCTCAGATGCTATCACAACTGTGCACACCGTGCACTGTGTACAACGGGGCTGAACATAAAGGGATGCCATCCACAGTCAACACTGGAGATTCGTACGTTTTGCCATGATGTTCTGGCTGGCCAATGGCGAAGAGGGACAATAGCTCACCTGAGCCTGGCAATCTCAGAGGGACCCGAATCGCCAATCACTTCTCATCCCTGGAGGCAACATGACAAGGGAAAAAGAAATACCAACTCATTTTTTTTTTCTTTGAGCCAATGTTGACTTTAAAGGGAAAAAAAGTGCAAAACACAAACAAAGAAAATGGGAGATTTATTTAAAAAGGGAACCTCTATGAGTTTTTTCTTTGAGCCAATGTTGACTTTAACGGGAAAAAAAGTGCAAAACACAAACAAAGAAAATGGGAGATTTATTTAAAAAGGGAACCTCTATGAGGGTTGACGGGGGGGTGGGAGGGAGGGGAGGGTGGGTGATGGGTATTGAGGAGGGCACCTTTTGGGATGAGCACTGGGTGTTGTATGGAAACCAATTTGACAATAAACTTCATATATTGAAAAAAAAAAAAAGAAAAAGAAAAAGAAATAAATAAATAAAAAGGGAACCTCTAGGGAAGGTGCCCAGCTCCATCTCGGGAACTGCTTCCAGCCCAACTGCCCCACACACGTCATGAACATGCGCAACCCTACGATCCCTGATGTTTGGAAACCATGATCCCAAGCACTGAATGATCCCAAACCGAGAACGAACAGGTAAAATACATCTAGTATACTGTGTTAAGACAAGAAAGTTTATTATTATTATATTTTATATAATGGTTTTCAACCAGTATTAAGATAGAAAAAAAGGGATTTTCTGGCTAACCAGAAAATTTCTATTCCCTGAGCATCCCAACTAATTGAGGTTGTGCTATAGATTGTTCTTTCTAGACAATCAAGTCTAGCATTACATAACTTAAGAAACCAAACCAATCAAAAGATCTGCCCTCCTAATTTAAAAGATTAAGATATTACATGTGAGTGATTTTTTTCACTCTTGGAAATAATGTAAAAACTCTATAATATAAACAAATATTAGAAAACACAAATGATTACTTGCCAATCTTTGTAACTGTTAGCTGGTTTTGGGGGGGGTCAATTAAATACTAAAACAATAAATTAAGATTGCTTTAGCACAGAGAAATATAGGTGAATAGTTGAAATAATGTAGCAGGATGTTTCAATTCTGCTAGACTGCTTCCTCTCAAAATCCAGAAAACTGGATGTTTCAGGGGACACACTGAAGTCAGTCTAGGGGAGAACTCAGTTTCTACTCCCACAGACTCCTCCGTACCAACTAGTCAGCACTTCCCAATGCCTAGCTCAGAATGAGAGGTCTGTGCCAGGTAGTGAGTGATGTGTTTTGGTGGACAAATCAGTCAAATATATGAATTCAGTGATCCCAACACATGACTTTTCTTGAAAGAGAAAGAAAGGCTCAGCAACAGAAAAACAATGAAAATGTCAAACAGAAGATAAAGGACATGGTTTGAGAAGGAACAAGGGGAAAGCGTCTTTCTGGCTAGGAATCCAATTATTTCTCAAATTAAATTTTTAAAGAAAAACCAACTCTTTTTTTTCGCCAGAGTATGACATTATAGAAACCAATGAATAGATGGACTCCACATTCTTTTATATCTTAATCCATATGAAAAATCAAATTATTTTTGCCCATTTGATCAATTCCTGTAAAGTCTGTAGTGCATTCATCATGTGGCTAAAACCGTGAGTAGGCATTTCGTTGTTGCTGCTGTTGTAATGGTTGTTGGGCCTGCTGTTGTTGTAGGCGAATTTGCTGGGAATAAGGGTCTTCCAGGGATTTTACAAATATGGTAGTTCTGGGACCCGTCTTCCATACAATACCATTGGCATCTTTCACAGAAGATTCCACTGTAATGTTGTGTGTTCCAAGGATAGCAAAGTTCAACAGAAATTGAGTACTGAAGTAATCATTATGAGGTTCAACCCTCTGCTCCATCTCATTGGTCATATTGTCAATGGGTATCTGGAACGAAAAAATTGTTAAATAATAGTAATAGCTAATATGTACTGAGTGCTTACTGTGAGGTAGGCCCTGTACTAAGCGCTTACTTAATCCCTGCAAACAACCAAGAGGTGTAGGTACTATTATTATCCTTGTTTTACAGATAAAAACACTGAGGCAGAGAGGTTAAGTCATTTCTCCAAGGTCACACAGCTAATGAGTAGTGGAACTGGCATCTGAACCAAGGCAGGTGAACTCCAGAGCCTACACTCTCTATCACTAAGTGATACTACCTCCTCACTACCAGAACAAGCTCCCAGAGCCTGTCTCGACCCCTTCATATGCTGCCTTTCCTCCTTGTGAAGGAGCTCAGGACACGCCTCTTCAAAACAATGCTGCTTTGGCACATTGATTCTTTTCAACTAAAGGCACTTGCGAAACAGAGGATGTAGGAAGGGTCTCTGACCTTGCCATTTTTACCTAAAACAGGCCATAAAACCTCCCATGAGAAAGGTGCCTTCTCTGTACCAAGAGAAGGAGAACATCCTTATCACCAGAGACTGGGAACCAAGGTTGAAATGCACGGACTGCCGCCCCATCTCTCTCCCAGTCACTCCCCACCTCTTTACTGCCCATTTGTCTTAAGTCTCCACAAATTTACTGTTTCTTTGTCTAAAAGTTACATAAGCTTTCTGCTCTGGTCACTTCTCTGGGTTTCCATTGTCTGTGAAGACTCCCATGTATGTGTACAATTCTAACAAACTTGTATGCTTTTCTCCTGTTAATGTGCCTTAATGTTAGTTTAATCGTAGGCCCAGCTGGAGACCTTAAGAGGGTGGAAAAGAATATTCCCCTCTTACACTTGCTTACCCAACCCCAACTCTGATTCCCATCTTTCTTTAGTCTGTAAAGAGAAATTCTGAAGAAACAGGGTACAATCACCTGTTTCAGGGAGTTTAAAATCTAAGAGACTGAAAAAGAACATAACTCTAAGTAAATACAAGTTAGGGTTCCTCCTCCTAGCCAGTCTGATTTCGTATTACTTAATACAGTCAACCCTCCCTCTTTAAAACAAATTAACTTTATAACTTGTACAGTGCTCATTTAATAATCAGTGTCTTGTTCAGATGGGCAGCACAATATATTCTAAAACACAGATTTATGGGCTTGTTCACTTATGTAGCTAGACACTCATGCCTTTGTCCTTCAAAGAACAGAGTAACACTTGCTGGTATACCCTGACCTGTACCTAAGATGAAGTATGTTAAGAGAGACACTTATTCTGAGAATGCATACACAGGTAACCTTAATGAATATTTGGCCAGATTGTTCTACATTTATGTGTGTGTTTCTGTTGTATAATTAATGATATAAATGTGCCCTGAAGCTTTGCGACTCAGGGAACAGGTTAATCTTTCCGTAACAGCAATGGAATGAAGTCACTGACCAATTCAAGATCTTAGATTTATAAGCCCGGTTTTGTTTGTTTGCACAACTTCTATAGGGGTTTTATGTCCCTAAACAACATGCCTACCAAACAAGAACTTCCTTAAAAGGACCAGAAATAGGCCAAGGCAACCTGATCGCTCTGAATGGATGATGCATTTCAAGTTGAGAACTCACTGCATGTAACACAACAGAGCAATCCTGTCCTATATAACTTATATCAGCTTCCGGGCATTAAGCAATGCCTCCAGAGGGAAGTCAATAAGCAGAAGACTGGTTTGAAGGTTTTTTTCTTAAGAGTGGAAATCATATACAAGGAACAATAAGAATCATCGTTACTGTTCTCTCAAACTCAAAGTGAGGAGACAGCTGTTGAAAGGGGTAAGTTAACTATGTAAATTCTCACTAGGATCTTCTGTGACAACAGGGATCACCCACGAACATAGCAGTTGTACTCCAAATACAGTAAATGATTTTTTTTTCATCATTCATCAAATATTTGCTACATAAGGCACCATGCTCCGTGTTGTGGGAGTCAGAGAGGAAGAGAAGAGAATAAAGGCTGAGCCATATCAGAGTGGGCAAAGAAGAAGGAGAAAGTTACCAAAGTAAAGAAAGTAAAAACGGCCTAAGCCACACCTTCTCTTGGGTTTTTAGCCTAAAACCACCAAAGAGAATAAAATGCTCTCTTTTTATATTTCTACTAATACTCCTTTCCTTGCTATGGAGCTCAGTTCAAGCGTGCCCACAATAAACCCGGATACAACCAATGTGGGCATCTGAACAACTCCGTCCCTACAACTGTGTACTTGTTCCCTTGTTCCATTTACTGTGAATAAACCATCAAGGAACCAGAAAGAGATGTCCATAGAAAGGAACACTCTGCATTTGGAATACTGGTATTCCACGGTACTCAGCATCCCGGTCTCAGCTAACAAAGCAAGCACGATTTTTGGTTACCTACCTCGTGATTTCTCAAAGCAGCCAATTCCTAGGGTTACACCCTTGAGGAAAGATTTTACTTTATCTGACCATGCCTGTCAATGTTGTATAGCCTTTTTGGGGGAAAATGCTACAATTCCCTTAAAATAGAGAAAAATAATTCGATGTGTGCTTTTTGGGGGAAAGGGAGCACTTATTCCCTCAGTCCTGAGGTTTCCCTCCATGTGGAGGGACTTTTCATTAGATGGGCAGTACTGGTCTCCAGGGAAGGAGGTAAATCCTACTGATGGGGAGTTTCTGGGTAGGAACTGAGCACGGGGAGCTAAGATCTTCTCTTTGCCTTCTCTGGGACTCAGGGCGCTCCTTCCTACCATCAGTTTTACAGGGGCAGGCTCTTGTGTGTGCGGGCTGAGGCTGGTGGGAAAATTCAGTGGTACAAAGCTAGAAGTCCCTGTTGCCAGATACCTGAGCGGGGTTTCCCGACAGCTATAATAATAAAACTCGTATCTGATTACTGTCTGCCTGGATGTTTCTCCATCAGCTGGCTCAGGCAGGGAAAAGAGAAGGGCTGTTCACGAGCCCCCTCAAGCCTGAGAACGTACTTTTAACTTGTGTCCGTATCTCATCTGTTAGGAGGTGTAACTGCAGTCTGCTTAGCACTAGAAAACTTCCATTAATGTAAGTTGATAAAATCCACATCATAACTCTGCCTCTTTTCTAAATTACCTTGTAGTCTTGTCCAGATTTACTCTGTAGTGTAGAAGAAACATT
This sequence comes from Panthera onca, assembly GCF_046562875.1. Lineage (NCBI taxonomy): Eukaryota > Metazoa > Chordata > Mammalia > Carnivora > Felidae > Panthera > Panthera onca. The sequence continues at coordinate 34,158,729 of NC_138355.1, read as the reverse complement.
CAGACAGACGGACTGAATTTTGCGGAAGAGTCCTGGTTTTGATCCATGTTGAACCACTCCCTCTACCTTTAGTGCCAGCTGCTGGTTATTCTGGACCGCGATGGGCTCTGCAGGGTTCCGGGGGGACGGCGACAGAGCAAGCTAGAATACCAACATTAAAATAAATGCTAACAAGCAAGAGCAAGCTCTCTCCTGACAGACAAGTTTGTGCTAATTATTATTTACAGGTTACAACGTTACACATACAACTAACGACCTGGCTATGCCAGGACGAGCAGGCAGATGTACCTTTAAGGTCAAGGGTTCCTTCTCCTAATGCTTCCTTTTAAATACCACTGTGTTTTCTACGTCAAACCCCAGTTCTGTGTGAGGGTAAAAGAGGATTAGAAAAAAGTGAAGGCACTATTCTTGCCCATTTCTGTGGTGGGGCCTTTCTTTGACAAGGAACCAATTCCAGTACAGAAATGCATCATGTAAATTTTCATATCTAGAGGCTGTCCTCTGGTCTTTCGTAATTTTAAATACACTAAATTCAAAGGCAAACGTACTTAATATTCTAGGATTACACACAAAATCAAGTCACAATGGTATAAAAGTCAATTTCAAACCTCTCATTAGAGTAGTTTTTTATTTAAAAACATATTTAAAATCCCCAATACACTTAAACTACCGAAAGCCCAAATTCTGCTAAATGAAGAGATGGAAGAAATTGGGTCTTTCTGATAATGTTGAGCATTGCCTCAATCAACCCTGCACACATCTTACCTAAGGTAATCAATTTTCCTTATTATTCACGTCATTCTGAAATGCAACCCAAAACATTCGAATGGATATGCAAAGTGCACGGAAGACATTTACTGCCAGGGATAACCTAGAAAACCTCTTGCGGGTGACAGTTTTCCTCCTTTCCCAAAAATTCCATTCTCTGAATCAAAAATACATTTTTGAATGTTGAGTGGCTTACATATTTTCAAATACTAGCTCTTCTCATTGGCCAGCTCCTCAAAATTGGATATTCACAGACAAAAGTGCCCTGGAGGTAGGACTGGTGATGTTTTATTGGACCTGATTTATTCTGGGTCTGGAAAGTCCAATCACACACGGACTCAGCTCAAGATCCTTGTAGGTGACTATCATGAAACCTCTCAAATTATTCTTGGAGACAAGGGACAGAGCTCCAGGTACCCAAACACCCGTCTCACTGCATCTGGCACTGACAGGTCACAAGGGAGAGGGTTTAATCCCCAAATCCCGTTCCTTTCACCAAACCACTCAGTAAAGGGAGAAGAAATTCACAACTAAAGGCTGTAAGTTTCATCAAAACCAAAGGTAAGATCCTGAAGCAGAGCTCTATCCCACATATTCTTCAAAAGGTAACTGGGTTTTTAATCAGTATTAACCTCTATTCTTGCTATTATTACCTTGATGCTGGTAGACTGCAGTTTCTGGAAAAAATATCTCTGAAATGAAAGAGGAACTTTCAGCAAGGAAATGATGGCATTGCAGAGGCATGCTGTATGCTGGGGGGAAGAAAAAAAACTAAGTCAAATAAAAATAAATTTCCAAATTTCATCAACAAATGGTACTTTAAGGAAGAAGTTTAAAAAGTAGAAATGGTTGGGGCACCTGGGTGGCTCAGTTGGTTAAGCGTCTGACTTTGGCTCAGGTCATGATCTCGCAATCTGTGAGTTCAAGCCCCACGTCGGGCTCTGTGCTGACAGCTCAGAGCCTGGAGCCTGCTTCCGATTCTGTGTTTCCCTCTCTCTCTCTCTCTCTGCCCCTCCCCCACTCATGCTCTGTCTCTTTCCATCTCTCAAAAATGAATAAACGTTAAAAAAAATTTTTTTTTAAAGTACAAATGGTCCTATGATTATTGCAAAGGTACATACCTATCAGGAAATAGGCATAACACCCAAATGTTTGCCAAATCTCTCATGTCAAGGAATACAATTGCAGATTTTTACTTTACTTTGAAGTATATTCGATAAAATAAAAAGTAAATGTAGAAGAAAATCCTCAAGGCAAAATAACGCACAAACTTTGCATTTCCATAACACTTAGAACTATTAGATATATTATTATATAATGATTTTAGTTACTACAACATAGAGTAACTATTGTATGTTAAAGTAGGATAAAGAAAATATGGTAAAGAAGCCAGAGCAGTATATCGATGACCGAGGCCAGGCACCAAATCCCACGAACCCTGACGTCCTCATTCTTCCATCCCATCTCCATCTCCATCTCCACATGGTGGCTTCCCTGTCCCTATAGCCCCAGAGTGAGCAATGGGGGAAACTTACTGGAATTCAGATGAAGAATGACAATACAGTCCAACTCTATGGAATTCTGAAATTTTAATAGAATACTTTATTTCAAATATCTATTTCACAAATTTAACTGAGTTTTGAAAATCCCAGCATAGCTGAAGAGAATCACTACAATGAATCCTTTGAGTCTTAGTAAGAGGAGCCACACAACTAGAACTTAAAAGAGTTCTGAGATATTATATGTATGTATGTATGTATGTATTTAAAACCACTTTATTGAGGTATGACCGACATACAAAAAACTGTACGTATTTAATGTATCCAACTTGGTGAGTTTGGAGATGAACATACAACTGTGACACCGTCAAAGATACTGCAAAGATCACCCAGTCTAATCCTCAATTCTGCTGATAACACAGGTCACCCAGACAGGTAATGGGACAAGCTGGGACTAGAACCTGGGTTGCTTGACTCTTAGTTCAGTGATGTTTTCTATTTCACCAATGGTTTGCAAACTTAAGAGAAAAAAAAAAATTACAGCACCATCAGAACACTTGTAACTTGAGGTGACCTAGAACTGCTCCTGTTGGTGTACCCTCCCCTCCCCTCCTCAGTCTACTTCCCCACCAATGGCCTGAAGCTGCAAGCCACTCTACTGTGCTGTCTGCCCTTCTGAGCTGCTGATTCTAAGCACAGTGCCGCCTAGTTGCCTATGTTTGTGAACAATTTTAAACAGCTGGGCATTAAGGCTCTAGGCCAGAAGAATCCACTCCTTATTGGTTTCAGGCTGTTGAACATTTCGTGCCCAAGAGACTCCTAATACAAATGCCAGGTCTATTACTTGAGAAAACCACAACACAGATTCAAACACATTGGGTCTATCTCTTCAGGTTTAACTGCTAAGGCAACATTATTCACCTTCCTGCAACGAGGAATCTGGGAAGCACTTGCAGGGACATCCTACTGGTGGTGGAAGTCTGATGCCAACAGTATTTTAGGAGAGAAACCTCTTTAAAGGCTGGACTTAGGGGACCCAAGTGCCCTCAGGCTGTTCTGGGGCAAAAAGGCACCATTCTCTCTTTTAAAAGAATGGAGGCAGATTTTGCAATTCCCCATATGGAGAGTGTGGAGTGCCTCTGAGGCCGATGGCCCCTTGGGCACATGTGCATAGGTGTGTTAGGAGCAGATTACCATTATAGTTAACAGTCTGGAAATATGGAGGCACGTAGTGTAGTTAGTAAGCCAGAAGGAGGACTAGCATAGCACCAACACGCTCTTCTTTGTTGAGTCTGATACTTTACAGCCTTTGTATTTTTTTTAAAGTTTATTTGAGAGAGAGAGAGAGAGAGAGAGGGCATGTGCAAGAGTAGGGGGAGGGGCAGAGAGAGAATCCCAAGCTGTGGGGCTTGAACACACGAACCGTGAGAGCATGACCCAAGCTGAAACCAAGAGTAGGATGCTCAACCGAATGAACCACCCAGGTGCCCCCAGCCTTTATATTTTTTGACATCTAATCAATGTCTTGCATGGATGTGTGTATTTCCTTCAAAGAGAATCTTTACTCTGTCCCTTAGCAACCAAGTCTCTGTCAAACAACCACCCAGGTCAATTCAACTCAGCAAACACGTATTGACGATCTTATGTCAGGGAATGTATCTGTCCTGAAAATCTAATCTAACTCTTCAACAACATACCTTACCAATTTCTTCTTAAACACCTGATAACGGGTGAGAGTACAGAGCGAGAAGAGCGGGAGCCAGAAAAGAGCTACAGGGAATGTCAGCATCTAATGGGTAGCCAAGGCAAGGGAAACTCTCCAAGGTATAAGGTCACAGATGGGGTGTTATGGGCTGAATGTGTGGCTTCCCCAAACTCCTGCATTGAAGCCCTATCTCCCAATATGTTGGTAATTGGAGACATGGCTTTTGGGAGGGTATGAGGGTTGGATGAGGTCATGAGGATGGGGCCCCATGATGCGATTAGTGTCCTTACAAGAAAAAAAGAGACCAGAGCTCCCTTTCTCTTCCACGTGTGAGGGCACAGTGAGAAGGTGGCTGTCCACAAGCCAGCAAGAGGGTTGTCACCAGGAACCAAACTGGCTGCCACCTTTGTTCTGGACTTTCCAGCCCCTACAACCATGAGAGAGAAGTGCCTGTTGTTTAAGCCAGCCTGTCTACAGGTATTTTGATACAGGAGCCTGAGCTGACTAAGACACTTGGGGAATGGCCAGACAGGGAGGAGAAAATCTGGGTGAAGGTGTGTCAGTCTGTCCTGTGATGGAGGAAACTGAAGGAAGAGGAAGAGCTGAACAGGGCCAAAGGCAATAGATTCAGCAGGCTAAAAGGACATCAGTGGCATCATCTGGCAGGAAGTGATTCACTGCCTTGTAGATGACGAGCACAGTTCTGTTTCAATTGGCCAGTGGTTCTCAACCCTGGTGGCAGGACAGAATCAATCACCTGGGAGCTTTTTATAAATACTAATGCCTGGGCCTCAACTGCAGAGATTCAAAGTTACTTGGTCTGGAGTGGGGCCTGGGTAGTGATTTATTTTTTTAAAAAAACTCCCAAAGTGATTCTAACGTGTAGCCAGGGTTGAGAACTATTGCAACTTCAGTTCAATTGTTAAAAGGAAAAAAAAAGTGCATTCTGGTAGAGCAGATTTGACACATTAACATAACTCTATAGCAGTGAGAGATGTGCTAAGTGCTCCATGGATTAGCTCATTTCATCCTCACAGCAATTATTAACCCTTACAAAATAGGCACACAGCAGAAAACAGGCAGAGAGGGGAATTCGATGAATTTACATGGTTAGTAAGTGTTGGATAAAAACCCACTTCTATCTATGTAATGAAAACTCAATAAAACAAATGTCACTTGCCATGTAAGAAACAGGGGTATATTTCCGATTGAGTGATTCCACTTCCTCCAAGACATGATTATACACAGACATCATTCTCCTCTCATATTCACTGTCAGCATGGGCCGCTCCAGTAGATCCGTATTCCTGGAAACTGAGGTCAAATCAGTATCAATTAATCAACCAAAATAGTCACTACTTCAATGTCTACATGTGTCAGGCACTTTGCACATGTTCTCATTTAATTTGTAAAATAACGACGTAGGCACGGTTGTTCCATTTTACAGGTGGGGGGAAACTGAGGCTTGGAGAGGTTAAGTAATAAGCCTGGAATTCAAACCCAGACCTGACTTCAAATTCTCTAAGTCTAATCACTTTGGTGTTAGGTAGTAGAAAAATGTTTAAACCCTGTCTGTGCCATGAGGGGAAGGAGACCTAAGACATTTGAAAAGGTAATTATCCATAAGTGCCAAATAACCAGTGAGGATCTATAAATAACAGATCAGCACATGGAGGGAGGGGAGGAATGCCACAGAAGAGACAGGTCCTGAGCAAATTAGCGGGCTAGCAGGATGGAGATGTGGAGAGGTGGAAGTGTGGAGGGCATTTGTGGCTGTGGAAACGGCATGGATCCACAGCATGGATGTGAAAGGCACAGGCATGTTCAGGGGAGAGCTAGTATATAGAGCATGCTGGAAAGTTTTACCGAGATTCCTTCTTTCTTCCTCTACTGCCTCAGACCTAAAAGTGTTTTTGAAAGTCTTCCTAAGTGAAAAAAGAAAGCAAACCTTTTGTATTCCAACTAAACTTCAAGGCGGTTATTTGAAAATGCAACATAGGGGGCGCCTGGGTGGCGCAGTCGGTTAAGCGTCCGACTTCAGCCAGGTCACGATCTCGCGGTCCGTGAGTTCGAGCCCCGCGTCAGGCTCTGGGCTGATGGCTCGGAGCCTGGAGCCTGTTTCCGATTCTGTGTCTCCCTCTCTCTCTGCCCCTCCCCCGTTCATGCTCTGTCTCTCTCTGTCCCAAAAATAAAATAAAAAACGTTGAAAAAAAAAAAATTTAAAGAAAATGCAACATAGGTAATTCGGCCACACTGGGCATAACTGTTATTATTTCCTTATTATCCTTTTTAAAAAATGTTTATTTGTTTAGAGAGAAAGTGTGAACATGCAAGTGAGCAGGGGAGGGGCAGAGACAGAGAGAGGTAGAGAATCCCAAGCAGGCTCCACGCTGTCAGCACAGAGCCCAACGTGGGACTCAATGTCACAAACCATGAGATCATGACCTGAGCCAAAACTAAGAGTCAGACACTCAACTCACGGAGCCACCCAGGCGCCCCTCTCTTATTATCCTCTTAACATCAAGTGGTGTGTTAAAGGCATAACTAAAGCACTTCCCTTAGGTACTTTAGACAGGTTATTTCAGTTAACCACCACAACCACTCTAGGAGACAGGCATCACAAGTTACCTATAGTTCATGCATATGCGGCTCAATGTGATGAAATCACATGCACATATTTATACAGCTAGGAGTGAATGACAAGGGATTCATGTTTGTATTGGCCTGGCTCCAAAGCTTTGTTTCCTGCTCTGTACTATATCTTAAGTTCCAATAAGACAAGAACTGAACCTCATTTATAGGACTCTAAGGAAAACTATACACAAAAAGCATAAAGAAACTAAAGTCTTTTACGGAGTTACCTGCTACCAAAAGGGTCTAAATTCAGAATATACTGCTCTACCTCCTACTAAAGCATTCATTTACTTAAGAAATGAACTTCATTAAGATGTAAGTTGAAGGACCTTGGTACCTTTGTCAAAAATCAAATGATTACATATGTGAGTGGTCTCTCCATTCTACCATCAAACAAATATCATATAGTCTTAATTACTATAGCTTCAGAGTAAGACTTGAAATGTTTATTAAGCTCTCCGCTTCAGCTTTTCTCCTTTATTATGCAATATGGTAAATTACACCGTTTGGTCTTCTATTGTTAACCTGGTATTCCTGGGATAAAACCTACTTAGTTCTGATGCATTATCTTTTGGATATTGCTGGATTCAATCTGCACATGTCTTGTTAAAAGTTTTTGTGTCTGTGTTCATGAAAACTGTTATTCCCTTATTATGGCTTTTAATAGCTATAGGACTTGGTCTGGTGTTTTTGATTTCTGGTATCGGTAATTTGTGTTCCTTTACCACTCAGACTAACTGGTTTTATCAGTTTCATTGTCTTTTCAAAGAGCCAGCTTTTGGTTTCATTGATTTTCTCCACTATTTATTTCTAATTCATTTATCAGTGCTCATATTTTTGTTACTTCTTTCCTTCAAATTATTTTGAGTTTAATTTGCTTTCTTTTTGTAGCATCAGATAAGGTAGAAACTTAGATCACTGATTCTAAACTTTTTATGTTATACAAAAACATTTAAAGCTGTCAATTTCCCTCTAGGCTCTGCATTCGCTGCATCCCACAAGTTTTGATATGTGTTCTCATTTTCATCCTGTTTTAACATATTTTCTAATTTTTCTTCTGATTTCTTGACCAGTTAGGTTATTCAGAAGTCTTATTTAATATTTAAATGTGTGGGGATTTTCCGGAGATCGTTTTTGTTAGTCAATTCTAACTTAATTGTCAGATACCATATTCTGTATGATTTCAACGCTTTTAAAAGTTCATTGAGATTTGTTTTCTAGCCCAGTGTATGGTTTATCTCATTAAATGTTCCAAATGCACTTGAAAAGAACATATACGCTGCTTTTGGTACATGTCAATTAGGTCAAGATGATTGATAGTGTTGTTCAAGTCTTCTACATCCTAAGAAATTTTCTGACAAGCTGTTCTTTACTCACAGAGGAAGTGTTGAAAACTTGATAATTGTGGATTTATTTCTCCTTTCAGTTCTGCCAGTTTTTGCTTCATGTTTCTTTGTACATATTTAGAACTATGTCTTCTTGATGGATGGAATCCTTTATTATGATGAAATGTACCTTGTACTGAGGTCTATTTTGTATGATATTAATATGGTCACTTCAGCTTTTAGAGTTTCAGGATATATACTTTTCTGTCCTTATGTTTACTTTTATCTGTGTCTTTATAATGGGTTACTTGTGGTGAGCAGACAGTTGGGTTTGCTTTTGTATTCAGTAGGGTAATCTCTGATTTTATTTAGAGTAAGACTACATTTACTGTAATAACTGGTATGATTGGGTTTATGGCTACCATCTTGTAATTTGTTTTCTACTTTTCCATCTGTTCACGGTTTCTTTTTATCCTGTCTTCCCCATCTTCTTTTGTATTAACTGGGTTTGTTTCTGTTGTTGTTTTTAGTATTTCATTTTACCTCATCTCCTGGCTTGTTTTATTTTTTAGTGGTTGCTCTAGAGTTTATTCGTCCTTAGTTTATCACAAGTTATCTTCAAATAATTTTCTATATGCTACTTCATGTAAAACATAAAAATCATACAGCAATCCCCTCCCTGTCATGTCTTATTTCCTACATTTTACTTCCACATGTTATAAACTCCCATAGTTATTATTGTTTTGAATGATCAACACTTTAAAAAAATGAAAGAAGTCTTTTATATTTAGTGACATATTTACCATTTCCAGTGCCCTTCACTCTGTTTTGTGGCTCTAAGTTTACAGTGGAAATGGTTTCACTTCAGCCTGAAGAACTTAACATTTCTAGTAGTGCACATCTGGTGGTAACAAGTTTTCTCAGATTTTGTCTGAAAAGGCCTTTATTTAGTCTTAATTACTGAAGGGTAATTTTTACTGAATATAGAATACTGGGTTACCTTTTTCACTTTCATAACTTTAACGATGTTCTAATTGTCTTCTGGCTTGCATTATTTCTGATGAGAAATCAGTGGATTTCTGATCTTTCTTCCCTTCTATGCACTCCCTTTCTCCATTTAAATTTTTTCTCTTCATCATTGGTTTTCAGCAATTTGATTACAATGTATGGCTTGTTATGGTTTTCTTTGTTTACCTTACTTGTGGTTTGTTAAGCTTCTTGAATCTGTGGGTTTACATTTTTAATTAAACATTTAAAAACTTCAGCCATTTAAATATTTCCCTTTCCTTCATTCCCCTCTTTCTAGGATTTGTGGTTACATGTATATATTAGTACAAATGATACTGTTCCACAGGCTAGTTTTGACTCTGTTGTTTTTCAGGCTGTTTCTTATTTCACTGTCCGGTCTGGGTAGTTTTTATTGTTACGTCTTCCAAGTTCACTGAACTTTTCTCTTGCAATATCAAATGTACCATTAAACCTAACCCAAAGTTGAATTCTATATCCATCAAAATTATCTTTCAAAAATAAAGGCAAAATCAAGATACTGTATTTTTTAGCTCTAGAAATTCCATTTGGTCCTTTTTACATCTTTAATTTTTCTCCTAATTATGTTATCTTTTACCTTTAAATCTCTGAAAATATTAGTAATAGCTATTCTAGAGTCCAACTCTGTAAATTCCATCATCTGTCATTTGTTGAGTCTTTTTCCTAAATGACTTAATTTTCTCCTGGTTATGTCACATTTTCCTGCTTCCTCTCATGTCTAATAATTCTTGATCTGATGCTACAAGTGTGGATTTTATACTGTTGAACTTTTTATTTTATTGTCTTTAGAGAATGTTAAATTTTGTTTTGGTAGACAGTCAAGTTACTTGTATATAATCCTGATTCATTTAAAGCTTATCTGAAAGACTGCTCTAGACTTAGTTTAGCCCTACTGCTAAGGTGGTGTGACCCTTCTGGTGTTTCTTCTGAATGCTCTCAGTGTTCAATAAGGTCTCTCCATTTGGCTAGGTGGAACTCAAAACATTTCTCAGACATGTGTGAACTCTAGGAATTGTTCAGCTTATAACTTCTGGTCATCATTCTTCCCCCAGTAGTTGTTTTTTGCCTGGCCTTGTGCAGTTTCCCTTACATATGTGTATCTTAGTACACATATGCTAATCTTCAGCCAAAGAATCACAGCCTATGAAATTTCTGGAGCTCTTTCCCTGGAAAGCTGCTTTCTCTCCCCTGTATTCTGTCCTGCAAGTTCTAGCTTCTTCTGGTTCCCTGAGCCCTGATTCCTATCTCTTCAACTAAGCAAGACCACTGTGTTCTGCTGAGTGCTTCCAGGGAAAAGAAAGGAAAGACTATGGTAGGGTTTACCTTATTTGTGTCCCTTCACCAAGGGATGACATTCTTGAATTTCCTATTGTCCAATGTCTGTAAACAGTTAACTGTTTACAGTTTTACATAAAACTTTTATGTTTTATCCAGGTTTTAGTTGTTCGCAGTAAAAGGAAAAGTCCAGTCTATTTATTCTGTCATAGCCAGGAACTGTTCGCTTATCTTTTAGGCAGTAACATAAAGATTAAGTGCAAAGGACTTATTACAAATAAAAAGTCAGAATAGAAAAATGCAATGAACCACCATCTCAAAATATTTCTTCTTGATAATTCTAAAAAGTTGGAATGAGGTAGACAATTCATAATTATAAACATCTACCCTGTCATAATCCATATTTACTGTTATTGGTTCAGGCACTATATTAGGTGCTAGAGATACAAAGCTGAATAGTAAGACAAGATGCCTTCTTCCAAAAAAGCTTCTAGGCTATGAAAAAGATAGACACATTTTTGTAAAAACTACAGTGAAATACCAATGTTATGCCTCCTTTTCTTGAGTTTTTTTTTAAATTAACCTTAAAGTTTATATCCAAGTGAGTTAGCATGTAGGGCAATAATGATTTCAAGAGTAGATTCCAATGATTCATCCCCTATGTATAACACCCAGTGCTCATCCCAACAAGGGTCTTCCTTAATGTCCCTTGCCCCATTTAGCCCATTCCCCCACTCACAACTCCTCTGGCAACCCTCAGTTTGCTCTCCATATTTAAGAGTCTCTTCTGTTTTGTTCCCCCCCCCCCTTTTATATTATTTTTGCTTCCTTTCCTTATTTTCATCTGTTTTGTATCTTAAATTCCACATATCAATGAAGTCATATGATATCTGTCTTTCTCTAATTTTGCTTAGGATAATACCTTCTAGTTCCATCCACGTAGTTGCAAATGGTAAGATTCATTCTTTTTGATTGTCGAGTAATACTCCATTGTATATATATACCATACCTTCTTTACCTATTCATCAGTCGATGGGCATTTGGGCTTTTTCCATACTTTGGCTATTGTCGATAGTGCTGTTATGAACATTAGGGTGCATGTGTCCCTTCAAAACAGCACACCTGTATCCCTTGGATAAATACCTAGTAGAGCAATTGCTGGTAACAGGGTAGTTCTATTTTTAATTTTTTGAGGAACCTCCATACTGATTTCCAGAGTGGCTGTGCCAGTTTGCATTCCCACCAGCAGTGCAAAAGAGGTCCTCTTGAGGTTCTTTTTTAGCTGCAAGTCCTTCTTTACTTGGAAGGCACAGAATATGTAATATCGAGAACAGAAGTTTTAGGAGGAAGCCACTCTTAGCAGTTGTATACTATTGAGAATGAAACCCAAAGAACCCTACTTCAAGGTACAAGCTTTCTTTTCCAACTTTTCCCCGCTATGAAGGGCAGAGGCTAGGAGAACTGGTTTGGAGAGTGAGAGGGGGCGGAGAAGAGTGAGAAAGAGAGTAGCAGCATGAGTAAGCTGGCTGGATAACTCCCTTCACCCCATCCCTGCTGACAGTGCACTCAATCTCTGTTAAAAAGTCAATCACGAGAAAAACATGCCTATCATACCAGTCAACAGTACAATGATATCTGGGTGCTAAGAGGTAAAATGAGTATGGCACAATAAAAAATGGTGTGATGTGAGTCTTGAATCAGCAATTAATTGGCAAAGACTCTGTAAAGTACATGAAAGTGTAAGCACACTTTGAAACTTAAAAGGAAGGGGTTTGTTTTTTTAAAAACAAGCACTGCAGGTCTGAAGGGAAAATGAACACTGGTGAGAACAGGATAAAAGGAAAAATAAGCAAATATTAGTATGTTATGAAAATATTAAAATGGATCAGATGAATGGGGAAAAAGATAGCCAAGCGGCCTAGTCTAGGAGTAGGCAGAATTTTAAGACAGAAGCAAGGACTTTGCTATTGTCCGGAAAGGAAATGGTGAGTGAATGCTTCAGGGTAGAGAAATTTTACCCTGCTTTGTTGATTGTATTCTTTGAGAAAGCTGATCCTGGAATCACAGGCCTTATTAGATTGGAAATTACAGACACCTGAAAATGCACATTCCAAAACAGAATAGTATAATGGGAAAAAAAACAAAAAAACAAACAAAAAAACCAGTGGAACATTCCTGAATAATTAGTTAATGGAAGAGGAGAGAAGAATATTAATGAAGCAAAAATAGGAATATCTTTTTGTTTAGGAAACCAAAGAATAAAAATGTCAAGCTTAATTATATTATTAACCCAGTTTTCCATACCAAAATTTAGTTACAGTATACAAGAAGAAAATATTCAAATTTCAAAGAATTTCTTCTTAGTTATTTTTCCAGGTCAGTGTTTTAAAAATAGGAGGCAGGAGGTAAATAAACAATGGAGTCGGAAAATCCATGTTTTGTCAGTAGCTGTGACCTCAGGTAAATACTGGAGAAGTCCCTGTTCTTTGTTCTTCTGTAAAACCTCTTCCAAAACACTGTTGTGATGACTAGGTAAGATAACATATTTGAAAATGCACTTCAATGTAAACTATTATTAGAAATACCTTGCTGATTCTGGGTCCAAAATGAGGGCTTCTATTGCATGAGATATCAATAAACAGCTCTGCTGCTGTCTGGATGGACGTTAAGGTTATACATGAAAAGAGAGAAATCCACATAGACTTTATATTCTCTGAAGTTCAAGTCGAGATGAGGACCACATTTTAAGTGAGGCAACAATAATGTTATCAAATCAAATAGTTTGGGACTCTATTTTTTCCCCCTTTTATTGTTTATAATAGTGACTCTCACATTCTGTTCCAGGAAGAGTACTTCAGAGGCCGCCTAATGAGGGGTTGGGGTAGGGGGTGGGAACCAAGCAACAGGCCCTGTGATTCAATCACAGAAATGGTTTTCTTCTGCTTAGATGTAGAAGTTTCACTGATAAAAGTTAAAAACAGCAACAACCAAAATGGTCTCTAGATACCCCAGAGGTTCCTAAGCTGGGGCTCAAGGGATCTGTTAACCCTACTGCAACTTTACAAATCTGCTGGGGGGTGTGCATAAATGCATTCTGGAGAGGAGAGGAGAGGATCCACAGCATTCATAAGGTTTTTACTTAGAAACCCAAAAGGCCCAGAACTACTGGTTTATAGGCCCTACAACTTAAAAACAATTTATCTCTGCCCTCCTTTCAAAAAGGGTTTGAGGCTGCTAATAAGAAAATAGGGAAAACCCAAGGAAGGCTTAGGGAACAAAAGGGACAATGAAGATTATGGAATAATAGATCATTAGTAAAGGTGATGGGAACCAGGGTTGTTCACCATGAAGAAAACAGAAGTGATGCAAAAGAGAAAATGGTTTTCTGGTGGGAAAATGTGTTACGTTTTCCGCTGCAGCTCAAGTGAGCACCAAGTATGTGACACTGGGGGACCCGGGTTTTGGATGCTCTTCTTAGCGGTGGAGAAAGGCCACCACTGAGTCACTATTAATTTTTAAAGCCTGGCTGAAGTTAAAAAGTACAACTGTACTGCTCATACTAGATTTCAAAAGAGAAGTTATTAATTATAATAAATTTGTAGGCTTATCTACTATATATTTTTTAGTCAAGCACATCTGAAGCATTAACTCTACATTTAAAAGAATACTTCCAGAGAACAAGAAATAACAAGGTGGTTTAGGATATAGTTCCACATTCCTCAAAGTTGCTGAATCAGCATCAAAAGATGCCTGATAAAGATCCCCATATCGGGAAGCAAGGCTTCGGAATTCTTCCATGGACTGTTTCATCTGAAAAGAAGGAAAAGTATCCATTACCAGAAACAAACATGCTATCATTATTGTATAATAACAGACCACAAAAAAAAAAAAAAAAAAAAAAAAAAACCTCCTCAAACAAACAAACAAATCCAAAAGTAGTTCAACTCTTTTCATTTCCATTCCATTCATTCTTACAAACGTTGTTAAATAAAATTAACAAAGATGGTAAACGTTCAAGGAAGTATAATAATACATATAATACACAGAAACAAAAAACATTGCTTTTTTAGCTTCCAGTTCCACTAAAACAATTAATACAGTTATAAACATGCAGCACCTACTGAGACATCTTCAATCATTTTGCCACTAAAAAAATGTCAGCCTATTTTTGGCAAGACAGATGAGTTAATAAGCATTTGATAGTTAATGTCTTTTAGTCAAACCGCTGATTTCAGAATTTTTCATCTCACAACTAACCTCAAAAACCTCTAAAGTATAAATAAACACTGCACTGAAAATAAAGTTAAGACACACCTGATTGGAGATGCGACCACACCTCTGAAGGTCATTCCCTAAGGTCATGGCAATGGTTGTGGCAATTGCAGGTGGAGGGCTTGTCTTTAGGCTATTGCAAGTACAGATAAGTTGAGAGAAGGCTTGTAGAAGGTCAATCCTGAGTTTTACAAATTCACACTGAAAACTTAAAGGATTCAGTGGTGTACTGGCAGCCTGGGGGGAAAAAGATATATAAGACAAAATAAACATAAGAGCAAGATGGGGCCAGACAAAAAGTATTCGGCACCGTTTGTGCATAAGAGCAGGAGCTCTAACACTGATGGATAAACAAACACCTACATTATAAGAGGAATGATGTAATATTAGAAAGAAAAACTTAGCATACTTAGCATCAGCTCTGAAAAACTGTATGTTTCATCAGCATTCAGGTTCCTTACTTCCTACATTCACAGTCTCTACAGCATGTGGGTTGGTTCGATCATCACCGGTAGGTTATCATTTGAGGGACACTTCAAGGACATTATCATTCTTCCAAAACCCCCTTATCACCACCTTACTTTCTTTTAAAAACAAATTTTTTTTAGGGGCGCCTGGGTGGCTCAGTCGGTTGGGCGTCCGACTTCGGCTCAGGTCATGATCTCGTGGTCCGTGGGTTCGAGCCCCATGTCGGGCTCTGTGCTGACAGCTCAGAGCCTGGAGCCTGTTTCAGATTCTGTGTCTCCCTCTCTCTCTGACCCTCTCCCATTCATGCTCTGTCTCTCTCTGTCTCAAAAATAAATAAATGTTAAAAAAAAATTAAAAAAAAATTTTTTTTAACGTTTATTTATTTCTGACAAATGGAGCAGAAGCAGGGGAGGGGTAAAGAGAGAAGGAGACACAGAATTCCAAGCAGGTTCCATGTTGTCAGCACAGAGCTCGACGTGGGGCTCAAACCCACGAACCGTGAGATCATGACCTGAGCCAAAGTCAGAGGCTTAACCAACTGAGCCACCCCAGGCACCCCACCACCTTCCTACCTTACTAACCTGAAATTCTCATCACTGGAATCATTAATAGGATTTTTAAAAGTTGGGAGGTGAAGGAGGAAAGAAAGATAAGGGCAGAAGAAACATGGTGCTAGACAGTCACTGTTAAAAAAACATGTTGTCTCATAGCTGCATTTTCCCACTGTGAGCCCAGATTAATACTAAAAAGAATTTCTGAGTAGACATGTTTAGAATGCAGAGAGAGGCTAATGGAAGGAAGAACAGTTCAAAACAGACAAATAAGTTTCAACGAAGATGGAGAAATATCAGGGTACTTATCCAGGGTCCTGGATAGTAAAAGCAACATTTGCTATGTAGAGGGGGCAAAAAATGTTAAGTCAAGCCAGAGACTCATTGGCAACGAACCAGGACAACTTTTAACTACTCAGCAACTACTCTAGCAGAGAACTGAGCATGGTGCTTTCAACACAAGGCATACCAAAAATATGCTAAATTAACAATAAATGGAGGCATAGTGAAAATAATTTTCCTCTGATATGACTAGCTTAAAACATGCTGATGCTGTTTGCTCCTTAGATACTACCTCACTTAACACTATCCTTTCAGCAGGAGAGCAACGCATTTGACTTAGGGAAGTCAGGTACAATATTACCATCTAGCCAAGTATCACATATTGACCTTAGTGTACTTCTCTCTACTTTTAACGTCAAATAGTAAGTTTTGTTATTTGGTAGTATTCATATTTTACTCTAGGACTTAGCCACTCCCTAGAACACACACCTGCTCTAGTATCCTTCTTAAATTCCAAGGTCCTTGATGATATTTAAAAGCTACATATAAATAGAGCTCTAGTAGTTAGAGGTAATAATTGTACTCAATATAGTGAATTCTGTGGTTTTCATGCTTTTGGGATGTCTGTTCTAATCATGACACAGCATAGATTAGGAGATCAAACAGATCAGTTCAATTGTTTTTAATTCCTTAGAGATTTAATTTGCTCTTATAAGACCTCCTCTGCTCCTTAAACTACTACCTGCTATTTTTTTTTTTTAATTTTTTTTTTTAACGTTTATTTATTTTTGAGACAGAGAGAGACAGAGCATGAACAGGGGAGGGTCAGAGAGAGGGAGACACAGAATCTGAAACAGGCTCCAGGCTCTGAGCCATCAGCCCAGAGCCCGATGCGGGGCTCGAACTCACAGACCGCGAGATCGTGACCTGAGCTGAAGTCGGACGCTTAACTGAGCCACCCAGGCGCCCCAACTACCTGCTATTTTTAACTTACTGCTTGTCAATAACTTTACAATGGTCAGGAATACAAGTAGGTGTATATGATACTTTTATATAAATACAGACCATCTGACCAGACAAAAAAAACACTGGCAATCTTGTCCCAAAATGCATTATAAAAATGAAAGAGAAGCAAGATGTAGTTACAATGAGGGAGATTTACCGCAATTCTGGATTTATTTTTGAATATTTTATTGATGATATAAGATGGTCACCTTGAAAGTGACTGTGCATCTTGGATTGTGTTAAACTGAAGGAAAGCAATGCTAGATATAACACATGTTCAAAAGAACATAGAAAAGATAGGTTTGTCATAGAGGTCAGAGGCTTTACGGTAAGATCACCCATGAAAGACAGAAAATGTGTAAGAAATAAAACTTAGATTTATAGCAGTATGCATAATGCTAATAAGGAATATAAAGGATATTATTTACTTTTCTTTGTATTGAAACTAAAGCTTAAACAGAAGTTGGGAATCTAAGGTTAACAGGTAAAGCAAAAATTATATGTAACTAATATTACCCTTGCAACTTCCTCAAGGAGGAATGATATTCAGTGAATTCAACACATGCCAATGAAGGAACAACAGACTCAGAGCTCTCCCTACGGCTTACTCTGAGGCATCAGCTAATTGGGAAGAGCTATCCCCACTATTTGGATTGCTATTTTACTTCCCCGTTAAATAACTATTTTTCTCCTTCCTTGCTTTTTTCCCCTTCCTTCTTTCTTTTCCCCTAAACATTTACAGTTAAATCTTTGTTAGGTATGCAAATAACACTACTTAACTGTTGACTTGTAGTACTTACCCAATTTTCTTTTTTTATTTTTAAAGTTTATTTCCTTTGAGAGACAGAGAGACAGAGAGACAGACAGAGAGAGAGAGAGAGAGACAGAGCATGAGTCGGGGAGAGGCAGAGAGGGAGACACAGAATTCAAAGCAGGTTCCGGGCTCCAGCACAAAGCCCTACGCAGGGCTTGAACCCATGAACCGTGAGATCATGACCTGAGCCAGAGTTAGATGCTTAACTGACTGAGCCACCCAGGTGCCCCCCCACCCAATTTTCTAAATGGAGCTACCTAAAGAAACCAACATGGCTTAAAAGAAAGCTATCTGATGAGCCCAGTTAAAAAACAGGGTGTGTGTGTGTATGTGTAAGCCATAATGCAGACTTTGGACCTGGCAACCACCATTGTACTTTTGTTCCTATAAATCCAACTTCTTTACATATCTCGTACAAGTGGAATCACGTATCATGTGTCTTTTTGTGTCTGGCTTATTTTGCTTACTATAAGCTCAGATTTTGAAAGAATAAGCCAAGCATAAAGCAATCATGGCCTAGACTGTTTTAGACCAGGCCTCCTGCTAACAACAGCAGTGAAGACTGGATACAGTATTAAGAACATCTATTTGAAAGCGCTGAAGAGCTTAAGGCAAAAAAGGATTTTGAAGTAAAAAATCATGGAGAGATGGAAAATGCAAGGAGGTGAGACTGACATTTGGTAACATTTTCTCCCTTGAGATATTTGCTAACTTGCAAGCTGCTCCTGAGAGTCGGAGAAGCTGAGCAGAATTGCTGGCAATCTCCTAGGACCAAGGGGGTGCTGGGAAGAACATTTCAGGCTTTTGGCTATAACCTCAAAGGGCTACGCCCCAGGAGTCAGGAGAACCCAAAAATGTACTGGCTCTCTCCAGGACTGAAGCCTAGCTTTGAATCAGTTCAGTCCTTGGTTGGATTAAGGTGATCTTACCCTAACTGCCTGCCAAGGGCAAAGAAAGAGATGTAAGGCTCTGGATGATGTAATTGGATACTTTTTCATCCACAGTGTCCAAAACCAAATAAAAAATTACCTAGCATACAAAAAAGACAAAATTCTCCAAACCAAGAAGCAGAAAAATCAGTCTAAGACACAAGCCACAATGGATCCGGAAAACAGAACATCAGACATGAATTAGTTAAAAGAAAGTAAATGGCAAGACAGAGTCCTGGCAGAGAACTGGAAAATATAAAATAGCCAAATGGAAATTCTGGAACTGAAAAAAAAAAAAACACAACAAATGAAATTAAGGACCTAATGAATAGGTCTGACAGCAGATTAGACACAATGTAAGAATCACTGAATTGGAAGATAGGTCAGAAGAACATACACAGAGCTAAGAATAGAGAGATAAAAAGATGGAAAATGCAGAAGAGAATGTAAGAGAAAAATGAAACATGGTGAAAAGAGTTATTGTAGGTATCTGGAGTCCTAAATGAAAGAGAAAGGGACAGAAGCTATAGCTGAAGAGACAACGGCCAAATGTTTGAAAATGATCAAAGTCATCAAGCCATAAATTCAAGAAACACTATGAACCCCAAAAAGCATTTATACTGGTAAGAGTCTGAGCTGGAAACCACCATGGGAAACTTTTGGTGGTATTTATTAAAGCTGAATCTCAGTATATCTTATGACACAGCACTACCATTCAGAAGAAATGCACACGTCTACCAAAAGATGTACATTAGAATATTCATATCAAATTACTCTTAATAGTCCCAAACTGGAAATAATCCAAATGTTCCCCAGTGATATCAAAGATAAACAAATTGCTTTAACAGTCACCAAAAGAATATCACAGAGCAATGAAAATGAATGAATTACCACAATGTGTAAAAACAATAAAATGAATGAATAAACATAAAGCTGAGCAAAACAAGCTACAAAGGTAAAGGAAGCATGAACTGGGGAAAAAAATTTTAAAACAAAAACCATAAAGGAAGAAAGACCAATAACTTAGACCATTAAGTCTTAGACTACTAAGAACTACTGTTCATCAAAAGATAGAAAGTGGGGAATAAAAGCTACAAAATAAGATATTTGCAACTCGTATCACCTATAAAAAAACTAGTATCCAGAACATATAAGGAACTCTGACAAATCAATAAGATAACCAGCCTGCTAGGAAAATGAACAAAAAACTTCAACTTTCACTTCTGTGAAACATCTTTTCTCTCTCTCTCTCTCTCTCTCTCTTTCTCACACACACACACACACACACACACACACACACACGCATGCACGCACGCACGTGTGAGCGCGTGCACACACACACACACACACAAAATACAAGTGGCCAAATATGAAACAAATGTTCAATTGTTTCAAGAAAATAGAAAGGTAACTACTGAATGGGAGAAAAGATGTGCAAATCCTATATCTGACAAGGGGCTAATATCCAAAATATATAAAGAATTCTTATTAACCCAATAACAAAACAAAACAAAACAAAACAAAACAAAACAAAACAATCTGATTACAAAATTAGTAGATCTGACTAGACATTTTTCCAAAGAAGACATAAAGATGGCCAAGAGGTACATGAAAAGATGCTCATCATCACTAATCATCAGGGAAATGCAAATCAAAACCACAAGATATCACTTCATATCTGTTAGAATAACCATCATCAAAAAGATAAGAAATAAATATTATCAAGGATGTGGAGAGAAGGAAACTCTGATATACTGTTAGTGGGAATGTAAACTGGTGTTAGCCACTATGGAAAACGGTATGGAAGGTTTCTCAAAAAACTAAAAACAGAACTACCATATAATCCAGCAATTCCACATCTGGGTATTCATCTGAAGAAAACAAAAACATTATCTCATATATGCACCCCCATGTTCATTACAGCATTATTTACAATAGATATGGCAACAACCCAAACGTCCATCAACAGATGAATGGATACAGGAAATGTGGTGCATATATATAATGGAATATTATTCAGTCATAAAAAAGTGAAATTTTGCCATCTGCAATAACACCGGTGGACCATGAGGGCATTATGCTAAGTGAAATCAGTCAGACAAAGACCAATGTTGTATGATCTCATTTATATGTGGAATACAAAACAAAAAACAAACAAAAAAACCCCAAGCTCATAAATACAGGGAATAGATTTGTGGTTGCCAGAGGTGGGGAGGTGGGGTGGGGGGGTGGTAGGTAGGTGGGTGAAATGGGTGAAGGGGGTCAAAAGTATAAACTCCCAGGTATAAAATAAATAAATCATGGGGATATTGTGTATAGTATGGTGAGTATAGTTAATAATACTGTATTGCATGTTTGAAAGGTGCTAAGAGAGTAGATCTTAAGTTGTCAGCACGAGAAAAATTTTTATAACTATGTATGCTGATGATGGATATTAACTAACTACACTTACTGTAGTGATCATCTTACAATATATACAAATATTGAATCATTGTGTTATATACCTGAAACCAGTATGTTACATGTCATTTATAGCTAATAAATAAGAAAATAAGTAAGTAAAATGTTTAATTGAATTAATGACTTGAGAAATGTCAATCAGAACTTCTAGAATATACCAAGTCAGGAGAACAATGCAGAGCAACAGAACTCTTATACCCTGCTGGGAGGACTAGAAGTTTGTAAACCACTGTAGAGAGGCTCCTGGTATTAGTTAGTCAGTTGAAGGTACACATAACCTTGCCATTATCCTCCTAGGAAATATATCAGAGCAGTATTTCTTAGCAGAGGCAGGAGTGTCCTGGGCATTTCAGGATTAAAGCCAGTAGCAGTCCCCCTTACCCTATGACAAAGAGAAACATCCCCACACACTTTGGAGCAGGGGACAGATACACCGCTTCGATTGAGGTCTACTGCCCCAGAAGAGGGTTTTCAACCTCAGTGTACCAGCCACATTTTGAACCAAGTAATTCTTTGTTGAGGGGACTTGTCCTGTGGATTGTTGGATGTTTAGCAGCATCTCTGGCCTGTGCTCGCTATAAATGCCAGAAATACCATGACAAATCACGATGACCAAAAATGTCTCTAGACATTGCCAAATGTCCTCTGGAAGGATGAAATCATCCCCAACTGAGAATGACTGTCCTAGAGAAAGCTTTACATAGGTGTATCGAAAGACATGTACAAGCATGTTCACAGCAGTACTGTTATACTAGCAAAAAATTGGAAAAATGAAAATTTCTATCAACACTAGAAGGGGCAAATATTCATATGATATAAGAATATACAGCAGTAAAACTGACCTAGAGCTTCACACGACAAGATGAATAAATCTTAAGAACATCATCTAGATGGGGGAGCCTGGGTGGCTCAGTCTGTTGAGCATCCAGCTCTTGATTTCAGCTCAGGTCACGATCTCATGGTACATGGGATCAAGGCCCGAGCCAGGCTCTGTGCTGACAGCGCGAAGCCTGCTTGGGCTTCTCTCAACCTCTCACTCTGCCCCTCATGCACACTGTCCCTTGCACACACTCTCTCTCTCTCAAAATCAATAAAACTTTAAAAAAAAAAAAAAAAGAACATAATTTAGATAAAGCAAGTTGAATACAAATATGTAGGATTCCTTTTTATATAAAATTCAAAAACAACATAAAATGGTACCTTGTCTAGAATTATAAAAAAGCACATTAAAATTATAAAGAAGGGCGAGGGAACGGTACACACAAGATGCAGGATGGTGGTTACCTTTGTAGGGTAGGAAATGGTCTGCAAACATGGAGGAATATGCATGAATTTTAGAAGCTATGGTAATGTCCCATTTCCTGAAGATGACAGGTATACTTGGATATTTGTTACATTTTTATATACCCTCTACAATGCATATGGAGATGTTATACATATTCACTCTTTTAAAATAGATAAAGTTAACAATCCACCATCGTAGGCAGAATGCTAAGATGGCTCCTCTGGTTCATATCCCTTGGTATCCACATCTTCAGTAATCTCTGAGTGTGAATGAAACCTGTTACTTGTTTCTAACTAATGCAATATGACAAAGGTGATGAATTGGGGGGATGTAATTTAGATCCTTAATGAAGTTACTTTGTATCAATCAAAAGAGAGATTCGTATATTCTAGATGGATCTCCCCTAATCAGGTGAGCCCATTAAAAGACAGTCTTGAAGGTGAGAGATCTTCCTGCTGGACTTGAAGCTTCCACAGATTCTACAGCTGTGAGGAAATGAATTCTGCAAACATGAGTTCTGAAGAGAACCCTGCGCTTCCTTGAGCCTCAGACAAGACTGGCCCTGGCAGACACCATGACTGCAACCAGGTCAATATGAGCCGAGGACCCAGCTAAGCCATGTCTGGATTTCTGGCTCATGGACACAGTGAAATAATAAATGAGTGTTGTCTTAAGTCACTAAATTTGTGGTGATTTGTTACACAGCACAGAAAACTAAAATACTTTTTACAATTTTTATTCTTAAGTAGCAAGATAACTGTATCATTAATCACTGTGTTGGGAAATTAGCTACCCAGCGTCGCTGTAGGGTCCCCGTAAGCACAGAATGTTGAGCTTCTCTTGTTTAGTTTGGCTGAAGGAGGTAATTCACAGAGCTGTACAATCTCACATCAGCTCATTCACGTGGCAGGAGTAGAAGGGCGTCTGTGCTCATATCTTCTCAGTTACAAAGATGCAAAGCTAGTATCAAATCCACACTTGCCCAATGAATGATAAAAATAAAATCTTTACAAAAACCCTGATGGTATAGTACAGTAAGAAATGTGGAAAGTTCCAAATGACTGTAAGGATCATACTGCTTTCTTCTCTAACCTGTTATCAAGAAGAGAATCATTTCCTGATTTTTTTTTTTTTTAACCTCAAAGCAGCGTCTGGCACATAGTAAGTGCTTATGGTCTGTTGAATAAAAGAACTCCATTTCAAAAGGAGATGATGTGAGGCCCAATAACCTGCCTTAGGTCATAATATGTTAACGGCAGAGCGGAGATGAAGACAGGGGCTTTCTGTCTGTCAACTGAGTACTTTCTGTCTATGTCAGAATTCAATCCTTAATTACTGCCAAGCCTCATTAAATACACATACCACACAAATCATTAAAAGACTATTAAATATTCAACAGGATTTTCATAATATTAATTCTGTCTGCTTCACTGTTCTCTGAGCTTCTTTCACGGATGGAACCATTTTCTGTGCTGAATAAACAAGCCCCATGTGAACTAGAAAATGAAATAATTTTACTGATCGCAACCAATAACCATACCTTTTGATTTTCTGAGGCATTTATTAGCCTGATATAGGTAACAACACTCTTTTCCTGGAATAATCAAGAGGAAAGAATCACAGTAGTCCCTGCTACTGGGAGCACCATGAGCCAGAGAGAAGCCATTTGTGTGTTCCTGTTTTTAAAACAGCTGCTGATTAATCCTAGCTAAAAAAGAAATTATACTTCAAAAGATATGTACCACAAGAGTCTGAATATTCTGTCTCTTTTGTGACATCTGTTTACTCTTTATTCTACTTCGGAGCATCTCTTTTGGGATGGCCCACCATTAAGAATAGTTTAGATTATGTGATAAACATATGTAAACAGGTACCAAAAGTTTTATGGTTCCATGTAAATATATACAATCTTAAAAGTTGGGTGACAATACTTACAAATTGTCTAATTTTGATTATATAAACTCTTTACTCTTGAGGGGAAAAAAATCTTTGCATTAATACAGAACACGCTCCTCTTGGATATAGGTTCTTACTTTGGAATACGACTCATTTCAAGGAAATGTAAGAAATGTTAATGGTCTGCCCTTCCTGCAACCCCTTTACTCTCCTGGCAGAGAAAACAAAAAACAGTAGCTGGCTGACTATTAATTTGAATAGGAGGATATCACAAAGGGGTAAAAAATGGGACGCTAGCATCCTTGATAATTCCTTCTTTGTCTACAAAGTAAGAAACTCTAGTTTCTTAGTGAGCAGCTTCCAGGCATGAAATAGGGGGCAGGGAGTTACATGTGATGGCTGGTACTGAGCCAGTACGTCTTATTACTAGGAGTCTAGAGAGGAAATACCTATCTCCATGTGTCCTTTCTGCATGGATTCAGTAATCCTTCTTCTCTGTGGTACCTAGTACTTGGCAAAAACAAAATGATAAACTTCCATCAACTTATGAATATTAAAAAGTGGGGGAGGGGTTAAGGATTTACTACCACGTCCTATTTATTGTTTTAATATTGCTAAATCTATTTATCAGCAGATTTTTCAAGGTAGTTAGAACAGAATAACCCAAAAAGAAAAGGGAGACCATTCTCACACGAATCAAGTTATCACCACCAAAGGAGAATTAAGAGTACTTACTGTTAAGGAAGCAATCCCTTTGTGGTAGAATTTTAAAGACTCAGCAATGCAAGAAAGTGCTGAACTATAGTTCTCCTCTTGCAACCCGGTGAGGCACTGTTCTGCATGTGAGAACTCCTTCAGACTATTCAGCCAGAAGTAGAAATGTTCTGAGGCAACCTGAGTCAGCAAACTCTGATAAAGCTCTCTGGCCATGTCATGGTTACCCTAAAAAGGGGGGGGGGGGGGGTGTGCACATGATGAGATTCTTACACTTGAATTAGGTAGTGAGGCAGCTAAAAGACTAACTCAAACCTTGGATAAGTTTTAACAATCATTCTTCACATTATATAATTCTTTGAGACTCAGTCTAAGTCTTTCTTCAGAGAAAATATGCTGAGCTGCTTTTATATAACAGAATGCCTGAAGTTCTTTTCTAAAACAGTTCCAAAGAGAAAATAAATGGAATGAACTATAACTCACATCTAGAATTTTAGTTCAAACTATAGAAAGTATGAACACCTACTGTATGTCATTCTGTATGAGCTAGTTAGTGCAGTGGGGAGGTGGGGTGTGAACTCCAGGAAGTTCCCTGAAGTGATTATTAGCAGCACCGCGAATGCCTCTCGAAATGACCGAGGGAGGGGAGCTGTTGGGGGGAACGTGAGCTCGGTATCCTGCAGTGCCTGGATGCTTGGGGGTATTGACTACAACAAAGAATTGTTCTCTCGATAGAGCTCCTCCCCACATTTGAGAAACACCGTAAAATGAGAACATGTGTTACAGTATCTAGGATAACACTTCTCAAACTTGCTCTCTGGTCTTATCCCCAAAGGATTTCTATACTGTCCAAGCTCTATATTTCTCTCAAACAAAATAAAAATTGTTAGGCTTTTCATATGGCCGAGAAGGGAACAGCCTACTAAAACGTGCCCCTATCTCCAAATAAGAATGACAAGGTTGGAGAGAGAGAAGGAAGAAAGATCTGGTGTACTGATGATGGAGGATGGAAGTGGTGGGTGGGAGGCAGCTGTGGTTATGAGAATACAGGGCAAAATGAAGTGGCTGAAACTCTTCAGCCAAAAAGAGTTCATATTTTTGGAATTCCCGTGGAACTTTCCCCATCACAACACACGAGAAAAGTTATAAACTAGGTCCTTTCCATTATCATCTTTCAATCCCGTGACTAAAACATACTTCCATATTTACTTTCCATCTTGACTAGGGGTGACAATCACACAATCAAAGGTTTGTAACCTGTCACTTTCACCAACCCAGTTCACACAGAAGGATAACACGTACCATTCTGGATGCCTGTCTGGCAATTCGGTAAACAGTCCATCCATTGGAGACACTTTCGAGCTGCTGCTTAATTACTGCCTTTACTTCAGCGGATAGTGCTTTCTGACTTGCTACGAATATCACAGTGGCCAAACTCACCTAACGTTGAGAAAGAAGTAAGAAAAATAAGGAAGAAAACATGTAATTCTATCCAATGTCATAGATAACTTTAACCAAAAGGGAGAAGAATTAGAACCCATCAAAAAAGAACAAAATTTGTTTTCCTTTGACATTTATTAATTTTCCACTTCGAAGTCATTAAGCAATTTATCCCACTGCTCAGAGTATTGTTTGTAATAGCAAATAATCAGAAACAATGCCCATAAATACGGATTAGGAGATTATGATATCACACAGTGAAATACCATATAGTAGTGAAAGGGGTAAACCAGAGATACCCTTATCTATTAGATGGCTCCCACCAAACAGGCAAAGAGACAACATGCAAAAGATTTCATGTAGCAAGATAACCTTTATATAAAGTTAAAAATATGAAAAGAATATTGTTTATTACTTAGGATATATACCAAGGTAGTAAATGTATAACATGCATGGGAACGATGAACACCAAATGCAGGACAGTGGTTAGCTCTGGGAGAAGGAAGAAGATACTATTAGGGAGGTACATAGGGAAGTACAATTCAACTGTACTGGTAAGATTTTTTTTCTTAAGCTAGGTGACGGATGCAAATGTTTTCATATTATTCCTTATGCTTTAATATTATGTTTCATAATTTAAAACTGTCTCACAGTAGTACTAACAAAAAAGGGACAAAGAACATTAGTTGAAAATGCTGCTTCAATAAAAAATAAACTTGGCTAACTGTGTCTTAGTATTCTGAAGCTGATATATACAAAGGTCCACATAAGCTGGGATAACTGTATGATGTCATTCCCATGGCTACTGCCACTTGGTCATCAAGGGTAACTTTTCCTGGTAGGAATGAAATGGGGGTAATCTTTTACACAATTTTCCCCGGAGGATTAAATATAAAATGAGCTTGAGTAAGAAATCTCATTACACTTTTCTCCAAGCCCTAAATTCAGATGACCACAATATGAAGCGGCCAACTTAAGGCTTACATCTCATTTATGCTTATTTAGAGCGAAGCCTACTCTCAGCCCTGGAGAACTTCCAACTACACGTTATTATATAGCTTCCCTGTCTTCTGTTCCTAAGCATGCACCTTTCCCAACCCCAGGACTATACTGAAACCTAAACAGGATTCTAAACAGCTACAGAGGTCCTGAATTGGAAAAGAGGAATTTGAGCTAATTTATGGTCACTGTTATCATTACGTCCTTAACTTACATTTTTGAAAGTACAAAATAGGGTTTAGTTCATTACTGCTTTGCATTAGAAAGGAAAAAAAATTATTTTCACTTTGAAATAAAACAAAAATATCAGACTGGAGGCTTGGCTACACTAAGCAACTTGACAGGGCTTGGGAAGAATGCGGTTTTAGATTTGAACTAAACAGAGCTTTGTAAATCAAAAGTGGAAATAGTCAAAAGCTCACAGTTCCAATTCTGTTCTGACTTCAGCAGACTCTTGGTCTTACATAATTAATCTAAGTAGAGTCAAACAGTAACGCTGACTTCCTAAAGTAATTCCCACTACACCAGATCTATTCATCCCTGGCAGTTTCAAAAGGTGGCTCTTTACCAGAAGTTCCTGTTGCTTGTCTGTGGCTGACCGTCCGATCACCTTGTAGAGCTCCATGAGGTCCCCGAGCATTCCGTCGCCCAGCACTGGCAGCTGCATGGCAATGGCTGCCAGGCAATGGCACATCAGGATCCGCGCGGCATCCTGAGCACTGTGCAGCTGGGTCAACAAGGTCTCAACCACTGACTGGCTAAGATGAGGCCTGCCCTTGGCTAGCTTCACCATACAATTCAGAGCAATCTGCACATTGAATAGAAGATGGACCAGTTACATGCTGAAGGTATTAACTGAAGCTTTAAAGAAAAGAACTTCGTACAAGTGATTAGGAAATATCAAGGAAAAGGTTTTCTGTGGGCATAACATTTTCCTGCCTAAGAAACACACGGCATACTGAATCTTATTATCAGGATCTGAAAGTGAGCCATGTTTAAATGAGAGTAAGTCGGGACTGTATATTAACCACTCATTTCAATGTAGGCCTATTTAAAAAAAAGACTTGAGATGAAAATCACAACAAGGAAGAGGCCATATACATGCCAAATGGGATATCACCATGCTGCACTTTCGTTACTTTTCAAATACTGCTTCTGAAGTATGGTTTGTAAACTTCCCTATACCAGCATCACCCAGGATGCTAACGAAAATACAGATTTCCGAACCCCACCTGTCCCAAACTTAATAGATTAACTTTTTTTAGTATTTGGGTTACTAGGAGTTTAAAGTTCAAAAAAGGTGTCCTAAATGACACTGAGGCACACTGAAGTGGGAAGAGACTTCTAATTTTCTTTCTTTCTTACTTCTAACCTGAAATCCAAAAATCAATTGGCTTTAGAACTTCCATTCGGTCCAGTTAATGGCATCGACTAATATCCCAGCCACCAAAACCAGAAACCAGAAGTCCTCTCATTTTTATGTAGCCAAATGACTGCTACATTTAGTCATTTCCATTTTCGCCAAATCTTCAATATCCACCTCCTTTCCATTCTCTCTACCACAACGTAAATCTCTTCCTAATTTCCATCTCTTGAAAGCATGGGCCCATTAACCCACCTTCACACTACAACCATGTAGCTTTCAGTACGTGTTAGGAAGACACAATGAGGTCTTCAGAACCAGACAGGTCCAAAGTTGAAGATCAGCCTGCCCTTGACCAGCTAGGTATCTTTCAACAAGTTATTTTATCTTTATGAATCTTAATTTCCTCGTGAGCATTAAAGAGGGACAAATTTCACTAGATTGGTTTTTTGTAAAGAAAAAAATATATATACAAGTTGTCAAAGTATGGCACATAGCAGACATATTTAAATAACAATAATAACTACAACAAATGTTACAGCATGTCCATTACTTTAGAAATTTTAATATTCCCTCAACTACCTTGAGAATCAAGACAAAGTTCCTTGGCATCAGGTCTGGTAACCTGCTTGACAGAGCAGATCTTCCAGATCTCCTAATTGTGTCATGTAGCCACAGGGGGCTATTCACCCATCTTCCAACATGAGAGGCAGATTGCTGTTTTCATAACTTCTATAACAGTCATCACTTGGATTCAAATGATCTTTCCTCAATACCGAAATTCTACCCCATCTTTCAAGGTTTAACTCACAAGACAGCTACTCGTTCAAATCTTCCCTAACATCCTTAGTTCAACTGAATCACTCTTAACTCTGTCCTCTCATTAGAACTGCACTTTGATTCGTACTACCAGGGAACTTAGTGCATTCTGTTTGGTATTATTGTCCCTTAGATAAATGTCAGTGTGTTCTAGATGGGGAACTCCTCTAATACAGAGACCTTTCTTGACCATCTATGTATGTCCCATGGTGCTGAGGCCAGTGTTTTATTGACACCTACAACTGGTAAGAAAAGGATTTGGTTTGTTTTCTTTCTCTCTTTTTTAAAACTTTTATGTAAATGTATTGTGGCTCCAAAGGGATTCTGGGGATGAATCATTTGCCAAACACATTTTTATTTAACTAATATCTTCACTGTTCATCACTGTGACATACCTTTTCTTAACATTCTAAACTAAGTTATGACTTACTTCGAACTGAATCATAACTTAGACAAGCTATCATTCTTATATTCTCTAATATCTACCTAATAGCCTTTTACTTCTATCAGCCCCACCTTTCTTAATTTTGTACCATCACAAATTGTATTTCATATTTCACTCCAATAAGAGTAGGCTCATTTCACATCTTAAAAGCCTTAAAAATCTCCAGTGTCATAATAAATTTTAAATATCTCTTTTAAAATCTCTTATCAGTGTTACCTCAGATTATAAACTTCTGTAAGTACAGGGGCTCTGCCTATTTAATTTTGCCTTATGTTGCCTAGGACCTTCATATGTATTTGCTTCAACTAAATAAACACTGTCAACTGAAGGCAAAATAGGCCAAAGTTTGGGTTTTTACTTTGTCTATTCTTTGGAATAACAATGGTCAAAGCGATAATTTTGAAAGTGAAGATCAAGGGCAAATTGTGTGTTTAAGCCAGAGATGACAAACTACTGCCCTTTGGCCAACACCTGCTTGGTTTTGTAAATAAAGTTTTACTGCCGTACCACCACACTTTCTTTCTTCCCCTTATGCACACCATCCATGGCTGCTTTGTCCTATAACTGTAGAACTGAGTAGCTGTGACAAGAGTGTATAGCCTGCAAAACTTAAAATATTTACTATTTGGCCCTTTATAGAGACTGCCAATCCCTAGTTGAGGCAATAAAAACAGGCATTATTTTAAAATGAATGATATTTTCACCTTTAACGTGGCTTGAGCACCTGGACTATCATCTTGACTACAAAGTACCAAAAGGGATTCCAGGCCAAAGACAGCATCTTGTTCCAGTGCCAAAAGGTCTAGAGGAAAAACACTAAGTTTTACAATGGTCAAATGGAGAAGATTAAATACACACACACACACACACACACACACACACACACACACACTTAGAAGAAAAAACATTAAGGACTGGAAGATATAGGAAACACTGTCATGTGTAAAGCTAACCTTCCTGAAAAAGTACATGCGCCATTACTTATGAAATGTAAAGGCTATCTTTAGACTTCCACTTTCCACTACTTTACTAATGATTATAAAAATATATACATTACATCAAACTAAAAACTTTCTGCACAGCAAAGGAAACCATTAACAAAATGAAAAGGTATCCTGCTGAATGGGATAAAATATGTGCAAATCATGTATGTGGTAAGGGGTTAATATCCAAAATATATAAAGAACTCATATGCAGCAGTAAAAAACAAACTATCCGATTAAAAACTGGGTAGAGGACCTGAAAAATCATTTTTCTGAAGGACACATCCAGAGGGCCAACAAGTACACGAAAAGAGGCTCAACATCACCAATCACCAGGGAAATGTAAATCAAAACGACCATGAGAGATCGCCTCACACCTGTTAGAATGGCTACTGTCGAAAAGACAAGAAAGAACAAGCTGGTGAGGATGTGGAGAAAAAGGAACCCTTGTGCACTGCTGGTGAGAATGCATATTGATGCAACTGCTCTGGAAGGCAGCATGGAGGTTCTTTAGAAAACTGAAAACAGAACTAGTATATGATCCAGCAATTCCATTTCTGGATATTTACTCACAGAAAATAAAACTGATAACTCAAAAAGACATATGCACCTTCATGTTCGTTACAGCATTATTTATAACAGCCGAGATATGGAAACAACCAATAAGATGATGGATAAAGAAAATGTGGTATTGATACACAAAGGGTCATTATTCAGCCACAAAAAGAAGGAAAACCTGACATTTGAGACAACATGGATCGATACTGAAGGCATAATGTTAAGTGAAATAAGTCAGACAGAAAAAGACATATGATCATATGATTTCACTTATACGTGGAATCTAAAACAAACAAATACACAAGCAAAAGCAAAAGCAAACAAAAACCGAGCTCGTAAGTACAAAGAACAGACTGGTGGTTGCCAGAGGCAGGTGGTAGGTAAAAATGGGAGAAGAGAGTTGAAAGGTGCAAACCTCTAGCTATAAGATGAGTAAGTCATGGGATGTATTGTATAGCATGGTGAGTATAGTTAATAACGCTATATTGCATATTTGAAAGTTGTTAAAAGGGTAGATCTTAAAAATTCTCATCACAAGAAGAAATTTTATAACTGTATATAGTGACTGACATTAAACAGACTAACTGTGGTGATCATTTCACAATATATGCAAATATCAAATCACTCTGTCATACACCTGAAACTAATATTTAAAAAAAGATATATATACCCACATTAAATCAAGAGCTAAAGCCGTAAAGGTATAAATAAAGCATAACTGAAACAGGGTCACCAGCTTCGCTGAGGAAAATACTAGGAACGGCAAACCATGTCTTCCTAACTAGACATAAATCTTTAATCTTCTTTCCTAACTGGATAGATTATGCTTGTCTATTTTCACCTACAAGGTAACTTTCTAATGAAAACTGCACCCCTTTTAGGAAGTAATGAAGATGCCACATAATCTTATTAATGTTATAAGTCAGACCACAAAGAACAAATTCCTTAAGATGTCTCATGTAATAGAGTACTACAGCATCTTTCCACTGCCATGGGGCTAAAATTTCTCTAGAAGTTCTAGAAAGTTCTGAATATATTAGTTAACCATATTTAGGTTAATATGTATGAGCTTTGAGAACGCACAGTTTTCTATGTTACATGGTAGAAAACACTCATAACTATTTAAAAAATAAAACAGGTTTAATTATTCAAATAAGAACAACATTTAAAGAACAATTTAAAGAAATGTTATCTGAATTAGTATAAGGCTTGACAAACAGTGTTAAGACTACTGAAGGTCAGGATGCTAGAGAAAAAAAATAGGTACTAAGAATGAGCAGTGCTGACGTTTTGTGGGGCTAAGATTTCTATTTATGATCCTTAATAAAGATCAAAATAAACACTGTAATAGAAGAAATATCCAAAATGCATTTCTGGTTTTGAACACCAGCATGAACTTATTCAAGCCTTTATTTAGATCAAAGATGTTAGGAATATAATAAAATGTAAGCATTTTCTTTCTTTCTTTCTTTCTTTCTTTCTTTCTTTCTTTCTTTCCTTTCTTTTTCTTTTCTTTTCCTTTTTTTTTTTTTTCTGAGAGAGAGAAAGAGCTCCAGCAGGGAAGAGGGGCAGGGGGAGAGATCTAGAGTGAACCTTAACCAGGCTCTACGGTCCACAGAACCCCAAGTGGGGCTCAATCTCAGAACCCTGGGATTACGACCTGGGTCCAAATCAAGAGTCTGCCAACCACTTAACCAATTGAGCCACCCAGGCACCCCTAAGCATTTTCTATTCATATCTTAAATTATGGAAATCAGTTTAACTTTAAATACCCAGAGACAAATTCTATGCCAATTTAATTCATATTACTCTGTTAACTCATTTGCCCCTAGGTGAAAACTATTTGTTACTTAAGCCCCTTGTTAACTTAAAGTATTTTTTCCTAAATTTCTCAGGCTTTTGTACAGGTGAACAAACTGTCATACCACAGGGCAGTCATAAGCGATTCCTACCCACAGCACCATCCACGCAAAGTTCAGCACTGAGAGGAAATGGGCAATGCTCCATGAAACCTTTCAGTTTCACAATCTCAATCCCAAGGTCCTCATTTTCATATTTTTATTTTTCTTGGGATTAAGTAGTCTTGAGAAAACCTGCTCTAAGAACACTTCAGGAGGCAACCAGTAGGTAAAAGCACAAGTGCTAAAAATAATAAGGGATTAAAAAACCAAAGACACATACACAATTCCACCAAAACTTCAATTTGAAAGTTTATATAGAGTATCAGTCCTGATCAAACTGACCTTTTTCTTGACAGGAGACAGTTATATTAGTTAGGACTCGCACTCCATGAGCTGCAATGCCCCTGTTGTTATGGTAACAGCATTCTTGGGCTAATTGGACCAAGTCAGAAGATCTGGGGGAAGAACCCACGTTTCCTAAACAAGAAGAGAAAAGCAGCACCGATTTAATTCACTCATATAGTCCAAAAGCAATTCAATGTCTAGGTTCATTTTTCTCACTTTCAAAGGAAAATTTCTACTCCATCTACTTCTACTCCATCATCAATAAAAACAATCATTCCTGCTTCTCCTGTCAAGGTACTTAGAACAGGTATATGCGATAGTCTGTAATGATTAGGATCTAAAATAATATAGGACTTTCCCACAAAAATATTAATAAAAACTGACTAAGGAGCACAGCAAAAGCCAAAACAACTAAAGATTGGTTCTGGGGAACCAATTGGTTCTCATTAAAATTAGGATGTCAATACAGGCTTCTAATCAGGTAAACCTGACCTTTAAGAGAGGAAAGAAAAAGAGAAGCAAAACTTTTAAAGTTTGATTTTCTTACCTCAGTGGCTGGCATAGAGTTAAGGTTTACACAGAATTCATGATTTTAGAACTGGAAAGGATTCTGACATCACATAATTCAATGCTTTTTACAGAAGAAACTGAAGCCCAAAGATTTTAAGCATCTTGCCCCTGAGATCATAAAATCTGTTACTTATGTCCTACCCCTGTGCTTTATACCTTATGCTCTCTGCTGTAGATTGCAGTGACTTTTAAAATTCACACTTGAAATTCTGTAACGTAAAATCCGTTACTTATGTCCTACCCCTGTGCTTTATACCTCACGCTCTATGCTGTAGACTGCAGTCACCTTTAAAATTCACACTTGAAATTCTGTAACGTAAGGCTTATGTTGCAAATATTTTTACATACAGTAGAGAAGCTCTCAGGTATAAGTGAGTGAGCTTCAAGAAGATTAAAGCTTTTCAACTTTTTAGCAGTCTCTTGTTTCTGCCTTCCTTTTTCCATTCTTGCTTATTTTCCATGATTCCTATCAACTTCAACCTTGCCTCTCCTACCAAGGTTGATCATATCTTTTGAGGCTGAAGGGGGACATCATTACTACTTACAACAGGCATAAACCAAGACTACCTCAGGCAGTGTGGGACATATGTCGCCTTACTGATTCGCAGTTTAACATAAAAATACTAGCTCAGGTAAAGCCTCAGTGTTTTTAAAATATTTGAAAAGCTTTTCAAAACTATGGCACTTGTATTTCCTCCATTCTTTTTCTTTCCTATGTGATTTGGACAAAACAGACTCATTTATAAATTTACAGATGTGTTCTGCAACTTACATTTTTCCTTTTTTTCTATGAAGCGTCATCATAGGACATTTGGCAAAAAAACATAAAGATCCAAAAAAAAAAACCAAAAATCATCCCAAATCCCACAAATGAGTGTGGCATTATTTCATCAGCTTTCTAGAGTGTTTCCTTTAAATAAATTTTTTTCCCTTTACGCACATCAACACAATTTAAAAATTCACATATACTCATGATAAGTAGATAGTGGCCAATACTCTGCCTTTAAAATATAGTATTTTGTGGCATTTTTCTATGTTAACTGTTTCAGGGAAAATATTACTTTTAAATTTAATTTTTTTATTTACTTAGAAATTATTTGCTAAGATAAATCCAACTGGTTCAAAAGATTCAACAAATATTAGAAAAATGTATAAAGTCAGTGAATGAGAAGTCTTCTTCATGCACCCAATGCTATCAGTTCCTTGTGTATCATTCCAGGCTCTATAAATTTGCAAGTGCACATATTTTGCTATTGCTTTCTCCTTTCATACACTTTTGCATCTTGCTTTTTCTTTAAACATTGTATCATGGAGATTATTCCATGCCATACATTCTTTTTAATAAATTACACTGACTTCTATTGCCGTTGTATAACATTATTTCTTTAATGTGGTCCCTACTGACGGATTTTTTTATGCTCTTACACCCCTGCTGATGGATAGTATTTTGCTATTACATATAATGATGCTATGAATACCCTTGTACATCTGTCATTTGTCAAATATGTGACTATACTAGTAGGATAAATTCCTAGAAGTGAAATTTCTGGCTCATTTATAATTTTGATGAGTATTTCCAAATCACCTATGCAGACTAATAATTCACAACCCATGAGCAATGAATGAGAGTCGTGGTTCACCCACACCCCTGCTATCAAACTTCTGAATCTATGCCAATCTGATGGACTAGTAAAGTATTTCAGTGTGGCTTTGTTTGGCATTCTTCTTAGGTATGTGCGACACTGAACATCTTACATGCTTACGAGCCATTTGTTAGTGATTCAGATGCAAAATTTAATTTTGTTTTACAAACTATCCTGCTTACGTTGAAAAAATCTAAGCAATGAAAACATACTTAAACATTTACCATTGCTTACGGGAATAGTCCAATTTTGTAAAATCCCTGACTTTTAATTTCCTATAAGCATTACCTAATGTGGTTATTTAAACCTTTTGCTTAATTCCATATAGAAACTGCAATTTAATAAAATTCAACATTCAATAAAAGGACAAAGCTCAAGAAGTGCTTGAATACTATAACCTGACAAAGCTTATACATGACTTTTAAAAAATAAAGAAAAAGAAAGTCATTTTACATCTAGGTCATTTAGTATAAAACTGCACCCTAAGTCAGAACTTTTGGGTTCTGGCCCAGGCTAAGGCTCTTTATAATGTGTGCCTTTGGACATATCACTGCAAATCTGTAAGCCTCGATTTTAATACTTATAAACTCCTCTGCATGTGCCTTACTTGAAAGGCTACTTGTACAGAAGCAATGAGACCTTGCATGGGAAGGCACTTGTAAGTTATAAGACACAATTAATACTCTGCTTACCACAGCTTTCTTCAGGTAGGATGTCGGTCAAGGATAGTAAGTATCAGCTGAGAAACTGAGACTGGCTGACTCTTGTAGAAAAAGAACTTAGGGAAAGCATAATGGGCATGTGATTGTTGATAAAAAAGGCTGTAATAATACATCCCTTGCAGGCAAGCCCCTTTGCAATGCAATTTTCTAATTCCTTGCCTCAAGAGGTGTTTATTTCTCCACTTATTTAGACTTGGCTGTGTGACTTGCCCTGGCTACCGAGACATGAAGAAACATGTGCAAGCGCAACGCGAAGAAGTGCTTATGTGCTGGTGGCCTGCCTCCTTTTGGCAGCTGTGAGGACCCTGAGGACACGATGTTAACAAAGCTAAGCTGGCCTGCTGAGAGTCCCATGCAGGAGAACCATGGTGCCTCTGCTGAAAGCCTTTCACGCTCCAGCTGGTGAATGAGACTACCTTAGACCGTCCAGTCTGGTCCAGGTTCCAGAGGACTGCAGTTTTCTGAGTAAAAGCCAATCAAAATTGCTGATATACAGAATCAGAGCAAACACGATGGTTTTAAGCCACTAAGTTTTGAGGTGATTTATTTTGTAGCAATGGATAACTGACATAGAAATACCTCACAGAATGGGGCGCTTGGGTGGCTCAGTCAGTTGGGCGTCTGACTGAGGCTCAAGGTCATGATCTCACGGTCTGTGAGTTTGAGCCCCATGTCGGGCTCTGTGCTGACAGCTCATGGCTTGGAACCTGCTTCTGATTCTGTGTCTCCCTCGCTCTCTACCCCTCCCCCAGTCACGCTCTATCTCTGACTCTATCAAAAATAAACAAACATTAAAAAGAAAACTTTTTTAAAAAGAAATACCTCACAGAATTACTGGAAAGGCTAGAAAACTAAGCTTAGAAAATAGGAAACAGGCAAGGCTAGAGACCAACCAAGATCACTGCCCAAATCATGCACAGAATGAGTTCAGTGAAGATATTGCCACCACTGGCACTGATTCCTCAATGTCACAACTTACACTGCTGCCAAAGGGACCATGCATGACACAGCAAACGCCCACTGCCTACGGCAGATCCTAGAAACTGGTTGCGGCCGTGGTCACCGCTGTATCACTAGTATGTATTCTCCCACTTCCCAACTTTTTTTTTTTTAATTTTTTTAAATGTTTATTTAATTTTGAGAGACAGAGGCAGAGACAGAGCACAAGTAGGGGAGGGGGAGGAGGGAGACAGAGAGAGAGAGAGAGAGAGAGAGAGAGAGAGAGAACCCGAAGCAGGCTCCAGGCTCTGAGCGGTCCGCACAAAGCCCAATGGGGGGCTCGAACCCACGAACTATGAGATCATGACCTGAGCTAAAGTCAGGTGTTTAACTGACTGAGCCACCCAAGCACCCCAATAAAGGCATTCTGAAGTTAAATCATCTGGAATAGGCAACTAGGAAATCATTATTGAACTGGGGTAAAGTTTTTATTTTAATCATTTTCCAGAGGGATGACATATACCTAAAAGAGGGCATGTGACATTTGCTTTTAAACATCACCACCATTTGGCCTTTGAAATGTACTTAAATCCAAAGGGCACTTTGAGTCAGAGGCATACAAAAGCAAACAAGCTATGTTAAGTACCTGCAAAAATACTGTTTCACCTACATATAATTCAAAACAGGGCAAATCTAGAAAACCAATATCCTTGAATTATAATCAAAGGTGCAAGATTTTATGACAACAGACATTAGTTAAGAAATCCTTTTCAAATCAATCACTAGCATATAACAGAGTATGAGATTGGAACCGTCCTGGATTCTAAGGCTTTACAGAAGAAGCAACATGACCCATCAGCATGAAAAAGGGATTACCACATTGTCCGTATGCTCTCCCCTGTCTTCGCCTTACCTGAAGCTATGCTGAAGTAATGTTTGATGGCAATGGTCCCTGACAGTGTGGAAAGGACAGACAACATCCCAAGTTTCAGGCTGTCATAAGGAGTCTGGAGGGCACATTCACAGAGTGCCTGAAATACAGAGGAGTAAAGAACGCAGAAGTTGAAATGCCAATATACTTTAAAATTGTCTAGTTGTTTTAAATGTCCTAGCTTTTAGAAAAATTGTATCTTTTCCCCCCCATGATAAAAACTTAAGTCAAACTGCCACAGCCAAGAGGACCCTAAGGAAACATGTTAGCTAAATATAATGTAGTTTCCTAGATGGGCTCCTGGAACAGAAAAAGGACACCAAGTAACAACTAAAGGAACCAGAATAAGGAATGAACTTTGATTAATAATAGTAATGTATCAGGGCGCCTGGGTGGCTCAGTCGGTTGAGCGTCCGACTTCGGCTCAGGTCACGATCTCACGGTACGTGAGTTCGAGCCCCGTGTCGGGCTCTGGACTGACGGCTCAGAGCCTGGAGCCTGCTTCTAATTCTGTGTCTCCCTCTCTCTCTGCCCCTCCCCCGTTCATGCTCTGTCTCTCTCTGTCTCAAAAATAAATAAACGTTAAAAAAAAATTTAAAAAAATTAAAAAAAAATAATGTATCAACAGTTTATTAATTTTAACAAATGTGCCATACTAATGTTAATTACCAATAATAGGGGTTAACTGGATGTGGGGTGTGTGGCGATCCTCTGTATTGTCTTTCCCATTTTTCTGTAAATCTACACCTATTATGAAGAATAAAGTCTATTTAAAAAAAAAGGTCATCATGACTGATTTTTTATTAAGCCCAGTGTATAAATTACGTACTATTTGGTCCTCACAAGCAGAACCTCTACCACACTCTGCTTACTTGAGAGATACCTATGTTAGTTCATGTATGTATATTTAAAAAAAAATAGAATGTGGCAATTCTATCTACTATACAAGTGAATGAGCTGTCTCTTCTCCATTTCGGGTCATCTACTCTATGCCTGAGATGATCTGAAGAATTACGAAAAAGAAGATGCTTTTCTTTCAGCACAGTCAGCTATACATATAAGCTTATACTACAGGGACTCCTGCCTCATCCTGTATATTTACTCTTGGGACATGTCTTGTAAGTAGTCAAATAACTGCCCTGCTAAATTCAACTAATTCCCATTCTCCAACAAGGGCAAAGGTTCAGAAAATGGCAAAACTTAAAGACCAGGGGAAAAATAAAAAATAAAATTCCAGAAAGGGTTAATAAACTTTACAAAATATAAAATAAACTTAGTATGTCCCAGATAAAAATATCAAAATCTTGGGAATGGGGAGATTTAGATCTGTTTCTAAAGATAATATGGAAAAATAAAAATCAGAAAATATCCAGAAAAATTCTGATAAAGTATAATGATGGACAAAAATAAGCCCTACCAAATATAAAATGTATAATAAACCTGTAGAAGTCAAAGTTTTTCATACTCATGGACAGAGAAATCAATCAGAGAGAACTGGTCCCAGAAATGGATTCAAATACACATAGAATTTAATATACGATAATGGCATTTCAAATCAGAGGGGCTTTTAAATCAACAGTTCAAGGACAACTGGCGAGTCATTTGGGTAAGATAAAACTAAACTCTTGTTTCTTTTTTGTCACAAATAAAAACCAAAACTGTAAAAACTACTAAGGGATCAACATGGGAAAAGAAAAAGTAAAAAGATAATTGACAAACCTGGGAAAAAAAATATTCCCATCATGTAAGGTCAATGAAGGCCCAATAACCTTAATATATAAAAAGTTCTTACTAATAAATAGACAACCCAATAGAAAAATGAGTAGTTCACAGATAGTATTTATACAAAATGGTTTTTGTATACAAAATGGCTTTTAAATAAATATAAGAAGTTAAACCTCACTCGTAATTTGAAAAATTTAAATTAAGAGACTTTTTTTCACCAGATTAGACAAGTTTAATAAAATACAATACTGAAAACAGTGTGGGATACAGGTGTTCTCATGCATTGCTGATAGAATGGTAAAATGGCGTAAACTTCACTGGTGGGTAAGTGGCATTAAATATAAAAATTTTAAATGTACATATCATTGGACCCAAGGACTCCTTTTTTAGAAATGGTACATTCATAAAGGTGATTTTTTTTTTTAAACCAACTAGTCAATGTAGCAATGTAATCAGTAACAGTAAAAGTACTAAAATCAACTCTAACGTCCGTCCGTCCGTGGGACTGGAAATATAAAGGGAGTACCACACAGCTGGTAAAAGAACGCAGTAGATCTAAGTGCTAACATGAGATGTTTCCCAAGATGTACTATTGATAAAAGGTTCAGAACATGTATATACTGTATTTCCATTTTCGTACAGAAAGAAGACGGGACATACACATGCTTGCATATGGATGACAAATGACAAAATTCAGAAGGATATGTGAGAAAATAGTAACGCTGACCACCTCTGTGGGCGAGGGCTGGGGGAAGAGATGATTTGTATCTCATTCACTGTGCACTTTGAACTCTGAATTTTTTATCATGTGCACATGTACTTTTTCAACTGAAACAAAAACCTAGTTAATAAGAAAAGCAGCAGCAGCAGAAGCAAATAATCCCGGGAGAAATGCAAATGGACTTGAAAGATAAAGTAGTTTCTGGTCATGGAAGGGAAGACTGTGATTAAGATGAAGCAAACAAGAACTGTGGCAATTAGATCTGAATATGGAGTATTTATTTGTGACCTATGAGGAGGTATGACCAAAAGAGATGAAGGCTAAGAGAGAGAAACACTGCATAAAGAAGATTAGGTCAGATTAAGGATGACGTTGAAAGTTAGGCAGAGTAATTTAGACTTAATGAGAAAGGTAAAAGGAAGCCACTGGAGAGGAATAACTTATCAAAAGCATTAGGGAAGATTATTCTGGCAATGATAAACACAGTTGAGAGCCAAGGAGCCAACCTACAGACTATGGCAGTAATCCAGGCAGGTGGTGATGGACAATAGCCTGAACCACAGCTTGGTGGTGGGAATGGAGAGTGGAGTGTGAATATGAAAGACGTTTTGAAACAGATTATGTATGAGGGAATCAACAAGGACTCAATGACTACTACAAAATTTCAAACCTGATGACAAGAGCATGTTGATTCCATTTTTGAAGATTGAGAATTTACAGGAATAAGCTAATTTCAGAGGAAAGACGGAAATAGGAAGAGATATGAAGTCCAAGGAGAAATATCTACCAAGCATTTGGAATCTGACAAGAAACAGATTTTTAACTGGAAGATTCACACTGGAATTCTGGCCCTGCCACTTACCATCTCTGTGATCTGAGCCAATTACTGAAATCTTTGAGTCTCAACTTCTTTGTCTGCAAAATGGGGGTAAAGATGTATACCAAATTGCTTTCATGTAAAACATCTCTGGAAAAACATACAAGAAATTAGGCATTGGTTGCCATTGGGCAAAGGAGCTGAGGGGATGGCAGAAGAGTAAGTGGGAAATATTTTACATATATATATAGATAATACATATATACATATATATACACGTGTGTGTATATATCTATATCTATGGATCCTTTTGCAGCTTTTGAATTTTCACACACGAATGTATTGGCATAAAAAGAAATAAATGTTAAAATAAAAGGGGGGTGATGTTTATTGTCTATAATAATAGAAAGTCCAAGAATTCTGTAAGCTCTACAAGCTATGATGCTGGAGAGTAGTTCAGCTCCAGGAGAAGGACTAGAATGCCCAGGCTGATGTGAAGGGGAGCAGTCAGACTGGCACAAAATAAGTGGGAGGAAGCACCCAGCTTCAACTCAACCCAAAGACTCAACTCCAAAGAAAAGGAGGGGTGAAGAATGCAAAGATGATACAGTTTCAAGGGTGGAAAAACTGAGTGAGGGCAGTTCAGTGCAAAGAAGCCAAGAGAAGGGGCAGGCTGAAGGGGCCATGACGAAGGCAGAAAAGCCTCCGGATTTAGCATTAAGAACACTGGCGACGCTTTTAAGTGCCTAAGCAGAAGCAATAGGGAAACATCTAAATGCAAGTGTATGAAAGAAAGAGTGAAGGATTAAGAAATAAGAGAAGACACAGACGCTGTTTTTGAAGTACAGAAGAAAGCAGTTTTTAAAAAAGTGATTGTGGTTAGGTAATACCACAGTCTTTTTTTATTTATTCAAATACTTAAGCCATTTCCACTTATCTATGTCTTATTCCCTAAACTGTCCTGCCTTGTGCTATTAACTTACTTGTGCTTAAGAATAAAACCCTCAGCCAAATAGCCCCAGAAGTTAAGGATTATGTCTTATATTTCTATGTATTAAAAATTATGCCTTGTAGAGTGCTCTGTGTATTAGGAGACATTTAACCTTTCGGGACGATCAAGAAGGCATATGTGAGACATTTATGAAAACGATATTAATGATTTTTAAAAAGCAAGAAGAATTTTACCATTTAAAAAATTGAGGGAAAATATTAGAAAATTAATGTTATCTTCTAATTTCTGTCATTCAGCACAGTACTGGGTACTAAAATGCTCCCAGTAAATACATACTGATTTCAAGGTTCATTAATTCAGATCAGTAAGCTTAACAGAGCACATCACGAAGTTCCCCAGGGATGGCACATCAATCCTATGTCAGTGATGAAGTCTGGCTCAAGTTTCGGTTCCAAGGACATAGCCTATTACAAACTGTTCTTACCAGGGCCATTTTCACATTGACAAAAAGGAAAACTAACTCTTCAAACAGAGCGCCCTTTCTCACTCACCACGACAATCTTCTTCACTATTTGGTCTGAATTTCTCTCTCTAGGCTGGCTTACCTCACTTCTCAACTGAAGCTCTGTCCTGAATTACCGTTTTCTGGGTCAGTTCCTAAATAGGGGCTTCTCCTCTACCCTAGAATGGGACTGGCCACCAGGGATGTGTTCCAGAAAAGCATGGCAAAAATTTTATAATCTTTAAGGTACAGAAAAACATTATGTTTCAAAGTACTCTGCCAGAGACATAATCTCTCAAAATGTCTCCATTCTACTAACCACAAAGAAAAAGATGTAAAAGAACTAATTCTCAGGCTTAACTTATCATTCCTCCTAGTATCAGATAAGGTACAAATCAGAACTCTCAGGAGATATAAAACCAAAAATAAAATTATGTCTTTGAAAATATCCAGAATTATCTTTTGCTTCGTAACAGACAGGTTGTATAAATCAACTTCTTCAGATAAGATTATAACATCAAAATAAGTGTAAGCTATTAACACAAATTAACACCAACTAAAATGGATATTTATATTAGCAAGCATACAAAATCCAAACAAAAAATATATAAACACATGAAAAAATATTTTTGTTCTTATGAAATTAATTCTGTTTTTGGCTATTTTAATAAAAATACACTATATTAGGCCTTCATTTTGTGTTTTTAAAACATTTAGAATGAAAGGATTTCCTTTAAATCTGGAATATATGATTCCATATGTTAATTATAATACCTACCATGACACCAGCAAAAGTAGCAATGAAACAGACACAATCACTCTTGAAGTACCAAAACCCAAAAATTAATCAGTGGTGGATGCGACTGGATGAGAGGCAGGAAAAAAGGAGGGAGGGAAGGGGGGGAAGAAGGAAGCCCTAGAAAAAATATAATTACTCTTGGTAATTGGGAGTAAAACTCAAATTTGAAACCAACAAATATCATTATCACTGTTTTCCTCTGTTCTATTTCAATATTTTCAAAAATATATCTAGGCTGTGAGGTAGTGATTATTTGACCATATCTATTTAATTAAGATCAATATGCTCAGGTTTCAGGCACAGGAAAAAATTCTTTGTGAGAGAAACAAATATTAAAAAATACATATTTTCAATTAAAATTAATCAAAGAAAAAAGTTAGTTAATCAAAGAAAAAAGAAAGATAAATCAGAATTAAAAACTCAAGGGAAGATGTGGTAAAATGAAGAAATACTAGCAAGCTGTGAAATCAACAAACTAGTTAACACTTAAGTGACTGTTCATGTGGCTGTGAAGTTCAGTGCATATATTATGAAAAAACTTATTACAAAAAAAAACCCACTGTATAGCATTAAAAAAAAAAAAAGATTGATCATTAAATTCCAGATTATTTTAATAAGATATAGGAAAGAGTGAAGGGGAGGAAAAAAGAGAATTCAAGTCTGCTA
This sequence comes from Panthera onca, assembly GCF_046562875.1. Taxonomy (NCBI): domain Eukaryota; kingdom Metazoa; phylum Chordata; class Mammalia; order Carnivora; family Felidae; genus Panthera; species Panthera onca. The sequence goes on along the minus strand of NC_138355.1, from coordinate 34,113,961 downwards.
AAATTTGCAACATTTCAATGACCACACTTTTCATTCTTAACAGACACACATGTTCTTACATTAATATATACTGAGTACAGATATAAGTAAAAACAAATGTTTAATTAGCATCTAAAAATCTTTTTAATTCACTAGAACATAAAGGAATAAAGAAAACAATCAAAGTAACAAAGGAAAGTAATGGAGAAAGGAAACAAGAAAGAATGTATAAGAACAATAGGAAGATGGGGAAAGTAAGCAAAAACATCAGGTATATCAATAAATGCAAATAATTTATATTACACTATTTAAAAAGACTCAGATTAAGTCTAAAGAGGTAAATTTAACTATGTGCTATTTATAAGGATTAAACCCAAATGACGGAGAAAAGTCAATAATAAAATTGACAGACTAATGAATACATGCAAAGAAAAACAAGTAGCAATGTTAATGATATATAAAGAATCAGAGACAAAAAGCTTTAATGTTTTATTTATTTTTGAGAGACAGGGACAGACAGAGCATGAGCAGGGGAGGGGCAGAGAGAGAGGGAGACATAGAATCCAAAGTAGGCTCCAAGCTCTGAGCTGTCAGTACAGAGCCCCATGCGGGGCTCAAACTCACAAACTGTGAGATCAGGCCCTGAGCTGAAGTCAGACACCTAACCAACTGAGCCACCCAGGAGCCCCTAGAGGCAAAAAGCTTTAAATAGGATAGAGGATCCCTTTACATTAATAAGTTCTATTTGTGCAATAAGAGCATTAAGATAAAAAAAATTCTTTTGTTACCGTTTATTTACTTTTAAAGAGAGAGAGTGAGAGTGCACACGTGAGCAAGGAAGGGGCAGAGAGAGGGGGAGACCCAAAATCCAAAGCAGGCTCCAGGCTCTGAGCTGTCAGCACAGAGCCCAACGCGGGGCTTGAACTCACAGACCATGAGATCATGACCTGAGCTGAAGTCGGACACTCAACAGTCTGAGCCACCCAGGCGCCCCTAAGATTTTTAAATTAAAATACAAATGGGTGTGAGAAGAGAATAAATACCAAAACTCCATAGATCAAAAGAAAAAAAAACTAATTTAAGATGGTATACTTGAGTACTATCAATAAAGTAGATTCAATATAGCTTTATACTAAAACGCTATATTAGTAATATATATAGTATGTAGTATACATATACAATATGTAACATTACATGTAATATGTAATATTAACGCAATACATATATATAACATGTAACATTATATACTATATATTTGTCTACATATTTTACTACATATAACATATCTGGTATAATTAATATAGAAAATATACCTTCTTTTTAAATCCTTTGAACTACAGTTGACACAGGGGTGAGGGTGCTGACTCCCTACACAGTAGAACATGGTAGTCTGACAGATATATATATAAAATCCATGTATAAGTGGACCCATGCAGTTCAAACACATGTTGTTCAATGGTCAACCATATTTATAAAAAGTGATCCTACACTGGGTCTCAAAGAAACTTTAAAATTAGACATTAATAACAGAAGGTTGGCAACAACAAAAATTCCATGAATACAAAAAACTGATAACTTCAAAAACAGAAACTTCCAGTTATAAGATCAGTTAGTATCAGGTGTGGAACATACAACATGACTACAGTCAACACTGCTGTGTGATGTATATGAAAATTGTTAAGAGAGTAAAGCGTAAGAGCTCTCATCGTAAGAAAACTTTTTTCTATTGTTCCTGCATGAGATGACGGACACTAAGTAAACTTACTTCGGTCATTATTTCACAATAAATGTAAGTGAAAGCATGCTGCACGCCTTCAACTTATACAGTGATGTGTGTCAAGTGTATCTCAATAAAACCGGAAAAAAACAATATGAATAAAGAAAAAAATTAATTTCAGGGTCACAGAAGAAATCAAAATTGCTCTCTTGGAAATCTAAGAAAACAATCATTTATAATACCACCAAAACCCACGAACTACTTAGGAATAAATCTAACAGAATGTTACAAGATTTGGATGCTTTAAACTAAGAACTGCTGATGATAAACTAAAACCTAAATAAACAGAGAGAGATATTTTGTTCGTGGATCAGAAAACTCAATACTATTAAGATGTCAGCTCTTTTCAAACTGATTTATAGATGCAAATACCAATCAAAATCCTAGCAAGGTTTTTTGCAGAGACTGACAAATTGATTCTAAATTTTATATGAAAAGGCAAAGGACCTAGAACACCGAAAATAATTTTGATACATACAAAGGTAGAGGACTCACACCACCTGATTCCAAGACTTACTATAAAGGTACAGTAATCAAGATAGTGTGCTATTGGGGTGCCTGGCTGGCTCAGTCGGAAGAGCCTGGGACTCTTGCTCTCAGGGTCGTGAGTTGGAGCCCCACATTGGGTGTAGAGATTACTTAACTAAATAAAACTAAAAAAAACCCCAAGACAGTGTGCTATTCATTTAAGGATAGACACATAGATCAAAGAAACAGAACCCAGAAACAGACTTATGTCAACATGGTAAAAGAATTTTTAACAAAGATGCTAAGGTAAGCCAATGAAGAAAGGACAGTCTTTTCAACAAAAGGTGTGGGATGATTGCCTATCTAAATGCATATCAATCCCTACCTTGTACCTGAGTAGACAACAGTCAACTCAAAATGGATCACACAGAGCTAAATATAAAACCACAGTTATAAAACTTCTAGAAAAAAACACAGGGCAAAATCTCTGTGACCTTGGATCAGGTAAAGATTTCCTAGATAAAACAAAAAACACAACCTAAAAAAGGGAAAAAAAAATTGATAAACTAAATTTCATCAAAGTAAATAACTTCTACTCTCTAGAAGATACTGTAAAGACACATACTGGCAGGAAATACTTGTAAAATACATATCTGATCAAGTATCTGTATTCAGAATATATAAAAACCTCAGTAACAAGAACACCATCTTTAAAAAATGCATAAAAGATTAAAATAGGTACTTCACCAAAGAGATATAGATGACAAGCCTGTAAGATACTCATCATTAGTCATTAGGAAAATGCAAATTAAAACCATGATGCGATACCACTGCATACCTAATAAAATGGCTAAAATTACAAAGCCCTAGTTGCTAGCAAAGATAGAGAACTAGAACTCTTACATACTGCTGGTGGGAATGTAAAATGGTACAGTCAGCATGGAAAACAGTTTGGCAGTATCTTACAAAGTTAGTAATATATTTACCACACAACCCACCAGTTCAAGTCCTAGGTATTTACCTCAGAAATGTCTCCCAAAGACCTGTACAATAGTAGCTTGATTTATAATAACAAAAACTGGAAACAATCCAAGTGTCCCTCAACCTGTGAATGAATAAGCAAATTGTGGTACGTCCATACACTGGGATGCTACTTAGCAATAAAAAGGAACAAATTACTGCTTAATGCAGCAACATGAATGAATATCAAAAGCATTATGCTAAGTAAAAAAAAGTCATATCCAGAAGGCTACATACTGTGTGATTGCATTTATATTCTAGAAAGGCAAAATTATAGGGACAGAAATCAGATTGGTGGTTGTTAGGAGTTGGGGGAAGGACTGACTACAGAGGAGCCTGAAGGAACTTTTGGGGTGATGAAAATGTTCTATATGTCAATTGTGGTGGTGGTTATATAACTATACACACTTATTAGAACTCATTGATCAGTATACCTAGAAAGGTTTCTGTAAATAAATTATACCACAATAAACCTGACTTCTAAAAAATGCTTTTCAAATTAATGGCAATGAGAGCACTAGAAGCCATAATTTATAGAATTTAGGCAATCTGCACTACGGGGAAAATTAATAGCCTTAACTGCTTTCATTATTAAACAAGAATAAAAATAAGTGTTCTAAGCCCTTGAAAAAGATAAGAAAGCCATGCCTCTGCAAAGTCAAATCAAGAAAAGGGGGATATAAACACAAAGAGTAAGAAAAAATAAAGATAAAATTTCAAATACAAGAACACTAAAAATTATAAAGGTTCTCTATATTGATACTAATGAATCTGAGAAGTGAATTAAATGGAAAACATCAAAACTGGTTGAAGAAAAGGTAGAAAAGATAGGGCAATACCTATATAAATAATTGGAAGTATTCTCAAAATACTACCCCTGGAGAAAGTTCCAGGTTCAGATGGGTTTCTGATACCTTTTAAGCAGTATCCTTAGGAGACAGAAAATTTCTGTCATAGTTATTCACCATTCCAGAATAAAGAAAGATAAAGATCCCAATTCATTTTATTAAGACAGCACCACCCGAACCCTACAATCTGTCAAAGTATACAGGAAGAAAATGATAGAAAAATCTTACCTTTTAATATAGTTTTTTAGAGCTACTCTTACAATAGCATTTTTTTTCTTTTTTTTTTTAGACAGAGTACAAATGGTAGAGGGAAAGAGAATCCTAAGCAGGCTCAATGCCCAGCAAGGAGCCTGACACAGAGCTGGACGCCACAACCCCCAAGGTCACAACCTGAGCTGAAACCAAGTCAGATGCCCAACCGACTGAGCCACCCAGGCGCCTCTTAAAAAAGCACTTATATATATATGCCAGAAACCATATGTATATACACTGCTTTGCTCAAATATCTTATCTGGCAATCCTCTATTACCCTAGCTTAATGGCACTTCTGTTTCTTTAAACTCCTCCCATGATAAAAACAAAAAGCAGACAACATACACTTTAGCAGTACAGTCTCAATTCTTTGCTCTTTAAAGCAGAACTCCTGTATTTTTTATTTAGTTTTTAGTTTTTATGTAAATTCCAGTTAGTTAACATACAGTGTAATACTAGTTTCAGGAGTACAATTTAGTGACTCAACACTTGGTGCTCATCACAAGTACGTTCCTAAATCTCCATCACCTATTTAACTCATGCGCCCCCCGCCATCCTCTCCACCGACCCCCTGATAACCATCATTTGGTCTTTATAGTTCAGAGTCTGTCTCTTGGTTTGCCTCTCCCCATTTTCCCCCTATGATTATTTGTTTCTTAAATTCCACCTGAGTGAAATCATATGGGATTTGTTTTACTCTGACTGACCTATTTTGTAAAGCAGAACTCCTTTAAAAGAACCTTCTAGGGGCACCTGGGTGGCTCAGTTGGTTGAACATCCAACTCTTGATTTCAGCTGAGGTCATGATCTCCCGGTCCTGAGTTCAAGCTCCACTCCACACTGAATGTGGAGCCTGCTTAAGATTCTCTCTCTCCCCCTTTCCCCTCCCCCATGCTCGTTCTCTTGTTTTCTCTCTCTCCCTCTGAAATTAAAAACAAAACAAAAACCTCAAACTTAAAAAAGAAATAAAAAATAGGGGCAGCTGGGTGGCTCAGTAGGTTAAGTGTCCAACCCTTGATGCGGGCTCAGGTCAAGATCTCATGGTTCGTGGGTTCAAGCCCCACAATGGGCTCTCTGCTGTATCAGCTCGGATCCTGCTTGGAATTCTCTTTCCCTCTCTCTCTCTGCCCCTCCGCCACTCGTGCACATGCAAGCACTCTCTCTCAAAATAAATAAACTTAAAAAATTTTTAAATAAAAAATTTTTAAAAACCCACTTTCTATATTCACAGTCTGTATTTTTCCTGTTTTCCTCCAACCAGTCTTGTGCCCACAATACTCCAATAAAACTGCTCTCATGCAGGTCATTAATGACTTCGTTTTGCTAACTGCAAAGGTAAATTATCAGTCCTATATCCTGAAGAATACAAATATAGTACAGTATCCCTCATGGTTGATTATAACCTTCTTCCTATAAAATAATACTATCTTGACTTATCTCCTGCCTCACAGACTGCATATCAGGTTGCTTTGCTGGTTCTTTCTTATTTCATCGTTCCCTGAATCTCATCTATACTCTCTCCCTAGGTGACTCATCTGGTCTCATGAGTTTAAATACCATCTATAAATTGATGACTCCCATATTTACAACTTCAGGTAGATCTGTTCACTAAACTCCCAACTCCTTGACATCTCTACTTGGATGTCTGACACTGTAAACGTCATTTGTTCAGAACTGAACTCCTGATCTTCAAGAAAAAAGCCTCCCAGAATCTTACTCAATCCAAGTAAATTTGTTGAAGCCAAAAACCTTGAGTCATTCTTTCTTTCTCTTACACTCTACGTATAATTTGCCAGTAAATCCGTCAGCTTTGCCTTTAAAATATATCCAGAATATTACCACTTCTCACTGCTATCTCCACTGCTCCCCCAGGTTCAGGTAACCACAGTATTTTCTAATTGGAATATTTACAACTACCTCCTAAATGTTCTCCCTGCTTCTGCCCTTGTGTCCCTATAATCTAGTCTCGATATATCTAAGTCAGAGAGAGTCTCTTAGAACAAGTATACTAATGTCCTCTGCACTCCACCCCCATCACCCTGGTAACCACTGTTTTAGTTTTCCTAAGTTTGGCCTTTTCAGATTCCACAAATAAGTGACATCATAGAGTATTTGTCTCTCTCTGTCTAACCTGGGGGTGGGAGGATAGGACAGATGTTGTGTAAGGGTACAAATTTATGAGTAAATAAGTCCTAGAGATCTAATGTATCATACAGTGAATATGGAAAACAATGTTGTATGATCATCATCAAGCTTGCTAAGACTCTAGAACTTAACTATTCCAAACACTAAAATTAAGAAATGATAATTATGTAATGTGATGGTGCTAATTATCACAACAATGGCAATCGTATTACAATATGGAAGTGTCCCATAATAACATGCTTAAATTAACACAATGTGATATGTCAAATATATTTCAATGAAAAAATAATAATGGCCTGTGCTAAAGTCCTTCCTTACAAAGGACTCAAAGGCCCTAAATGATCTGCTACCCCCTCCACCCATCTTACACTGTATGTACAGCCACACTGATCTCACACTTATGAATGCTCTCACATCAGGACCTTTTTCTTGCTGTTCTCCCTGCTGGTAACGTTCTTCTTTCAGAGGCTCACAAAGTTGGGATCCCTCCTTTACGTCCTTGCTAAAGTGTCAGCTTCTCAGTGAGAGCTCCCCTGACCACCCTACATAAAACTAGAACCTCCCTCTTCCTCACTCACTGATCTTCTTCCCTGACTTTATTTTCCCCACAACATGAATCACTACCTGGTCTCTCCACCCAGCAGAAGCAAACGCAAACCTTCTCTAGAGAAATTATTCTTTAGAAGATTCCCACACACACTTCTCCAAAGAAAATGAGGAGCTCAAAGTAAAAAACAGCCAAGTATATAAGGAAAAAGGGTACTACAAAAGAGGGCCAAGAGAAATAGAGAGCAGAGACAGGTCTGAAAAGACCTTAGATAAGCTGGAGAGATAATTACTGGACTAAAACATGGACGGGAGAAATTATTCAGAGCACGGCACAGAGAGTTAAAGAGGCGGAAAAAAGATATAAGATTACGGGGGGGATTACGAGAAGGGCTAACATACATTTAACTGGAGATCTGGGAGGAAAGGCAAGATAGACTGGCAACATCTGCAAAAATGATGGCTGACAATTTCCCAAAAGTGTTGAAAAACACCATTCTTATGTTTCAAGAAAATCAATAGCCGAGACAGTTTAAACAGAAGAAATCCACAGATGGTTCACTGTGCAGACCGTCAAATTAAACAGAGAAAATTTAAAGCAGGAAAAAAGTTCCTTCCAAAGAGTACTGCCATTCTCAGCAGTAATAATGAAAATCAGTAGACGGCAGAATGGTATCCTCAAGGCCCTGGGCATTATTCTACCCCCAGAGAAAGTATCTTTCAAGATGGAGGGCAAAATAAAGACAGTTTCAGACAAGCAAATACTGGGAGAGCTTACCACCACAGACCCTCACTAAAGGGCTTCCCAATCAATCAATCAATCAACCAACCAAAAAAAATCAATCAATCAATCAATCAATAAAGGACTTTCCAAAGGCAGGAAAAAAAAGTATCCCAGAGAGAAAGCCTGAAGAGCAAAGACAGTGGAAGGTCCAAATGATCAATGAATTGATAAGACAGAATTAAGACACATGACAACAATACGTAAGAGTTTAGAGGAATATAAATGAGTAGTGTGTTGTAAGGTCTTTGTAGCAGAATTAACATAAGATATATCTGAAACATACAGATAAAGACTAGAAGTAAAAAGATGATACTCTACCATGTAGGTACATCCTGAAGAAAACTGAAATAATATATTAGTATCAGACAAAACAGACTAAGGTAAAAGATAAACTGCAGAAAACTAAATAAATGCAATGTATTTATTCATGTATTAGAAGACATAACACTGTAAAAACATCAATTTCTTACAAATTGATCTTTCCATTCAATGTAATCCCAATGAAATGATCAGCTTTTTTTTCAAGTTTTATTTATTTTGAGAGAGAGAGAGAGAGAGAAAGGGGGGGGGGAAGGGGGGAGGGGCAGAAAGAGGGAGAGAGGGAGAGAATCCCATGCAGGTTCCACACTGTCAGTGCAGAGTCCCACGCATGGGGCTAAACTCACAAATCATGAGATTGTGACCTGAGACGAAATCGAGTCAGATGCTTAACTGACCAAGGCACCCAGGCGCCCCTCTCAGCATTTTTTTTTTTTTAACCTGGAACTTGATCAGCTGCTTCTGAAATTTATATAGAATGCCAAGGACCAATAAAGTACAAGTATCCAGAATATACAAAGAATGACTACAAATCAACAGAAAAGTAATCAAGACTTGAATAGCTGTGTCACAAAAGAGGAAATCCAAATGATCAATAAACATATTAAAAGGATGTTCAACTTCTTTAGTAATCAAGGAATTACAAACTAAAACTACAACTTCTAAACTGGTAAAAATGTAAAGGTCTGGTAATTCTAAGTGTTGGCAAGGAAGTGGACCAATGGGCACTCACCTTATTAGGAATGTAAACTGGCTCAATCAATTTGGAACACAGTTTGACACTAACTGGTAGAGCTGAAGATCTACATATTCTAGAAGTCAGCAGTTTCACTCTTAAGTATACAAAGAAAGCCCAGCACATATGTGCCAGGAGATAAAGAATGCCCATAGCAGCACTGTTTGCAAGTGCCCCGTGTTGGAAATAACCCATCAAAAGCAAATAAACTGTGGTCCATTCGTATAATGGAAAACTACACAGCCATTAAAGGGAAAAAAAAAACAAACATGCAAACACATGGATGAGTCTCATCAGTACGATGTTAAGCAAAAGAAATAAAAACAAAAACTAAACATTATTTTTCAGGGAAGCATATATAGGTGGTAAAACAATAAAGAGTGAAGAAACGATTATCACAAAAGTCAAAATAGCAGTTTCCTCTGGGTAGGTGTTCTGGTTCTGATCAGGGAGGACTGTGTGAGGGAAGGTGGCAGGAGTCTGTGAGCCTGCAGTCCTCTATTTCTAGCTGGATGGTGGCTACATTGCTTTCATTTACAATTATTTAAACCATTAAGCCATATTTTACATACTTTTTTGTACGTGTGATGTGTCATACAATAAAGAGGCAAATGTGAAGGAATAATACAACACTTTCACTGGGTTTGCTTCCCTGCTGTAGCCGAGCACATTCTCTTCTTGGAAAGACAGTATTATTTAGTGGAAAAAGCATTAGAGGACAGAGCTCTCTTAATTAAAATCTCAATTAAGTCCCCTTAAGAAGCCCTCTTAAGCATATTAAGTCTCTCTGAACCCTAATTTGTTCACCCCCTAAATGCAAATACTAACACCTGCCCTTATCTCTTGGAATAGTCGGGCCTACCAATCACAACATACGGAAACGTGTTTAGAAAACTGCAAACAAAAAACCCAAATTAACGCGGCACCTTAGCTTCATGATCTGAAATTCAAAGGTTTTTGTTGCACTGTAGCTATGATGACACCAAAAGATAATAAAATCCATGAAAATAAAGGTTACATTCTAATAATCCTCCATTTCACTTCAAACATTTTTTAGAGAATGGTGCATCTGTTAACAGTAATGAATAAACAAATTTCTTCTTTTGAGAAGAAATATAAAACATTAACTTGACCTAAAAAATGTTATAAAAGATGCCACATTAAAAGTCTAGAGATTGACTGGGGCACCTGGGTGGCTCAGTCCGTTAAGTCTGACTCTTGATCTCAACTCAGGTCATGATCTCACGGTTCAGGGGATCGAGCCCTGCGTCAGGCTCTGCACTGATGGTGTGGAGCCTGCTTGGGATTCTCTCTTTCCCTCTCTCTGTCCCTTCCCTGCTCTCTCTCTTGCCCTCAAAATAAGTAAGTAACCTTAATAAAAGTCTAGAGATTGAGACCTGCTCCTGCATTTACAAAATAAAACTTAAGAATGTCCTTCCTCTCTATAAAGAGGAAAAATATACTTTGCTGAGTTACGCTTCCAGTACCTTCTCCCTAATAAATCACAGCTGGCACCAACTGTTCTCCCTAAAGTGAGTAAAGGAGACAGGAATTAAATAAATGATTTTACTGGGCTTCTCATGTAGCCTTAGTGCTGCTATGGGAAAAGTAACAGGAAACTTAGAGGCAAAGTCTAACTCACTAAAACAAACAATGCACAAAAGGATAAAAGTTTCAGGTATTTATTTTGCCACTTAAAAAATAACTTCTGCCATACGTATCGACACTGCTCTTAATTTTTTTTTTCAAATTCAAACATTTAAAAGATGACAAAGATGGTACAAAAATGCAAAGCAGAACAATTTATGACAATGTTGCGTTATTTTTCTATATAAAATATTAATGTTGAAAGTTCTACATACCTGAATATTTTCCCTACTCCAAGTGTGTGGTGTTTTATTGGCAAGTAATTTCAGATCTTGAATAGCAAGTCTCTTTACTGCCTTCCTAGGGTCATTCTTCAAATACTGCAATAGTAGCTGAATCTATGAAAGAAAGGTCATTCATGAACAACACTGCCACCGAAATTACCATTAGGGATGTACTACCGTTTAGTGAAGCTTTTAGATCTGAGACAGGACTCATTTCAGATTGCAGCCCTATCATTAGCTATGGGTCCATGTTTGGGCCAGTTTCTCCTCGTGCATAAAAGTATACTTATATTGGGGCGCCTGGGTGGCTCAGTCGGTTAAGCGTCCGACTTCGGCTCAGGTCATGATCTCACGGTCTGTGGGTTTGAGCCCCGCATCGGGCTCTGTGCTGACAGCTCAGGGCCTGGAGCCTGTTTCAGATTCTGTGTCTCCTTCTCTCTGTGACCCTCCCCCGTTCATGCTCTGTCTCTCTCTGTCTCAAAAATAAATAAACGTTAAAAAAAAAAAAAAGTTTAAAAAAAAGTATACTTATAATCCTTTAACTCGTAAGATTCTAGCACAGGACCTGGCCTTTTAATCTTTACTGCCAACTCCATGCTCTGCCAAGTGCCCTCACTTCTACTTCATGTTCTTAAAGGGCTCCCAAGAATTACTACTGTGGATGCAGAAAGAAAAAAGCAAGCAAAAGGAAATTAAGTCATCTTTATCAGAGAAAGGGACCTTAATATTATCAAAGCTTAGGGGTTACTTAAATTTCTTGGTTTATACTTAATAGGAAAGTTTACTGAAGAAAAGGCAGTTTAAAGAAAACTGAAATTACCTGCTTAGGCGTATCAACCAAAGATGAAGCGGCAAGCAGAGTAAAAGTGTGCAACGAAACAATCACCATCTTGGTGGAGGGATAGGATGTGACCAGCTGCTGTAAAAGCTGACGTGCGCTGGACGCCAGGATCGCATCATGGTGCATGTGCTGAAGGATGGGGATTAACTTCAGCTTCAAGTCAACTGGTGTGGCTAACCCTGGATGCAAAAGGAATCGTTAGGGACAGATTTCTGATTATCATCCTTGATAATATTTCACATTTAAAAGGTCTGATTCGGGGCTCCTGGGTGGCTCAGTCGGTTGAGCATCCAACTTCAGATCAGGTCATGATCTCGGGGTTCAGGAGTTCGAGCCCCACATCTGTCTCTGTGCTGACAGCTCGGAGCCTGGAACCTGCTTCAGATTCTGTCTCCCTCTCTCTCTCTGCCCCTCCCCTACTTGTGATCTGTCTCTGTCTCTCTCTCTCTCTCAAAAATAAACATTAAAAAAAAATTAAAAGAAAAAAAGGTCTGATTCACTTGGCAAAATGACCATTTAAAAACAAATGGTATACTAATGTTATGTTTACGACATCAAAGATAATTATAGTAAAGCTAACCCCCAATTAAGTTTGATAGTTTTCTTTCAAAGCATTTATCTTAACATTAATTTTTTGGTGAGTATGAAACTACATGCTGACAGTAGAAAATGCCTTTAAAAGGCACAGCAGAAAGCCAAGTTTATTATTTGCTGTCTATTTCTTCCCACAGCATACTAAAAAGATATATGCATGCAGGTACATATACATATGTACACACATACTTAATGGCTACAATTTAATTATATTTACAGTTTTAATTATTTCCTTCAACACTAAGTCAAGACCTGGATGTGAACAGACTGTGTGTGGAGGGGTTCTGAAGTTCTCTGAACTTAGTGTGGCAATGCCTTTTTTTTACCTCCTCCACGGCAGGCATTCCATGAGGATTAAGTCCAGCATATCTTTTGCTGTCAACACTGTAGCTACACAAAAGCATGTTTTCTTCTGCAGCATGGCTTTGTGATGATAAAGAACAAAAACCTGTAGATCATAATTCACCACATATATGCCAAAAGCTAATTCATACTCTGCGGAACACTGTTTTCCCATTGTGAAGTCACCGTTAGTGGGAATATATAAGAACATTCCAACATCCAGGGGTGCCTTCCATCGACAACTCCCTTGCTGTGTGGCCTCTGTTTAGGTCTGGCCAAAGCAGAGAGCCTCAGGAGATGGAGGGGAGAAAAATGAGGTCAGAGTATGGACTCCCTGGTTTCCTTTCTGTAGCCATAACCTGCTTATGTTATTAATGTTTTGATCCTTATAGCACCAAATGCGTTTGACACTGCTGGCCATTCTGTCTTTGAAACTCTTCTCTCTTGAAGGCATACTCTTCCTGGCTTTTGTCCTTCTTCTGGCTATTCCTTCTCAATCTCTCTGTATTCATCTCTTTTAGCCACACTTTAATTTCTGGTATTCCTTGGGGTTGGTTAAGACACTTTTCTTCTCACCCTCAGTACTTTCCTTGAGTGAGGTGATATAATCCCATGGCTTCCATTATCAGCTATATGCTAAAGACTACCTCCTCCTACCCCTCCACCCTGCCCCTGAACTTCAGATACATGAATCCCATTATCTCCTGTCACCTCCACTGGGATGTCTGGTCAGAAGCATTTTGTACTTACTGGGGTGCAGAGAACTTCTGGTCTTCCCCACAAAAAAATGGGAAAATTTTTCCCATTTTAGTATATGACAGGTGCATCATTATAGAGCCTTTCTTGATTCTCTTACTTCTCTCACACCCCACATCCAAATTTATTAGCAAATCCTATTGATCGTAGCTTTAAAATACAAGCCACATCTGACAATGCCATTCTGTTCCCATTGCTGTCCCTCTGGCCGACTTCCACCACCAGTCCTCCAGACTGAATTACTGCAAAGTTCTCCTAAGTATTTTCCCTACTTACACCTTTCCCCATGGCAGACTCCTATCTCATATCCCTCCCTCCTTCCTCTGCAAATCTATGCTCAACCCAGCAGTCAGTGGAATTTTTCGCATTGATAGACATTTTTACTGGTTTAGGGACACTCAAGAGGTTTTCCTTGGCAGAAACACAAGCAACTTAAACTTAAATGTAAGGATGCTTTTATTACTAAGACTCCCCTGCCATTTCCCTATCTTGGGCTCCAGCCTTCCTCCACCCTACTCCTGTGCTTTTTTTCCCTCTTTCTCTTTCAACCCCCTAGAGTTCCTGTTCTTTTGCTTAAAATTTTTTATAGATAAAACTTGAGAAACAATAATGAATCTTAAGTGTGCAAACTAGTGGGTTTCTACATGTGAATAAACCCAAATAACTATCACCCAAATACACACAATACTCCCGCACCGGCATAGGAAGGTCATGGGCATAGCTTCCACCAACTCCCTTGCTATTTGACCGCTGTCTGAGTTTAGCCAGTGTAGAGCCCCAGCAGGGTATAGGAGGAAGAAGAAAGACGTCAGGGTATTTATTCCCTGAGTCCCTCTCCACAGGGCCACATCAGGTCAAGCACACTGAAGGTCAGTTTTTCAAAGTGGCCCTCTTGACCTGACTTCACGCTTCTGGTAATCACTCCCTCTTTGCACCCTTGGGTGCAGGACATTATCCCCTACAGTTCATCCTGCCCACAACTTTATAAATCGCTGCTTCCTTAAACCCTCCTTGGATTATTTTAATTCAAGTGTGATATCTGTTCCCTGCTGAGCTCCTGTCTGACAGAGCAAGCGTTTGATAAAAACTACTCAACAAATGAGTGACGCATCCTTTTAATGATAGCTTTCTGCAGTAGAGCCCTTTTCTGGCAGTGAGAAAAAAGCACAAAGGAATAAAGGAGAACAGGACAAATTTCAACCATTGTATCCTGGTCTTCAGGTAATTTTAACGTGGCTCCATTTCCTTTTCTGTAAAAGAGACCTAACAGCATTACCTGTCGACGTCTGCCAAGTTGTACAACTCAAAGGAACGTCACTTAGAAAAATACAAAGGACGTGGTGCTCTCTAGAGCTGTGCAGTGCTGGAGCCCCAGAGCCCCCTTTAATGAGCAGGAGGGTAAATGGGGTTAATACACATGAAGCGTAATATGGAAGATGAGATTAGAAAACTAGGGCCTTGTAGGCCATGGTAAGGAATCTGGATTTGAGTTTAGCTGCAACTGGAAGAAGACACTGGAGGAACATGAACAGAGTAAGAAACGAACTCCAGAACTTCTAACAGCCCTCCGCTCCCCAGATCAGACTGTTCTTCCCCTAAATATCTGCATCTCTCACACAAGTATCACTCCACTAGTGGCCTTCCTTGACCAGCATATACAAAATATAAAGCACCCCCTTCCACCCTGGGGTGGGGACTCTACTCTGGGAGCTCCCTGTCCCTACCCTGCTTTTTTTTCCATAGCAACTGTTATATTTTATTTTTATTTGTCTATTGCCACCCCCCCCCTCGCCCCCCACTTCTGCCACTAGAATGTAGGTTACAGGAGGGCAAGGACTTTGTTTTGTTCATTACTGTATCCTAAGCACCCAGAACAGCTCTGGCATTTAGAAGACACTTAATAAATATTATTTAAATGAATAAGTAAATGAATGGTGACAAGCACACAGTAAGTACTTAATAAATGGTAGCAGCTATTATTAATACAAATCCCAGTAAGTCACTTCATAATACTAAATGAAGCACACATACCTTGAATCATTTCACTGATTTTGTTACAGATTCCTACAGCAAAATCCCTTTGAAAAAAGAGAGAACAGCAACAACTTTAAAACCAAGAAAAATTACATTTGCTGACGTTTTCTTTTTTTTTTCCAATTTAATACATTATTTATTTTATTGTATTCATTATTAATGATTTTTTTTAAATATATGAAATTTATTGTCAAATTGGTTTCCATACAACACCCAGTGCTCATCCCAACAGGTGCCCTCCTCAATATCCATCCCCCACCCTCCCCTCCCTCCCACCCCCCATCAGCCCTCAGTTTGTTCTCAGTTTTTAAGAGTCTCTTAGGCTTTGCTGACGTTTTCTAAGGACTTAAAGAGAACAAAATCAACACAATATTACAAATCGTAACAAGGGTCTGGTACAGGGGGTGGGGTGAGAACTGCAACTGACACCTAAACTTCCACCAGCAAACGGCTCTGTCAACACTATTCACCAGCGAACGGCTCTGTCAACACTATTCTCAAGTGGCGTTCAAGGAACGATGCTCTGACATACGAGTGCTGCTGCACGCATCCTGCATCACCAAGCCCCACTGTCTAAAAGATTCGAGGTCACCATCTCAGTTCGCAATGTTTTAGGAAAAGCTTTTAATTATGAAAAGCTTTTAATACCATAAGCTGACTATACAAGGAATAAAATATATTTTAAATATTCTAAGTTTTAGAAAAATAGACTAATTATGAAATAGAAAAGTGGTAGGAAATATGGGCAGAATCTTACCAAGAGCCGAACTATTTAAAGTTAGCCATGTTTGGGTTGTTTTTTTACATTATATACATGTAAAGTATTTTCCAAGGGGCTGCTTTTGATTCTGTCTTAACAAAAATATAAGTGAGTGTTGCAAAAGTTATTAATAACATGAATATTTGGGATAGGACATTACATCATATGTAAGGAAATATGATACAGATAATATGATCAAGCTTGGCTCATTTAGCCATGATAAATGATATGTTAAGACATAAAATACTCCCCCTCTGCAGTTCAGTGGATGTCCACATAAAATGTTTCCTGCCATTAAGATATTTGCCATTTTCAGTTTCATTCTCTCATAAGCTCAGTGTTTTCCAGAGGCTACATGATGCATAATGACACCATCTCTTGACAGCTAATGGAATGTGTAATTGTGCATTCTTGTGTTTTCTAGAATTTTCCAAGGTAGTAGGTTTAGTATATGAATACATTCTCTGAGATTAACTCAGTTTGTTCTCAATTCTCCTGTGTTGTTACTATATTTGACTGTATCTATTTTTTTTAATGTTTATTTTTGAGAGAGAGAGAGAAGCGAGCACGAGGCAGGGAGAGGCAGAGAGAGAGACACGGAATCTGAAGCAGGCTCCAGGCTCTGAGCTGTCAGCACAGAGCCCCATGCAGGGCTGGAACTCATGAACTGCAAGATCATGACCTGAGCCAAAGTGGGACACTTAACTGACTGAGCCACCCAGGCGTCCCTTGACTATATCTATTATTATCTTTAGAATCTCATTATCATTCATCATTATTTTGAAATCCTGAGGTTTTCCTTATGTTTATAGAGAAACATATCAGGAAGTACACATTGTCATGTTCTGCATTAAATTTTGGAAGATTTTCCTAAAATTTTATCTAAAGTTGCTTTTGTTTTAGAATTCAATAATATTTTATTCCAAAATAAAATAAAGTTTATTTGCAAAGTCTTTTTTTATAATTAAAAAAAAAAAAAATCACTGGCCAGAGATTAGCAGGCTCGTTTTCTCAACACACAGTTGAACTGTCTAGGTCTAAAGATGCTGAAAAAAGCTAAAACTGACATATCAGAGAGTTTTCTAATGTGTGGAAAGAAAGAACCTATTCTAAAGGAAAGCAAAATTGTAAATTAAAAAAAATGACTAAAGCTATCCTTGATTTTTTTAGATGTTTATAATTTAACTTATCGTGCCTCATGATATAAAACATTTCAAAATGTATTATGGTACCAGTTAACTCGTGGTTTCATTTTGAGACTATTTAGCATTTTTTTAAAAAGACTATTTTAAATGGGCTCTTTAAAAGCAAAATATTGATTTTCAAACCAAAAATAAGAACAGGGTGAGTTATAATGCACTGGCTGGAGAAGTGCACCTAACATAAGAGTCATGTGCAGCTGAGCACTGACAATGCTGAAAACCTGGATGAAAAGTCAGTGAAAGAAGTCAAGGCACTGCCACTTTTCAACATTAGAGTAATTTATGAAATAAAAGATTTAGCTGCAAACAGGAAGACTAAGTAACAGCTCAAATGCAGAGTTTTATTTCTGCATACAGATGGACAAATCAACAGACATGGCGAGACATGCTCTTCTGGTTGTATCAGCATCACCTAATCATAAAACCTCATCTCTTATGTGAACTCTGGGCAATCAACATGATTTGTGCCGAAATTTTCAAAGTGAGTAACTTTTTTTTGGTTGTTTTTAAATTTTCTGGTTTTCCTGGAACACCAATGCTGCCATCTTCACCACTGGTACCAAAGTAACGATTGAAATTGCTAGCACCTCACCAAGAGTCAAGGCAGTGTCCCCAAACTGAACTACGGTCATTGCACTGCTGACCGCTGCACACTCACATGAAAAGGAAGAAAGGAAGTCAGATGTGCTTACAAATGTCCCTGATAAAACAGTGGAAATTACTAATTTTATTGAATTTCAACCCTTGAGCAAGTGTCTTTTTAATATTATCGGACAAAATGAAAGGCACACATAAAGTACACACTGGATGTCTCCAGGATAAGTCCCCAGCAACTGTTTCAATTATGATATGAATTAGCCATTTTTTTTCATAAAACTTCATGGTTATTCAGACATGGCTATTTGGTAGACATTTTCTCAAAAGACGAATAAAGCCAGCTTGTAAATTCACAGAAAATAACGGGAAAATTTTTTGCCAATCTGAACTTCTAAGCAAAAATCAGGATTTCAGAAAACTTGCAACTATGGCCGTGAGTTTGACAGCTTAATATTTAAAGACTTTCCTGATGAGATCGGTGGTGAGAGTAACAAATGTGAACCTCTGATATGATACAGTGAGGTGCATCAACATTTGGATGACGTGCATAACACAGCGAACCAATACTTTCCAAAAGACAAATGCATAAGTTATAAAAACAGACACGGGTAAGAGATTCCAATGGATTTCAGCATAATAAAGTACAAGTTCATGGATACGGTTCTAGAGCCCACACTGCAGTTTAACTTTAAGAAACCATACTTGTCTGGTTTTGGTATAGCATCAAAGAAAAATATCCGTAATTACCTATCAAGCCTTTAAAAATATTCCTTTCTTAGATACCATATGTTTTCACTCTTATGTGGATCCTGAGAAACTTAACAGAAGACCATGGGGGAGGAGAAGAAAAAAAAAAAAAAAGAGGTTAGAGAGGGAGGGAGCCAAAACATAAGAGACTCTTAAAAACTGAGAACAAACT
The DNA here is from genome assembly GCF_046562875.1 of Panthera onca. Lineage (NCBI taxonomy): Eukaryota > Metazoa > Chordata > Mammalia > Carnivora > Felidae > Panthera > Panthera onca. The sequence continues at coordinate 34,095,172 of NC_138355.1, read as the reverse complement.
GAGGGTTGATGGGGGGTAGGAGGGAGAGGGGGGTGGTGATGGGTATTGAGGAGGGCACCTGTTGGGATGAGCACTGGGTGTTGTATGGAAACCAATTTGACAATAAATTTCATGTTTAAAAATAAAATAAAATAAAATAAAATCCCTATAATAAAATAAATAAAAAATAAATAAAAATATTCCTTTCTTTTCCAACTACATATCTGTGTGAGGTTGGATTTTTTTCATACACTTTAACCAAAATAACATATTGCCAGCAGAAATGTTGAGTACAGAAACAGATATTAGAATCCAGCCAGCCATTAAAGAGATTTCCAAAAAAGGTATAATGATGCTACTCATCTCACAAAACTGCTTTTTTATTTTGGAAAATAATTATTTTCATAGCAGTATTTTTACATTAACATCTTTAGAGAACTGTTATTTTAAAAATGAATTAATAAGTACTTTAAAAATTTAGACATTTAAATTTCTAATAGTGTAAATATCAACCACTGTAGTCCACATAAACAAGCTCTTTGAGGACCTCGATAATGCTTGAAAAGTGTAAAGAGATTCTAATACCAAATAGTTTGAAAACTACTGTTCTAAGATAACAATTTCACATTTGATAAGAAAACGTTAAGTTATAAATGTCTTTTAGGTATAAGGTAAAAGGTGTATCAGGTCTGTATATACAACTCATCCACATTTCAGAATGCTCTCATACTTGTTATCCCTTCTTCTTAGAATATTCTTCCTCTCACTTGCTGCCTCTTTATCACCCAGTTTCAGCTCAAATGTCATTCGTCAGAGAGGCCTTCCCTGATCACCCTACTTAAAGCAGTTCATTCAGGTCATTATCACAATGATGAAATTATTTTTATCACAAAATGGTTTTAGTGTTTCATATATTAACACGCATCTAAAACTATTCTGGGTTTACATAACAATAGGGCCATGATCTTCTCTACCCCTGTATTCCTGGGTGCTTAGAATAGTTATCTGGATATGGTGGATATTCAATAAGAATTTTTTTCACTAACTATATAACTTTTATGCAACTCAAAATTTAAAAATCTGTTACAGGGCTTTAGGGCCAATGAACTGCAAATTAGAAGCCTGCAGTTTTCTTATCTTTTCCTTTCTTTTCTTTCTTTCTTTCTTTCTTTCTTTCTTTCTTTCTTTCTTTCTTTCTTTCTTCTTTCTTTTTCTTTCTTTGCTTTCACTTATCCAGTAACACTTTTTAAAATTCTTAATGTCAACACTAAGAATGTACGTTAAAAATATATAGTCTCATATGGTAATAAGATTATAAACAGAATAATCAGATTTTCCAGCCCCCCCCCCCAAAAAAAAAAGTCAGATCTCACAACATTGCACCTACATTCCTGCCCTGTCACAATCAGCTGGGGCCAAGGGGCATGCAGCTACCACTTTTAAATGGCAAGTGCACTATTCAGTTCAGCACAGTGGCCACAAGAGGGCACCTTTCTCATTGACAATGCATCCCCATTCTCTGAAGGCATTTGGGTTTCCAACTCCTGCTTTGTGACCCGGTGACTAGCTCTTTAGATACATAAAATCCCAACCTTTTTTAGAACAAGTGAGATGTGATTATGATACTAGACAGGGGGAGAACAGTGTTAAATAAATTCTTAAGGTCTTATTTGGCCAGTTGCTCTAATCCATTTAAGATCCAAAATTGATAGAGATACTAAGACAAAAACCCTTCAGTACTGGTTGAGCTATCTGATCTCAGGCCAGGTCTGTCATCATTTCAGAAGAGGTAAACGCTAATCTCAAAAAGATACAGTTCATCATACAATTTTACACTCTGATACATTTTGATAAGCCCTTCAGCCTTCCCTACTGTGCTATTTTGGTATTTTTAAACATCACAAATTATATCATATTGAAACCTTTTACACTAAAAACTGCTTCTACATAAACTGTCAATTTAAATGTTTACTGGTCATCAATTCTATAAACAAAGAATCATGTTTCTATGTTATTTGGTCTTAATCTTTTCTAAAACAGATTAGAAATTCCATAGCTGGTAAAATTGGCTTCTGATTATAACATAAGAGAAAATCTGAAGTAAAGATGATTCTCGTTAAATCAAATATAATCGCTAAATTACAAATCTATCATCTAAATTTAGAAACTAAATTTAGAAAACTATTTTGGAGGGGCACCTGGGTGGCTCAGTGGGTTAAGCGTCTGACTTCGGTTCAGATCATGATCTCTCAGCTTGTGAGTTTGAGCCCCACGTCGGGCTCTGTGCTGACAGCTCAGAGCCTAGAGCCTGTTTCAGATTCTGTGTCTCCCTCTCTCTCTGTCCCTCCCCTGCTCATGCTCTGTCTCTCTCTGTCTCAAAAATAAACAAACATTAGAAATTAAAAAAAAAAAGAAAAAACTATTTTGGAGCTACAGAAAGTAGCAAATTTACTCAGATTATAAAGTACTGGCACTTTGTCAGTGGTAATCAGATAACCATTCACTAAATATAATTCTTATCCAATAAAAATAATTTTTAAAAAGTTCTCTCAATAGTAATTACTCTCAATAAGAAAAAAAACATTAGTTTCCAAAAGCACAAATAAGAATTGTATTTACTCAGATATTTCTCTTCCTCAATTACTGCCACACCTACTAATTTTGAGCAGTACATTAAAAATTACATGCTTTCTATTCTCCATTCTCCTTTTCCAATGAATAATCCTATGATTCTGAAGGTTTGATAGGAGCAGCTGAAGAAATGAATACTCATATGGCTAAAATCTGAATGAAGAAAATTGGTGATTATTTCAAGTTTTATCCAAATTTAGCAGAGATTCTTAATAGGAAATGCTATTTTTTAATTTCAAAAATAACATCATTCATCTGATTATAAAGTCCAAACCTGCTCCTGACAGTATATACAGAAATTTATAAAAAGTAAAATTAAAATAAGATACCAATTTATCACCCAGAGACAATATTTGATCTATATATCCTTTGTCTTTTTCCATTCCATCAATACAAACACACGTTTCTTAAAAAATATATTCTATACTATCCCATAAGCTATGATGTACCCTGTTTTCAAATACATTTCTAAAATATATTTGTTAAGAACTGATATAACACTTCATTATATGATCATATTTATCTACATACATTGGTTAGAAGTTCGGTTGCTACTAATCTTTTTTGTTTTTATAACATTGCAACTAGCATCCTTGCAAATAATTATCAGTACACTTTGCTGATTCCTTGGGGTAAGTTCTCAGAAGTGGACTTCATAGGCCCACTTAAGGAGAAAAAGGATGGACATGTTTAAGGCAAAATGCATACTACCAAAATGTCCTCCAGAGCAATGCTACTTTTGATTATCAGTCAGTAAAGGGGATAATATATTTTTTTAGAGAGAGTAATTTAACAAGTCAAACAGTAACATAATCATGGTCAACACTGCATCCAAAAAAAAAAAAAAAAAAAAAAAAAAACTGTCCTACAAGATAATAGTGCAGGATATGACATCCCAAATAGGTTAAACCTGGTTTCAGCTCGAGTTACTATCTCTGTCAAACTATCCACAGCTCTAATGCCAAACAGCCAACCTTGAAGAGACAACAGGAAAGTAGCAATTGAGCATCCGAACCGTGTATGTTTAGGAGGGTGCCTCGGTGGACAGAACTTCGGTTCCTCAATGGAGCCCTCCCTAACTACCCCAATCTGTGCTGATCTGTCCTTCTGGAAATTCTCATTTATTACAGTTAATGCCAACGTATGTACTTTTCTATTACATGTACTGAGGTTCTGTTTCCCCAACATGATGTAAACTCTCTTGGAAAATACGCCTCGCCATTTATATTTTCCTCTTAGTGTTTATGTACAGTGATGAGTTATTCCTTCAAAACCTCTTCTCGGGAAGCCAAATTATTAAAAGGCTGATGCTTACTTTGACTGTGCAGAAAAGTTTGCAGCAGCAAAAACGGCAGCTTCAACTTCTACGTTATCATGTGAATCCAGACTCTGCCGGATACTGTGATGAGCATTCTTCCTCTCAGGAATTATTGATGCCAGACTTCCCAACATCCTACAGAGAAAAAGAAACCCAAGAATAACAGAAATACCTTAAGCTAAAAATCAAGAGAGGAAGAAGCAAGGCAAAGCTAGATACCAAAATTAAAATTTGTAGGTAAATCCTTAAACCTCAGGTTAATAAAGCATCAATTTTAGGAACCAAGCAGTGACTCAAATTCTAAACACTTTCCCATACTCCAATATGTCAGAAAAATTAACATGGCTTATCTAACATAAGCAAAATTTAAAATTATCATCCTGAAGTACATTCCAGGTACCAAGTGGAGCCCAGAAACTTCTGAATTATTAAAGCATCAAAATACCAATTTTCCAATGTTCTATAAGTAAGTCCATTTTAGCAGAGCAACATTTTTGCTATTAAGCAGATCCACAATGTAAAAAAAGTAAGATTTCCAATTTTTTTTTTCCACATCAGTAAATACTGATAGCATGATCTTCAAATCTGTCTTCAACACCAAGAGAAAAGAGGTAGAGGATGTTCCCTGGGGCTCATATCGGAGTCTGCGAGGGTAAGGAAGGTAGAGTCTGGAAAAACACAGGCTACTTTAAAATAAACTGTCAATCTGGGAAAGGGAAAAAAAAATCTATTGTTTGTAACATAAACTACAGAAGGTAGAGCTTGAAAGATGTTTTCAGCAGAAAGGCGTGGATGTTAGAGGGCTGCAAAACACTGCAATGAACAAAACAGAGTTCTTACAGGGACAACCTTTGTCTAAGTCAATGTCCTAAGTACCGTCCAACTTGACACGCCATCACTATCTTATGGAGGTTTGACTGGACAGAAGTGTTAGAGTTTATACAAAACAAAATACTAAAACGGACTAAATATGTGATTTGTATTCAATTTGAAAATAAAGTTTTGAAATTACATAGATATTTTTCAAAAGAAATAAATGGCTTGTGATATATTTTATACAAGAGAAAATGAGATTAGGCTAATATTGACACATTTGGATTAACAGTTTGTTGCTATTTAAATATAAAAGGGCAAAACAAGCATAATCCCACTGGTCACTACTTTCTGAAGATATTTCTGGTAATATTATAAATAACTTGTAGCACTACATTTCAAACCTTATAAATACCTTCCAGCTTCTTCTCCTTCCATTTGCTTTGATAAGTCTAGATTTTTTAAAAATATTTTTGAGAGAGAGTGAGAGCAAAAGTGAGAGAGAGACAGAATCCCAACAGGCCCTGCGCTGTCAGAGCAGAGCCTGACCCGGGGCTCAAACTCACGAACCATGAGATCATGCCCTGAGCCGAAATCAAGAGTCGGATGTTTATTAACCAACTGAGCCACCCAGGCGCCCCTGTTTTAATTGGTAAGTCTAAAGTAATGGGTAAAAAAAGAAAACATCTTTGAAATATCATCTCTTCCTTGTCCTTTCTCCTTTTTAAGTTTAAATCATTCTGACTCTAAAAACTCCTTAGTGTTTGAGAGACATCACTTTTTGCTTTTCTTCATGAGTTTAATCTTATTAATACATTCTTCTAGAAAGCAGTCTCCTTGAGATCAGAGTTCTCACTTAAATCTATGTTCCTTAAAACACACAACAAACTTTCTACTCAACGGGTACTTAATGTTGATCTATCATTTACCAGCCCCATCTTTTCTTTGTAGACTTTCTTTTTCTCAACAGACTCGTTTTTCAGTTTTTCATTGTGCTATTACCAGGCTCTTCAATGAAAAATCATGTTCCTATAAAATGTTAAGATCATTTCTGTATTATATCTTTTTATTTATAAAAAAAGTATTATAATCAAGCATTTCATGATAGAAGGAATGAATATATAATCACTAATATGCTTCATACATTTCAAAGATAGATTTTTAACAGCCAGTTTCTTTACATTTCTATGGTGACTGAAAACTTTTTTTTTTTTTTTTGGCATGTGTTGCATTTTGCCACATAGGAAATAAGTGAATCCATTAGGGCAGGTATCATTTTTCTCATTTTACACCAGGGAAAGTGATTTATGAAATATCAGCACATCAGAATGTGAGTTGGGACCAAAACAGTTCTCCCTATGCATACAGCCAAACTTCTCTTCAGTTGAGCAGGCCACTGTTTCCCAAATGGGGTTTCAAAATGCTGACATCTTTTTTTTTTTTTTAATTACAAAAGTACTTAAATTACTTTTCCATTTTAAAAGCAGAATATTTTGAAGACCTCGTGGTATAAACTAAAAGCATATGTACAGTGGTTAGTGGCTATAACATAAGCACACTCGCAGCCTACTCACTTGGCTTTACACTGCCAGCATCTGGGGTGGTTTTGACAGTTACCCAGTTTGGAACTTTCTTTATTCTGAGGCATACATTATTTTAGTTACAGACAGAAAACATAAGAAACAATTATGTTGAGACATAACTTAATGAAGAGTATAAAAAATGGTAGTAATTCTGTTCATGGCATTCAGGCCCTAAAAGAAGTTTCTGTCTATTCTTAAATATGATATGTAAAACATGCATCTGACAAAGGACTGGTATTGAGAATATATCAAGAAATCCTACAATTCTGTAATAAAAAGACAAGTAAAATCTTAAAATCTAAACAATCTAACAAAAGAAAATGGGCAAGTGATTTGAACAACTACTCCCCAAAAAGAGAGAGAAAAACCGTGAGGAAAAGCTCAACATCATTACCATCAGGGAAATGCAAATCAAAACTGCTACACACCCATCAGAATGGCTAATGTAGAAGATAAGACGCACCAAAGGCTGGCAAGAAGGTGAAGTAACCAGAACTCACATACTGTTGGTCAGAATATAAAATGGTTAAAATTGCTTTGGAAAAAGGCTTGGCAGTTTCTTATAAAATTAAATATACACCTACCCTATGGTTCAGCAATTTCACACCTAAGTATATATTTGTCAGAAAGGGAAGCATGTTCACAACAGGTCTTGGACAAGAAGGTTCATAGCAACTTTACTTATGATAGCTGTAAATTGGAAAGAGCCTAAGAGTTCATCAGTAAGAGAACAAATAAACTGTTACTGTCACACAATGGAAAAGTACTCAGCAATAAAAACAAACAAATTAATGACATACAAAATGGATTAATATCAAAAAACGAAAAGAAGCCTTACACAAAAGGATACCCACTGTATGAGGCCACTTATATGACATTTGAACACAGATGGAAACTTATCTAGGTAACAGGAAAAAAACTCAGACCAGCAGTGCCCTCTGGGGAGGTGGACGAGAGAAGTGAGTAGGATGGGGCATGAAGGAATATTCTGGAGTAAGTTCTATACCTTGATAGCGGTTGGAGTTACTTGAAGTATCTGTCAGTACTCAGTAAATTAACTTGACATCAAAGAACCAGATAACCCTGTAAAGGAACTGAACTCTAGCTAACGATACGCATGCTAAAGTATCCAAAGGAAAGTGTACGGTCTGTAATTTACTAGGAAATGCATTAGAAAAAGTTTTTTGCTCTTTTGTTAAAATTTATAGTAAAGTGTTACTGGAAAAGAAAGGAATCTACATTTTAATATATTTAGTCCCAAGTCAAACATGTGATTTAAATTTTTTTATTGACAAATCATGCTTTTTCTTACATAAGCAGTAAATGATATGGTGTTTGTTACTTGCTGAAGCACAAAATTAGTTTTCTTTATAATTTCTAAAAGATTGTATTTTTATATTTTTTTAATTTTATTTTTTTTAATTTACATCCAAATTAGCACATAGTGCAACAATGATTTCAGGAGTAGATTCCTTAATGCCTCTTACCCATTTAGCCCATCCCCCCTCCTACAACCCCTCCAGTAACCTTCTGTTTGTTCTCCATATTTAAGAGTCTCTTATGCTTTGTCCCCCTCCCTGTTTTTATATTATTTTTGCTTCCTTTCCCTTATGTTCATCTGCTTTGTCTCTTAAAGTCCTCGTATGAGTGAAGTCATAGGATATCTGTCTTTCTCTAATTTTGCTTAGCATAATACCCTCTAGTTCCATCCACGTAGTTGCAAATGGCAAGATTTCATTCTTTTTGATTGCCGAGTAATACTCCAGTGTGTGTGTGTGTGTGTGTGTGTATCACCTCTTTATCCATTCAACCATCGATGGACTTTGGGGCTCTTTCCATACTTTGGCTACTGTTGATAGTGCTGCTATAAACAGTAAGGTGCATATGTCCCTTCGAAACAGTACACCTGTATCCCATGGATAAATGCCTAGTAGTGCAATTGCTGGGTCGTAGGGTAGTTCTATTTTCAATTTTTTGAGGAACCTCCGTACTGTTTTCCAGAGTGGCCGCACCAGCTTGCATTCCCACCAACAATGCAAAAGAGATCCTTTCTCTGCATCCTCGCCAACATCTGTTGTTGCCTGAGTTGTTAATTTAGCCATTCTGACAGGTGTAAGGTGGTATCTCATTGTGGTTTTGATTTGTATTTCCCTGATGATGAGTGATGTTAAGCATTTTTTCATGTGTCGGTTGGCCATCTGGACGTCTTCTTTGGAAAAGTGTCTATTCATGTCTTTTGCCCATTTCTTCACTGGATTATTTGTTTTTTGGATATTGAGTTTGATAAGTTTTTATAGATTTTGGACACTAACCCTTTATCTGATATGTCATTTGCAAATATAAAAGATTGTATTTTTAAAACTTTATAATGTAATATTAAATAATACACTAAATTAAAAAATACTTTTTTACTTTAAGTCATTTCTTATATGATGAAAAAACAATGAAATCATGAAAAAAATTTCTAAGGCTATTCAAAAACGTTCTATTTTTGTGAAAAGTGTTTGATATTCTCATACTGTATTGATACTACAATTTCAGTTTTGAGTTATTATAAAAACACTTTTTTTTTTTTGTTTGGTATTTACAATTCTGCAAACTTTACAAAACGATCTGATCACCCCTTATTCCCAATCATCAAGCTCTTTATCCTCTTCCTAAAGTGCCTACGCCAAGAATGTTTTCAAAACAGGTCCCTATATTTGGCAAAAACATCTGAGGCCTTATCTATCTGAAGACCTTCTTATTGTACTACATTTTAAAAGGCAACTGGATTCCATAACATTCTTAGCTCAAATTTCTTTTAGTACTTTTTGCATCAAGTGTTAATGTTGAAACCTATTACCTCAATCTGAATTTCTTCCCTTTAAAGTGATCTAAATAAGTAAATCCTCTCTTTCTGGAAGCTTTCTAGAAATCTCTGGTTATTCAATGAAGAACTGTGGCAAAGCCCAGTTGCCATGACTTAGAAAGGGCAAGCATGCAAAATGAATGGAATATTCAAATATTAATCTATATTCTTCTCAAAATATTCAAACTAGGTCTAAATTATTTATGAAATCATTCCCCTATTTACATTCTATTTTTTCTTTTTTTTTTTTGTCTTCTGATCAAAATAAATAAATAAATAATGTATACATGTGGAAAATAACTCAAACATTACAAAAACCACTCGGAAGTCTCTTGTAATCCATAGCCCAATGACCCCTGACAAAACTCATCACTGTTAACAGTATATACTCCTTCAGATTTTTTTCTGAGCCTGTATAAACACATATATTAATATTATAGACAAAAATGAGTTAATAAAATGAACATCACTTGACTGTTTTTTTTAACTTAGTATCTCTATGTTAAACACATACTTACTTCATTCTTTAAAAGTTATACAGTGGTCCATAAATTAACTATTCCCATATCGACACATCATTTTTCACCTTTTACAAAAATGATACTATGAGCATCTGTATACATATATCCACCAACTTTTAAAAATGATTTATAGCAAACAATTTCTGTAAGTGAATTTGCTGAATCAAAAGGTAAGACTATCTTGGGTCTGGGTAGTCAGTTAAGCATCCATCTAACTCTTGATTCGGCTCAGGTCATGATCTCACGGTTTGTGAGACTGAGCCCCACATGGGGCTCTGTGCTGGCAGCGTGGAGCCTGCTTGGGATTCTCTCTCTACCCCTCCCTCACTTGTGTGTGAGTGTTGACTCTCTGACTCTCTCTCTCTCTCTCTCTCTCTCTCTCTCTCTCTCTCAAAAATAAACAAACAAAAAAAAGGTAAGATATCTTTAAATCTTTTATATATGGTTTTTAAAAGATAAAGCCAATTTATTGTCTTTAAAATATCACACTGTGCTCAAAATTTAATCACTCAAAAGGCAGAGGAATGACAAAAGCACTTAATCCTGAACAAGAGGGAAGCGCTGGCTCCTGATGGAAAAACTTAGGGAAAAAGTGACATCCTAGACTTCATGGCTAAAAAGAAGATTGTCTGAACAAGGCAAGTCAGAAATGAGCCCTGTAATTTAGGAAAGTCAATTTCAAAAGTCTAAACATTACACATACATTCCATAGACGGCAGACCTAAAAAGAAAATATGGTTGAAACTGGATAGAAGGCTTATAATATAAAATTCTGACAGAATTAAAAAAAAATTTTTTTTAGATGCCAAGAAAGAAAAGGCTGAACAAACAACAGTAGTTGTATCTGGCATTCTCCAAGGGGTTCAAATACAAATGACTGCGTATAAAAATGAGCACATAACAGGGGCGCCTGGGTGGTTCAGTCGGTTAAGCATATGACGTCAGCTCAGGTCATGATCTCACAGTTCATGAGTTTGAACCCCATGTCAGGCTCTGTGCTGACAGCTCGGAGCCTGGAGCCTGGAGCCTGCTTTGGATTCTGTGTCTCCCTCTCTGTGCCCCTCCCCAGCTTACTCTCTCTCTCTCTCTCTCTCTCTCAAAAATAAAACATTAAAAAAAATTTTTTTTTAAAAATGAGCACATAACCACGGATGAATACAAAAACTGACTTGAAACAGAACAAAGTCAGGAAGAGCTCAAAATCAGCTGAGGCTAAGCTAGATTCAGATCCAAGTTATCTGATCAGAACACCAACTTAGGAAAAGGAATGTTTCAAACACACAAGTTAGGCAATAATTCACAACCAAACAGTATCATAGATGGTAACTGAAAAGCATGTATAGATTGGGATGGTTACCATATTTCTGCCTGGAGTTTTAATTGAAAAAATAAATTAGTACCATCCATAATGAAAAAAGTACATATATTGCCTTTCTTGAGTACATAATTACAGCCCAAACAATCTTGTGGATTCATTATAGCAACAGAGTATACCGGAGTGTGATGGCTCTTGCCACAGGATCGTTACTATGAATCACAGAGAAAATTCTCTTCACAAATTCATCCACATTTAGAATCTTCTCCAAATGCTTCTCACTCTGTTGAGTAACTTTAAGGACACACAACCTCAGGAAATTGTTTCTACGAAGAAGCAGAGAAAAGGTAAATGAGACCACCTTAGGAAAGTAACATTTAATTAGGAATCAAAGCAACACATGATTTTAAATGTTAGCAACGGTGCAATGTTTTTAATCTTATCATTTTTTTGTCTCATCACTAAAAGAGTTGAAGCCTATGCTTTGAATACGAAGCATAAGCAGTTAGCAATGCCTACAGTTCTGGGGCCAGACACCAAGAGGGTAGAGTCAGAAAGAGAAGCTGTGGAGATGAACCTCATCTCTTCAATTGTATTATAACCATGGCCGGGAGCTCAGATGGTCTTCCTCTTCTAGCAAGCTAATTCTACAAATCTCTTCTCCTTCAAGTCTGACTCGGTGTGTATATAAGTACCCGAGTGCATGAAAAATGGTGGAAAGAAGTAGGAGGGACTGGTGGGGAGAAAACAAACCAACCAACTAGCAGGGATTTATCCAGTGCTTCCATGTTTTAGGAACCTCACAGTAACATGCAATCTTGTGTTACAAAATATTAAGTCAGAAACTTCTCAAAACAACCTGTGCAAATCAGATACTTCCAAAATATACAACAATACATTAAGATCATCTTAATTTGATTTATCCTGTTCCCCAAAGAAGTACCCTCTGACTTGTGACTTCATTTGTGCTTAAAACACCACTATATTTCACACCAAAAAGTGTTGCAAACTGCCATGTGCATCCACTAAAATGGTCACTGACCACGTGGAAGTCCTAAAGCGCAAAAAATAAAGACCACGATATTAAACAAAGAAACGTGAACAAATACTTTAGGATGCCGAGGCTTTAAAAAGACTTACCCAACTCTGAAAACGTCAGCTAACTTTAGGAATGCGGAATTGATGAGAATAGGGAATGGATACTTCTGAAAGAGCCTGGGAAAGCGAACAACTGCTTCACATTGCTCGCCAAGCTTGCCAGATCTTAGACCTACGAAAAGCATGAAAACAGAAGAATAGCTTACAAATCTGTGGTTACAACAAGGCAAAAATAGCAAATACCAACACAGCATTACACAGTAAAATTACTTATACCATAAAATAACATTCACAACAATTAGGTAAGGTATAATTGTTAACTCATGATCTTTTATAAATAATAGGCCAGATAGCAATTTGGTAAACTGTCACTTATAGATATAAACTAATGAAGAAGAAACAATTTTTTTAAAAAAGGTTGAGTAGTTTAAGAATATTTGGAGCCATAAAATAAGTCTCAACAAATTTAAAAGGACTGAAATACCTTGTTATGTTCTCTGACCATAATGGAATTAAGTTAGAAATCTCTAAGAGAAAAATATCTAGAAACTTCCCAAATATTTGGAAATTAAAAAACTTATAAATAAGCCATGGGTGAAAGGGAAATTAGAAAAATATCTTGGGGTGCCTGGCTGACTGAGTCGGTTAAGCATCCAACTCTTGATCTTGGCTCATGGTTCATGGGATCGAGCCCCACATTGGGCTCTGCACTGACAGCACGAAGCCTGCTTGGATTCCCTCTCCCTCTCTTTCTGCCCATCTCCCGCTCATGTGAGCGCCCACAGGCACTCTTCCTCTCTCTCAAAATAAATAAGCAAAAAATAAACAAACTTCACAAAGAAATGTCTTCAACTGAATGAAAAAGAAAGCACAACCTAAGGGAGGCAGCTAATGCAATTCTTCAAGAAACCTAACACTAAATGCTTTATATTAGGGAAGAAGAAAGGTTTCAAAGCAATGATGTAACAAAGGGGCCAAGATAATTCAATGTTGAAAGGATACTCTTTTTAACAAACTATCCTGGGACAACGGAATATCCATATGCAAAAATAAATAAATAAATAAAACCTTGATCCTTAATTTGCACCATACACAAAAATTAACTCAAAAATGAACCATAGGCCTAAATGTAAGAGCTAAAATTATAAACCATATGAAGAAAATACAATCTTTATGAGCTTGGGTTAAGCAAAGACTTCTTAGATCAAACACAAAAAGCATAAACCATAAAATAAAAAAGTATTAAACTCCATCAAAATTAAAAACTTCTGCTCTTTGGGGTGCCTGAGTAGCTCAGTCGGTTAAGCGTCCACTTTGGCTCAGGTTATGATCATTCGGTTCATGGGTTCAAGTCCCACGTCGGGTTCTAACCCGACAGCTGGGAACTTGGAGTCTGCTTCAGATTCTGTGTCTCCTTCTCTCTCTCTCTGTCTCTCCCCCACTTGTGTGTACTCGCTCTCCCTCAAAAATAAATACACATTAAAAAAAAAAAAAAAACTTCTCTTCAAAAGATACTGTTAAGAGAATGAAAAGACAAGCCACATACCAGAAGAAAATATTTAGAGAACACATATCTGATAAAGGACAATGTGGAGGCCACTTTTAGGCAACAGGCTTGACCAATGGAAACCTGAGTAAGGTAAAAGGGTCCATGGTGACTATGGAGCTGAATGCAAACGGGAAGACCCACCTCAAAATATCCATAAGCCCTAGTTGACCAATGGGCTGCTTATGACGAGGCCCAAGTACCAAAAAAGGAAAATTCCATATGTTCCCATGCCTCTTCACTTCCCACCCGCTTAAATCCAGTCCCCCAACTTTGCCTACTCCCTTGTCTCTCCTTTGCTATCCTGCCCCGAAGTTCTCTTGCAGTGTATTCAATAAACTTCTATCTCCTTTGTTCTGCCTTGGGTGAATTCTTACACCACCCACATCTCCAGCCTCTACCCTATAGGGTCACTCCACAGACATCATCCATACTTCTTCTGCCTCAATAAGATGACAACACGATTTTTAATTTTTATTTATTTAATAATTTTAACGTTTATTTATTTTTGAGAGACAGAGAGACAGAGTGCGAGCGGGGACGGGGCAGAGAGAGGGGGACACAGAATCTGAAGCACGCTCCAGTCTCCAAGCTGTCAGCACAGAGCCCGACGTGGGGCTCGAACCCACGAACTGTGAGATTGTGATCTGAACTGAAGTCACATGCTTAACTGACTCAGCCACCCAGGTAACCCTAGAAGACAACCTGATTTATTTATTTATTTATTTATTTATTTATTTAAATTTTTTTTTTTAATTTTACATTTATTGATTTTTGAGAGACAAAGTGAGACAGAGCATGAGCCGGGGGCGGTGGGGGGGGGGGGGGGAGAGAGAGAGAGAACAAGACACAGAATCTGAAGCAGGCTCTAGACTCTGAGCAAGTGTTCAGCACAGAGCCCCATGCGGGGCTTGAACCCACGAACCGTGAGATCATGACCCGAGCTGAAGTCAAATGCTCAACCGACTGAGCCACCCAGGCGCCCCACAACCTGATTTTTTTAAATGGGCAAGATATGAAGAGAAATTTCATTAAAGAACAAATATAAATGGCACACACATGCAAGTTAACAGATGTTCAACACGGCTGGTCATCAGGGAAATGTAAATTAAAAACCACATTAAGATGGCAGTACATACCCACTAGAACGGCAAAAAATGTTATGACAGACAATAGCAAGTGCTAATGAGGCTATGGAGCAACTATTACTCTCATATATTGCTGGTGGGAATACAAAACTATACAACTCCTTGGAAAACAGTTTGGTTGTTTTTTATAAAGGTGATCATTTACCTACTGTCCACTCAGCAATCCTACTTCTAAATATTTACCCAGGAGCATTGAGAATATTCGTCTGTACAAATACCTGTATTCAACTGCTCACAGTAGCTTTATTCATAATGGCCGCCAATTGGAAAAAACCCAAATGTCCATTAACTGGTGAATAAATAAACAAACTGTGGTCTATCCACACAAGGGACTACCACTCAGCAATAAAAAGGAAACAAATGCTGCTTCATGCAACAACATGGGTAGATCTCAAAATCACTAGGCTAAGTAAAAGAAGTCAGACCCAAAAAAGACTACAAAACTTTAAGACTGTTTTATATGACATTCAAGGAAAGGCAAAACTTTGGGACAGAGAACAGATCAGTAATTGTCAGGGGCTTGAGAGAGAAAATTGACTGCAAAGGGGTACAGGGAAAGTTTTTGGGGTGAAGGAAATGTTTTATATCTTGTTTTGTTTTTTTTTTTTTTTAAGTTTATTTATTTTGAGAGAGAGAAAGAGAAAAAGAACAGGGAGAGCTTGAGTGGGGGAGGGGGGAGAGAGAGAATCCCAGTCATGCTCCGTGCTGTCCATGCAGGCTGGATGTGGGGCTCGAACTGACTAACCGTGAGACCACAACCTGAGCCGAAATCAAGAGTCAAATGCTCAACCAACTGAGCCACCCAGGCACCCCAGAAACATTCTATGTCTTGACTGTGGTAGTGGTTTCATGACTGCATGCATTTGGTGAATTTAATTATACATAAATTATACCTCAATTAATCTGATTTTTTTAACGTAAAAAAAAAAGCAACCAACAAATTATAAAGTTAATGTTCAATTCCTGAAAAAATATTCATTTAGAATGAGTATCTTAATATGGTATTAATATAATCAGCTTCAAATATTTCTTTCTTTTAGTATTTTAGCATTTACAAAATGCTAATTATATATATCTAAATCTGGGCAAGAATAGGGGCGCTACAATCTCTCTGTTCAGTAAATCTGCTCGCTGTTAGAAAATGACAAAGAAAATACTCATCTGAGGACTCTTTACTGGGTGTGACTACACTTCAATACAAAAGACAATCAGAGTAAATCTGCACAGGCAATTCCTACAACGTATTAATGGTTTGAGTTTTGTAAACGCACTCTTGTTGGTTATTTGGTACTTGGAATATATTTCCTTGTAGGAAAAAAAAAAAGCACTGTCAGCACTCATCATATTCCAGAATCCAATAACAACTTATAATAAAAGTTCCCATGGGAAAATTAATTCAAATTTCTAATTGAGATATTTAGAACATATCCCTTCTTTGCCTGCTCCCCCTTTCCTCTGCCCCCCACCTCCATACATAGAAGAACTGCCATTAAAGCTCTAGAACCCTTCTCCCAACCAAACACACCTTGCCAATGGAAATGTTCTAGGTACCTGGCAGTGGCTCATGTAGGCTTAAAAGATTTTCTAAAGGCCTGACTTGACAGAGGGTTCCAGAGACACACACACAGGGCAGTAAAGACAAAAGGGAAGGGGAGATAAGGAAGGGCAAGTCTGAGGATGCAGGTGAAGAGAACAGAGAAGTAACAGATATGTTTGTGCATGTGTGCTAGGGGAACCTATTGGGATGATGCACAGCCATTGAACTTTTTTCCTCCTCTTCTCTCTGCCAGTAGTTCAGTGACGCAAAAGGGAGTAAAATTCTGTTTGTAATGAATTAAACCTTGGTTGGGATGAAAAACGTAAAGTAGGAGACAGCCCATGTAGAGGGAGTTTCCTGACAGAATATGATCTGTTTTACATTCCCTTAAAAAGCAAAATCACAGATTACACTGATTTGTTTAAACATGGTGATTTAAAATGCACCAAAGATAATTTTGAATTTGGCCAGAGAAATGTTTTGATTTCTCTAATACTGTCTAATTTTATTTCTTTAAGATAAAATATACCCTCATTCCTGTAACAGAGCCAACCAAAATAAATAAGTAAAAGAAGAGTAAATTTCTTGCTTATTTTCTGATGTAAGAGCTTTTGGAAAAAGGAAACAAGAAGCTAGGTTGACTCTGAGGGACAGAAGCTAAGGTTCAAGGGAAGAGGAAAATGCACGAAGACCTAGGATTTGGCAACAATCCTAAGCTGGGGCTATGGTACCCATCTTGCTTGCTCTGGGCCAGTTTCAATTTCATAATAAACCAAGCACCTGAAAATGGGCACTCAGCACAATCAGATCATGTAAGAAGGGCTGTTCACTTTATTTCTGTTGCTAGCTACAACCAACCTGAGGAAGAATGCCCTGATCATAAGACCAACGATCGTGAGAATGCCACTATAAAAACAGATATTAAGGTGTAGGGATGTGATTGCTGTTTCTACATCTTTCTTTGTATTCTCCCACCAAAGAAACGGAGCTCTCCTTCTTTTTTATTTTTTAAATGTTCATTTTTGAGAGAGAGAGAGCGAGTGTGCACTCACGAGTTGGGAAGGGGCAGACAGAGAGGGAGAGAGAGAATCTCAAGGAGGCTCCACACTGTCAGCGCAGAGCCCAATGAGGGGCTCGATCTCATGAATCATGAGATCATGACCTGAGCTGAAATCAAGAGTTGGACGCTCAACTAAATGAGCCACCTTTTATCTCCATTTTAAAGATGACACAGGCAAAGACTTGTTAAGCAACTTGCCCAAGGAACAAAAGCTAATAAATGGCAGATGCGGGATTCAAGTCCTGGCAATCTGGCTCCAGAGCCTATGGTCCTAAACTATGAAGCTAAAATACATCTGTAGCACGCAACTAGAGAGTAGAAGTTAAGATTTAAAAAGGGATTCTTTGATTATGATTTTAGAGTGCTCTAATTCTGAGGGATAACAAATTCTAGGGAACTGAGGAAGAATAACATAAATTATGGTAAACTTGGGGGTTGTTATGTACATGAATCAAGTCTTCAAAACAACACACATTTCCAGGCAGCATGTATCAGTCAGAGTTCTTAGCTTCAAGCCACACAAGCTAACTGGCTGATTAGGCAGAACAGGAGTTTATTAAAAACCTAATAAACAGTTTCGAGGCTAAACAGCTAAGAACACCTAATACTGCACTGCCAGACTGATGAGATGAGAAGTCTTGTTGCTGGGAAACTCAGGATGCAACTATTAGCTCTGCTGTCATCCAGGAACGCTGTAGCCATTGCTGCCGTTACTGTCCACTCACACCGCAGCCACGGTCACTGCCAGGGCACGGAACTGTGAGTGTGCCCTCAAGTACATCTTCGTGCATTGCTAACCTCCTGCGTCACAGAGCCCGGAGGAGGTCTCTCTGACTGGCAGAGCTGAGTTCACATCTCGCGCTTTGCAAAGTTAAGTAGAAAGGTGAGTTTTGGCTTCCACTCTGGTGAGACAGGGCTCTTGGTGTGAGTCATTCCTCAAGCACAGGAGGAGCGATCACAAGATGTTAAGTGACCACCAACATGACTAATACCCACCACAAAGAACACTGCTAATACACATTACCATCCAAGCACGTTTTAAGAGAGTTTGGTATGTACGTTCGCTTTAGCTGAGGGGTGAGGATGATTTAAAATGGAACCATAACACGTATGTATCTTGAAGTGTATTCATTAAAAATGGGGGTAGGGAAGAAGAAATACCAACATAAGTATGCACCACACATTGTAAGATAACCTAACATCCCACAGCTTAATAAATTGATCACGGCAAGTCTCAGTAAATTATATTTAAAAAGCGGGAACAGAAACAACAGAAATGATAGTCAACTCAACTGATAATGAACAATAAAACGTCCTTCACCCAAATTTCATAAACTGTCTATAACCGTGTATGGTGGGATGTATGCAATACCGTACAGCCAGAATAGTGATTCGGAATCATAAACAAATTAGCTTTATTTTATGAATACCAACTTTCAGTAATATTTAAGGATGCAGTTTGTAAGTTACAAAATCGTCAAAATAGTAGCTCTTACCCACATATAAAAATGAGTCTATGGATTTCAGTAAGAACTGAAGAAGGGCCTTGGGTTTTTAGAATAGTTCACGACCCATCAAGTAATCACCAATCAGGAATTGAGATGTTAAGACTTTCAATTCCACGTGACCTTCTTACAGGTCCACCTCTTGATACTCTCAGGCTAAATATGGTCTGATGGTACAGATCTCAAGAGAGAATCTGGTTGACTCAGTGTGGGTCACATGTCCCCTTCTGAATCAGTCAGTTCTGGCATGGAATGGGTCACCTGGTACAGACTTTGTTGCAGAGGCCTCTCTCCTGAGTAGGGGATATGGAGATACTTCCACAGCCTCGTGTTTGTTTATCGTAACACCAACTACATCTGTGCCAAAATGGACAGTGTAATAGCAATCTGTGGTTTTCAGTCTGAGAATTCACAGGTTTGGAATACAGGTGAGGTGATAGCATCTAAGGGGAAAATAAGGGAAGATAAATAGTTGTCCTGATTTGTATCAGTTTTCTATTTCATAAATTTTTCAAAGAGCACGCCTCAAAATTTCATGCAGCAGTAAGTTCACCAACACCTCAAGCAGCAACTCCATCTCTTATACTTCCTCTCTTCCCATAGCTCAGCTGCAAGAAAGGGAACCACTCCCTTCCTGGTTGCTCTTTCACCTCATCCTTTCCAAGGCCAACCTTACAGGAATCAGGCTGAGTGATGTCATTTAAAGGAGACTCCTTTTCACTCAGGGTGAAGGAGATCTTGCATAGGTTTTCCTAAATCATTAGGACACTTTCTGTCAGTTCAGACTATGCAGAAGTTATATTAATGAGAAAGTTATACTGATCAATGTAAACGAGATATGTCCTTTATAATGCCCGGATTAATGATTATCCATATTCTGAAATGTGGCAGATAAATTTAAGTTATACTTGATTATAACATTTAACTCCGTATGTGCTTAGTCTTCACAGCTCAGTCAGCATGGTTATCAGCTGAAAACTCTGAAAAAGGGACATACCACCGAAAGACCTCTACAAAGCAGCTAGAGTGATCACTAAAAATGTAAACCAATCTCATGTCAGTCCTCTGCTTAAAAATTTTCAGTGTCTTCTCAATGCACTTGGCATAAAATCCAAACTTCTTGTCCTGACTAACAAGGCCATAAATGATTTAGCCCTGTTTCCTTCTTAAAGCTGTACTGTTCACTAATATAGCCCCAAGTCCAAGTACAGTGACTAACACAATGTAGGCGATCTGTAAATATTTGCTGAGTGAATGAATGGCTATCACCTGATTATTTTTCTGTGTTACTAACTACATCTGGAAGGAATGGACTTGTGTCAGCTTCAAAATGGCATCCATTTATTCCTAGAGAGATCAGAAACAAATGGCTTAACTGCCATGCTTGCTCAAAAGGCTCAGAACAAAGTGCAAGAAATCATAAATGACATCTCCCAAGTGTGCATCTTAGGACACGACTGCCACAGACATTTCCTTATAATGGAGTTCAAGTGTCACATCTGTACATCTAACTGCCTACACAACATCTCCATTTGGATGACTAAGAGATGTCTCAAATTTAGCAGTCCCAAACTGATTTCACTTTCATCCACTCAGTAAATGGCAATACATACTTCTAGTAGATCAGACCAAACACCTCTAAGTTTTTTCCTGACCACTAATTCTCACATTCTCATCACATTCATTAGCTAATCTTATTGGCTCTACCTTCAGAATATATCCAGAATCTCAGCACTTCACATATCTTCACTGAAATCACCCTGGACCAAACCACTATTGTCTTCTTCCTGGATTGTGACAATTGCCTCACTAGCTTCCTCACTTCCATCCCTGGCTCTCCCACTTCAATGTACTCTCAACACAGCAGTCAGACTGATCCTTCTCAAAATTAAGTCAGATATGCCACACCTGTGCTGAAAATTCCCTATGGTTTCCCATCTCAGAATTAAAGCCAATCATTTCAATGGATTGTATTGCCCTACACGAACTGGCTCCTGGCTATCTTTTTATCTTCAATGTCTATCACTCTGCTCCAGAAACAGCATGCAAAACAGGCTCCAACCTCAGGGCCTTTGCACTTGCTGTTCCTCTATTTGACCAGTAAGGCCTGTCCCTCACTATCCGACATAAAATAACAAACCAGGGGCACCTGGGCAGCTCAGTTAAGCATCAGACTTAGACTTAGGTCATGATCTCACAGTTTGTGGGTTCAAACTCCACGTTGGGCTCTGTGCTGACAGCTCAGAGCCTGGAGCCTGCATTGGATTCTGTGTCTCCCTCTTTCTCCCTGCCCCTCCCCCACTCACATGCTGTCTCTCTCAAAAGCAAATAAAAGTAAAAAATAAATAAATAAAATAACCAGCCCCAATCCCACACCCAGTTTTCTCCAGCCCCCTTCATTAGTTTCACTTTTCTTTACAGTATGTATCACTGCCTGTCACAATATATGCTTAATATATTTGCTTATTGCCTGTTTTCTCTGTCCCAAATATAAGCTCTACAGATGCAGGGGCTTCATTTTGTTTTGTCACTGTTTCCCTAGCACAAAGCCTGATGAAATAAGTTGTGTGTGTGAATATGAGTGTACATTTTGGGGGGTGCAAGGGAGGGACATGAAGAGGGGCTATGGACTAAGAACCTCCTATTAAAATACTTGAGAAACTATTCCTTGGAATACAATTTGGGGAACTCTGGTCTAGACGTTTGGGAATTAAAACAAAGTCAGAACTTGTAGCCTTCTGACCCTATGACCTTTGGCTCATAAAACAGAAATACTTTACCAGATACAGGATGAAATGACTCAATAGTTAAAATACTAGACTATATTCTAATGAAACTGGCCATTCCTGTAATCTAATTTCATAACAGCTTTAAAAGGGGAGCATGGTGAAGCGAAAAAGAACAAAAGTTTTGTTCTTTTTTTTTTTTTTAATGTTTATTTATTTTTAAGAGAAAGAGAGATAGAGCACGAGTGGGGGAAGGGCAGAGAGCGAGGGAGACACAGAGTCCGAAGCAGGTTCCAGGCTCTGAGCCGGCAGCACAGAGCCCGACGCGGGGCTCAAACTCACCAACTGTGAGATCATGACCTGAGCCAAAGTCGGACCCTCAACCGACTGAGCCACCCAGGCGCCCCCACAAGTTTTGTTCTTATATTGTTCAAATTATCTTTCTGAGCCTGAGACATCTGGGGAATACTCACCTGGGGTACTGCTGGGAGACTTGAATACGATCACTTGCTTAATACCTAGGACTGACTGCCGGTTTATAGTTAAACACTCAATAATCATGCATTTATTTCTTACAGATATGAAATACCGTATGCTATATCAACTTCTAAAAAGCAAAAATTGTGTTATATATTTTTTAACACAATGTCAAATTTTTAGGAATTCTAGATTTCTCAACTTCTTCAGAGCCTGATCCTGATCTTTGTTCTACAACCACTGTCCTACTGTCATGAAATGAGCCCACCTGGACCAGAGTGGTAGAAAATGTCTTCAGAATTGGTAGAGTTATGAGATATCCAGACCTGCAACTTTCACTGGGAAATAGGAAGGAATTTCCAGAATGAAAAGATTATGTGGTGTTTAAAAATCACATTTACTATTATAATTTCATATTTCATAGGGGAAACAGCTCACAGCTTTGGTAAGAGAAAGCAAAGCCCAGCATCATTTTCTTGGCTGATGAGGATGTACTAAAGTTAATGTGACTCAACCAAAGGAATATCTCATTGGAGTGCTGTGACATCTTTATGTTGATCAAAAGAAGTTAAAAGCTTTTTCTGGTAAACTCTTATCTAGACCTACCTACTAGAAATGTTTACAGGTTAAAAAACAAAAAAACGAAATCCCATAAAGTTGACAGAGTGTCCATGTTAGAGAGCTGGGAAATGGCTCAAAGTGGACTTAAAGACACATCCTTCTAAGCTGTAGTCCCAATCCTCGATAAAGTATACATTGGCTCTGGTCAATGAAGAATTAACTGTATACCAGGTGACAAAACGTTTCCTCCATTCAATAAAAATCACTGAAGTACACTGAAAGAAAGGTTTAATACTTTAGTTCTTTACCGTCAAATATTTGCCTTTGCCTCCCACATCCATCTCTAAGAAGGCATATATCTTTAGCATTTAATAAAGGCTTCCTTTGCATACAATTACATCAATATTTACAACAGTCTTGCCAGCTCAATGGTACTGAACCCACTTTGGAGACAAAATACCTAGGTTAGGTGAACTTAGGTGACCTGTCCATGATAATAAAATTAGTGGCATTGGAATTTGACTCAGTCTAACTCCAAAGCTCCTTCGACTACACCAAGCAGCCCTCGCACCTCTCACCCCTTCTCCGACAGGAAAAGAGAACTCGTGGAATTTACAAAAAAAGGGGCGATGCTTTTTGGATTTTTTTTAGCCATATTTAATCTGCCTAGTAACCCGTAGGTAACAGAGTTACAGAAATAAAATACAACGCTATAAAGTGGGTGTAAGATTATTATTTAGCACTCCTGGTGAAGACCTTGTCTCAACTGAACGTACTGAAAAACAATTTCACAATTTAAATTTAGCATTTTTACAAACTGCTTGGAAAAGCGGGGAACTGTGCCCTCAAGTGATCAAATCGGGCCCATCACTGGAGCTCGCTACTTGTTCAACTGGTGCAAAGCCAAGCCAGCAACGTTGCAATTTTCCTGCAATCTACCAGGGCTGCAAAAGCTCTGGATTCACCAAAAGCATGGGTGCCCGCCCCCACCCTCTTTCCCTCTCCCAGGAAAACTAGGCGCATGCGCCTGTCCGGCGGCCACCACCGCCTGGTGGCGCCAGTGCCCCCCACACCCGTTTCACCCGCTCAGCCCGCTCTTTCGAATACCTTTGTCTAATTCCATAAGGGCAGAGTTAGCATCCAGCTCCTGTTCGCCATAGCCGGCATCTGCCAGGAAAGACTTAGTTGAGTTTGACGCCATGACCCGAATAGTTACTCGACTAGCCTATTTAAAAAGATTGCAAACTCTGCCCCAGCACCGCCATCTTCTTCCACCACCTCGCGGATTTTTCCTCCGCGCTATGCCAAGCCCTGTTACGCATGCGCCCTGGTCTCCCCGCCGTTCGCCAGCGCCTCTGAGGCCCCCCGCGCAGGCGCTCAGGGAGCTCCAGAACTCTGGGTTCCCGCGGCTCGGAGAAAAGGAGGCGGGGATTGGAAGGGGGAAGTGACTCGGAGGCGCCCGGACGCCGCGGTGAGAGCCAATCAGAGGGCGTGACGTCAGTTTGGCGGGGAGTTTGGTGGCCGGGGCTTACAGTGGCGGGAGTTGGAGGCAATAACTAGTCGTGTTCAGAGGGGCGCAAGCTACGATTTCTGCAGAACCTAGGGGCATTTCCACGGCTTTTCCTGCAGTTGAACCTTTTCCTCTGGCCCAGATGCTTTTCAATTCGGTGCTCCGCCAGCCCCAGTTCGGCGTCCCGAGAAATGGTGAGTAACGGCCCTAACCGCTACTTGTTGCTGGCGGGCTTCACCTCCCCCGAACAACACCGCGGACCAAGGCCGACTCCAACTCTGTTTCCCAGCCCCCGAGTTCTCCCACGGCCAAAGTGAGTTCGTGTTAGTGAGAACTACTGAAGAAAGCTGCACTTTCCTGTCCTTGGGACACTTTTAATCGTAATCGGGAGTTTTTAAATTGTAATACGGGCCGACGGAGGGAGGAAAGTTGAATCGGCTGGCCTTCTTTACGGCTTCTGTCTATATTGCACATTAACTGGACAATGCGTGCATTTGAGTGTGTGTGTGTGCGGTTTAACAGCTTTGTGAGATCTTCAAGACTCATTTACGGATCCATTTGTTAATTCATTGATTCATTTGTTGTAGAACTTTAGTAAGCCCTACTGTTTGCTGTATATGCTGGTGAATATGATTCGCTATTAAAGAACTCAGTCAAGCAGAGAAGACAGAACATCTGCTTCCAGCATGGTCAAAAAAAAATGTTCCCCCTGATTACTGCATGTGCATAAAAATTCGAAATTACACAGTGAAAAATGCCCTTAACCACATCCCCCAGAGATAATCACTGATAGTAGATTAAAGTATATTATTACAAATGTTTTTCGATGCCAAGGTAGTATGTGTTGTTGTTTACAGAAATGGGATTAAAATGCTTTGTTTCGTTTTTCACTGTAGCGGTATAACTTGGGGATGTTTCTGTGTTAGTGGTATGTAGAAATCCAACTTACTCGCTACAGTTGTTGGGGTTCCTTATGTTAAAACATTGGCAATAGGAGTTTTGAGCTCAGGTTTGAGTATCATCAACCTGAAACTTCCTGGTAAGTTTCTGACCAGGGAGTTACTACCCAGACTGAGGTTGGATAGAAATGAAAGCCCATTCATTTAAAAGGGGACTAGGTCTTCTTTCCCCCTTGACATCATGTGGAAAACAAAAAGAATCTGAGAAGGGAACTTTTTATATTATTAAGGCAAAGGTCTAGGAAAAGGATATTGAGAAGTAGTAGACTGAGGAATAGTCCCTCCGTTTCTTGCCCCCATTCTGAACTTTGTATCATCCTTACCTACTGCCCCCTTGTATATTTTTCTGATGGTACTCGAAATGACCCTCTCTGACTCTCCTGGGACCTTGCTTAAGTACCTTCTCTGTGCCCTGTGTCCTGAGTGGCAGTACTGCCCAGTGGATAAGAGCTCTGTCTTTGGAGTTAAACTGCCTGAGTTTTAATTCCAGCCCGAGTCCTTACTATCTGTGAGACCTGAGGCAAGCTATTGGGGCTATATTTAGCCCCTATTTTGTAACAGATTTTTTCCTCATTCTCTCAGTATATCTGTCTACTTCCCCTCTCTCTCTCATTCACAAATACTCATTTATTGTTATGTGTCAGACTCTGAAATTCATTCATTGTTACATACTATGCCCTGAGTTTTGTAGGACCTTCTTCTTTCCCTTTCCATGTTGGCGTTCCATTCTAGGCCCCTTTTCTCCTTCTGCCTACTCCTATGGATGATCATAGCCACAACCAGGCCTTCTTCCCCTACTACCTGCAACCTTCCATTCCCTATACTTTACATCCATTCCTATAAAAGCTGTGTGAGTATCTTCACCCGGCAGGTCAGTCTCACAAACATCTCAGACTCAAGTACTCAAAACGGAACTTTTTTCCCAAACCTGCTCTATTACCTACTTTAGGGAGTGGTCCCATTATTTGAAACTAGTCTTCTTAGGCAGAAACTTGAGTCAATCAAAATTCCTCTGTTGTCCACAAGATACAGAAAGTTCTCTTAAAACCTCTTGAATCTGTCCTCTCTATTCCCACTGATTTTGCCTCATCAGTGTATCTTGGATCTGTTCTATGCTTACCATTCCATTTCCACTGGGTCCTGATAACTTCTTGTCTGTACTAAATAACAAGTTTCCTAAATGGTCTCTTAGTTTCTCTCTCTCCAGTTTATGCTCCACATTGCTGCTAACAGTCTTTCTAAAGTGGAAATCTGATTACTCCTCTATTTTTAAATTGTTATCTAAAAGTTTTTATCATAGGTTTAAACTTACTGAAATTTTAAAATAAAAAATTAAAATGTATCTAATAGAATATAAAAACTAGTGATTTGATGATCACATCAATCATTTTTTTAAAATATGAACAAACACTTTAACTGCCATATTTTGCATGTACAGTTGAACCTTGAGCAACATGGGGGTTAGGGTCATCAATGCCACGCAGTCAAGATTCCACCATAACTTTTGACTTCTCCACAGCTTTACTAATAGCCTCCTGTTAACCGGAAGGAAGCCTTACCAATAACATAGTTAACGCACGCTTTCTATGTTATGCGTATTATATACTGTATTTTTACGATTAGTTTAAAACTAGAGAAAAGTTATTATTAAGAAAATCATTAGGAAGAGAAAATTCATTTACAGTACTGTATTTGTCAAAAAAATCCACATGTCAAGGGACTCGCACAGTTTAAACCTGTGTTCAAGGTCAGCTATAGTTGCTTTTTCTCTTGATTTTATTTCCACGGTCTTTCACAGGATTTATCCTAATGTAATTTGATTCTAGGCTTGAAAAGTTATTTTACTGACCACACTGTCAAAATTTTCTGTAATCATAAGGCTCTAAGTGTCAAGAGTTTCTTCTGAATTGTTACAGTTATTAGTATGCAAGTTATCAAAACAATATGGACTATTAATTTTGATAAGTAATTATGAAGCAAAAAGTAAAATTTCATTGGAAGTATATCTTAAAGAGATGGATTGGGCTATTTATGATGCCTTTATTAAAGGAATTATCCTATTATCTCTTAGTTGGAGTCCCATAAGTTTTTATACTTTGGATCAACACAAGTTTTAAGATTGGGACATGGAAATGCCTTTCTTTTGAAAAGTAGAAGAAAGACAGTGATGAAGGGAGAGGAGGGAAGAGCCACAACCTTCTCAGACATTATAGAAATGCACATATATCAAATGATTCACTGAAAACTCTCATATCTTAGATACTTCTTGAAAAATTGGCGTGTAATTCTAGGGGCTTAAATTGTACATCGAGAAAAAACAGGCTTTTCCAAGTGTGTGTTATGGGGGAAAGAATTATACATTCGTATTGGAAACTGCAAAGCACAATAAGGATCCAACAGTTGGTTAAGAGAGCCGTCTACAACTGTTTGTTATAGGGAGTGCAGAAATGTAAGGGTGGATAGGGACAAGTTACCAAGCCCTGTTAGGCCTTTTGTGCATATTAGTCCATAAGCAGTGAGGTAGAGTTTGAAGGAGTCCCTGTGTAATTGCAGAGAATTGCATCTCCAGAGCTTATCCTGTTCAGTTCTGCCTAAATTGTTCAAGACTTGGTCCTCTAGACTCTTTGTGTTGCAATCATTAGATTATTATATTTTTTAATCCCAAACCACAAGTGTACATTTACATGACTTTAGAATACAGGTTTTTGTTTTAAAATTCATCCTGTAGATGTATATTTTACAACATAACTGTTGTATTCTTCCTTTAATGGTCTTTTAATGGCTTATTTACCCTGATACCTGACCTTGAGGTAATATCCCCGGGAATAATGACTAAATCTGGATTGTATTCTTTGCTTCTTTTGTACCGATTCTTTCCGGTTATCTCTAGGAACACCAAAGCTAGATATGTCTGAGGTATGTCAGACTAAGAGGTCTTCTCCAAACAGTATTTTTGATGAAAGTGGAAATTAAAAGTACCCTAAAATGTAAGAGGGTTTATTAATTATTTAGACAGCTCTCAGTAGAATGTAACTTCATTGTCCTCTGGTGCTTAATAAACATTTAGTTCTCAGTTCTCAGTTTAAAATATTTAAATATTTTAAATGTATTGACCCCTATATCTAAATGATAAAACAAATCTTTGAAGATTGCTTACTATTTATTTAGGACCATAGTGCACATTAGATCTCTGACCCAAGTCGAATAAATTCTCTCTGTACCCTGAATTTCTTCCTCTCTCTTGTATATTCAGTGAAAACTTACTCATCTCTCAACTTTGATTTCTAAAGACTCTAAAGACTTCCCTGACCCTACCACTACCCAGGGTTTCGCCGATTGTACTCTAGGGGTAGGTACCTAATGCCTCACATGAAAACTGCTCTAATGTACTTTAAGATACTGTGACTTGTTGCTGTTAACATTTTAGAATCCTAGAATTTCAGCACTGGTAAGGAAAGAGGAAATGGAATTAGAACTTACTTGTGAATATGTTAGTGGCTAGGTGGGCACATTTACCTATATTATTTCTTTTAACTCTTTGACCATTGGGTTATGTACGATATTTCTAGTAATTTAAGAGTTTGCGGTGATGTTGATTTAGAAACTCTGGAAACAATTTTTAATTGAAGAGAAGGGCAGTTTTAATGGTTGCGGTAATCTTTGTGGTTGTGTTTTGTGGTTGTCACCAAAGGGTGGAGGAGAGGTAAGATCTGTTTTAATGTGCAGAGGCCACTTGCCTTTTAAAATCTCCACTGTACAAAGGAGAGTCTCCATTTAAAATGGATTAAGACTCCATTTAAGCCTAAAGCTGTACCTCACCAGAAGTTGAGTGCGCTCTTTCATTTCCACCTTTCTACCTCAGATTCCCTTAGGGAAATATCAGAAACTGTATTCTAGAGGATCCTGGATAGTGAGTGGATCTATATAAAGTATGTAAAGCTTTTAAAAACAGATATGTACCTCTGTGCTTGTTTAAAGTACTGATATGTGATGATATATTGGAATTCTATAAGGAATTGTGTCTTACTTTAGGATGGTCTTCACAGTACCCTCTACAGTCCCTTCTAACTGGTTATCAGTGCAACTGTAATGATGAGCACACTTCTTATGGAGAAACAGGAGTCCCAGTTCCTCCTTTCGGATGTACCTTCTCTTCTGGTAAGAGAATTACTATCTAATCTAGGCTTGCTCAGAAATAATGTTTCACACTTAGAGAAGAAATAATACTGACTGTCCCCCTTTCAAGAAAAAGTAAGTTAGATAGATGGTAGGGTTTTTCTATGTTTTTTTTTTTTTTATGTTTTTTTTTTTTTTTTTATTTTTGAGACAGAAACAGAGCATGAGCAGGGGAGGGGCAGAGAAAGAGGGAGACACAGAATCTGAAGCAGGCTCCAGGCTCTGAGCTGTCAGCACAGAGCTTGACATGGGGCTCGAACTCACCAACCGTGAGATCATGACCTGAGCTGAAGTCGGTCACTTAACGACTGAGCCACCCAGGTGCCCCTAGAATTTTTCTAATAACTGTTCTATGATTTATGAAATAGGCTTTTCTTAATCTCTATGCATAATTATAGATTTCCTCTAAAGCATAGACTATTATAGCATTGTTGGTTTTGTTGTTATTTAATTGATACTGGGAAAGGATTGCAAAGGTTCAGCCATCATGAAAAACTGTTTTGCCCAGTAGGTACACCTTTTGGTCTGATGGAATCTCTCTCTTTCTATAATGCATTGGGGAACGTATGAACAGAAATAGAAGTACTTGTCCCCACGGTTAATGGTTTAAGAGAGGAAAAGTAAAAAGGTATGAAAAGGAAATTTAACTAGTAGACTCAACTTGCTGGTGGCTTGTATCATATGCTTTTCTTCGCCATTGGTTAGTACCACTCTTACTTTGTTTAAGTACTACCCTTCTCTAAATAAGAGACTATCTGAAGATAATTTTGGTGGTTTTGAGTCATTCACTGAATTAGATATTATGGCAAATTTTAAGCAGTCTTTAATTCAAATAACGTCTCTACCATATCAAATGCTATTTGGGTAGAATCCTCTTCCCTCTTTTCAAACAGATTCTTTGTGTTTAACTAGTAGCATTCAGTTAATCTATATTGTATTGTTTTTAGAGCTTTATACTCAGCTTTAAAATTTTTGTGTTACTTTTCATATATTTTATTTTTTATTTCTTATTTAGCTCCCAATATGGAGCATATACTAGCAGTTGCCAATGAAGAAGGCTTCGTTAGGTTATATAACACAGAATCACAAGCCAATCGAAAGAAGTGTGTCAAAGGTAAGTCTAGGTCTAAACTTGTTGTTTTAACATTATTCTGAATTCATAAAGCCTCGTGTAAGGTGTTATTTGGATATATTACCAATTATATTCACTTCTTTTTTTTTTTTTAATTTTTTTTTTTTTTTTAATGTTTATTTCTGAGACAGAGATAGAGCATGAGTGGGGGAGGGGCAGAGAGAGAGGGAGACACCAAATCCAAAGCAGGCTCCAGGCTCTAAGCTGTCAGCACAAAGCCCGACGCGGGGCTCAAACCCACAAACCGTGAGATCATGACCTGAGCTGAAGTCGGTCACTCAACCGACTGAGCCACCCAGGTGCCCCTATTCACTTCTGATTAAGTCTGTTCAGGGACCAGGCCGAAAGTAAATGGTGGACTGCCTTTCTGTCAATATTATTAACTATGGCAATACCTTTACTGAAAGTTTAAAAAACACACACACACATTTTAGGATTAAAAACAGTTCTTCTTTTAAGAAGTTAAATCTTTTACACTTAACGTGGTTGGAGGAAACATCACTTTCAAGTATTTATGTTGCCCAAGCATTTCCCAAGGAAAAGTTCTGCTGACCTTAAGAAGCTAATAGTTTGGAACTAGTTAAGTCAAGTGTGGAGATAAATAAAACAGGCTATAAATGATGTAGACGTACAAGGAAAATGCCACAGTGTCAAAAGGAAAGCTTTCGTGTAGTAAAGATGGCAAGGAAGATTTTTCATGAAGCATAGGATATTTGAGTTGGACTATGGTATTTAAACCAATGGAGGTGGAATAGGACACGCCAGGTGGAGGCAAAAGCATCAGCAGAGCCCTAGAGATAAGAAAGCATAGGCTACAATCAGGGAATAGGGAGTGATCCAGTTTGGTTGGAATAAGATATATG
The DNA here is from genome assembly GCF_046562875.1 of Panthera onca. NCBI lineage: Eukaryota > Metazoa > Chordata > Mammalia > Carnivora > Felidae > Panthera > Panthera onca. The sequence continues at coordinate 34,063,863 of NC_138355.1, read as the reverse complement.
GAGAACAGTGAGAGATAAACCTTGCAACAGAGATAAAGACCAAAGTATGCAGAACCTTGAATGTCAAACTAGTTTAGATTGCATTCAGAGAGCATGATGAAGATTTTTGAACTGGAAATGTTTCAGAAACATTCCATTTTAGAGAGTATAATACTAGTCACCTCATGGAAAGGAATTTGATATCAAATGGTAGTTCTCTATAGTAGTAAAGGGAATGTATAATGTCTGTGTGTACGCAAGTTCTCTTTGGCCCATGGACTGTGGGGTGCTGATGACTGATCTTTTCACAACAGCTTTCAAGAAATTCAGACAGCTATTGATATGGCTACCCCGAACATAGTCTAGACATTTCACATTCACCATTTTCTTTGTTTAGAATGGATGGCTCACTGGAATGCTGTCTTTGATCTGGCCTGGGTTCCTGGTGAACTTAAGCTTGTAAGTGACTTTCATTTTATTGGAATTTGGGTAAACACTGGTAAAGCGTTTCTTTATTAAATTATGATACCTTATTTTTGAAAGGTTACAGCAGCAGGTGATCAAACAGCCAAATTTTGGGATGTAAAAGCTGGTGAGCTGATTGGAACATGCAAAGGTCATCAGTGCAGCCTCAAATCAGTTGCCTTTTCTAAGTTTGAGAAAGGTAGGTTTGTACCTTTCCCCTTTCATGTCCTTAACCTTTATAGTGAGTTAATAAGAAGCTGTGATTGTTTCCTCCCTTTCCCCTGTCAGAGTTGCTACTTTACCTACATAGATGATTGAGAGTCTCATGACTGAAACCCATGAAATAAAGTTGGCTTTTAGTCCCGTTCTTATGGACATTATCTCCAGCTTGTCCCTGTTAAGAATCTTCAGATAATTTTTTTCTATAATCTTGCAGATAAGGTAAATACTTATAAACAGCCACAATACCTCTGTACAACTTCGAGTGTCCTTTAAAATCCAAACCTGTACTGGACACTGGTTAACTCTATTTATAAATTAGATACTTTTTAATTTTAATTAAATGGGGTGTGAAGATAGAGTGGGAAACTTGATAAAATGGGCATGATTCTCTACCTAAAAATTTACTATATAATTACTTTAAATGGCCCAATTCTCTAATATGTTTTCAATTATTTACTCGCAATTGATCTTTCTATATTTATTTTGCTGTTATAATAGAGAAAGAAGATATAAAGAGTGATATAATACAGAACAGTGCTGTAGTAGCTAGGGAAAAACAGGATTGTCTGAATGAGCTCTTCATTTCTGTTCACTTCTTTTCTCCTTCCTCTATTAGTTTCTCACTGAAGTTTTTTTTTTCTTTTTTTTTAACAAAAAGACCAACAAACAATGATCTCAAAGAAGTGGCTGAACTAATCTGATTTTTACCTCAGTGGTAAAGACAAGCATTGCGGTCTCCTTTATCGTTAAGAAATATTCTATTTTTAAAAGGAACATTTTCATTTATTCACATGAGCACTCAGGAAAATCAAACTGAGTTGTTGAGCTGATTTGTACTCAAAAAAATGTCAATTTTAATTGACTGGTTGCTTTTGAGAGCGCAACCTTGAAGAAAAATAAATGGCATAGTTTTTACCTCTAAGTTTTCATTCATACATCTATTGTATAAAGTTAGGTGTTTGTGTTCTGATTTACTACTGTGTCAGAGTTTACTGTGAGTTTATAAAAATAAGAGGAAAATTTACCTTACAAAGTAAATTTATTTAAAGAGTGATAGGAAAGGGAAACACTGTATCTTTTGGTCCCTTCGCTTAATTTCTTTAAAACTCTATACAGTAAGTCTATGCCAATGTGGTCTAGTAGAAAAAAGCACTGTGTTAGAAATTGGGGCTGATGGCTTTTATCATGGCTCCCAGTAGTCTGTAGGTGCTCTAGCATGAATTATCTGGTTGGACACTGCCCCCAAGGCCACATAGTTTGGTTGGTAAACACAGATTAGATTTTAGATCCTTCAGCCAAATGCCTTTGTACAGGGCACACTTTTACAACCATACGTAGAACCCCTGTTGTAATGTGGTTTCTGCCTCTAAACTCTTGGGCGAAGTCATTTTTATTTCCCTGGACTTTCATTTGTTGATATTTTTGTTTTAACAGGCAATTAACTCAGTAGTAGTTAGATGGCAGGCTGTTAGACATACAGAAGGGTCAGACCCCATTTTCAGTTCTTCAACGTAAGCCTTAGTTACCAGCTGCCTTTGGTTTTCCCTTGCATATATGGTTCAGGGGTCAACCAGAGACTTGTGCTAAATTTAATTTTTTTAATGTTTATTTATTTTTAGAGACAGTATGAGCAGAGGAGAGGCACAGAGAGAGGGAGACACAGAATCTGAAGCAGGCTCCAGGCTCTGAGCTGTCAGCACAGAGCCCGACACGGGGCTCGAACTCACAAGCTGTGAGATCATGACCTGAACCGAAGTCGGAGGCTTAACCGACTGAGCCACCCAGGTGCCCTGTGCTTTAAATTTAAACACAGAATTAGAGTTACCCTTTCTCTGGCTCTCTCTGGAGTTCCCCTCTCACTCTGGCAGCTCTTGTTGCCTCAGTCTCCTTTTCCTAGTTCCTATGGCTTGAAAGATGGCAGATATTTTATTGGCATCTTAGCTGCCTGGTACTGCTCGTGCAACTGTGGTCACCTTCAAGGCAAAACTACAAAAAAAACCGTAATTTAGCCCAGGCCAACCATTTCCTTCAGGTGTAAACTCCCCTCCAAAAATTGCATGTTTTTGTTCATTTTCTAAACAGCCCTCAGGTAGTTGGTTTTTATATTTTGTCCAAAATTTATAGCTAATGCAGGTAAAGATTGGTTCGGTAAGGGCTCACTCTTTCACACAGGAAACAGTCTTTTAGGTTTAGTTTTTAAAGAGTAAAACATTACAGATAAATTGAAGTTCCCCTATGTTCCCTTCTCTAATCCCATTGCCCTTTTTTCTAACCTAGAGGCAACCTCTTGTACCATTTTGTGTAGATCTGGTCCATATTTTAATACTGAGACAGTATAGCTTGGAGATTTGGAGAGTGGGTTCTCGATTTATTCTGCTAAGAATATCTTTATAAGTTACTTATCTTCTCTATGCCTTAGTTTTCTTATCAATAAAATGGGGATAGTAATAACCCCCTAAGAGGGTTGATAACAAGGATTGAGATAACTTGTATAAAGCACATGGGTTAGCGTGTAGCACTTAGTAACCTCTCAGTATATTTTGGTTACTGTTTGTTTATCATTATTCTTTCCATAAGCGTACCGTATATAGTGTTTTGTGTGGTTTTAAGAATATTTACACAGAGGGATTGTTCTGTAAAGTGTTTTTTTCAGCATAAACCTTTTGAGTTCTTTGTAATCTTTTCCCTTCACGGCTTTGTTTTCTCTTATTGTTAAGCCATGTATTTTTTTCGATTTTAATCTCCTCTGCCAATTACAGTGTGTAGCATATAATACATGCTCTAGGAAACTTAAATTGAAATGCATGCATTATTGACTGGTTTTGTTAACTTCTTATAAACTATTTCCCCATAGCCGTCTTCTGTACAGGTGGAAGAGATGGCAACATTATGGTCTGGGACACCAGGTGCAACAAAAAAGGTAGCCTAGTTCCATTTTAGTTTTGATAAATGTAGGATCACCCCATACTTACGTTGATTGAGTTAGTGGTTTATATGAAACCACCAGGTTACCACCAGGGGGCACATGTTCACAATCCCCCATTTCTGCTCACTGTACAAATTCTCATTGTGTTGCAAGTATTACCCTCCATATTTACTTCTGTTGTCTTCTGAACTGCAATAATTTACCTAAACTATTGATGGAATTATTAATACATGGGCTCGCTGGGAGATGATCTTTTAGTTTAAAAATTATTTGGCTTTAAAGAATTGGATTAAACATAATTATGCTCACACTGCCCCCATGATACCATTAAGCAGAATGCAATGATCGTATCTCTGCTTGCTTTTTTAAAAATAACTTATTTATTTTTAATAGACTATTTTTCAGAGGGCTTTTAGATACACAGCAAAATGGAGCAGAAAATCCAGAATTTTCTCTGTACTGGTCTACTTCCTATCCTTACAGCCTTTCCCACTGTCAGCATCCCACAGCCGAGCTGTGGACATTTGTCAAAATTGATACACCTGCACTGATACATCATTAGTACCCAGTGTCCCTCTGTACTTTACATTAGGGTTCACTCTCGGTATTGTACATTCTGTTGGCTTTGACAAACATATGATGACATGTATCTATAATTATGGTATCATGCAGACTAGTTTCACAACGCTAAATTTCCCCCGTGTTCTGCCTATTCATCCTGACCCTTGGCAACCACTGATCTTTTACTGGCTCCATAGTTTTGCTTCTTTCAGTATGTCATATAATTGGAATCTTACATTTGTAGCCTTTTGAGATTTGCTTCTCTCACTTAATATGTATTTAAGGTTCCTCTATGTCTATTCGTGGCTTGGTAGCTCATTTCTTTTTACCAGTGAATAATATGCCATTGTCTGGATATACCACAGTTTACTTATACATTCATCTCCTGAAAGACATCTTGATTGCTTCTAAGTTTTGGCAATTAGGAATAAAGCTGCTCTAAATATCCCTACGTTTATTTCTTTTTGATATATTATAATCTCACTGAAAGAAATGTAATGCAGTAGCTCCCGGCTTCTTCTTTCACTTTTAGGAATACAGTTTTGGGATCTTATACATAAATGTTATATTCAGCATGGGAATAAAGTTCTGAAACCTAAATCAGTTTGTTCGGAATATCTTTCAGATGGATTTTATAGGCAAGTGAATCAAATCAGTGGAGCTCACAATACCTTAGACAAGCAAACCCCTTCAAAACCTAAGAAGAAACAGAATTCAAAAGGACTTGCTCCTTCTGTGGTAAGGTTTGATAGCTGTGTACCTGTGTGCATCTTAACAGGATAGAATCTCATTTTACAGAACTTCTTGGGCATAAAATAGGAGCTATAGATTAAATGAATGAGAATCTTCATTTCCTCTTGGTATCAGTGGTTTATTGCTTAATACTCAATACCTACAGTACTACAGTAGTAGTTCTCAAACTGTAGGGTGCAACACAGTCACCTGGAAGTATAGTAAAAAGTCATCTTCCTGAGCCTCATCCCTAGAGACCTCCATACGTACACGTATCTAGAGTATAATGTAATTCATTAGAAAAGGGGGGATGGTTTGAAGAAGCATATTAAGTACCTTGATAGAGTTTTCTTTAGGAGGAGGGAATCCCTGTTGTTTTCATAACTACAGGAAATATGTAGGTTTTTAATATTTTTTTAAACATTTGGCAAAATATTAAAACATTGAGACATTTAAGTAGAATATAGTATCTCTGAAAATTTGTAGTCAAAGCTTAAACAATGCCCATAATATACCTTTTCTCTTTCAAAAAAAAAAAAAATCGCCATTTTTTTGGTGGGTCTTAATTGTGTTTATTTTGCTAATATTCCTGGTCTGTAGGATTCAAATTAATATGTTAGAGAAATGTGTTTACTAATTAAAATTGTAAACCATGAATAGGACACAGGCATGAGAAGAAACTGACAGGGTTAACGTGATTTTTGGAGGCCAGATGAAGTTAAAATTAATATCATTTTAGACAGTCAGATTCTGAGCCAAGGAAATTTGTTAATGACAATTAGGAGGTAAAACTCTACTGAGCTCCTTTTAATTTTTCAGAGCGTGTAGTCATTTTTTATCCATAATTCTTTAGACACTCCTATATGATAGTTTAGGTAGACGGTGACATTTTACAGATGAAACAGGCACAGGGAAGTTAAATGAGTTTTCTAAGAATACACAGCTTATTAGTAGGGCTGATTTTAAGTAGAACCAGTTTGTTTCTTGAGTACAAGGCAAAGTCAACACTACATACTATAACTTAATGATGTTTAGGTCATTTTCACACAAAATTACTTCTTGGTCAGGATAAATATCTGATTTAGGATTATTGGAAAGGGAAAATTTAGTCTAACTTAGAGTTTGGGTGAGGGGGAAGCCATCATTTTAGCATCTTGGTTTCTTTGTGGTAAAGATTATGATACCCAAAATAGGACTTTCTGCCATTCTTTTTCTGCCTCTGGTGCTGTTAGGATTTCCAGCAGAGTGTTACTGTGGTCCTCTTTCAAGATGAGAATACATTAGTCTCGGCGGGAGCTGTGGATGGGTAAGAGCCTTGCTTCTTTTGATGAGATCTTTTTCATAAACATAGGGAAGTCACCTAGTCCCGTTAAAATTGAATGTGTGTGCTTTTAACTTTCGACGTAGTGAATATCCAGCTGAGAACTACAGATGACACTGAAAAATACCTAGTTAGGACTTTTGCTCAAAAAATTAAATGAGGTAATGTATCACACTGAGCACATTACCTAGCACACGGGAGCATTGTTGGCTGCTATTGCTGTTGTAGAGAAGCTGGATGGGTAGCTCACTTGTCCGTGTGGTAGAATTTAAGCAGTGGGTCTTATTTTGAGGAGTAAGATTTCTGTTATTTTGGATTTTATCTTCTCAGGTTTAGTAATAACCCTAAAAGAAGAAATCTGATTCTGGGTATATAATGGGCATTTCAAGGAGTAATAAGGCCTAATGACTTTCACATACCTACCATCCGTGATTGGTCTGAATGTTTGGTTTTCAAATAAGTTTGTGGTGGGGCGCCTGGGTGGCTCAGTCGGTTAAGCATCCGACTTCGGCTCAGGTCATCATCTCACGGTCCGTGAGTTTGAGCCCCACGTCGGGCTCTCTGCTGACAGCTCAGAGCCTGGAGCCTGTTTCAGATTCTGTGTCTCCCTCTCTCTCTGGCCCTCCCCTGTTCATGCTCTCTCTCTGTCTCAAAAATAAATAAGTATTTAAAAAAAAAAAAAATAATAAGTTTGTGGTACTTCTTGATTGGTCGCTTTGTTAGAATAAAAATTCTTTGAATGTTTTTTTAAGCACCCTTCTTTGCCCTCTTATTTGCTCATTGTATCTCTGAAGACATCCCTACCTTCGAAACTAATTTAGGATGATGGCTTAATGAACTAGGATTTCTGTTGTCTCTTCTGGACACCAAAACTTGTCTGTGGACCAAATTCTCAGGCACAAATGAAGGATTATCTGAAGGTTATTAGTAATGCTTCTGAATGGCTGTGAAAGCTTGCTCTGTTTCCAAGGATACTGCCCTTTTATACCAAACTTGGGTTTTTTTCAGGTTGCCTATAAACTAGATGTTGAGGATTAAGACAATTATACCAGTAAGTGAAATGAAGAAATACTTCATTTCACGGGAAAATTTATTTAGATTACTTAAGGATTTATACAGAGAGATAACCATAGGGACAGGGCTTAGTCCTTATGATGTTAGAGGTTACATGCAGAGTGTTAATGGCTTAGGAAGCATTTATTTTGTTTTGTTTCTGAAAACAATGAAACAATGACCATCGGAACCCAACCTTCATCTTCCTTTTCTGCTCCCTTAAAGTAAACTCAAGGTAACCCATCACTGGGTCAGATCACATCTGTTTCCGTTCTGCTTAAGTTGTTAGCCTGACATTGGAAATAACAGTATGAGATAGTTCAATCTGTTTCCCGGTGAGATATCCTCATTACACCTGATTGATGAGCCAGAGGAGTCAGATTAAAAGTCATTTCACATTCAACGTAGTTGAAACTGGTTGGAGTTGGGTGGCTACAAAATAACTTTCTTTACCTTGGTTTTTAGGGTAATCAAAATATGGGATTTACGGAAGAATTATACTGCTTATCGACAGGAACCCATAGCATCCAAGTCTTTTCTGTACCCAGGTAGCAGCACTCGAAAACTAGGTAAGCCTTTTTATAGCCTGTAGGACTTTTTTTAGATGTGCGAGTTTTTGTTAAAATTTTAAAAATAAATATCAAGCTAGTTTTCAGCAACACAGACTTAAAGCTAACATGTCATTGTATCTTTTTGAAATTAGAAAGATAAACACTCTGAAGAATATTTTTGGTTTATATATATTTGGGGGAGGACAAATTCTGATAATCTTGTGAAGTGTTCTTTTTGCCTCCACATTTTCACTTCTGTTCTACTCACTGTCATCAGGACATGCTAACTAAAGTTTCCTTTTTCTAGGATACTCAAGTCTGATTTTGGATTCCACGGGCTCTACTTTATTTGCTAACTGCACAGATGACAACATCTACATGTTCAATATGACTGGATTAAAGACTTCTCCAGGTAAGATCTTAGCAACTTCAAATCTCCTACCCAAAAACTAATATGGAAGTGTTTGTTAATGATAATTTAATATTGGCCTTTTTTCTAAACCAAATCTATGAAGACGTATGAGGACTTTGAGGTCTTTGATTAGTTCTAGTGATGTTTTGATAGATACATTTCCCTGTGGTAATTGCACAAGTAAACAGAATCCTGCTCTCTATGGTGATTTAATTTTATGTTAACGGTGAGTCTTTCCTGAAATTATGTCCCTTTGACTATATTTAGATTTATCTCAATTTTCGTGATACAGAAAGCTGTTCTGCTTAGCTTTTGTCTTGTTTGGGGGTTGTTTGTTAAAATTAGGGGGCTGAAGTTTTTAAGCCCCTAAATAGTTTTTATCTACTCAGCCTCCTTAAATATCTCTAGTTTTCCCCAACCTCGCCTTCTTTTTGTCTTCAAGAAAATTAAAATTGGAATTTGGTGTTCAAAGTTGATACATGACATTTTTTAAAAAGTGAAAATTTCTTAGACATCATCGAAAAGGGTTATTTGGGTTATATAATTTTAAGAATATTATCAATTACTTAGGCAAGCTACATATTCGTAACCTGGTTCTTGCTCAGGTCAGAAACAGACTTTGAATTCTATAACCAATCCCCAAAGTTACCTAGTTCCCATTAAAGTAAGATGTGTTGATAAATAAGGAACCTTAAAATAGTATAGAATTTAGCTGGGCTCTTACAGAAGTTTCCAAAGACTGCCCCAAGCCATTATTAGGAGTTTGAATTCTATGACAGCTTCACAGTTGGTATTTCTAACACCCTGGGTTGGTTCTGGTGTTTGTCTAAACAAGAACAAGATTATTTGGAAAGGGGAAGCGGTATATAACTTCTTTTCCTATTTTCCTGAGTAAAGCCAGAACTTGGATAGCTTTTAATTTAAATAGCCATATAAAATAGACCTTTTAAAATCTTTCTCCAAAAAATAAAAATATAATCCCAATTGTGTTATCAAATATACAAGAGCTCCTTTTTTTAAAAAAATTTTTTAATGTTAATTTTTGAGAGAGAGAGAGAGAGAGAGAGAGCGAGCGTGAGTGGGGGAGGGGGAGCGAGAGTTGGAGACACAGAATCTGAAGCAGGCTCTAGGCTCCAAGCTGTTAGCACAGAGCCTGACGTGGGGCTCGAACTCACAAGCCGTGAGATCATGACCTGAGCTGAAGTTGGACGCTCAACCAGCTAAGCCACCCAACGCCCCACAAGAGCTCTTTTTGTGTCATTTTTTTTATGGTGTGGCCCTAAAGGGGGGCTTGAGTTTAGTTTGTCCCTCTGTCATCGAACAAATATGCCCAATGCTACTTTACTAATAATTTAGTGACCTTTTTCCTGTGCTCCTAAAATAGTATTAGATAGATAGATAGGTAGATAGATAACGTTCCTTAGAAATTGAGTGACAGATGTGTGTGTGACATCTGGTAATTGCTTATCTTTTTCAAAACTTCAGAGGGTCCTGGGGCCCCTGGGTGGCTCAGTCGGTTGGGCGACTGACTTCGGCTCAGGTCGTGATCTCACGGTTTGTGGGTTCGAGCCCCGCATCTGGCTCTGTGCTGACAGCTCAGAGCCTGGAGCCTGCTTCCAATTCTGTGTCTCCCTCTCTCTGTACCTCCCCTGCTCATGCTCTGTCTCTCTCTGACTCTCAAAAAATAAATAAATGTTAATAAAAAAATTTTTTAATTAAAAATACTTCAGAGGGTCCTGGGCTTAATATTTCATTTCCCATGCTTTTAATTCACAATATTTTATTATACTAAGTGATGTTCATAAGGATGACTCTGAACTACTTCAGTAAAGCATTTTCAGAGCCCAAATTATTAATTTAAATTAAGCTAATCAAAGCCAATACAGGTTTAAGGATTTTTCAAAAGGTTTGAAGCGTTTACAGTGTACATTATTAGACCAGCAGAGGGCAGTAAACACTTACTGGTTTAGTGAGAAATTTGGTCTGTAGTTTTCCATTCATAGTTCGAGTTGAAAAAAATAAATATAGTTTTGGAGTTGGATTCAGAACAAAGGAGGCTATTTATTTTGTGAGGATTTATCCATCATAATAGGTGAAAAGAAAATTATATCTGAATTGATTCACATTCTACTTCCACATTGAGAGTGTTGCAGTGGAAACTATTTAATATGTAGGCTTTTTCTTGAAAAGCAAAAACTACAAGATCTTTTTCCAGTTTTATTCTGGTAAAAGGAAGAGGTTTCTATGACCACTTAAGGAAAGCTATTAAGTCCCTTAATAATTCCTATTTCCTTTCTGTTAGAAGATTGGAGTGAATTTTTTTTCCTGTTTATATGTATCCTTAAATTCTCCAGTAAGTGAGATTATTTTTCTTATATTTCCTATTAGTGTTCTCATACCAGAGGCCTCAGGTTTTGGTCTGAGGGTAGAAGAAACTGTCAAGCACATTGTGCTAGATTAGATTACTTGCCCTTTTACCACAGGTAGTAAGAAGTCTAAACCTGAAGGCTAAAACTAACCTAGTTGGAGTATCTTACGTGTGAACATATAGTTTACCCCACTAGCTTTTTCTTTCCAGCCTTTTTAAAGTGTGGAATTAAAAAGACTCCTACAAAAAAATTAAGATAGATTCCTACATCCCAAATGACCTGTCCCTAAATCTTAACTCTTTCCACTGATTACTGCTTATTCATGCAACAAATGTTTGAAAATCTACTCTGTTCAAAGCACTGTGAGGTCTAGTGAGGAAAGAATAAAATAGGAAATTTGTCCTTGAGATTTGAAGTCTTAGAGGAAGAAGGACCAATGTATTATACAATGGAAAAGCCCTTCCTCAGGGTGGGGAAAGAGGGGTCTAATAAAGGCATTTAACTAAAAGAGTGGAAACTGGTTCCATTCTTCTTAGGAATGTTTTTCATCACTTTCTCTTCTATAGCCAGCTCTATACCAAGTATTTGGGCTTAGGTCATGAGAGTGCGTCTAATATAAAACCTCTCTCTGAGACTTCCTTTACTTTTGTGACAATGTCCAATTCCTTTTAATTTAGTGAAAATAGCTTGACTATCTGTTTCAATATTCAATAGTCAATACACTAATAAAACTTGTTAGAACATTTATACTGTCTGCATTTATTTGAATACTGGAAATAATAAGAACCAAGTAATTTTATTTTTTCCCCCTCTGGCAGTGGCTATCTTCAATGGACATCAAAACTCTACCTTCTATGTTAAATCCAGTCTTAGTCCAGATGACCAGTTTTTAGTCAGTGGCTCAAGTGATGAAGCTGCCTACATCTGGAAGGTAAGTTGCCAAACTTCCCTCACAAATGTGAGACTAAAGTGTTCTTACAAATATTTTTTCTAAGATGAGCAAGTTGAATGCAAACATGTACTGTTAACTTTCTTTACATCAGATGTTCAATACAAGTTGCTTCTTGCTTCTTAACATAGCCAAACCTCTCTCTGTCAGAATATAACACACTTTCATGGCCAGAGCTGCTCAGAAATGACAATCCATGTCCTCCAGGAGTTTCACAGATTATCAGGAAATTGAGAATTCAGAAGACCGGAGAGAGTCTTAACTACTTTGTCTTACTTCCTGGAAAAACACGTTGGACTGCCTTTCTGCCTTGATCATGAGATCAAGCCCCATGTCAGGCTCTGCGCTGAGCGTGGAGCTTCCTTGGGATTCTCTTTCTCCCTCTCTCTCTGCCTCTCCCCTGCTTGCACACACACTCTCTCTCAAAATAAATAAATAAAAATTTTTTAGAAATATCTTCAAAATACAGTGTTTTAATCCCCAGGATCCTATACTCAAATTAACCATAGAGCCTTACACAAAACACTCAAAAATATTTGTATGGCAATTGTATCCTTTACTCTTTCATAAGTGTTCAATCTTAAGAACAGAATAGAAGATTAGAATAGAATAGATGCTTTATCAAGTTTATATATATATATACATTTTAAGTTTATTATTTTGAGAGAGAGAGAGTGCGGGGGAGGGACAGAGAGAGAGGGAAAGAGAGAATCCAAATCCCAAGCAGGCGCTGCACTACAGTCAGCACAGAGCCCAAAGCGGGGCTCAAACTCACGAACCGTGAGATTCACGCCCTGAGCTAAAATCAAGAGTCAGACGCTTAACCAGCTGAGCTGTCCAGGTGCTTCTCACTTTTGTATATATTTAATAGCATTATTTAATTTTTTTATTTTACTGATTTCCCATTTCACAAGTTTATAATATTTTTTTACTTTTTTTTTTTTTTTTTTTTTTTAACGTTTATTTGTTTTTGAGAGACTGAGAGAGCATGAGCAGGGGAGGGGCAGAGAGAGAGGGAGACGCAGAATCCGAGGCAGGCTCCAGGCTCTGAGCTGTCAGCACACAGCCTGACACAGGGCTCTACCTCATGAATTGTGAGATCATGACCTGGGCTGAGGTCGGACACTTAACTGACTGAGCCACCCAGGTGCCCCAATATTTTTTTACTTTTTAAATAACAATGATACCTAAGTGACTACTATAAGCTAAGAAATTTAAAGCTGCTGGGGTCATCTGGGTGGCTCAGTCCATTAAGCGCCTGACTTCAGCTCCAGTCATGATCTTGTGGTTCGTGAGTTCAAGCCCCAAGTTGGCTCTGTGCTGACAGCGTAGAGCCTGCTTCGGATCTCCTCTCTCTCTCTCTCTCTCTCTCTCTCTCTCTCTCTCTCTGTGTCTCTAAAAAATAAACATTAAAAAATATATTAAAAAGAAATTTAAAGCTTTCCATTTGACATTAGTGGAGAAAACTGAAATACTACACAAGTAGCACTTGCTGACCACTGAAAAGTAGCTCTTGTGGGACTAATTAATTATAGAAGTGTCTGGGAGTTCAGAGAAATAAGAGTAATGTGGCATTGTTTTCCTAGGGCTAGAAATTATCTTCTAGGTTGCCCTGTAATATCATAAATGTCCCTGACATTGGTGAATTAAATGATCAGAATTCACACATTTTGGATCTTAGAGTCATAATGTCTCAAACTTCATAGACCCAGATTCAATGTTATCAAATCCCTTCTTAGGAGGCAATTACATCATTCGTAAGTCCTGCCAACCTATAGGAAGTCGTATCTTTAATGTTGGCTTAGGACAGGGTAGAATCTGTCAGGTATGAAGGATAATTCTTCAGCTTAATTTCATCTGGTCCTGGGGGACACACTAAAAAATGATTTCTCTGAATACCTAGAAGTACAAAAATGCAACACTACCTTAAGAGTTTTTAGTCACAATATCCTAGATGGTCACATGGTGGAGACGTTGTTCTATCCAAGTTGCTTTTGTGTTGTACTTGCCTCTTTTCCTACAAGCACGTTTCTTTTTTTTATTTATTGTATTTTTATTTTTTTTTAATGTTTATTTATTTTTGAGAGACAGAGCATGAGCAGGGGAGGCGGGGAGAGAGAGAGGGAAACACAGAATCTGAAGCAGGCTCCAGGCTCTGAGCTGTCAGCACAGAGCCCAAAGCAGGGTTGAACTCACAAGCTGTGAGATCATGACCTAAGCCAAAGTTGGATGCTTAACCGACCAAGCCCCCCAGGCACCCCTACTTATTGTATTTTTAAATGAAAATTTGCTTGTAAAATATATGCTTGAGACCCTGATTCATAAGAGTTTTTACTTAGTTTCTTGTCTATAAAATTTTCTGATACAAGTTTTAAACTTTGATGATATAGGTTAGCAACACTAATGCTTTCTTCTAATATTTTAAGTTTTGAGTTTCAAATTTGGTCTTAATGCTTATTTTTCTTTTTGTTTTCCCTTTCTCCTTCTCTCACTATCTTATCTCCATTCCTTTTTCTATTTGACTTCCAACTTAGCAGAAAGATTTTATTCCTACCAAAGTCTGTATCTTTTTAAGTTTTTTAATTCCTTAAAAGAAAAGTACACATACAAAAAAGCATAATAAAAGATTATGCAAAAAATACTTAATGCACTGATCATTACTAAAAATCTTTTAAAATAAGTTTTTTATTACATATATGTAATTATGCATATAATTGTATATTATACATGGGTGTATGTGTTTACAGATATATTTTATTGTCAATTCTATTTCCTTTAGTACACAAACTGTTTTGTTTCGTTTCAGGGAATAAGGGTGGAGGTATAGTTTCTTTAGAGACATGCAGTAAAGATACTTGACTGTTGTTAGTAACCCATTTTCAGATGTCTACTCAGTGGCTATCACATACATGGGTGACCCTTTCTAAATTCCTAGGCAGGGTCACATGTCAGTGCTGAATGATGTGGTTCAGACATGATGTTCTCCTGCCTGTCCACACATAACTCAATGTGCAGGCTCTGATATTTGAGATCCTGGCAAGCTTACTGCTCCTAAAATTGAATTTGCCTAGTGATGTGGCTCAGTTTCTCTTTTCCATGATTAAAAAATAAGATGGGGGTGTAGTTTAAAACCATTCCATGCAAGCTGAGTATCCAGGCTGTTAGGTTATCTTATAGCTCTGCTGTGTTTCCAGCAGTCAGAATTCCTTCAAGTGTTGGGATTTTTTCTATGGTAAAAAGCCCATGAGCACAAGAAAACAGTGAAATAAAGGAGTTCAAGATCTTAAGACAGAAGAGAATAGCCTTCTAATCTTTACCACTGCTCAGCAAAGGGGAGATATAATATATAGTTAGGCTCTCTGATACTGAGGCCCAAGACTTCAAAAATACAGTTAATATATTTTTTTCTTTTTAATTTCTTATCCCTCACCTCCTTTTCCTGGTTCATTTCTGTTATGGCCGCTGAATAGTATTGAAGTGGTTATAAATAAACTCATTTGGCACAGTCAGTTCTACCGCTGACTGGCGAAACATTGAGCCTGACACTTTAGGAAGTGTAAATGATCTCATGGCAGAAATAAAGGTGAGATTTGGTTTCTCACTGGGCATAGTAAGGAGATTTTGGGGGGAAAGGTGCTCATCTTTTTTACATGTTTAAGGATACAAAATGTTTATTACATGCATAGCTTAGAGCCAGTTCTTTCTACCTGTTGCGTTTATAGTTCCAGGAGTTTTACCACGGGGACTCTTCATGCCTTGAAGCAAAGTCTGTATAACAGCTAGAATATGTAAGAGAGGGCAGTTTTCCATGGTTTGACCCTCTCCAGGATGCACAGGTGTAAATGTCTCTTGGACTTAGTTTCCTCTTCCTACTTAAAAATAGAGAGAGGCTTTTAAAAAAATGAAATCATGTAAAGGCAGTAATGTTTTATAAAAATGAAGTGACCATAAATAAAAACTTACTTGAATAAAAAGGAAGGATTTAAAAACAACTTGAGCTTCACCAGAGGACATTTTATCTCCTTCGAGTAGTCAGCAAGGGTACTATACCACGCTAGTATAGTCCTAAACTGTGAAAGCGCTTGTAACTACCATTCAGATAAACTTGCTGGACAGTACCTCTCATTTCAGCCTACCTCATGTCCTTCTCTCCAATTTTTTTTTTGTTGAGATAGAATTCATAGGATATAAGGTTCATCATTTTAGTTATTTGTCAATGTACAGTTCAGGGATTTTGAGTATAATCACAATATCGTGCAACCACCATCACTATTCATTCCCAGATGTTTTCATTACTCCAAAACGAAACACTGTACCTTTTAATAAGAGTCGCTCTCTGTTCTTCCCTGCCTTCGGCCTCTGGCAAGCACTAACCTCTCTTCTGTCTATGGTTTTGCCTCTTCTGGACATATCCTACACATAGAGTCACACAGTGTTTTCAAGATTCATCATGTTGTTGCAGGTATCAGTACTCCATTCCTTTTTATGGCTGAGTATTCACTGTATGTATTGACCACATTTTACTTATGCATTTATTAGTTGGTAGATATTTGAATTCTTTCACTTTTTTGGCTTTATGAATAAAGCACCTATGAGCGTTCATGTACAAGTGTTTGAACATACATTTTCAGCTCTTCTGTGTGTATATCTAAGAATATAAGTGCTGGGTCATCTAGTAATTAATTCTATGTTTAACTTTTTGAGGAACCTTCTCCCCCCACGTTTGAAGCTATGTAAAGTGCCTGGCTCAACAAATGCTGACTTTTATTGTCATTATTATTCCTATCTTACCAGTTTGTAAAAAGTTTTTCCAAGGGATCTTTTGTTTTTTCTCTTAGATCCTATAGGTAAATGCAAAAATGTACATGGATTCTATTGGCGGATATTTGTTTGTTTTTTAATTTATTTTAATCCTTTGTATACACGTTTAGGTTTCCTTAGGTATTATAATGCCTAGGAAATTGAAGAAGAGCCAGTATCATGAAATGACAAGCTAGAGGCCATAAGCAGAGTAAACCAATGCAGTAGAGTAATGTGTTCCTACCAGGGAGGGTCAAAAGAACATTAGGGTTTTCTCTCCCTTTTAATTTGCTGCTACCCATCCTGCTTGGGCCTTGGGTGAAGAGAAACTTAATGGGCTGGGGCCATCCCAAAGAGAGAAGGGTGGAGAATTTCTGTGACTCCTGAAATGAAAGTCTTTTCTAAAATATGCTACCTTGTGAGAGAATGAGTTATTGCTCTCTGTGCCATTGTAGGAGGCAGAAAGTGAGATCCTTTTTGTTAATACTCAGGAAAAAGCTTTTTCTGTGAAACTCTAATTAACCCAGCAAGGCAAATTAGACTCTGTTCTTTCTCTTCTTTTGCTTTTTGAATCATTACCTGTGCCATTTAACCCAAGAGAGGAGTAGTAATGATTGAGTTGGAGAACCTTATGAATCAGTGTGTTGAATATCTTCACTACAATTGAAGGAAATCTATTAAGTTTACTTAGTCATTCTTGCAAATATTCTTTCCAGAGTCGCCTCCACTTTCTTCATACAGATGAACAATGATTCAGAGCCTTGGGAAAATGAAAAGGGAATAATTTCTCTTTTTCAAACACATGTGCTAATAATAGTTAAATGAGTTTGTGCCATATTGTGCTGATTAATTCCCATGGCCTCTGAAAGCGATTGACAGCTCTCGAATGAATCAACTGTCAAACGCAGATCACTAATGGCATCCAGCGAGGGGGGGATTCTGATCCTTAGTCATGTGTGTTGTACTGCATAATATGACCCTTGATTCATTAAAACATAGCAGAACTTAACGAAAATTCAAGAGTTCTTTAATCAAATTAACCAAAATGAAATTGTAAAAGATTCTTTTTTTCCAAAAAGGATACCAAAGTGCCATGTAAAAGTATATGGTTTGTAGTCCTTCAAAATGCAGGGATGACTTTGGTAAAAATCAGTGAGTCTTTTGGATGAAAGACTGTCCTCTTGTCGCAGGAGAACTGGTAGTATGTCTGAGATGCCTTCAGGGTTTAGTTAATGCAGTATTCCCAGAAGTCACTGATTAGAGAAGATCTGAAAATGCCTAGGCTATGTAAAAACAGGGCTCCCTTGAAGTGCACACTACCTAGCAGCTGAACCCCATCCTTGCAGAAAGTTACCAGCTAAGAAGTGAGGAAAAATGTCATTCTTGAATTTTAGTCAAAATATATATAGATAGTTAGGTAGTCCTGTCCTGGTATCTGAGTTCATATCTGTTTTCTCAGATCGGTGGCAGAAATATTTTGCCCATTGGAACTCTTTTCTGAGCTATAACTAGGCATACTTAAGAGACGTTTGGTAACAAAGCTATCTAAGGCACAAATATGGAGAGATTCAAAGGCTCTATCTGGGAGACCTAGCACTGCTCTGCTGACTTGTTTTTTTCTTTTTTTGATGGTGTAATAGGTCTCCACACCCTGGCATCCTCCTACGGTACTCCAGGGTCACTCTCAAGAGGTCACATCTGTGTGCTGGTGTCCATCAGACTTCACAAAGGTTTGTAAATAAATCTCTGTAGTTGATTTAAAAAGTGGATCACAGATTTGTAGATTTTCCCAAGGTTATTTTGAGTGTTATACAGACTTCAATGTTTAAATAGAGATCGAAAGAACTAGAGGCCATCCAGGATCTATGTCAGCATTAATCATACACATTCTACTTTTCTCTACCAGTAGAGAAACTTACACTAAAGAATAAGAATGGATTTCTTGATTCCTTGGAAGTCATTGTTTTCCTAAACATAGAATTAAGTTTTTAACGTCATTAAATTTTATCCGAAACTCTAAAGTAAAAAGAAAATTTTAAGGTGAAAAAACTAGTTTTATTAACTATCTACATATTATCAATGTGACATATTAAAGGTAACATCTCGACTGTTCTTCACAATCCAATTTAGTGTTCACATGCCTAAACAATGCTTGCTGTGAAGTCTTCATGTGCTAGGTTATCTATAGCAAAACTACATAAGTAGCTCTAAAATGTTTTAGACATTTCTCACTTAAAAAAAAAAAAAATTAACAGTAATACTTAAAAACAAAATCCTGAAATGTGGAAAGACCAGAAACATAATCATAATCTTTATGTATATGTAGGGCTTTCATACAATAGCAGCCCAAGTTCCAGTCACTCTCCTGGCCTGTACTTCCCCTGGTCTTTGGGTTATTGGGATTTACAAGAAATATCACTTCTGTGGAGATCTCCCCTTTCACGTATGAAGTTTTGAGGTTTTGTTCCCATCTGTTTTTTATCTTCCAGAAACTTTTTATGGTCTGCTCTACTCAAGGCATCTCTGCTAGCTTTCCAGTACTGCTGTGGATTTCTTTTTATTTCTGTATCCCTATATAACCATTTCTGTGGTCAGCCTCGTGATAGGCCTTTTTTTTTTTTTAACTTAATCGTTTTAATCACCAGTAATTATATCCCAATGACATTTTCCTTCTGAGATTCCATGTAACTTCCAGTGAAATATCTGCTTTTAACATAGTTTCTATTTTGTAGAATTGGGATAGTTTTTTAATTTTTCAGTTATTTATGTCATCTTTTTTCAACCACCATATATTGTCCTCATGTATATGCACAGGAAAGACTCCTAGGAAATGACAGGGCTGTTTACCTATACTCATCTAGTGACAACCCTTTTAAAAGTTTTTTTTAAATAATTTTGCTCCTAGGGGCACCTGGGTGGCTCAGTCGGTTAAGTGTCCGAGTGTCCGACTTTGGCTCAGGTCATGATCTCACGGCTCTTGGGTTCAAGCCCCACGTCGGGCTCTGTGCTGACAGCTCAGAGCCTGGAGCCTGCTTTGGATTCTGTGCCTCCCTCTCTCTCTCTTCCCCTCCCCTGCTCATGCTCTGTCTCTCTCTGTCTCTCAAAAGTACATAAACATTAAAATAAAATAAAATAATTTTGCTCCCAGCCTAGAGTTAGGAAGGTAACTATGGTATAAAAACAAAAGGTTCTAGCCTCTGAAATTGGAAAAACATAATATTTCAGTTCTAGCTTTGCCACTTAATTGTGGTGACATTGGGCAAACAACTTTATTCTAATCTGCAGATGAGGTTATTTGATTTCAAGGTTTTTTACATTGTGAGTATTAAACAAGTTAAAAAATGTAAATTGTCAGATGCACAGTAGGTGCTCTGGAACTAATAACTCTTATTAATAGACCGTAGAGTAACTGGGGATTCCAGGCATTTCTTGTTGAGCAGTTAAATATGTGTGTCTTCTTTTGGCCTCCCAGTAAGGAAAGGAAAAAGCTGCCAGTCTCTTGGGGGCCAAGACTTAAGAGAACGTGTGTTCTTTTTTTCTCTCTCTTTAGTGACTGAAATAGAGAAATTATATAAACAAATGCTGGGGAACAGCTCTGGTACCAGTGGCCATTTGCCACAAGCTCTTCAGGCTGGACTTTCTCTGCCATAAAAGGCTGGGACCAAGATCGGGAATGGTCAGATATTTTTAAAGGGGCAAAGGTTATTTTTAACTTCTTTCAGCCTAGTGAACTTGTTGTTTTCCCAGATCGCTCCTTTACCTATTTAAAAAGAATCTCAAAGGAATGATTTCATTCTACTTGTCACAGCTTCCTAGAGTCCTGAACTAAGCCTGATCTTGGAAATGATCCCATTACTTTAGCAGTAAGCCAGATCATGTATAATTCAGAAGAAAGTGGTAGAAATTGAATGGTGACATGTACTGGTTTATCACTTAAGAGGGAGAGTAAAAAAGGTATTATAATTATATATGTCATAGTCCTATAGAAAGTTATAAAGATAATGACTAGCCCAAGTTTTTAAGGCAAAAATGAAATGAACTTGGTTTTATAGTATGGCATTAGGTCAGGTAATAAATGACTGGTAATGAAAGACATACCAGCAGAATTATTAAGAAACTATAGAGAGTCCTTTGGAAATCTGGAGTGATTCCTGAAAGCAAAGAATGGAAGTATATGATTTTTCAGATATCATTTTCTATATCCTGGTGTGTCAGACAGAATAATTCTCCTTATGAGTCCTTAAGATCTACAAAATTTTTCCTTTGTTGTAAGTCTTTGATTGAAACTTCTTGACTCCCTTCCTGGTTCTCACTAGATTGCTACCTGCTCTGATGACAATACACTGAAAATCTGGCGTTTGAATAGAGGCTTAGAGGAGAAATCAGGAGGAGATAAGCTCTCCATAGTGGGTTGGGCATCTCAGAAGAAAAAAGAGGCGAGAGCTGACCTAGGTAAGGATCCCATGCATTTTTCTAAGTTGTTCATGGTTTAATTGGTTTCATTCTACAGTACAGAGTGATAAGCTAGATTTCATCTTGTCTTGGTATATTTTTAAAGGAAAGCACCATCTTTTTGACATTCATTCTTTTCAATACATATTTTCTGAGTACTACTATGTTTATCATCTATACGAAGCACTGGAATCCAGTGGTGGATTTATTTTCAAAATTTTTATTGAACATTTACTATGTGCCAGGCACTGTTCTGAGTTGCTGGAGATTTAGCAATGAACAAAAGAATCAAAAAACCCAAAGACATAAACGAAGCTTACAGATTAGTATGAGCGGCATAGAAACAAGTTAAAGTAAAATATGTACTATGTCAAATCATGAGTACTTGAGAAAAAAAAAAGAACACTGGGAAATTAGGTGCCCAGGGAGGTCTAAATGTTTAGATGACATTTGAGTAAAAGAAGTGAAATAGTGAGCCACGTGGACGTTTTGAAGAACATTCCAGGCAGACAAGTGCAAAAGCCCTAAAGTAGGAGCAGGCCTGACATATTTTTTTGTTCCTTGAAGGGGCTAATATGGCTATAGCCCCTGTGGCTGGTGCAAGCTAAGGAGAGAGGGAGGGCAATAGTAATGGGAAATGAGGTTCTTCTACAATTTGGCTTTTATTCTGACAGACAAAAAGCTATTTCAGGGTATTAAATAGACGAGTATCATGATCTGACTTTGCTTGATCATTCTTACTCCTGTGTTGAAAACAAATCGTAAAGGGAGCAGTATAAAAGCTGGAAGCTAATTTTAATGTCGTTTTGAAATAATCCAGGAAGCCATGATGGTGACTTGGACAGAGGGGTAGCAAAAGATATGGTAAGAAGTCTTCAAATTCTGGATATATGTACAAGGTGGAGCCAACAGAATATGGTGTGGAATCAGATGTGGGATGTAAGGGAGAATTACTAAGGATGACTTCAGAGCTTAGGGCTTGTAAAACTAGAAGAAGGGAATTGCCATTGACCTAAACAGGAATCACTGCAGAAGGAACAGGTTTGGGAGGGAATAGCAGAAGTTCCCTTTGGGTATTTGTTTGATATGATTATTAGACATTCAAATGGAGATGTCAGAGAGGCAGTTAGATGTTAATTTTGCAGTTTGGGGCTAAAGCTATAAATTTGGGGTCCATCATCATAGAGCAAGGAAGCTATAGCTAAGGTAGAGAATAGGTCTGGGGTCTGAGCCTTGGAACACCCCAATGTTTAGAGATTAGAGAGGTGAAGAAACAGACACAACCAGAGAAGTTAGAGAAGAAACCAGGAGAGTACTGTATTTTGGGACCCAAGTAAGTAATGGAGAGGGGGGTCCATTTGGTCAAATGTTTTTAGCATTCCACGTAAGACAAGGACTGAAATGACCTTTGGATCTGGCAGTGTGGGGATTATTTGGTGACTTCCATAAGAGCAATTTTGGTGGAGTGTCATGGTCTGATGGATGTTCAGGAGGATCAGAGAAGAGAACTTGGAGACTACAAGTATAGAAGGCTCTATCAAGGAGTTTTGCTAGAAAGGAAAGGAGAGAAATAAAGTGGTGGCTGAAGGAAGAAGAAGCATTTGTTTGTTTTGTTTTAATAGGAATATAGCATTTTGGAGTACCTGGGTGGCTCGGTCAGTTAAGCGTCGGACATTGGCCCAGGTCATGATCTCACACTCCGTGAGTTCAAGCCCCATGTTGGGCTCTGTGCTGACAGTGAAGAGTCTGGTTAAGATTCATTTTCTCTCTCTCTCTCTCTCTCTCTCTCTCTCTCTGTCCCTCCCCCTCTCCCCCTCTCCTCCACTCTTGCTTGCACTCTGTCTCTCAAAAGTAAATGTTTAAAAAAAAATTTATTTAAGCAGTGTAGCATTTTGTATGTGATTGGAAGGATCCTATAGAGAGAGAAACTTGATGCAGGGAAATTTACTAGAGCAGTGTTCTCAAGTAAGTGTGAAGGGATGGTATCGAATTCACAAGTAGAAGGGTAGGACTTTGCTAAGAGTGTGGATAGTTCATCCATAATAATTAGAGAGAAGGTGGAACATACAGGCACAGTGAAGGTAGGTCAGAACCTATGGAAGTTGATAGCTTCTATTTTCTTAGTAAGATAGGAATCAGGATCATCAACTGAAAATAAGGGTAAGGGAGGAAGTGGTTGAGATTTGAGGAGAGATAAGTGAGTCTGAAATAGTCACGCAGAGAAAAGAAAAGAAAGTGGACCAGGGAAATAGGGTTGTTGGGCAGTGGGTCAACTTGAGGCTAGTGGTCATGAATTGCAAGTGAGCAGTGTCTAATGGTTGTCTGCTGCCCAGGTACAGATACACTATAGGTGCGGAGTTGCATTTAACCAGAGGTGTGGTTTAAATCCACAAGTGTAAAGTGAGAGGAGGGCCAAGGAAGTTGAGGGTAGATATGAGAGGATGGTTGTAATGGTTGACTGCAGGATTTAAACTGGGTAAGGAAGGAAGTGAGCATAAAGTGGCACTAGGGAATAGTGTCAAAGTGGGAAGATAAATGAATTGAGGATCCCCTAGAGATGAGGGATTTTGGAGATTGATCACTAAAGTGAACTGTTATATAGGTGGTGGTTGAAACTGAGATAACAGGATTTGCAGATTGGTAGTAATAAGGTCAAGGAGTAAGTGGCTTGAGTGAATTAAAGGACAAGGCTATAGAAACCAAGGCATTGGAAAGACCATGTATGTGGATTTTGTAATAACCATGAATTGACAGAGACAGTATTGAAGAGAGTGATAGTACACCAAGAGCAAAACTCTTCCAAGCACTGGACCAGCCAGAGGGGATTCTCATGTTATCAACAGATATATAGTAGTAAGCTGGAAATTCAAGCTTAAAGATTCATTTTACGTTAACCATCAAGGCCTAAGCTAATGGGGAATTGAAGATGAGACCGAATATATGCCCATTTTTCTAATGACTTAGTTCTTTAGTCTCTTAAAAGATGCTATAAGCAGAACTGGATTCCAAGGGAGGGTCTTTTACTTGTAGGTCTGCTTTAGTAAAGCCTTTGATGCCTTTAGTTTTTAGTGTTTCCTCTCTTTAAAAAAATTTTTCTTTTATTATATATAAGTTTAAAAAGCCAGCGAGTCCTTCAACAGTGAACGAGATAAACAGTCCCCAGATGCCCTGCCCCATAGTTCCCTTTTCTCAGGGACAGCCACTCTCAAATCTTCTAGCTGATTCTTTGATATGTGTGTCTATATCTCTAAATAGTATTTGTGCATTTCTGTTTCTTTTGATTTTTGTTTTCTTTTGTTTTCAACTTTATCTACTGACGTCTCACTTTGTGAGATGAGGATTTCGCTCTGTGTCCCCACCATTACCAAGCCTCTGCATGCTCCGCATTCCCCTATCTTCCCAATACAGGATCATAATTTTGGTTTGAACAGGAGTTAGCTTTTTGTTTTTGGTTTTTTTCTATTCAGAAGGGAGTTAGATAGTAAACTGCTGTTACTTTTTACTTCCTGAACTTTTTTTCCCCCTTGAGGCTCTTTTTTTTTTCTTTTTTTTTTTTAAGAGACTTGTCAAGATGTATTTACCTACCATAAGTCCACCCATTTAAAGTATACAGTGCAGTGGCCTTTAGTATATTGAGTTAGGCAGTCATCAACACAATCTCATTCTAGAGTATTTTCATTATCCAAAATGAGGGTCCCAATTTCCCTATATCTTTATCAGCACTTGTTATTGTCTAATTAATTACAGCCCTCCTAGTGAATGTGAAGTGGTATCCATTGTGGTTTAGATTTGAATTTCCCTAATGGCTAACAATATTGAGCATTTTTTCCTGTGCTTATTATTTGCCATTTGTATATTTTCTTTGGAGAAATGCCTCTGCACATCTTTTGCCCAAATTTTAATTGGACTATTTGTCTTTTTAATGTTGAGTTGTAAGTGTTCTTTATATACTCTGGATATAAGCCCTTTGTCATATAACGATTTGCAAATATTCTCTTATTCTGTAGGTTGTCTTTTTACTTCCCTAATGATGTCCTTTGACACAAAATTTTCTAATTCTGATGAAATCCAACTTACCTGTTTTATCCTTTGTCAATTAGTGCTTTTGATGTTGTATCTAAGAAACCATTTCTTAACCCAAGGTCACAAAGAGATTTTTAGTTTTAAGCCATCTGGTCCATTTTGTGTTTGTTTTTGTGTACGATGTAAGATAAGGATCTAAATTCATTCTTTTATACATGGATATCCAGGTTTCTCAGTATCATTTTTTTTTTTTTAATTTCTTTAACGTTTTTTATTTATTTTTGAGACAGAGAGAGACAGAGCATGGACGGGGGAGGGGCAGAGAGAGAGGGAGACACAGAATCGGAAGCAAGCTCCAGGCTCTGAGCCATCAGCCCAGAGCCTGACACGGGGCTCGAACTCACGGACCGCGAGATCGTGACCTGAGCTGAAGTCGGACGCTTAACCGACTGAGCCACCCAGGCGCCCCTCTCAGTATCATTTTTAACAGAGACTATTCTTTACTCCATTAAATTATTTTCATACCCTTGCCAAAAATCAATTGACCATAAATGTAAGGATTTATTTCTAGATTCTCATTCTGTTCCATTGATGTATATGTCTATCCTTAGGCTGATACTACATTGTCTTGATTACTATAGCTTTGTAGCAAGTTTTTGAAATTGGAAACTCTGGGTCCCCCAATTTTCTTCTTTTTCAAGATTATTTTGGTTATTCTTGGTCACTTGTATTTCTTTTTTTTTTTTTTTTTTTTTTTTTTTTTTTTTTTAATTTTTTTTTTTAATTTTTTTCAACGTTTTTTTATTTATTTTTGGACAGAGAGAGACAGAGCATGAACGGGGGAGGGGCAGAGAGAGAGGGAGACACAGAATCGGAAACAGGCTCCAGGCTCCGAGCCATCAGCCCAGAGCCTGACGCGGGGCTCGAACTCACGGACCGCGAGATCGTGACCTGGCTGAAGTCGGACGCTTAACCGACTGCGCCACCCAGGCGCCCCGGTCACTTGTATTTCTATACAGATACTAGAACCAGCTTGTCAATTTCTACAAAATAGTTCCCTGAGATTTTGATAGGCATTATATCAAATCTATAGTTCAGTTTGGGGAATACTGCCATCTTAAAGATGTGTTAACTTTTGTGATCCGTGAACATAGATGTCTATCAGCTGCCTTGTCTTTATATTTACTTATCTATCCCTAATTTGGGAAAACAAAAAAGAGAAGAATCATGTGTTTCTACCACTCACAAATAATTTTAATTAACATTTTAACTTATTTTTGAGATTTTCCTCCTTTTCCACAGAGATTCTTATTAATAGAATCATGTTTATACTGTAAATACATTTGGATTTCTTGGGGATGTCTTCCCTGAACATGATGTTCTAAGCACTTTCTGTGTTATCTTTTTAGCAAAATATTTAAAATAGTCCACTGAGTAAATGTTCCACAGTTTATCTAGCTATTCTCTCGTAGTTGGACATTTTGTTTCCAAAATTTTGTGAAACTTTTTTCTGAATTTAGGGTTCCCTCATCCCATTAAAATAGATTCCCAGAGGTGGCATTTCTATGTTAATTGCTGTAACCATTTTAAGAGTATTAATGAAAAGTGAAGTTGCTTTTAATTATTTTTAGTGTATCATTAATTATTCTTGGTTTTGGAAGCCAAGTCACAAAAAGAGTTATACATGTTGACCAAGTTTGGACCATAATAATAGCGACCACATTCAGCCATTATTGAGTAGGAGACAATCTAAAGACCCACTTGGATTATCTTACTTAGTTTCCCAAACAGCCGAAACTAAAGCTCAAGGAAGTTAGGTTCGCCTAAGATCCCGCACAGCTGTGAAGTTTGTAGTAGAACCAGACTTCAAACACTTGCAGTCTGGTTTTAGAGTGCGTGCTTGGTCTGTGCTGACAGCTCAGAGCCTGGAGCCTGCTTCAGATTCTTTATCTCCCTCTCTGTCTCTGCCCTTTCCTCACCCACACTCTGTCTCTCCTTTTCTTAAAAAATAAATACACATTTAGAGTGCATGCTTGGAAGCACTCTCCAGTGCTGCCTCCTTTAAAACCCAACACAGGAAAGCATAGTTCAAGTTAAGACCCAACCAAGATTTCTCCATTCAGGGTGCTGCTAGAGTTACTCTGAAGAGCACTAAAGAAAATCAACCCCACTTGAATGCCAAAGGTTGGCACATTGGCTATTCAGCCCTGTAATCCAGCTTCCAGCAACAGAGTGGCTGCTGTTAATCACACCACCAGTTTGAAAATGATGGTCCTCTGCTTTCCCAAGCTTCTAATTGCCACCCCAATCCTTCACTGTTGTCCTGGGCTTCGTATCTTCTCTTCTGGCCCTTTTAACACACCAACTAGAAGGCTTTAAACCCGAGGCACAGCGCCTTTTCCCTCTGCCCTACTTTTCCCAGCCAGCACCTGCTCTATCGCTTACTATTGTGTCACTGTTTCAGCCAGCAATCTCAGTACTGTCAAGGCAAATGGTTCTCAACCCTGGCTGTGCATCTTAACCAGTTGTGGAGCTTTTTAAAAGTTTGTGTGTCCCCAGAGATTATTCAGTAGGTCTGGGGTGGGGGCCAAGTATTCTTACAAAGCTTACCTGTATTCTTACCTGTATTCTTACAAAGCTCCAAGTAATTCTGGTATGCAGCCAGGATTGAGAACCTCTGGTCTAGGCATTATTGAGTGACAAAGATGATTGTCCTTATCTTGAAGAGAAGGAAACCTTACCTGTACTATCTCATGTGCTTGCCATAGTCTTGCAAGTGTGCAGAATGCTTACAGAGTCTGTTTTTTGATGCATGGAACCTCACTGTCATCCCTCTCAGCAGTAATGAAATTTCACAAACATTGTTTAATGATTCTTTGCTGGGTACTACAGGGGCCCTAGACCTAAAAATGAGTAAATCATCATCACCTGCCTTCTAGGTGCTCACAGTCTAGTCCAGGAGGCAGATACAAAAGCCCTGTAGTACATTGTAAACATTTCTCTTAGCTGTATAAACAAAAGGAGCCTACTTCCTGTGGGAGAGGAGGAAAGAAGTTTGTGAAATCTTCACAATGAAGTTAACGGCTGTCATCAGAGCCTGAAACATGAGGAGAATTTTTACCTGGCCAAGAAGGGGCAGACTTGGCAAGAAAGCCACATGAACAAAGACAGAGATGTGACAGTGCACAGCTTGTTCAGGAAGCAGTGAGTAGTCTCCTGTAACAGGATCCTAAAGTAGCAGTACATGATATGACTGGAAAGGTAGGCTGAGGCCAAATGGCAAACTCTTATACAGAAAGAAGCTGCAAAGTGACTGATTATTAGTAAGCTTTCTATAATTCCTCAAAAGAACTGACTTGCAGGAGGCCCTTAGGGCAGTAATGCAGTCTTTGATACCGTGTCCTCAGATCTCACACAGTGCTTTGGGTCAGTGGGGGTTCAGTAGATGATGTACTACTGGCCATGTTATATTTAAATCGAGGGACCATATAGTGACATACTGTGTAGCTGTTAAAAAGAATGCAGTGTGTCTAAGTTTATAGAGACATAGAGAAAAAAACACTGTTTAGAGAAAAGAAGAAATTGCAGAATGTGTGTATGTGGTGTGTGTTTGTGTAATAATCCATTGTTGGGTTTTTAAGATCTGATATACCTTTGTGTGGTAATAGGCATCTAGAAAATTGTAGGATGCACACGAGTAAAATGAGGTTGAAAAGAGGGTTTTTTACTTTTCGCTTAATTTCCCTTTGAAACTGAATTTTTTTTACCATGAGATTTTATTATCTTAATCTTATTACTATTTTTTTAAAAAGATTGAAATTTGGTGCAGAGTTTTGTTAACCTTCAAAGTTAATAAAATCTTCTCTTTGAAACCCCATGGTCCACTCCTTCCTCCATTTAGCATCCTAAAGGAAGAGAAATGCCCCAGCTTTCCACCACATCAGATCTCCCTCTGACCCTTAGTAAACACTTCAGATGTCTGCTACTCAGGTATCAGAAACTTAGATACCTGCTTAGCCCAGGGCCCCGCTTTTCCTTCTCCCCTAATCCTGTGTTAGAATGTGCCTGTTCTAAGACCCATGCCATTTTAGGACTTTCTGCCTTAACCCTACCCTTCAGCCCACTCTCATGGAACTAATAACTGTAGGGACTGTGCAGTGACTGTTGATCTGTGCTGAAGAGTGAAACAAATGAAAAGTTTCTGTCCTCCTGAAATAATGACTAATCAAGCTCTAGAATATGAGAACTATCACCAGATGCTTCAGGGACAGTCCCTGTCACTAACTCTCCTTCTGTAGCACGTTACTCCAGAATGGGATTTTCCAGTAAAATGATCTTAATTGAAAGAGCAGTATCACTTTGGCCATTTCTGAACATATAGTTGATGGGGAAAGTTTAGGCAAACGTCAGTTTGTAGAATTTCTCTGTCTCAAGGCAAAACTGCTTGATGAGTAAAAAGCACAGGGTAGAACATACAGGGTAACTAAATGACTGAAATTAGTGCTTGTGAATCTGTATTCTAGTGATTGTCTTGTGTCAGCTCATCCTAAATTCAGTTGCATATAAATGCAATTCAGTAATTAAACTGAATTAAATATCAGTTATAATTCAAAGAGTTTGTGACTTAGAAATAATTGATGGCCTTTCCTTGTTACTAGAGACAGGAACACTATTTCAGAAATCTAGAAAGCTCAGAAGGAAAGTAAGAAAATACAGTGTGTCTATGGCGGGGCCAAAGTGGGAAGAAGCATGAAGTTTATAAGAATTTTCCTCAAGGGCTTGCCATTGCTTGTAAACAAGGGACAAGACACATAGAGAAGAGTTCTGTCCACTGACTTGCTTTACCGAGAGCAAGCATTTGGTTTTAGAAATGTTCTTTGGCATTCTTTGACTTGCGGAAAGTAGCCATTTATAAATTAAGGTGGAAAGCCAAGTGAGGCCTAATAACTTTAACAAGCAATTGGTGGGATTATTTCCTGTGGGCATTAAAAGCTCTCCATTTCACAGATATGGAAACTGAAGCAGAAGCAGAGGAGGTAAGGGGTTGTGTTCAAGTCAGTAGTAAATGGTCGTGCCAAATTTTAGACCAGTGCACTTATGTTTGGGAACCACTGTGCAGTGCCCCCCTGCCCTCACATTGCTCCAAAGCATATACAGGAATTGTAATGGCAACTTTACTTGTGAAAACAAAATATCATTAACAACTTAAATGTCTTGCTGTTACCTTAGAATACTTGGTAGCTAGTAAAAATTATAATGTACATCTATATTAATGTGGGGAACGTTCATTATATGCTAAGAAGCAGGTTACCGAATAGTATATACATTATGGTCTCTTTTGTATAGAAAAAATTTGAGGTGTATAACGTATATATCACACGCACAAGTATAGAAAAAATGCTGTAAGTGGTGTACCTGGACGCTTTAAAATTTTCCCTTTAATATTTCTATATTTTCTAGATTATTACAAGTAAATGTTTTACAACAGAGTGGTTGGGAGGCTGGCAGTTAGGAAAGGGGAAGGAAAATGCTGAAAGGGTGTGGTAAGAATCAAGTGATTTATGTAATCGACTCACTGGGAAATCCATTCCTATATGAGTAAGTTAGCTCTAATTTTCCTTGGTGAGAATTCAGGGATTTTCTATGGCTTTCTCTTCTGATTTTTGTGACCCTCTGTTCTTTTTCAGTAACAGTGACAAGTAGCCAGAGCACTCCTGCCAAAGCCCCCAGAGTAAAGAGCAGTCCATCTATTTCTTCCCCATCATCAGCAGCTTGTGCTCCAAGCTGTGCAGGAGACCTCCCTCTTCCTTCAAATACTCCCACCTTCTCTATTAAAACCCCTCCTGCCAAAGCCCGGTCTCCCATCAGCAGAAGAGGCTCTGTGTCCTCGGTCTCTCCCAAGCCACCCTCGTCTTTCAAGATGTCCATTAGAAACTGGATGACCCGAACACCATCCTCCTCACCACCCATCACGCCACCTGCTTCTGAAACCAAGATCACTTCTCCAAGAAAAGCCCTCATTCCTGTGAGCCTGAAATCATCCCAAGCAGTGGCTTGCTCTGAGTCCAGAAATCGAGTCAAGAGGAGGCTGGACTCAAGTTGTCTGGAGAGTGTGAAACAGAAGTGTGTGAAGAGTTGCAACTGTGTGACTGAGCTTGATGACCCAGTTGAAAAGCTTCATTTGGATCTGTGCTGCCTTGCTGGTAGCCAGGAAGACCTTGGTAAGGACTCTCTAGGTCCTCCCAAACCAAGCAAGATTGAAGGAGCTAGTATGAGTATCTCAGAGCCTCCTTCTCCCGCCAGTCCTTATGCTTCAGAAAGCTGCGGAACACTACCTCTTCCTTTGGGATCTTGTGGAGAAGGGTCTGAGGTGGTAGGCAAAGAGAATAGCTCCCCGGAGAATAAAAACTGGTTATTGGCCATGGCGGCCAAACGGAAGGCTGAGAATTCATCTCCCCGAAGTCCATCCTCCCAGACCCCCAATTCTAGGAGACAGAGTGGAAAGACTTCTCCAGGCCCGGTAAGTCGGCAGTGGTGGGAAGATGCATTTCCTAACTTGAAAGGAGCCAGTGAGAACATAGGTTCTCTAACTTGAGGAGGTCAAGCACAAATCCCTTCTCAGAAGTCAGGATTTTTTTTTTTTTTTTTTTTTTTTTTTTTTTTTTTTTTTTCAGTAAATCTATTTATACCTAGGGTTGCCAGATTTAGCACATAAAAATTCAGGACAAATATTGTGTGGGACATATTTATACTAAAAATTCTTTATACTAAAAGGTTATTTGTTTGAAATTCAAATGTAACTAGGTGTTGCTGTATTTCATTATCTAGCAACCCGATTTACTCCCATTAAAATCCCTTCCGTGAAGGTCCATACCACTCAGCCCTGGTGTCTGTTTCCTCAAAGCCTTCATCATGCTCTAATATATCAATTCAAAAATATCTTCCCTCTTCTTTGTTTGGCATTATTCCCTCCCCACCCAACCCCTGCGTTTTTTGTTTTTTTTTTCTTTTCCCCTTTCGCCAGCCCCTGGCAACCAGTTTTTATAGGTTCCCTCCCCTTTTTATAGATAAAACTGACATTCATGGGCACGTTACCAACATCCATGAATAGATTTCCAGTTTGGTCATTATGGTTTATGATTATTTCAAATACAGTGAAACTTAGATACTTAAAGCAATTTAAATGCAGAATCCTTCCAGATTTTTATGATTTTCCCCCCATTTTTTTACCGTCACCTTGCTCACACCAGTATTTTTGGCAATTCATCTATATCTATACTTTTTAAACATTCAGGTTAGTTTCACTTATCTTTTTAGGACTACTGTTTTCATTGACTGACACAATATTGAAGTTAAATAATTTCAAAAACACATATTGCTGCTAGAAATAGGTTTGTGAACCTTAAAAAGCAAATGACCTATTGAAATGGTGGAGGGAGAAGTAGCTATGAGCATCGAGTGAGTATGGGCACAGGTCAGAGGGACTAGAAAGCTTCAGGTAATCAGTTTGCAAGGGGCGGGGGGGGTAGGTTCACAAAGTTTCTGCTCTGATTCATAGTGGTTCTTGCTCTGTGTTAAGAAGGTGGTACAATGATTAAAATTCAATCTAAAAGCTGGAGAGCCTCAAGCCAGCTCTAGTTTAATAAGTGTTCATATCCCCCATCCTACTGTCCTGAAGCCTGTCCCATAATTTTAGGGAAAATAAACTAGAAATATTTTAAAAATTACTTAAAACACAGAATCCAACCAAGATCTTGCTACAGAACATGGGGAAAAAAAACAGCTATCAGGAATCTTTTCTTTCTTCTCCTAAAATTATCTTTGTATCTGTTTTTTGCCCCTGACCAAAATCCTTTTTTTCCAGAACTGATCTCAGCTGTGTGTTATCAGAAAAATAATTTCAGTGAAAAATTGTTTTCACTAATGTGTACATTATAAAGGCTTTTAAAAATAGTGTGCCAGTCCCATATATTTCCGGTTTTATAATTTCAATCTTTGAAGCTAAAGTTTCTTTAGAAGGTTTTTCTTCTTTATGTGCATAATGATAAGACTTCCTCAGAAAAGGGTAGCAGCTGCCATTTGAGTCCCTGTCCCATTTGTAAATTGGGGGGGGGGGGGGGAGGTGATTTACTCATTTCTTTCAAAGAGGAGGGTTATTATAGCCTTTGGGTCTTATCAGGAGGTTTAACTAGTAAATATTTTCAGTTCACATGAAAAATCTATGCCTTCCATTCTTACATACATCTGTTAAATTTTTATTAAATTCAGTACAAATCAGCCAAAAGAGACATTGCCCTCAAAGTATTTGGAACTTGAAAGCTGGCTGACTAAATAATCAAATTTCTAGGCATCCCAACTTAAAATACCCTCTACTGATAACTTGCTGAAGTAACAGCTAAACTTTATCTTAGAAAATCTCTGAAATCTAAACTTTCTTTTTCTAGGTCACTATTACTCCCAGCTCCATGAGGAAAATCTGTACATACTTCCATAGAAAATCTCAAGATGACTACTGTAGTCCCGAACAGTCAACAGAATTATAGATTCTAATCTGAGTGAGTTAACTGAACTTTGGCCCCTTAAAACAAGACAAAAAATACAACAGAGTGATTCAGTAACTCTGATCTTTAAGAAAGCTACCATTCTTTCATTTTCAGAGAAAAATCGTTTCAACTCTGAAGCTTACCTACTCTGGTTCTAAACTTATATGCAGCTTCCTTGGGGTGAATGCTGTGTTTAAATTCCACAAAGTAAGTTTGTCACTCTGTAACATTTTGAATGAGTAGTCTTCACTTTTTAAATTATGCCTCTTCTCTACAATAATGACATCCCAGCTCATAGAGGCAAAAAGTAAGACTTGTCTCTTGTTACTCTGAGACTGTGGGTGCACGGTGGAAAATATCTGCTGGTCACAGCAGGAGGCCTGTCTGTGAAGGCCAAGTGCTGAAGAAGTCTTCTGCTGGGGACCCCTGGATCTGTGCTGCCTCAAACAAATATAATTTCATTTAAAATTTATATAATCTTTTCACTACACTTTTGGTTTTTTGTTTTGTTTTGTTTTTAGTATGTGTAAAAATGTGATGTTCAGATAAGTACATTTATATTGATTCAGTGTTAAAATACAGTCTTCTTAAGTTAAAATCATCTTTATTTTCAGAGCAGTGATAAATGTCGACGCTTTGGAGAAACTAGGAGAACAACACTAGAAACCTTTACTTGGCCTTTTTCCCCCAAATATATCTCCCATATGAGACTATGACCCTTATATTTTTTACTAAGCAATTTACTATGTAGCAACCCAACATCATGTTCTATAAGAGGTTATGGTTTTGCCACTTACTAGACAAAGATACTTATAAAATCAATAGTCCTGCATGGAAGCTGGGGTGTGAAATCATCTTCAGTTCTCTAGGGGCTGCAAGTTTTTCAAAATATAAGTCATCAGATTTTAAGAAAAAGTAATCATCTCTGATTGATACTTTTATAAAAGAAGATAGGTCTGAACTGAAAACCCAGAACCTAAAAAACAACTCTTGGCTTTTTAACTTGATTTTTTGGATTTTCTTCATGTATATATATGAAAAAAACAAAAAACAGTGACCCTCTAGAATAGCCCTGAGCTGAAAAGTCATGGAAATTTCTCTAGATATTTAATGTAGAAGATGTTTAGATTGACTCTAAGTTAATAGTGTACAGAATATCTTGAGCATCTTCTCCTTTAACCAACAGTTACATGTCGATCATCTTGAACTGAACTGTTGTTTTATATTTGTCCCCTTTATAAGCTCATAGAAACAAGTTCCATGTACTTTCTATGTGCTACATCCTTAGAAGGGACTCCCCTAACAATCATGAAACTTGATTCATTTTATCCATAACCCTGAGAAATGTGTAGAGTTTATTCATATTTTTGTCATAATTTAAAAATCTGTTCTTAATGACAACTTTTTAATTCCTTTGCTTCCTATAAGTCAAGCTTGTAACAACCTGCACTACATATGTTGATTACGCGTGGTTTTCTCCAAGGAGAAAAATAAGTAAAGGGAAGCCACAGAATTGCTGTTTTTGAAACAAAGCACTCCATAGCATTAACTGAGTATTTAGGAATTCTACTTATAATTGGTGTTTGATTTTTGAATGTTAGGCTATGGGAAGGTGTTGCTTATGACCATATCTACTAATAATGATATCTGTCTCTTGCTTTGAACGCCAAGTGGGGGGGGGGGGGGGGAAGGATAACTAGATAATTACATTCTTTGTATCCTTGAACATCTAACAGCTCTGCTGAGTGAAATTGGGGTAAATGTGGCTGGCAGGAACTGTGCTGAGAGTCTACTGGCTGTAACACGTCCCACTTGGAAAACTAGTACTTCAAATGGGTGCCAAAGGTCAAATGTAATGAGATAATAATTATCCCTGCCTCTGTCAGTGTCAGACTTTGAGCTGATCCTGAATAATAAAGCTTTTTACCTTATCTGATATCCTTTTCTGAACTTTTTGCATTAACCTAGAAGCAGTCTACACAAAAGAACTATAGTAGTAATCAAGAATCCCTTCTACTTGTTCATTGAATAAAATTTGTTTATTCCCAAGGATATGATCTAGTTCAAGCTGAAAGAAGTTTTAATAAATATTGTCTTGCTTGGTCAGACCTTGAGCGCTTAAGATGGCTTGAATTACTTGATGAAGTAGGGTGGAGTGATGTAGTTCTTTTTCTAAACAAGTATTTCCAGCCCAAGTTTTTCCATTTGAATACACTCCAAGCATTATTGCTACAGTGCTGTATTAGAGTTTCCTTTGGCTGTTTCATCACAGGCCCATAATTTACTTTTGTGAGGGTTGCCTAATTAGTCCTTTAAAATGTTTCCTTTAATCTGGGCTGCACATTTAACTGATGATAAATCAAAACCATCTGTAGCTATCCCTGCTGGACTGGCAGAGGGTGAGTTCAGCTCACTACCCCATCTCTAGCCCTAAAAGCTTAAAACTTCACTAAGACTTTCGGGAAACCCAGTATAGGAGGCATTTTTTTAAAACCTCAGCTGGGCAATATGGATGCCTGGAGATAACTCGTGTGTGTGTGTGTGTGTGTGTGTGTGTGTGTGTGTTGTTTAGTCCCCAGCTTGAAATTAGCCTATGGTCATGATCTTGTATAGGTCATATATCAGTTCAGCATGTGCTTTTTGAGAGCCTATCCTAGCGGATAAACTGCTACTCTCAGATCTATTTTTCCTGGACTTCCCTTCACACTGCTCATAAAGCAAAGGCTGAGTAGCCTCATAGAATGAGTTCACAACTAGGTAGCATGCGCAGCATTTTACAGCTGTGCATCAGAAGAGAGATTAGAGGAGAATGTCATGTTGGGGAAACTGAGTTGTCCTCCACATGGCAATTAAAGGGCTGAATATGGGTCCATTGAGCTCTTGCTCATCAGCTCTCCCTACTTCTCAACAGGTCTCCATAGGAGGTTCTTTGGCTGCCTAGGTTTGGATCATGCCACATTGTGAACTAACCATCACTCATTAAATTCTTGGGATTTATGGAAAACCCTGCTTTATGCATTATTAGCTCTTTAGATACTGGATAAAAGTTATGGGGAGGCCAAACACAACATTTTGCTGGACATGACGTGAGTCTAATGCCTCGTTAGATCTAGTGCTAGGAATACAAGCTCAGCATTGTTCTAAGGAACCCATTTTGTTGTCTAAAGTGGTAGAAAAGCCTTTTTTATTTCTGAGCTATGTTTAAATGCCTGTTAAAAAGTGCAAGGGTCGTTAGGGAATGTGGTGGGGTAAAGTCAGCCTTTTAAAAAAAATCACCTGAGCATATTAAGCAGCTTGTTCAGATCAGTATGCTTACAGCAAGTACATAGAACACAAATAAGAAGTATTATATTATTAAAGAATAGGCTTATTCCATCCCCAGAGCTTACCCCTCCCATTTCCTGGCTAAACCAAGAAAGAGGATTTCAAGGATATATAACCAGGTTCTTTATTTTGAATTTCAAAGGTTTAGTATTCCATTTATACTTCATTTCTCTTTAATTTCCTTAACTTGCCACATGCCCCTTCCTGTTTTGACATTCTAAATAATTTGTATTCAAGCCATTTTGTGGACTATGAATAGCACATTTCAAAGTGCCTTTGACTGGAAGGCTTTCAATTCAGCCAACATTTTATTCATCACCTGGATGCCAAGCCCCGTGTGAGGCACCTGGTCTGCAGAGTTCTTCTCTTTATTTTCGGTTGTCAAAGGAGTCACTTTACCTGTGGCACTTCGGTAGACTAAAGTCAGCATTTGAGAGAAACAGGCAAAGATCGGATTTTCAAGTCCTTTGAGTGAAGTTGTTTGTGAGCAGCTGTAAATGTAGCAAGTGCTGTCTGGAAGCCACATAGACTGTTCCCTCCAGGAAGTTCATTCAACAGCTTCTTGGAGCACCTTAACTTTTCAAAGTAAAATGCTTTTCTCATGCATGGTTCTATTATATTCTTTACAATATTACGAATAATGGTTAAAAACATATTCTCTGTAGCCAAACTGCCTAGCTTTGAATCCAAGCCCTAGCTGTGTGATGTTGGGCAAGTTCCTTAACCTCTCTGTGAAGCGGTTTTTCTCGTTTGTAAAATGGGATTGTGTGGTTATTACAGGTATAGCTCTTGGGACAGTGCCTGGCACATAATAGCTAACATTTATTGAACAATTACTGTTAGCTATTATTCTCAAAGTAGAGAGAGCAAGATTCTATCCTTATTTAATAAATGGGCATAAAGGTTTAACTTTTTGTTTCTAAATCATTCCTGTTCATTCCCGTTCCACTAGAGCCATGGTCCTCAAAGGTATGGGAACTAAATAAGAATCACTTGGGAAGCTTTTTTTTGTTGTTGTTAGTGTTGCTTCGGTCTTCTAGTCCTGACACTTTTCAAAAGGAGCAAATAGACCTCTGGGTGGGGGGACAAAACCCTCCAGTTTCACAGGTGTTTGATATTCATGAATCTTTCCCACCAGGTACACATGAAAATTACAGAGGTTATTTCATATGTGGGCTCAGCCAATGTTCAAAGAGGTATAATTTGCAAATCTGTATCCTGCACTCCTAAGCAAGCCATGCATTTGCTCACACAGAGCCCATCCTCCCATTTCCTGACTGCTGCCCCCAGCTCTGCTATACTGTTTAACACGTGTTCACCCCTAGGGAGGAAGCCACAGCTGGCTCGCCATTAATGCCGACTCTTGATCACTTGTTAGGCTGTTGTGTTCCCTGGCCAGTGGGAAGGCAAATAAGACATGAAGCTCAAAGCAGGCCGTGTGGCTGTCTTAGTTGGATGCAAGATTCAAACATTTGACTGAGGAGTAATGTGTAGACTCTAGATTCTTTTTTCTCACTTAATGAGATTCTTCCCTGGGCTTCTGTTTGGTGCCAGTGATACCTGTTGCCAGTGTCACACCAGTGCCAAAATACCAGTCGTGAAGGTTTCAGACTCAACATTGGGGTTTCTCTTGGCATCTGAGCACCAGATTATGCTGCCACTGCCACTGCCGCTGTTCAAGACTCTGGTTTCCAAATGGGAACTTGTAGTTCTAGAATGGGGCATTCTTTTATTAGCTGGTATCTGCACCTCTGCAAACAGATGATCCCACCATGCTCAGCCCCCTTCATGGGTTGGTGCCAAAATTATCAATTCAAATGAAGATGATAAGGGCTACTTTTTTTTTCCTGTTATTAGCCTTTTAATCTTTCTTAATGTTTATTTTTGAGAGAGAGCGCAAGCAGGAGAGGAGCAGAGAGGGAGACACAGAATCCAAAACAGGCTGCAGGCTCTGAGCTGTCAGTGCAGAGCCCAGTGGCAGGGCTTGAACTCATGAAACGCGAGATCGTGACCTGAGCCAAAGTCAGCCACCCTGGGCGCCCCAGCCTACTCACTTTTAAAGTCATAGTGTAAAAGTACCGTAATTGTACAAATCAGCCCTTCCCCTAACAATATACTACCAGATAATATATGTTACTGAAACAACAAACTATAAATA
Source organism: Panthera onca (assembly GCF_046562875.1). Classification (NCBI taxonomy): domain Eukaryota; kingdom Metazoa; phylum Chordata; class Mammalia; order Carnivora; family Felidae; genus Panthera; species Panthera onca. The sequence continues at coordinate 34,025,023 of NC_138355.1, read as the reverse complement.
AATTATCTGGCCTTGCTATGTTGACCTGTAGTTAGCAAATATTGTCATAACACATCATTCAATAATCATTCCAAACCACTCTTCCCCTTTTCAATTTCTTTTCTACCTTTTTTCTATAACCTACAGTGCACTCACAATATTCCAAGAATTATTTAATAAGAAGCATAATATGGCTTATTAAGCATAATGGTGAAATAGTAATGATACAGGAACTGAAATAATTAAAACTAAAATCCAGTAAGGCATTGTTGCCTCTGTAATGGGTCGTTGTTTGGACCACCAGTTGATGTCGAGTTGGAAATGCTGCTTCCTCAAAAGCCTTATTGAATTTAGATAACTTTATGTGGAAGTAAGAGACTCAGAGCCCAAAAATCACTGTCTTTACAAGGGTTGACTTAACAGACAAGTCAAAGCGAATGTTAATAACTTCAGGGTAGGGGTAAGGAGAGGATGGCAATGCTAAACATTTCTCAGCTCCCTAATGAGGCGATTAGGTATTGGCCTTGAAGTGTTGAACCTGTAATTAAGTTTCTGGCTTTGGAAAACTAGGTCCTAAAACCAAGAGATACAAGCAACAAAGTCTGGAATCCTATATGGAGAGTCTAGAGGATAAGGAAAATTAGAACGTGGTTTTTTGACGATTGGGAATGGTTTCTGTTGCAGCCAACTCTCTTGTACAACAAGTTTCACAAGAGGGTGCCATTTAGAGCAGCTTGTTAATTTGAGCTATCCTCTGGTGTCCTCTTGCCTTCCTGTTTACTTTGACAGTATTTCTAGTCCCATTCACTTTTTCCTTCTTCATGTTATGTTGCCCACTGAACTCTGTTGAATAGTGCTTAAAGTCAGGGCTGTGTATTTGATTCCCAGATGGGCCAATTCACTTCACCCTGTCCTGTGGCCACAGGCGGCATCCCACTTGCCTACCCTAGCCAGCTGCTCCAGCAAGGAGCGAGAAAAGTATTTAGGCTCAGTATAAACACTGGAGACAAACTCATAGAATATCTCCTCACTACATTTTGAAAGCCTGTCTTTCTCCTTAAAGACCAAGTTTATAAACCTCTTTTGACCAAATTTATATAGATTGTTTCATGTAATACACAAAATTGCCCTATAGGTAGGTATAATTTGTTATCCACATTTTGACAGATAAAGAAACTAAAGTACAAAGAGGTTAAGTAATCAGCCCAAGGACACATAGCCAGCACTTTGTGGATTTGGTCTGACTCAAAGCCCACAGTCTTAATTCCCATACTATAATGCCTCACAGAAAGAAACTTGTCCCTGGCCCTCTATTAATCAAATACACGCTTTCTATTTTGCACACTTAGAAGAACTCTCAAAATGTTCCAAATATATTTTCTCTTTGAGTAATAAATGAAAAAATGTTACTTCTTGGAGAGGAAACCATTCTTAACTACCAGAGGAAGGTGATGCGCAGCACTAGAAGCTAGCATCAGTACCGATAATGTGTGTTAATAGGAACCTAAGATTAACACGATTGAAGGTTGGAAAAAAGGAGCGAAGAATTCTGAACAAAATTCTTCAGAAAAGAAAAGTAGAGAAAGGCTTGCTCACAAATGTAGGGGAGAGACTGAAGAATGGAGATGAGGATATACATACCCTCCGACCCAGCAATTTCACCCCTGTACTCTAGGGAAGCTCACATGCCCAGGGCACGAAAACGGAGATGGTCAGAGCGGCATTGTTTACACTGGCCAAAGCCTGGAAACAACCCAGATAACCAGCCAGGGTAGAATGGGTGAACTTGGATACTCATGATAGAACACTATGTAACCATGAAATGAAAAAGAATAAACTAGCTACACATAGCAAGAATGAGTGTTAGAACGGTGAGCAGAAGAAACAAGCAAATGCAGGTGATATGATTTTGTTCATGTCAAGTGTTAACAAAAAATGCAATACTGAACTAGTATGGAAACGTACATACATGGGCGGTAAAAGGCCAAACAAGGATCATGATCACAATAAATCAAGACGGTGGATCCCTCTGGAAGGTTGTATACTTGGGAAGTAACAGGGGGACTTCCTAGGATGTGGCAAGGTTCTCTCTTCCCCAGCTTGGTGGTCACATGGGTGTTTGCTTTATAATTATGTCTTGCATTTATGTTATACACATATTTCTGGATGTTTTATGATTCATGTTTTTAAAGGCTTTTGAAAAGGAATGAAGATTAAATAGTTCTATAGAGAAGATTAGGCAAGATGTGGGGATAGAGAAATTCTAGATAGATTTTGATAATAACAATTATTCAAATGGAATAAACTACTAGGGAAGTCTGTGGGATCTTTTTAATACTCTGTAAGGAAAAAGGAGAATCCTCTGTTCCCTCAAAGCAGAAGGATGAACTGACTTGCATTCACTATATTCATTCAGTTTAAAAGAAAAGAACTGATCCTTTAGCAAACCATGCAATTGCTCAGATATAGGGTTGGGATTTCCATAATTGGGACTGAGCCAGAAGCTAGCAAGTAGGACGAGTTAGAAGAGAAGGTCCTGCAGCATTTGACCTTCTAAAAGTTTCACACTAAGTACATTTCTTTTTTTTTTCCTTCTTCCCCACTCATATTTTCTTTCTCTTTCCAAGATTTGTCATCAAATCAAGACAGAAATGGGCCATGGAAATCAAATTCTTACTTTCAAATGAAGAAACTGGCCTGGGGAAGTTAACCAGTTTAACTAAGGTCACAAAACTAGATAGTGGCAGAATCCGTTCTGGCACCCCACATTCTTTGTACCCTAGTCTTCCTGATCTACTAGCCATTTCTCTACGTACCATTTTTAAGATCCAGTTTGAACCCTCCCTCCTTCCTATAAGAGGTATTCACAGATTTTCCTAAATAAACCTTCCTTCCGCTCAGCCTCATGCGTGGTGCCTTGTTTTAATGCCCTCAGTAGTGCTTATCACATTTGTCTCAGAATTATTTCTGTATTCCCTCCACCAGATTGTATCCTCCTAAATGTCAAATTGGTCTAATTCATTTCTACATACCCAGCGTTAGGCTCATCGGAGCCAATTATTAAATACTCAGGAATTTTGTGAGCTGGTCGTTAAAATGTAGGTAGCTGGAAATCGGTCCTGGTGAGAGTCTTTGCACCATGGAGCAAACAAAAGCTGCAAATCAGGGCTTTCCCCACCCCACCCCCACCCCCCAGGGAGCCAGGTTACCAGCACATCACTGTACGAATCCCACCACCACCAGCAGCCACCTCTAGACTTGCTGTGATGCAGAGCAGTTGCAAGGAGCACGAAGAAAGAAGGATCCAGTACAAGTGAAGACCAAAAAGTAACAAGAATTGAAAAAGCATCAGTTCAGGAGCCCAAGGAAGAGAATGTTTTGAGAAATAGGTGATTCATTCTGCAGACCAATCAGGAAGATGAGAGCTTGGATAAGGCCAGCACATCTTTGTCCTCAAGAGCTTTTTCAGTAGCATAATAAGGATGAGTTGTGGCTGGGAATGAAAAGATGGGGGTGGTTAGGAAATAGGCGGTGAATGTAGATGCCTTTAAAAAAAAAATGGCAGTCTTCCTTATTAAGCAGCTATTTCTGAATACCTACTGTGTGTCAAGCCTTGCACTAAACAAAGATGACATACAGGCCCATCTTCAAGCTGCTCCCCGGTGCTTAGGGCAGACAAGAGAACATTGAACACGCTGTGATGAGGGCTCTGATGAAGACAGATGTGGGGCCTGTGGGAGCACATCAGACTGAGCCTGTGCATTCAGGGAAAGTTTCATACCAAAGCTGACCGAGCTGAGCCTTAGAGAAGAAACATTTTCTAGATGGTAAGTGAAGGAGGGACATTCCTCACAAAGGAAATAGTGGTCTGAGGGCGTGAGGAAGAGTGGCGTGTCTGAGGAACTCTTGAGTAGTTCCCTTTCCTGTTAGAGCTGGAGCAGAGGGAACATATAAAACACCAGCAGGAGATGAGGCTGCAGAGGCCAGCAGGGCTCAGGGCATAGACACCCCTACAGTGCCGCCATACTGAGTTTGAACTTTATGTCAAAGGCCCTGGACAGCCACTGAATGACTAAGCAGGGAATAAGCACAACCATTTTTTTTTTGTTTTTTTGTTTTTTTATTTTAGAAAGATGATTCTGGTAGCAATGTGGAGGGTCCGTTGGAAAGGGACCAGACGTTAGGCAGTTCACCCAGTCAGAAGGAGACTAGTAATCTAGGCGGTAAGGAGGGTGGGCCTGAAGTGAAGTAATGGGAGTGCATAACAAGGATATTGCCGATTTGAGAGATACTCCTGAAATGGCAAACTAGTGTTTTCATAAGTGGGTAAAAGAGGAATCCTGAATCCCAGGATCCTGGCACTGGCAATGGGGTAACAGTGGTATCATTTGGGGAAGGGAGATACAGAGGTGATAGGATTATAAGATTGTTTTCCTTGGGGACACCTAATGGACAGCCACTGGAGATGCCCCATCGGTAGTTGCATGTATACAATTGGAGCTCTGGAGAGCCGTCTGGAGTGGAAAGGATTTTTGGTGTGAAAAGAATAGTTCGAAGGGGAGCTCACAGAGATCAGCCAGAAAGACAATGTGTAGCATGGTAGCTCTCAAACGAGCAAGTTTTTGATTCAGTTTTTGATTCAGGGTGTCTGAGGTGGGACCTGAAAAATACGCATTTCTAACAAGTTCCCAGACTGTGCTGATGCTGCTGGTCTGGGAATCACACTTGGAGAACCGTCAGTATAAAGAAAAGCCAACATTTGGGGGTGATTAAAGAAAGAAGTGACAGAAGTGAGTGAGGAGGAGTCATTTTAGGAAGAGATGGTCAGGGTAACGTTTCAGGAAACAAAATTGAATAAAGTCAGGCAAGATGAAAAACAAATAATGTCAACTGCATTTGGCAATTTAGAGGATACTACTGGAGCCAGGTGGCAGTATCAGGGAGAAAGGGGGAGATGGTCATTGTAGTTTACTCTCCAAGGAGTCTGACTGAGAAAAGTGAGAAAGGATAGATGCTGGGGGGCAGGTCATGATCAGGAAAAGATCGGCTGATGGGAAAAATGGAGTAAACGTATAGCTAGGCAAAAGGAGGGTGTGGAAAAGAGAAGGAAAAGGAACAAATGCTTTGAGTGCCTAATCTGTGCCAGGCTCTACGCTAGGCTCTTTAATAAATACAACCCTTTAAGTGGATTATTACTATTTCCATTTTACAGAGAAAGAAACTAAACCTCTAAAATTTAAATAATTTGCCCATAGAAGATAACGAGTAGTAAAGGAGGGATTTAAATCCCAGCCTCCAGAGCCAGTTCACATGGACATGGCTGGAAATAACCATTATGAGAATTACAGTGTCTTCCCTCCCTAGAGAATGGAGACCAGGACATTGCAGCCCAGTTAAGCCCTTAGAATGACCCAGGGCTATGGTAAATGTTGTCTAGAGGGAAGCTATATGGGAGCTGATTCAATCAGAAATGAGGCAGGAGAAGATAGAATTCCCTGAGATTCTAGATATTCACTGGGACTTCTGTGGCGATGCCTTTGGTCTCTGATCTACATTGACCAAAAATAATGAAGAGTCAGAGTTGAAATGCACATACGTCCAATTAGGAGTGAACAAAAGTCGACTTAAAAGATTGCTGAACTGCAGCAGGAGCTCTGATGAAAGTCACCTGACTTTGTGCAGAGTTAATGATCATCTTATGATGAGACATGATATAATGTCTCACCCAGATTGCCTAATCTTGACTGCTACTTGCGAATTCTGTGACTTTCTGCAATTTACTTCATCTTTCTGAGCCCCCATTTGCTCACCAGGTGAGAGAAGTATTCACAGTATTGTCCTCATTGTTATTGGGTAGGGGTTGAATGAGTCAGTATGTGTCAAGTGCCTAGACAAGTGCAAGATGTGTGCTAAGTTTTAACTTTTTGTAACTTCCGGGGTGGCAAAATTCCTACCTTGAAGAGCACGCAGTGGGGAAGAGAATCAGACACACATGCTCTTAATGGGATGGTTTGTCAAGGGCTCAGGTACACAGGAAGCTGGTCAGTTTCCAGCAGAGCTCAGCAATCTGGTAGCAGAGGCAAAGAAAGCTGAGCTGGGGATTAGCCAGGATGGGAAGGCAGCAGCAAGGAAGCACCCAGGGAAGAATAAAGAAAGGGATCCATGGGCACTCTGGGACAGCCAGTAGGTCCAGGCTGGATATGGAGGAAGTGGGAGATTCTGGGGACGGTGGAGGAAGAAATACCTCGACAGGTGGAAAAAAAGTCGCTTAGGTTGTGGTCCAAGTAGGGCTGTGAGAATTTGAGATGACAGGGGCCATTCTGGTGCCCATCTCCAAATCACGTTCATCACAGTGACTCATAGGTTGGGCAGAATTTAGTCGTGTAGTTTTTCAAAATGATGGTGAACCCAGGGTATCTGAAGGGTCCCCCTCACCTCACAGGGATGCAGTGGCCAAGAAAGCTGTGAGGCAGGCATTAAGCCACTGAGGAGGATAAGAGTGCAGGAAATCAGGATACGGTTGGATGGACAAGGTGGCCAGTAAGATGGGATGCTGTGCCCAAGAGGGATGGGGGAGCATGGTCTGGGGAAAGAACGGGAACTTGGAGAATGCCAGGTTGTTCTCCTGACCTTGAAAACCAGGGGAGGGAGAGAAACTGCCCTCTCTGGAGAGGGCCAGAGGGCAGAGCAGGGCAGGTGTTCATTTAGGACAAGAAGGTGGAAAGAGTGTGTGTTGAAAAGGTGGGGAAGGTAAGGAAGTGTGTTCACCGGTTAACACGCTGTACCATCCAGGGGCAAGGAGACACATGTTCAAAGGCCTAGAAACAGTTAAGTAAAGCCCCGTCCTGTGGTAGGATTACTGCCTGGCAGGAGGTGAGAGTCAGAGGCCAGGCCATGCAGCTCTGCCTGGGCCCACCACGCCAGGACAGGACCCTGCCAGAAGAAAGAACCGTGGCCTCCTGAGTCAGTGCACTCGGCCTATTTCTGTACATTCAGGCTGCTGAGTAATGGCTCCAAAGGCAGTGCCAGCATCTCACAGGGCGCAAGGGGAAAGTGAGAAGTAGGGCTTGGCACCTTATTTTGGGACCTGCTGTCACAGGCCCAGCCCTCCAGTTCTGTGTGCTTGACACTCAGCTACAGTTCTCACTGTGAGTCTGGATGACCAGCCCTGCAGGTCTGGCTGAGATGCCCAGGCAGCCCTCAAGAAAGAAGAGTTGTGCGGTTTCCCCAAAGAGAGAGAATTCTGAGTACTTACTCCCTGAAGGAGAATTGCCAGTCATTCCAATTGGTCAGCCCACTAGGCTAGTGCCTCAGCTTGAAGACCCTCAGAAGTGAATCCTCAGAAGTGAATCTTCTCTCCCTGCTCACATGGTCTTCTAAATACCATAAAATGACAATGACCCTGCTCTAAACCTGAGGTATCAAGGTGTGTAGTTTGAGCCAGAGTGTTCTTTGAGCAAGATTCCAAAGGGGTTGGGGGGGGGGGGGGGGGGGATGCGGAATCCACCTGTCCTCTCCCAGCCAGTTCCCTGTGTGTCTCTGGTGATGTACATGTGTGACTGCCAGCTAGGGCTAGGGCTCAGTCTAACGTGGGGACAGTTACACATATACAGAGGTCAAACCTGTGATCCCATGAGCACAGGGCTCTAGCAACTTGCACTAACTGGCCCTGAGAGCCCTTGGGACAAGACTTTGGGTTAGTTGCTGCTGAACAAATATGTCCGAAGACTCCCCTGGAGATACTTGTGGCTCCTTTATTGTAAATCTGGTTGCCTCAAACCCTCCAACCTCCCTTAGATCCATTCAAGGCCCCCAAGTCTGGACTCTAGGTGAATCCCCATTAGTATCTTGACTTCCTCTATACCTCCCCCTTTTCTTTAAAAAAAATTTGTTTAAGTTTATTCATTTTTCAGAGACAAAGCGTGAGTGGAGGAGGGGCAGAGAGAGAGGGAGACACAGAATCCGAAACAGGGTTCAGGCTCTGAGCTGTCAGCACAGAGCCCAACGCAGAGTTCGAACTCACAACCGTGAGATCATGACCTGAGCCGAAGTCGGCCACTCAACCGACTGAGCCACCCAGGCGCCCCTATACCTCCCCCTTTTCTTAAAAAGTAAACCCTGTTCACTTCTGGGGATTTCTTCTTATGCATTCAAGTTTCTTTTCTTATATTAAATACTCCTAAGAAATAAAGGACTTGGTATCCAACAGGTTTGAGTGGTTTGCAGTAAACTCAAGAACTCTGCAGCACAGCAGGGATTAGAGCCCAATGGGGGCTCTGCCTCTTTCAGTTGACCCACCCCCTGCCTGCTTGCCTCTGGATTTGTGCCAATCTAAGAACCAAACCATGGATGGCCACAGGTATGGGCTCCTTCTCCATCACTGCCATCTGTCTCTCTGTGACAGGCTTAGACATCACTGCATCAGGTAGAGATTATCATACTAGGGCAACTTTTCTGACACAGACCTCTGGCAACTGCTTTCTACTCTTTCTACGAGTTTGACTTCTTTTTTTTCTTTTTTTAGTTTTTAGATTCCACATGCAGTATTTGTCTTTATCTGCCTTCCCTTAGCAAAATGCCCTCAAGCCCTCAAGTTCCATCCATGCTGTAAGACGTCCTTTTTCCTTATGGCTGAGTAATATTCCATTATATATATCTTCTTTATTCATTCATCTATTGATGGACACTTGTTTCCATACCTTGACTATTGTGAATAATGCTACAATGAGCATAGGAGTGCAGATAATGCTTCAAGATCCTGTTTTCCTTTCTTTTGGAAAAATAATCAGCAGTGGGATTGTTGCATCAAATGGGAGTTCTATTTTTAAATTTTTTGAGGAGCCTCCATATTGTTTTCCATACTAACTACAACAATTTATATTCCCACCAACAGTGTACAAGGGTTCCCTTTTCCCTACATCCTCTTCAGTACTTGTTATGTCTTATCTTTTTGATGATAATCTTTCTAACAGTAACCGGCATGAGGTGCTATCTTAATTGTGGTTTTGATTTGTATTTCTCTGATAGTTAGTGATGCTGAGTACTTTTTCATGTATTTATTGGCCATCTGTATATCTTTGGGGAAATGTCTATTCAGTTCCTCCACCCATTTTTTAATTGAATTGTTCGGGGTGTTTTGTTTTGTTTTTGCTATTGAGTTGTGTGTGAGTTCTTTATATATTTTGGATATTACCCCTTATCAGATATATGATATACAAATATTTTCTCCTGTTCAGTAGGTTGCCTTTTCTTTTTGTTAATGGTTTCCTTTGCTCTTCAGAAGCTTCTTAGTTTGATGTAGTCTCACTTGTTTATTTTTGCTTTTGTTGTCTTTGCTTTTGGTGTCAAATTAAAAACATCATTACCAGACCAATGTCAAAGAGCTTACCCTCTATGCTTTCTTCTAGGAATCTTATGGTTTCAGGTCTCATGTTTAAGTCTCTCCTCTATTTGAGTTGATGTTTGTATATGGTGTAAAATAGGAGTCTAGTTTCATTCTTTTGCATGTGGCTACCTAGTTTTCCTAGCACTCTTTATTGAAGAGACTGTCCTCCCCATTATATATCCTTGGCTCCTTTGTTGAACTGTAATTGACCATATATGCATGGGTTTATCTCTGGACTCTCTATTCTATTCCCATTGATCTATGTGCCTGTTTTTATGCCAGTACCATATTGTTTTTGATTACTATAGCTTTGTAATACAGTTTTAAATCAGGAAGTGTGATGCTTCCTGCTTTGTTCTTCTTTCACAACATTTCTTTGGCTCTTTGGGGTCTTCTGTGGTTCCATATAAATTTTAGGATTGTTCTATTTTTGTGAAAAATTCCATTGGAATTTTGATAGGGATTGCATTGAATCTGTAGATTCCCTTGGGTAGTACAGACATTTTAACATTAATTCTTCTAATCCATGAATATGAAATATCTGTCCATTTATTTATTTCCTTGATATCTTTCATCACTTATAGTTTACAGCATATGGATTATTCACCTCCTTGGTTAAATTTATTCTTAGGTGTTTTATTCTTTTTTTTTTAAATTTTTTTTTTTTCAACGTTTTTTATTTATTTTTGGGAAAGAGAGAGACAGAGCATGAACGGGGGAGGGGCAGAGAGAGAGGGAAACACAGAATCGGAAACAGGCTCCAGGCTCCGAGCCATCAGCCCAGAGCCTGACGCGGGGCTCGAACTCACGCACCGCGAGATCATGACCTGGCTGAAGTCGGACGCTTAACCGACTGCGCCACCCAGGCGCCCCAGGTGTTTTATTCTTTTGATGCAATTGTAAATGGAGTGGTTTTCTTAATTTCCCTCTGATCATTATTAGTGCATAGAAACGACTGATTTTTGTATATTGATCTTTATTGAATTTGTTTATTAGTTCTTACAGTTGTTTAGTGGAGTCTTGGTGGGGGGGGGTCTATATATAATATCATGTCATCTGCGAATAGAGACAGTTTTACTTCTTTCGTACTGATTCAGGTGTCTTATTTCTTTTTCTTGCCTAATTGCTCTGGCTAGGACTTCTAACACTGTGTTAAATTACAGTACTGAGAGTGAGCATCCTTGTCTTGTTCCTAATCTTAATGGAAAAGCTTTCTGCTTTTTACTGTTGAGCATATTAGCTATGTGCTTGTCATATATGGCCTTTCTTATGTTGAGGTACATTCTCTCTATACCCTGTTATTGAAATTTCACGTAATCTTTACAACAACATAGCTAGGGGGTACTTTTATCAGCCCCCTCTTAAAGGTCAGAAAACTAACCTCACAGTTTACAAAGGTTGAATAACTTCCCCAAAGTTTGCAAATGGCGAAACCAGAACTGAACCCAGCAGTCTGACCCCCACAAAGCCCCTTGTGAGAGCTGAAGTAGCAGAAGGCCATGGGGAAGCAAGCTGTAACTGTGGCTTCTCCAGCCTGCAGCTTGCCCAGAGAGAGCCATCCTGTGGTGTCTGTATTATTCATTTGGCCATGGATAATACTGCATGTTATACTATACTTTCCTGTGTGTGTGGCTTAGTATTTTTTTTTTTTTTAATTTATTTTTGGGACAGAGAGAGACAGAGCATGAATGGGGGAGGGGCAGAGAGAGAGGGAGACACAGAATCGGAAACAGGCTCCAGGCTCCGAGCCATCAGCCCAGAGCCTGACGCGGGGCTCGAACTCACGGACCGCAAGATCATGACCTGGCTGAAGTCGGACGCTTAACCGACTGCGCCACCCAGGCGCCCCGTGGCTTAGTATTTTTAAAAGTACATTGTGAGCTCCTTGAGATAGGGATCATGTTCCACTATAGCACTGCACAAACGCCAAGCAAATAGTTCAATAAATACACTGTATTTATCCACTGGCGCTCAAAATTACCTGAGGAGAGAGAGACATGCAACAAGAAAATCAGAACTACATCTTAAAGATCTTCTAGGCTTAGAGTTTGAGTTTATAGTTGAGGAAACTGAGGCCTAAAAAGTGCAGTCAGAGCCATGGAGGTTCAACACTTTCTTCAGAGTGGAGCCATCCTAAATTATTCTCTCTCTCCTCTGACCCCCTCCTCTGGAACCAGTGCTGGGACTCTGTGTATATCATCCAATGTGTGTTAAGACCTCAGGATCCAGTTCCCATAAAACAATTAAAATCTGGTATCATTCCAGTTCAGTCAGATTTATACCCAGACTATACCAGACTTACAATCAGAAGAAGCCTTAGAAATCATCCCGTTCAACTGTCAGGTTGTAGATGAAGTAACAGGCCCAGAGATGGCAAGTGATATGCGAGTCCTTGTCAGCTGGCCAGTACCTTATCATTTAAATGAGGTTCATCTGTCTAGAGGGAGCAAAGACACATAGGAAACACACATTGGCCTTTTTCTAGTTGGAGCATGTATGTCGGGGGAAGGGAGAGGCGGGAGTGTGACTGTCTTCCCAAGGCCAGCTTGTTCCCAAAGCCAGTCTGCCTGGGAAACATTGTCTACAATTCAGCAGAACCAATAATGGCTCACCCTGTGTGTACCCTTTCGCCTCTCTCCTCTATGCAGTAGAAGTTACAGCTGAGTCCTGTGCAGGAGCTGGAACCTGATTCTTCCACTCCTTCCATCCCACCAGCCCTTCCCTTCCCAGTGCCAACTCTGGCCCGGCGACCAGGTTAGGAATGTCACACATGCACAAATTATAACTTGGCTTCCATGTTTTCTCCTCCTTGGGTTAAAAGCTTAGAGCTGAAGAAAATCAGTATCTCCATTCTATTTTGCTTTCCACAGAAGCCAAGGGCCAGAGGAAAGAGAAGCCCCGTTGCTTCTGACAGGCAGTACTGGCAACAGAGTATTGAGTGAGTAGGGTATTAAAGAAGGCTGTTTGTCCTCTCACTGGAGCTTAACAGTGACCTTCCTCAGGGAGTCAAGCCCTGTCCCTCCCATGCACTCACAAGCACAGTATGGATCAAGAAGCAGCACTTATAAAAAGACCTTTCTGAAAACTGAAAGGGATTGTTCCTGACAAGCCTACAGAAACAGCAAAGAGCATATATGGAAGGCTGAGCTCTACATGGGGGAATCTGTCAGGCTAACAAAAGACCCGCTCTCCCAGGGACAGGAAGTTTGGAAGGTGGACTTTAGGGATACTCATTTAGTGGGGACAGAGGAAACTTCTTCCCATTTCCCTCTGGCTATGCTTCCACAGAAGAGCTGGGCAACAGCCATCTAGGCTCACAAGCAGGTGGGAGAAATTTTCATCTCCTGTATGGCCAAATCCCAACAACAGGTGAACCTTTCTATCTGCTTCCTTCTTGCCTGCACCCAAGAAACCAAATACTACTGAAGAAAGTCTGACTGCCAGAGAGATGGGTTCCACTACAATTCAGGATCGCCACCCCCAAATGGGACAAAGCGTGATTGAAAGTTTACTACTTGTCTCTGGTCAGCTCACACTCCTACTATCCACAACTGTTTCAAACCTTCCCCACTCCCCTGACCCTTCTGACGCCATCTACACAAATCCTCGTTGTTGAGTCCTTCCTTTGTATTGCCAAATGTTTAAAGCTACCCACACGTTTACCCTTCCTTCATGCTTCCTTTTACAATTGAGAAGTGTTTCTTCCTACTAACTAACCAAGAACAATTCCACCACTTGTGTTTTATAGCCCATCCTCACCCATGTTTTCATGAATCTCATCTGTAATTTATCCGGTCTTACTCTTGTGTATCTAGTCTTTCCCTCTTTACTGGATCCAAACAAACTCATATCTCTCTCAATAAAAAAAGAATCCCTGGGGTACCTGGGTGACTCATTTGGTTAAGCATCCGACTTTAGCTCAGGTCATGATCTCACGGTTCGTGAGTTCAAGCCCCGTGCCAGGCTCGGTACTGACAGCTCAGAGCCTGGAGCCCTTCTTCAGATTCTGTGTCTCCCTCTCCCTCTTCCCCTCCCCCACTTGTGGTCTCTCAGAAATAATAAATGAATAAACTTTATAAAAAATAAAGGATCCCTGAACATACATCCTCTATCTGTGGCCTTCTGTCTCACATTCTTTACACAATCTAATTCCTAACAGTAGTTCCACTTTCTCACCTCCCATCTACCTTTCAACCCACTCCAGTCTGGCTTTTGCTCTCATTAATCTGCTAAAACAGCTCTTGCAATGGTCATTAGTGGTATCCATGGTCAATATAATGGTCATGTTTCGGTCCTCATCTTGCCTCTTCAACATTGGACTCTATCGAATGGTTGAATGACCATGCCTTCTTTCTTAAAAAAATATCTTCCCCTGCCTTCTATGACACAATACTTTTCATATATCTTTGACCTGATCTTTGACCCTGATCTTGCTAAGTCTCTTTTGCAAGCTCATCCTTCTCTACCTAGCCATTAGTTGTTAGAGTTCAAGGTACGGAGTTCTCTTAAGTCTGTTTATTCGAGAGTGCTTTTAAACACCACACTGTACTGCCTTGTTAAAATGTTTATATCAGCAATATATATTGTAAACATCTTCCCATATCTGCAAAATTATTTTACTGAGTGCTTGCCATTGTTGTACATACTATAACTTATTTATTTCATCTACTGTTAGGCGTGTAGTAGGTCATTTCTAATATTTTACTTTTATAGATAGTGCTATGATAAAATTCCTTATCTAGTCCTTTTTATGTGTGACTAGATGAATAATGTTAATACTGATTACCACTCTCCAGTCAATAATAAATTGCTATGAGGAAATTGAAGATATTTGGGAAATATGCACTTAGTGTTTTGAGGGCAAAGGCAGAGTACAACAACCAAGTTTCCTACACAGTAATACTGTGCAGGACAGAATCTTTGATAGAAGAAACTGGCTTTGTCAAGGATTATATGAATGCTACTTCCCTGTTCTTCTGAGCTCTCAATATGGGATTTGCTATCACAGATGATAAGAGGGTTTGGCCACACCACTGCTCACTGTGGAAGTCATGGCATTCGCCTTATTCCTACTCTATACTTTGGCAGGAATCAATCCTGATGGAGCCAGATGGATCTCAAATGACTCCAGAGTACTCTGAGGACATGGATTGGCTAAAGCAGTTTCTTTTTTTTTTTTTTTTTTTTTAATTTTTTTTTTTTTTTTTTTTTACATTTATTTATTTTTGAGAAACAGAGTGAGACAAAGCGTGAGCAGGGGAGGGGCAGAGAGAGGACACACAGAATCTGAAGCAGGCTCCAGGCTCTGAGCAAGCAGTCAGCACAGAGCCTGATGCGGGGCTCGAACCCACAGACTGTGAGATCATGACCTGAGCCGAAGTCGGACGCTCAACCGACTGAGCCACCCAGGTGCCCCTGGCTAAAGCAGTTTCTAAGGCCCAATACAATACTGATCTGTCAGGCCCGGACTGGGAGGGCCACAGGATAAAACAGGTCAGCAGAAGTCAGAGCCAGAAAATCAGCAAGACAGGACAGGGCATAGTCATGGGAGTAAGAGAGAATCATGGGGATGGGGGAGAGGCAGAGTTAGCACAAACAATTCCAGGTTTCCTCTTCATCTCCCCAAATATTTAATATTGGAGTGTCCCAGGACTCAGTCCTTGGACTTCTATTTTCCACCCACTCTCTTCCTGGGTGATCTCATTCAGACTCATGGCTTCTCATGCCATCTATACAGAGACAGTTCCCAATTGTATATTTCTAGCCTGATCTCCAACCTGAACGCCTGACTCCTATATCCAATTGAAAAGTTGACATCCCCACCTGGATGTTTAACTGAACTTCTAATTTTACCCCTCCCCCCACCACACACACACACACACACACACACACACACACACACACCCTATTCTGATCTAACCTCAGGTAACAGCAATGCCACCCTTCTAGTTTCAGGCCAAAAACTTGAAGTCATCCTTGACATCTCTCTTTTTCTCACAACCTGTATCCAACTCATAATCAAATGCTGTTGACTTTATCTTCAGAATATATTCAGGCTCTGCTTCCACCTATGAAAAAATGGGACTTACTCTCTCACCATAACCAACTGAAAAACGGGCTCAAAGATATGAAACAACCATTTTTAGACATTGGACAAGAGTCAAGACAGGACTGTGATCCGTGAAGGAAAGGAAACAAAAGAGATGAACCCTCAATTGTGGAGGAAACTTTTGGATTCCTCAGCCTCCATTACAGCACCAATGCAATTTTACGAATGGCTTTGGAAAACCCTAACAGAGCCCAGTGGTCTTGCTGAACTGAGGAGGCAAATTAGAGTTTGTGGAAGCCGAGTCAGCTAAAAATTTGTAGATAAATGCCCTAAAGGAAGGAGCTATATGGAGAAAGAGCTCTGTATAAGGAGTTGAGTCTTTGAATGAACACCAGTCTGTGCATGCACAGGGTGACATTTCACAAGACCAGACAAAAAAAAAAAAAAAACTGCTGCAGAAAGGCTAATTCCTGGGAACTATGAGCTGAAAAATTCCTAGGGCTCATTCATGACTGGGAATTATTCAAGTTCTTACCAGCCTGAGTAGAGAGACCTTGTTGTGGCAGATTGTACTTTCCAAAGATGACCCAATATCTCCTATACCACATACTCTTCTAAAGTGTGACTTGCTATTCCCACATCAAGTAGAGTCTGATTTTTTTTTTTTACCTTTAATCAGGGAAAGTTTGTGACTTTTCCTACCAATTGAACAAGGTGGTGATGCTGTATTGACTTTGAGGCAAGGTTGGAAAGGCTATGTAGCTTCCAGGCTCGCATGTCAACTACCACATTTCCCTCAGCTCATACTTGTGACCACGTGGTGGGGCTCTTCCAATCAGCTGATAGAAGAGGAAGAAGCTAAGATTGGGTCACAGATGGGACAAGCCACAAGTGGACTGGTGCTGCATTACAGCCTATCCAGGAGCAGCCCTGAAAAACAGTGGTGAGGAGAAACCTTCATAATAGAGCTTTCATGCACCTGTAACTCTCTTGTAAGAAAAGAGAAATAGTCTAAGGTAAAGAATATACAGATGGTGGT
Source organism: Panthera onca (assembly GCF_046562875.1). Lineage (NCBI taxonomy): Eukaryota > Metazoa > Chordata > Mammalia > Carnivora > Felidae > Panthera > Panthera onca. The sequence continues at coordinate 34,008,571 of NC_138355.1, read as the reverse complement.
GAATCGCTTGGCTGTATTGACCAGGGGCTGGGAAGGACAAAGCTTAGGAGATAAGAGCCAGGGAGGTCTGAGGGAGAGGCATGTGATAGATCTATGGAAGTAGGCATGAAGTATGAAGTATTTGCCACATATTAATGGCCACCAGAAAGCAACTGCCACTAAACCCAAATAGAATGTCTCAGCCAGTTGACCTCAGATACTTTCTGTCACTGGCTAACTCTGTGCAGACTCCAAGTTACAAAGGCTAGTCTAGCTGCTGCCTCCACAAACGACCAACCTACCAGGAACAGAAGCTAATGCTCAGCCCCCAGTACAGCACCATCCTCTGAGGACACGAGCCAACCACTTGTGGCAAGTTGATGCCCTGGAGCTTTTTCATCTTAGAAGAGGAAACCATTTGACTGGCCTTAAGACATATTTCATTAACTCAAATGCATATACATAACTCTTACATTGACTCAAAATGGATCATGGGCTTACATGTAGAATGTAAAGCTATATAAAACTTACAGGAAAAAAAAAAAAAAACAGGAGAAAATGTTTAGGATCTAGAACTAGGCAAAGAGTTTTTTACTTGACACCAAAAGCATGACCCACAAGGAAAAATTGATAAATTTGACCTCATCAAAATGTAAGACTTTTGTTCTGTGAGAGACCCTATAAAGAGGATTAAAAAACAAACTATAATTGGGAGAAAATATTTGCAAAGCATATATCTGACAGAGAACTAGTATCTAAAAATATACATATATAAAAATCTGAAAACTCAACAGTGAAAAAAATCCAATTATAAAATGGGCAAAAAAATGAACAGACATTTCACTGAAGATCTACAGATGGCCAATAAGCATGTGGAAAGATGTTAATATCATTCGCCAATAGAGAAATACGAACGAAAGCCACAATGAAATATCACTACATGCTTACTAAAATAAAAAAGTGGTGACATCAAATGCTGGTGAGGATGGAGAAAAACTGGATCACTCACATATTGCTGGAGAGAATGTAAAATGGTCCAGTTGCACTGGAAAACAGTTTGGTAGTCTTTTTAATAAAACTAAACATATAATTGTCATATGGCCCAGCAATTGCACTCTTGGCCCTTTATCCCAAAGAAGTTAAGACTTAATGTTCACACAAACAGCCGTATACAAATATGCAGAGGAGGTTTATTCATTATAACCAAAAAAACTAAAAACAGCCCAGATGTCCTTCAGTGAATAAATGGTTAAACAAAGGATGGTATATTCATATCATGGAATACTTGGCAATAAAAGGAACGAACTATTAATGGATGGGACTTGGATGAATCTTCAGGGAACTATGCTGAGTGGGAAAAAAGCCAATTCCAAAAACTTGCGTACCGTATGATTCTGTTTATAAAACATTTTTGAAATGACAAAATTTTAGAAATGGAGAACAGATCAATGGTTGTCGGGCATTAGGGATGGGGGGAGTATTAGGCCAATACAGGGATTCCTACAGGGATGGAACTGTTCTGTATCTTGACTGCAGTAGTGGGTATACTAACCCACATGTATGATAAAATTGTGTAGAACTAAGGGTGTGTGCACAACCACACACACATACACACACACACACACACACACACACACATACACACACACATGCACACAAATTAGTGTAAGTAAAATTGGGGCAATCTGAGTTGTATCACAGTTGGTATCCCAGTTGTGACCTTGTGCTATAGTTTTGCAAGATGTACATTGAGGGAAACGGATCTCTGGTACATGGATCTCTGGTTTAATTTTAACAGCTGCATGTGCATTTATAATTATCAAGTAAAGATTTAATTTAAAAACAGTATATTCCTGGTTGATATTCCATATTTGGTTTTGCCTTTTCTACTGATGGAGCCTTGGCCAATACCACAACTCAAAGGTTTACAGAACATTAGACCCACTGACATGGGATTGAGCATGACCTTGCCTTGGACCATGGGCCTTGCTTTTTAGCAAAGGAGATATGGGAGTGGGTATCCCCTCCCATATACAGGACCACGGTATCCCCTAGTGCTATACCCAGAAGCTGCTGGCCTGATAGAGTGGCAAAGTCGCTGCTTAATGCAGCTCAGGTACCAATTTGGAATTGATATCCTACAAAGTTGGGGTGTTGTCCCCCAGGAGGTGATCTCACCCTGAGCACAACCATTATATGGTACTGTGTCTTCAATAGGCAGAATACATAGGTCCAGGAACCAAGAGGAAGACCCATTCGCCATCACTCCAGTGACCTGCTTGAGGAATCTGTACTTCCTGTCCCTGCAATTTACAGCTTTGTGGGTCTAGAGGCCCTGGTTCCCAAAGGGAGAATGCTTCTACTAGGAGGAGGCACATTAGGGGTTCCAGTAAGCTTTAAGCCACAGCTTCTGCCTGGTCACTTCAGGCTCCTCCTGCCAAGAGACTGACAGGAAAGGATCACTACATTGGCCAAGGTGATTGACCCTAATCAGCAGGATGCTGTGTTACACCCTGGGGGAAGGGAAGACTATCTTTGGCACTCACATAATCCACTGGGGTGTCTCTGGACACTCTCCTGATTATAAAGGTAAATGGAAAAGTGCATCAATGTTGATCTAGGAAGGACATGGTGACCCACTGCTCAGACCCCTTAGGGATGAGGGTCTGGGTCACAACACCAGGTAAGCCACTTGGAACAGTGTGCCAGCCCCGGATGAGGGGACTCTAGAATAGGTAGTACAGGAGGGAGATGATGAGTATTGGTTGTGGCCTCAAGACTAGCTGAAGTAGTGGAGACAGGGAGGGATGTGGCTAGTTCATCCCACTAACCTTCCATAAGTTTCCCAAGGAAACAGACCAGCTATAGTTCTAGAGAAACTATGCCCAGATGGAGTGGATTTGAACAGCACAAGAGGTGATTTATAGTGGATACTGTGAGGTAGCATCCAGATCCCCTCCCTTCAAGACTAAGACATGGATTCCCTCAGCATCCATGAGTGTTACCTATTGATGGCCCATAGCTCTGTCCCTCTCTGGACAATGTTGTCAGCTAAAGGGAGCTTCCGTGGCTTATTTCCACACCCCTTGCTGGGGGCAGGCCACATCTGAAAACTGGTCACTGTGCTTCAGTTTGGAAATCTCTAAGAAGCTTCTCAAAATTAACTCATTCAAAACCAAACTCTCAGAGTCTTCTCTAAACCTGTCCCCTCTCCCCATTTCAGTAAACACCAATTCCATGCTTCCAATTGTCCGGTCTAAAACCTTGGGAGTTTTCCTTGACTCCTCTCTTTTTCTGGTTCCCTGGACATCTTAATATACCAGCAAATCTTGGTGGCTTTACCTTCATATCCTCAATGTAACCACTTCTCAGCATCACCTTTGCTAACCTTCTGGTCCAAATCCCTATAAATTCTCTCCTAACTGGCCTCCCTGCTTCTCTGCTTGCCTCGTCCCATCTATTCCATGCAGGCAACCAAAGTGATACTATTAAGAGCTAAGTCAGATCATGTCATTCTTCTAACAAGTTCTTCTAGTGGCTTCTCATCACACTTGTAGTACAAGCTAGAATCTTTACAACAGCCTACAAAGCCCTACATGATCTGGCCCTGCCACACCTAACTTCATCTCCTGCCACACTCCAGCCTCTGGCTTCCATTCTGTTTCTCACACTCGTGAGAAGGCTCCTGCTGCAGGGTCTTGGTATTTGCCTTTCATTCTGCCTGGAATGCTGTTCTCCCAGATAGCTCCATGGCTCTATCCCTCACTTCCTTTGGGGCTCCTCTTCAATATCACCTTATCTAAGACATGTTTACTGATCACCTTCTAGGTAATAGAAACTCCCCTCTCACCTTATCACCACCGGCTCTCCCTACTCATCTTTCTTAGCACTTATCACCTGATGTACATTGTTTGTTTCTTATCTATTTCCCCCCACTAGAAAACAAGCTGCATGAGGACAGGGACTTTGTCCTTTTTGTTCATTGTAGTATGTCTCCAGTTCTTATAACAGGACCAGGTTCCTATAAATACTAAAAAAAAATATATTTGTCGGATGAACCAATAAAGTTTCAGGCACTTTATAATTTAGGCTTTCATACTACCCTTCCCCCACTCCAAAGCAGCTACATCCTAAAGTTCAGACACACTGAGACCACCACAGAAATACCCAGTCATGTGTGACACACACCCTCACTGATCCAATAAATATCTTAGGGGGTAAAAACCCTCTTCAATTGTGAATTCATTCTTCTGAGTCATTTTGGTTGCAAAGATTCAAGAAGAAGGAAGGGGGGGCTCCTGGGTGGCTCAGTTGGTTCAGCGTCCGACTCTTGGTTTCGGCTCAGGTCATGATCTCACAGTTCATGGGTACGAGCCCCTCATGGGGCTCTGTGCTAAGAGCCCAGAGCCTGGAGCCCGCTTCATATTCTGTGTCTCCCTCTCTCTCTGCCCCTCCCCTGCGCACTCTCTATCTCTCTGTCTCAAAAATAAATAAATAAACATTAACAAAGAAGGAAGAGGAGTGCCTGGGTGGCTCAGTTGGTTAAGAGTCTGACTCTTGATTTCACCTCAGGTCATGATCTCATGGTTCATGGGTTCGAGCCCAGCATCGGGCTCTGTGCTGACAGCATGAAGCCTGCTTGGGATTCTCTGTCTCACTCTCTGTCTCTGTCCCTCCACATGTGCACATGCTGTCTCTCTCTCTCTCTCAAAAATAAATAAACATTTAAAAAAAGGAGGGGGGAAGAAGGAAGAGACCCAAGCCTGCATGAATAGCTTATGGCCTGACACCATATCCAACCTATCCATTAGGCACAGCGTTGAGGGCCCATGATACTTCTAGGGGCCACAAAAATATAATTTTAATTTGTTAGAATCAGAAGAAAAGTGAGTATAAGAATAATAATGAATATAATAATAAATCCAGATTGGATTATATCCATCTTTATACCAATGTAGTCATAAAATAGAATTTTAATACTTTTTTATGAAAGAAGCAACCCAGGAAGACAAAAGGGACCCATGAGAGTCATAATGTGGCCCTGTTTGACACAGCTCACCTCTAAGGCTCTGGGGAATATTGAGGGCCAGCATGACAGGAAAGAGAGGAACTGATGTCCAACATGCTTTCTCACTTATTTGTCACCCCCACTTAGCATTACAGCCCCATGTTATCAAAGGGGAAACTGAGGCCCTGAAAAGTTAAATGACTAGGATTTGAGCCTAGGCCATTGGAGACCAAGCCACCGGTGAACTTACCGCCCTGCTAATGGTGCCTGCAAAGCCGCAGGCACAGAGATGCGGTTAGGCACTTTCTTCAGATCTGCCCCTGCCTGCCAGAGGCTGTGCCCCACACTGGGTCCTGCCCCCTGAGTCACCCCAGCTCCACCCTGCTCTTTGCGAGCCTGAATTTCCCTTGTCTACTTTGTAGATGCCAAGCCCCTGCCCCACCCCGGCTCCCAATCTTAATCATGAAACTTGGGAAAAACAGGGTCAAGTTGTATTGCCTCACCCTGTGAACAGGCAGGCCCGGTTGCCCTCTCCTGCCCGTCAGTACTTCCAGAGAATAGTAACTTAGTCCTGAAGGAGCAAAGAACAGCCTAGGAGGGATTCGTCCTTCCTGCCGCAGGCTGTGTGCCTCCTCCTCCATCCTTGTGCCCATGAAAGGTCTTCAAAGACTCTGAGGGCCTCTTCTGTCTGTACCTAATCCTCCTCAGCACAAGCTTCAGGGTGAGTTCTCTCCTGAGGCCCAAGCAGAAGTTCTCAAATGGAACCCTCCTGTTATTCTCCCCTCCACCTCTGCCCGTATTTGGTGAACCCTCAAATAGGAGTGGCTGGGTCATAGTCAACATCCAGGAGGAGGGCTAGAAAGTGTAGCATGGACTCGGGAACAGAGGGGCCTAGCGGAATCCCAGCTGCAGATAAATAATCTGACCTCTCCAGATGTAACTAAAACTTGCTAAACACTAACAGTGAACAAGATTCATCACATGCTTAATACGCAATCTGGAATAGAGTTGCGCCGACAAATGTTAGTGATCTTTCATGCCTGCTGTCTTCCACTCTAATTTGCCTGGTTCTGTAGTTAACCTTTTCCCGGTTTGCATCTCATTAATGCATTACACGTTTATTGAACACTTGCTATATGTCAATCAATATGTAGGCATTGGAAACACAACGCTGAACAGAAAATATCTTTGCCTTTGAGCATCTTGTGCTCTGGTGGGGATTGCAGAGAAGTGAACAGTCAGCTACAATACAGTGTGGTCATTGTCCAGCTCTAGATCTCAGTCAATGGTGTCGCCAATTAGGGAACCAAAAACTCAGATGGCAGAGAAGCAATTAGCCTTTAAAAATTGGGTAGTACAGGGGCGCCTGGGTGGCTCGGTCGGTTGAGCGTCCGACTTCGGCTCAGGTCATGATCTCACGGTCCGTGAGTTCGAGCCCCGCGTCGGGCTCTGTGCTGACAGCTCAGAGCCTGGAGCCAGTTTCTGATTCTGTGTCTCCCTCTCTCTCTGCCCCTCCCCTGTTCATGCTCTGTCTCTCTGTCTCAAAAATAAATAAACGTTAAAAAAAAAATTAAAAAAAAAAAAAAAATTGGGTAGTACAGGGGCGCCTGGGTGGCTCAGTCGGTTAAGCGTCCAACTTCAGCTCAGGTCATGATCTCACAGCTTGTGGGTTTAAGCCCCGCATTGGGCTCTGTGCTGACATCTCAGAGCCTGGAACTACTTCAGATTCTGTGTTTCCCTCTCTCTCTGCCCCTCCCCTGCTCACGCTCTTTCTCTCTCTCTCTCTCTCTCTCTCTCACGCACATACACACACACACACAAATAAGGAAATAAAAGTGAAAAAAAAAATTTAATTGGGTAGTACATAGATAAACAAGACACCAAATCATTGGTACACAAGATGGACCAGGACGGATAATAACAGGACCCTGTAACCTAGCATTTGGCCATTTTATAAAGTAGACAGCGTAAATCTAGTTGTTCCTGGCTATTCCTCCTAAAAGTGAAAGCCCTATTAGGGTCCTGGGGATTTAGCCCTATGAGTTTTCTATTTTTTTTTAATTTTTTTTAACATTTATTTATATTTGAGAGGCAGAGAGAAACAGAGCATGAGTGGGGGAAGGGCAGAGAGAGAGGGAGACACAGAATCTGAAGCAGGCTCCAGGCTCTGAGCTGTCAGCACAGAGCCCAACATGGGGCTCGAACCCACAAACGATGAGATCATGACCTGAGCCGAAGTCAGACACTTAACCCACTGAGCCACCCAGGTGCCCCAGCCCCAGGAGTTTTCTAAATTGATAATAGATTATTTTTTAGCAGGGCTGGTTTTATGAGTAAATAGAATAGGTTGCCACCCATGTGTATGTTCTGAGAGAAATGGGAGGGACCTCAGCTGCATACCAAAATGCCTCCTTATGTCAGCATTCCTAGAAGTCCATCATTAGAGTCAGTCCTTAGGGATGGTTTTAGCTCTCAGAGTCTTCTTGTAAAGGCATGTAGTCCATAGAGAAATGAGCCATTGCTCTCGCTGTTTCTTTTCCTAGGTTGCTCTTTTCCATATATTCAAATCCTATCTGTCATTCAGTCCCAGAACACTTCCTCGGTGGTTTTGTTCTAGCCTGGCCTTGTCTTTAGGCTTTGAGTTGCTGGTACAAGCCTTTGATCCAGCAGGCATGACTTTATGTGGCTTCTTGGTTGGGTTCTGTGTGTGTGTGTGTGTGTGTGTGTGTGTGTACACTCTTCCTAATTAGTGTCTATCAACTGTTAGTTCATTTGTCTATTGCATTATAAACCACACCAAGGGGCGCCTGGGTGGCTCAGTCGGTTGAGCGTCCGACTTCAGCTCGGGTCACGATCTCACGGTTTGTGAGTTCAAGCCCCGCGTCGGGCTCTGGGCTGATGGCTCAGAGCCTGGAGCCTGCTTCCGATCCTGTGTCTCCCTCTCTCTCTGCCCCTCCCCCATTCATGCTCTGTCTCTCTCTGTCTCAAAAATAAATAAACATTAAAAAAAATTTAAAAAAAAAATAAACCACACCAAAACTTAGTGACTTAAAATGATTTTTACTCACAACTCTACAATACAGGCTGGGATCAGTTGGGTGGTCCTTTTGCTGGCTCAATGTGTCTCACGTAGCTGCAGTCATCTGGAAGCTCAGTCTTGATGGGAGATTCCAAGAGAGCTTCATTCACATGTCAGATACCTCAGCCGAGGAAATTAGAGCCACTGGGTGCAGGCTGGCCCTTTTCTCCATGTGATGCCTCATTCTTCAAGGCCTCTCCACATGGTCTCCTCTCTTGCTCATTGTCCTGGGCCTCCCTACAGCATGGCAGCTAAGTTCAAAAAGAGAGCATTTCAAGAAGTAGAGCTCCATTATGCTAGTAGTTACCTACTTGCTTCATGTTTGTTAATATCTCCTTGATTGAGAAAGCCACCAGCTTACCCAAGAATCAATGTGGGCTTCAAAAGGGTAATACTAGTGGGAGATGCGGTTTTTGGTGTGCCACCAATGTGTACCACAGTTTATAAACACTTAGAGTAGAGATTGCATCTTTTATTTTTTTAAATAATAGCCTGGAGTATATTGGTAGGTGCTAAATGATATTTGTTGACTGACAAGTGTTGAGTATTGTTAACTGCCAGGCAAGCAAGAACTGGAGGTTGCTCCGTGAGGAAAGCAGAAGCCTAAAAGGAAAGGTTTTTGAACACCAAATACAAATTGGTGGGTTTTGGTGAATTTAACTAATGCCTTTGCTGTTGATTTCAAGACCAGAAAAATGTAAGCAACAAATACCATAAGAAACCAAAGTATACTCAGTTCAGCGCTATGTTAAGCTTCATAGAGGATATAGACGAAAACAGGACCATTGAGGTCATTCAAGAAATGAGAAGTGAAAACAGGGTAACTTAAATATTACCAGACCAAATAATATCCCTAACACAGTGTATGGCACATAATAGACACTCAAGAAATGTTCTGGAAAAAAGGAACAAGATGTGGTCAGCAAGAGAAAGATAGGGAAGTCCAGGGTTTGGCAAACTACAACCTACAGGCCAAATCTGGCTTTCCAACTGTTTTTGTGAATAAGTTTTATTGTAACACTGCCATGGCCTTTTTTTTTTTTTTTAACATATTATCCATGATTCCTTTTGCGTTACAACAGCAGAATTAAGTAGTTGCGACAAAGACTGTAAGTCCTGCAAGGCCTGAATATGTACTAGCTGGCCCTTTACAGATGAAGTTTGCCAACCTAAGGACTCAGTGAATGCTTCCTAGACTCCGTAAAACTGGTACAATTTTCCTTGATGGAGGAGAAGGTAGGTGAGCACTAGGTTAGATGGAAGATAAAATGCTTTGTGCTCAAAAGTGAATAGTTCTGGTCCCTGTGAAAAATGTTTTTTGAGACTGCCCCCCCCCCCCCCCCCCCCCCCCCGCCACAGGGAAGGATTTGTGCTGATATGCAATAATCTCAGGCTCTGGGCCCCTGTTTAGACTAGTGGTCCAGGTAATTCCTTCTGGCTTTGTCCTCCTCTCATCACCCTGTTTTGCACATCTTCCTCTACATTTTTGACTTGTGGTGAGGCAAAGTATCCAGATATTGAACTTGGAGATCAGGGAACCATTGACAAGGTAGATGCACTTTCCATTTGGATACATATCTGGGTTCACAGGAGGAAAGGGAACATCTAACTCGAAAGAGAAAGGGCTTGGTTCCTTAATCCTTATTTCTTCAGCTTACATGGGCCTCAAGAGGTCATCTTGGTCATTCCTCTGTTCCAGACTGGGTTGAGCTTAAATCATCTCCTAGATCTAAATCACACACACATATGGATATACACGGATACACACCCCTCTCTGTGCCTCACGCCCACATGCTTAAAAATAGCATAGCCCCTCTCCAGAGCTCACTTACCCATAGGCACAGTGCTGAGGGCCCATGATATTTTAGGGACCAACAAAAATGTTTTTTTTTTGTTTTTAATGTTTTTATTTGTTTTTGAAAGAGAAAGAGGCAGAGTGCAGGCAAGGCAGGGGCAGAGAGAGAGGAAGACACAGAATCTGAAGCAGGCTCCAGGCTCTGAGCTGTCAGCACAAGAGCCCAGAGTGGGGCTGGAACCCATGAACCCTGAGATTGTGATCTGAGCCGAAGTCGGACGCTTAACTGACTGAGTCACCAGGAGCCCCAAAATGTTTTAACTTCTTTTAAAACCAGAAGGAAAAAAATATATATAATATTAATGGACATATAATAAGAATCCAGAGTGAATTATGCTAATCCGTATACCAATTATATAAAACATAATTTTCAATATTTTTATATGGAGGGAGGAGCCCACAAAGGCAAAAGCGCCAAGGGCCAGCGAAAGCCATAATGCAACCCTCTTTTCCTCAAATAACATGTTTCAGGGCCCACAAACTTCATGAAGAGAGAATGCTTTGCAAGATCCGAGCGGAGTTCCTCATGACCATGTCCTTCTTTGGCGCAGTCCTTGGGAGAATGGAACACAGCCGGCTTTGACCTTTGAGTCAGAATAAAAAACAAAAAAGCTCTCTGGGAAGGAAGCAGAGGCTTGCAGCTAGACGAGAAGAGGGCTGGTGTTGATTCAATTGGCCCCAGGGCCTGGCAAGGCCAGACTGCCAAGCAGTGCGCCCGTCACCAGTGTGTCCGCTCTCAGCAGAGCAGAGCCCAGCTCAGACCCTTCATAAATAAATATTGCTTCAGGCCCAAGTGTGTTGACTTAAGAAAGCTTCACCTTTCCCTGGCAATGCAGATTGTTCTGGGGGGAGCAGCACTCCAGCTAAGAGTTCTCCAGGGAGCGAACACAGCCTGGAATTTGCTTTCAAGCTTGGTCAAGCTTTTGGAGTGCTAAGTGCTCCATCTTTCAGAAGCCAAGGTTTCCGTTTGTTGATTAACCAGCTGCTTTAATTTTCCTCCAATCCCCCAAGTCCCCCCTACTTCCCTTTGTTTTTGCCTCACAGCGGTCCTTTATGGAAGAGTGGGGTGACTGAAATTTGCTTTCCTTAGGGCAGTTGGTGCCACTTAAAACACAACTTAAAATTTACCTGGACGGTCTTTGTTATGGGTTGAGTTGTGTCCCCTCTGCAAAGGTGTGTTGAAGTCCTAGTCCTTAGTCCCTCAGAACATGACCCTATCTGGAAATAGCCTCACTGCAGATGAAATTGAGTTAAGATGACATTGCGCTAATCTGATGTGACTGGTTTCCTCATGAAAAGAACATTACTCTGTGAAGAGACAGAGACACAGAGACAGAAGACCGTCATGGAAAAACAGAAGCAGAGAAAGGAGTTCTGCTGTGAGAAGCCAAGAAACAGCTGGGGCCACCAGCAGTGGACAAGACAAGGAAAGATCATCTTGTAGAGGCTTTGGAGGGAGCGTGACCCTGCCAACACCTTGATATCAGACCTCTAGCCTTCAGAACCGTGAGAGAATAAACTTCTGTTGTTTTAAGCTACCAGTTTGTGGTACTTTGTCCCGGCAGCCCTAGAAAACCATACAGTCTTCAAAGCAAATAATCCACACAGCTAGAGCCTCAAGAATCAGTTGACTGATGTATGATAATCACACTGAGCCCTTGTTCAGTGTAAAAACCTTACTTCTCAAAGTTCTTCTTTCCCCATTATCTCACTTTTGCCTCATGAATACTTTGTGACCCAGGGCAGATTTTTATGATCCCTCATTTTACAGATGGCAAAATCTGGAACTCAGGATGTAAATCATTTACCCCAAGTCATACGTTAAGTGTCTCTGTGGGTTAGAAGAAAACAATGAGTAATAGACATTCAAAATCAGCCCTGCCTCTGACTAGACTTATAGGGCCTTTGGTGAGTTACCTGTGTATCTGAACTTTGGAATTTCAAGTACGGTCACTACATTTGTTTAAAGAGCATTAAAAATTACCTTAAACATGAAAAACAAGAGAAGGTCATAATATCAGAACAAAAGACACATCTTTCAAATTCAATAAATTTAGTTAGTTTTTTTTTTAAATCACTACTTTGTCTCCCCTGACCCCCAGAAGACAGATAAAAGGATTGGCATTTGGGAACTACTTCTGAAATCTCTCTAGGCCTCATTTACCTTATCAGAGAGTGTTGGATTTCTCCTTGAGTCCCTTCTACCACTTCATGTTTTATGATTCTCTGACTCAAGCCCAGATTCTCTTTGTACTGACACATCTGGAAACAAGAACCCCTGGGTGTGCGTGGCGACAGCCAGAGTTCCCTGATCAGGGGAACCGGTTGAATGAATGTCTAGCTTCTGTCCTGAGACCACAATATATCCTGTGTTCTCTGAGAGAGCAACCAGGGGTGGCTGTGATGGCCTCAGGTAAGCTGTGGGAAGAACTGCCTTCCTCTGAGAAAGCGACCCCTTCCAATTTGAGGCAAAACAGTTTGGGATTTGATGTGCAAACTGCAGCCAGCTTTCTCCCTGCACCTCCTGCCAGCAGGCTGGCTCTGGCTGGCTTTGCTCTCCCCCTCAGCTGGAGAGCCCCTTGGGCTACCAGGCCATCAGTCCCCACGGGTCACCTGTTTGGAAAAGCCAACCTAAAGAATCCCAGGCCTCCACCACAGGCTGCCACTGGGCTAAGCCTGAAGCTTGAACGTGCCCCATGGCTAAGGTCAATGATTTTATGCTCATCAATGATAATAATAATCTTTTGCACACCATTTCTGAACTATTTTTTAAAATGCAATATCTTTTGGGGTGCCTGGGTGGCTCAGTGGGATAAACGTCCAACTCTTGATTTCCACTCAGGTCGTGATCTCACAGTTCGTGGTTTTGAGCCCCACATCGGGCTCTGCACTGACAATTTGGGGTCTGCTTGGGATTCTCTCTCTCCCTCTCTCTGCACCCCCTCTCAAACATAACTAAATAAGCATTTAAAATCCACTATCTTCTTAGCATAATATCACTGCTCAGGGAGATCTTCATGAAAGAGATAGGACTGGAAGGGCTCCCCGAAGAGGCAGGTGGTATTTGATGGGAGAGTAGAGGTGGGAAGGATGGTGTGGTCTGTGGGGGGGACTAAAGGACAGCCTGGAGGGTGGGAGGAGTGGTGTTTACAGCTGGGGAAAGCCCTGCCTGAAGGGGACGCTGAATTCCCACAGGGAGAAGAGGGGATGAGCCAGAAGTATAGAGATGTCACAGGCTTCTGAGGCAGACAGACTGGGTCAAACCCTAGTTCGCTAGTGTTATCTGCCACCGCCTGCCCCCTCACTGTGAGGGAAAGCTCTCCAAGGCCGGAAAAGTTAAGTGATCATGAAAGATCCGGACAGGGCAGGAACGGAATGAGTCTGACAGGCAGGGGTTCTATTAAAACGTCCTTCAGGGAAACAGTCAGACTACCTCCACCCTCTCAATCTTTTGACCTGGTTGTGTTTAGTCCCTCCTTTTCCCTGAGGGAAAACTGCCAGGGTAACAAAAATCCAAGGAAATCAACAGGTCTTCAGGCAGACTTGACTCCTCTAAGGCCCTCTGACCAAATGACCAAGCCAAAGAACCATCCTTCTTCCCCTTTGCTCTCAGGCAGGGTCCACAACAAGGGCTGAGGAAGTGACCTGCAATTCAGCCCTTCCCTTCTTGGAAGGAGCTTATCATGTCAAGGAGGAAAGCTTTAAAAATGCACTCCTTTTTCAGTGCAGAAGGAAAAAGGAGTGGGGGGAAGAATTTACTGTCCTGCAATAGTTTTCAGAATATAGAGGAAAAATATTTTCTACAATAGGGCACCTGCTCCCTCCAATCTGAGTGGAGAGTCTGCAGCCTTAAAGAGACCTTTCTCTAGAAAATTTTGCTTCTACTTTTATAATTGTCCCAATTGGAAACCTAGTGGAATTTTTATCATACATGATGTTGATGTGTTTATTTCTTTACTATGTTTTGTTTGCCCACCATTTCCTGTTGCACCTGTTGAGATCCAGATTTGGTAGTGTGTGAGGAAGTGAGGCATGCCAACCTAGGAACCAGAGGAAGATTGGGAGCAAACACCTAATTAAAATGTATTTGGTTTTCCATGACTTTATTTAAATTTGCATTTTTTTTTATGAAAGCAATATATGTACCCTGTCAATTTGGCATTTTTACTATGAAAGTAACTTAAGTACCCATTGTAGAGTTTAAAATGAGTATAGGCTCAAAATAAAATAAAATAAAATAAAATAAAATAAAATAAAATAAAAATGGTTCCCATATGATCTTGTTCTCCCCATATCTGACTGCGGTAATTAGTTCTTTATACATTTTATATAAAAAAGCATTTATGCATATATAACTATGAGATGTATCCTTTCTTTAAAACAGAAACACAAATGGAACCATGCTATGCATAGTGTTATATAACTTGCTTTTCTCACTTAAAAAGCTTCCTTGGAGAGTCTTCTTTTTTTTTTAAGTTTATATGTTTATTTTGAAAGAGAGAGAGCAGAGGAGGAACAGAGAGAGAGAGAATCCAAAGCAGGCTCTGTGCTGACAGCACAGGGCTTGAACAGACAGGGCTTGAACCCACGAACCATGAGATCATCACCTGAGCCAGAACCAAGAGTCAGAAGCTTAACTGACTGAGCCACCTCAGTGCCCCTGGAGATTATTATTTATTGGTAGTATGATCATATGTCCCATACCAGACAGTCCTGATTTACACATTCTAACCCAGCATACTTATCAATAGAATCCCTTCCACTCTCAAGAAAGTATCAGTTTGGATAAAGCTTCTGGTCACTCTACGTGTCAGGCCAAATGGATCTTTTTTGCTTTCCACAACATGGAATGTCATACCATGGATGCCTCAAATGTAACGAATCAGCCATACGTGAACATTTATTTCTAGTTTTTAACAACTAGAAACCATTCAACAGAGGGCCTCCTTGTGCACTTATCTTTGAACTCCTATGAGGACACACGTACACAGTAAGTTCCCAGCAGTGAAAATTGCTGGGCCTAAAGATTTATGTCTTTTACATTTTTTTCTGCAAAAATATTTTTATTTGCTTTCTAATTGAGGTATTATATTCTGTTGTATAAATATATCACAATTTATTTATCCACCTTTTACATTTTGAGCACTCTCGCCAAATACTTCTCCAAAAAGAAGTAACTATAGGCATAGGGACCAGCCCAGACCCTCCCACACCTCTTCACTGGACTTCTGATGGGCCAGGTCACAATCCCCCACCCCTGGTGACAGCAGGTTCTCATCTGGCTCCTCCCCTTCTCCTGCGGGTACCCAGCCCCTTCCTCTAGAAGGCACTGCCTGGCTCCCCCACTGAGGCTGGGATGGGACCCCTTCCATACAGTCCCAGCACCTGCTACTTCTCTGATCACTGCACTCATCACATTGAACGATAATTTCGTCTTTAATTCCCATCTTCCCACTTGAACTCTATGTTAAGTAAGAAATTAACAAATGTTACTGTAACAAATGACCACAAACTGAGTGGCTTAAAACAGGACAGATTTACTATCGTACTGTTCTGGAGGTCAGAAGTCTAAAATAGGTTTCCTTGGGGTAAAAACAAGCTGCGCGTAGGGCTGTGTTCCTTCTGGAGGCTCTAGATATAATCTGTTTTTTTTTGTTTTTCCAGCATCTAGATTCTGCCCTCATTCCTTGGCTCATGGCCGCTTCTGTCTTCAAAGGCAGCAATGACCAGTTGAATCTTCCTTACGTCACATCTCTCTGACACCAACTCTTCTGCCTCCTCCTCCTCCATTTAAGGATCCTTGTGATCACATTGGGCCCACCTGAGTAACCCAGGATACTCTATTTAAAACATTTTTTTTTACATTTATTTATTTTTGAGAAACAGTGAGACAAAGCGTGAGCGGGGGAGGGGCAGAGAGGGAAGGACACACAGAATCTGAAGCAGGCTCCAGGCTCTGAGCAAGCGGTCAGCACACAGCCTGATGCAGGGCTCGAACCCACGACCCGTGAGATCGTGACCTGAGCTGAAGTCGGTCGCTCAACCAGTTGAGCCACCCAGGCGCCCCTACTCTCTCTATTTTAAAGTCAGTTGATTAGCGACTTTAATTCCATCTGTAACCTTAATTCCTTTTGCCATGTTGCATAGTATATTGACAGCATTCAAGGATTAAGACATGGACATCTTTGGGATCCATTATTCTGCCTACCACAACCTCCAAGCTCTGCGAAGACAGAAAATGTTTCATAGTCTCTGTTGTATCCCCAGTACCTGGAGCAGGGTAAGTATTCAATAACTGTTTCTCAATTCCCCGCTTCCTTCCCTGTGCTATTCTTGCAGGTCCAGTAAAGAGGGCTGGCACTAGGGCTCCACAAGAAGGCACTTTGGTGTCTACTCATCAAAGTGGGCTAGGGGCGCCTGGGTGGCTCAGTCGGTTAAGCGTCCGACTTCAGCTCAGGTCACGATCTCGCGGTCCGTGAGTTCGAGCCCCGCGTCGGGCTCTGGGCTCATGGCTCAGAGCCTGGAGCCTGCTTCCGATTCTGTGTCTCCCTCTCTCTCTCTGCCCCTCCCCCATTCATGCTCTGTCTCTCTCTGTCTCAAAAATAAATAAATGTTAAAAAAAAATTAAATAAATAAAACAAAACATAAAAATTCTACAAAAAAAAAAAAAAAAAGTGGGCTAGAAAACCTCATTGTGGAGGTTGAACAGCCCTTTTCCAAAAGATAGGAGCCATATCATAGATGTCATTCAAGGCAGGGACCATGTCTTCTATATGTGTGTTCCCTAGCACGGAGAACCTGGCATACTTTTCGAACTCAGTGTGTGTTTGTTGAGTGGGTCACGGTGGGACAGAAGTCCAATTGGGGCAGAAAAGCTAGTAGCAAGGTATCCATTAGGGCAGTGAGTCAAGGTGAGAGAAGTAGAAGTCATTTGGGGGTCACTCCCATGTGACCACAGGTATCTGAAGCTGACAGGGGTGTATCAGTGAGGCCCAGATTGCTAGTGTAGAGAATCAGATCAGTGAGGAAATCAGCAGCCAGAGACAAGGCAGTGTGACAGCAAGAGAAGGGGCAGGGGACAGCAAGAGAAGGGGCAGGGGACAGCAAGAGAAGGGGCAGGGGCTGGGTTCAAGAACGTGGGTGTGGGTGGAGGTTAAAATTGAGGGAGAATATCAGGAACCTGCTGGAGAGTAGGAGCAAGCTTAACCATGCCAGCTTCCTGCTCCATACCCCCAGGTATTTATATCATTCCTCTGTGCCGAGAATCTTGACCTAGCCACACGCCCCTGGACACTGGATGGTGCCCATGGCATGGGAGCAGGAGCAGCAGCAGTGAGGGGCTCTGTCCCAGACATGAGCTGGGGACAATACAACAAGTGGCGGTCACAGTAGATACAGAGCCGAATATGACACAGTCACCATCCTTGGGAAATCACAATTTCGGGCAACAGTCAGGCACTAACCCACTATTATGCAAGGTAGTAGATTAGAATAAAAGGGGACTAAACTGAAAGTTCTTTAAAAAAAAAAAAAAGGCCTCATTTACTCTTCGCAGTAATCCATGTGGTAGATATTATTTCCTCCATCTTATAAACGAGAAACAGGAGACTCAGAGAGGGAAGGTACTTTGCCCAAGGTCACACAGGTGGTAAATAGTAGAGCCAAGCTACAACTTTTCGATTTCTCTTACTCTCTCTGTTTTGCTATATTGCCGAGCACAGCACCAAGCACATAATTCTTAAGTTCTTGTACTTTGCACACATTTCTATTATAGCTCTATTTTAGCACTAAGCTCTTGGTAGAATAATCACATCTCGCTCATGCCAAACGGGACTTGCAACAGGATAGTTATATGTTTCTGAACCTCCTTCCCTACGAAACTGTGAGCTCCTGGAGAGAGGAGCTTCAGTAGTCGCTCCCTTTGCTGTGGTTTTGCTTTTCATGGTTTCAGTTAGCTGCAGTCAACCGTGGTCTGGAAGCAGACGATCCTCAGTCTGACATAGCCACAGAAGGTCAGCTGTGGCCTAATGCTACATCACAATTCCTTCATCACTCGTTTCATTCCATCTCATAAGGTAGGTATTTTATCATCTTATATTATCACAGGAAGAGTGAGTACAGTACAATAAGGTATTGAGAGAGAGAGAGAGAGAGAGAGAGACCACATTCACATAACTTTTACTTTAGTATCTTGTTATCATTGTTCTATTTTGTCATTGGGTAAGTTGTTAATCTCTCATCATGCCTAATGTATATGTTAAACATTATCATAGGTATATAAGTATAGAAAAAATAGTATATACAGAGTTTGGTACTATCCACAGTTTCAGGCATCCACTGGGTGTCTTGGAACTAATCCTTCATGAATAAAAGTGAGCTACTCTATATCCTCTTTACCTATTAGCCTCACACATAGTAGGTGTTCAGTAACTTGGAGTATGAATAAGTGAAGTTTAATAATCTATGCTATTATAATCTATGGACAGGATGGAGAACAAAGAGGTTCTGGGCTGAAATGGTGGGGACCCTCTTTTTCTTCTCAATGTTAGTATAGTGCCTGGCACATTAAAAGTACTCATGGGACACCTCGGTGGCTCAGTTGGTTAAGCGTCCAACTCTTGGATTCGGCTCAGATCATGATCCCAGGGTTGTGGGATTGAGCCCTGCATCGGGCTCTGTGCTGAACATGGAGCCTGCTTAAAATTCTCTCTCTCTGCCCCTCCCCCACTCACGTATTCTCTCTCTCTCTCTCTGTCTAAAATTTTTAAAAAGCATTCATAAACATTAGTTGAACAAACGAACAAATGAATGGATCCTGCATTTACATTCCTGCATTTTAGAATCCTAATTCTCATTATAACAGTAAAATCCTATCCACTCTGGGCAGTTCTAGAACCAGTAGAGATACTGTGTTACATTCTGGGGATCCTCCCAGCCCAAGGAATTTCACACTGTGTCTACAGAATACCCCAAAGAGACTCCAAAGAGACTACACTTCAGTTCCAAGTAGTTGCACCACAATCATAAACACAACCACAAAGGGATAGAAACAAACCTCTATGAGTGGGAGGCCCAACTCCTCCCAACCGGGGGAAAGCATTTCTAAACAAACACAAAGGGGCTTACACCTGCTCCAGATCCTGCCAAAACAATACAAAGCAGACCCATGAAAGTCAGACTGTCATCAAGTGAGAACCCAATGGGGCCAAACAGGAAGTTTCCTGGAGAAGAAGAGATTCCAGGGATTAATGGTGGTCAGAGATTGATCTAATTCTACTGTCTTCAGGAAATATTATTGCACAGTCTAATGAGTCATACAGTTCAGGCACATCATATAGTTTTAAGCAGAGATGATAATAAGAATAACTGACTTTTACTGAGTGATTACTGACTACCAGGTTCAACACTAAGCACTCTTTAACATGAGCTCACTTTTCATGGCAGTCCTGAGACCTGAGACCTGCTAACACCGGACAGGGTGGTAATCTGGTCATGGGACCAGCAAGGTAGGTGAGAGAAAAGTTAAGGCGAACACAGTACGACAGCTCAGGGCAAGAAGTCCAGATGTCCACCGGCAAGAGACCCGGCACAGGTGTCTGCCAGACCCGACTCCTTAAACTGACGACTCCCAAGACACCAGGGTTATTTGAGGAAGTTTTAAAAAGACAGCTTTTTTGGGTCCTCCTAAGATTGACCAAATCTGAATTCCTTTTTTTAAAAAATGTTTGTTTATTTATTTATTTTTGAGAGAGAAAGAGAGCGAACACAAGCTGGGCAGGGGCAGAGAGAGAGAGGGAGACACAGAATCCGAAGCAGGGTCCAGGCTCCATTCTGTCAGCACAGAGCCCTATGCAGGGCTCAAACCCACGAACTGTGAGATCATGACCTGAGCCGAAGTCGGATGCTCAACTGACTGAGCCACCCAGATCCCCCCTAAATGTGAATTTCTAAGAGCAGGGCTTAGAAATCTGTATTTTAACCTATATTTTTAAATATATATATTTAAAAATCTCTATTTTTAAAAAAGCACCCTGAATTAACTCCAATTTGTGTGGATGTATTTAATACACATAGGGCCTTAAGGAAAGTGCAAATGTTGAAGTAACTCAGGACTCTGTGTTGGCTTATTCCCAAACTGCTTTCCTTTAATACCAGCTCTACCTGGTCCCATGGCTCTGAAACCTCAGCATTCTGGTGTTTCTCTGGACTACACTCAGTCTTTGAATCTGAGTCAGTCTGCAACTCCCTAGGATTAACTTGACTCCCTCTGACATTTAGTGCTACCCCAGGTGCCTATGTCCTTCTACCCAGTCTTTGCATCCAGCCAAAGCTGTGCTGAGCCTCATTAGTGAGGGTGTGGGAAGGGACACTTTGGATTCAGAATACCAACAATCAGAGCATCACGTAATAAGATGAGGGCACTATAAGGTCTGTCCCAACCAAAGACTTGATATCTACTTTCTGTTAGGAGAGGAATGAATCCCTTACGGTCCTGAGCCTACAGATAAGAGGATACATGTGAGGAGGAGAATGAGAGGTCTGAGCTTAAAGGTGGAGGTAGGATCATCTCAACAAGTTCTGAATCCTGTTCATGGGCCTTCCTTCTGCATCAGTAACCATCTCCACCAACCCCTGTCTCTGGTCTTTACTGCAGGCAAACCCCTCTGCTCATTCTTGGCAACCATCCCTGATACATAGACAAAAATAGGCCAGCTGGCCTCTGCGAGCACTTTGCCTTCACTGATGAGAAACAAACGCCCATTTGGTTTACTTTCCCTTCAAATGTCCAGGAAGCCTCTTGACAGAAGATACTGGGAAGGTTTAGTAAAGGCCAAGGGTTTAAGTTTTGAAATCTAAACCATTTGACAGGCCCTGCGAAGGTGATGAAAGCCAAGAAACTTATGGTCAAGTTGAAACCCTCCTACTTTAGGTCTCGCTAGATGTGGTAAGACATTCATCAGGATTGCTTAAGTGCAGAAAAAAAATCAAGTACAGTGAAACAGCTTTGTGCTCTATAGAAGAAAGAACTTTCTACTAGAGCCTTTCATCAAGAGGAAGAGTAGGCCCTGGGGAGGCATGACAATATTTTCACTGGCTGTGACTCCAACTCATTATCTATTAGCCATGCCACAGGTGTGAGGTTGGAACAAGATGACCTTCTAATCCCTAAATCCATAACTGTGATCATTATTACCATAAACCATGAACTTACAAAATTTTAATCCTAGGAATATTTTTGGATGTTTCAGTCATTGAGAATCTAAGCAGCCTCAGCTCTGAGCAATGTCTGCTAATCAGCTTTCTTTTTTAACACAGTATCTGGGGGCACCTGGGTGGCTTAGTCAGTTAAGTGTCTGACTCTTGATTTCAGCTCAGGTCATGATCTTATGGTTCTTGAGATCAAACCCTGTGTTGGTCTCTGCCTGCTTGGGATTCTCTCTCTCTCCTTCTCTGTCTGCCCCTCCTCTGCTTGTTCTCTCTATCTCCCTCCCTTTCTCTCAAAATAAATACACATTAAAAAAATAAAACAGTATCTGTCTTGTACACATTTTTCCCTCTGTCTGAAACACTCTGACCCTAGTTATCTGCATGTCTTGTTCCCTCTTTTCCTTCAAGTAGTCGTTCAGTTGTCACCTTTGCAGTGAGGCCTTACTAGACCATCCTATTTATCCAGCCTATCCTTTAATTGTAGTGTTTAAATCATTTATATTTAGTGTAATTATAGATACAAGTGCGTTCAAGTCTACTGTCTTGCTATTTATTTTTAATTTATTCTAGCTCTTCTCTGCTTCTTTTTACCTCCCTTCCTGCTTTTATTTGTATATATCAAAACATTTTTTAGTATTCCATTTTAGCTATTTCTCATGGGGTTTTTGTTTATTTTAGTGGTTTCTCTAGAAGTCAAAATATATATTCCTAACATCACAACCATATTTTGAAGTAATATTATAATATTATATCACTCCATGTACAAGGTAAGAAACATACAATAATATATTTACTCCCTTTCTGGCTTCCGTGCTACTGTTATAATATGTTAATTATTTCTACATGTTATAAGCCCCACAAATTCTTAATTTTTGGTTAAAAGTCAATTGTATAGACTCACTGAACTCCTATTCAATGACTTATAATGTTACTATTTTTTTTTCTTTAATCTTCAAACTGTCCCCCATTTGGTCAGTAGGAATCCCTTCATGTTATCTCCTGTGTCCTTTCGATATGTTAGTACTTTGTTACTTCTGGTAACAAGCCCTAGGCTCATCTTATACTTCCCTGCCCTTACCCTGAAATCAGCCATTTCTCCAAGAAGTTTTGGTTCCTTTTAGTGGAAGATGATCATCATAAGCGAGGATCTGGGTGCTCAGTGTGCTCCTTCCTTCTGGAGTGTCATTTATTGCTTCTAGGCCTTTGTCCTTTCAATGGATAGAACTCAGAAATTATAAATGTAAATGTAAATATAAATAAATATAAATAATATAAATATACATAAACATGCACATGTGTATCTATTTCCATATCTATCTATCAAAAACCATGAGATATAACCAATGCCTCCAATTCCAACCCAATATCGCAGGGTTTATCTTCCCCATTCCATACTTGTAACTCCCTTCACTAACAGGATTGGCTTTCATTATCCTGAATATATTACATATTTGCTTAGTCCACCTGTATGTAACCAATGTCCTGGCTGTTCTGGGCCCAGTCCTTGGTCCTTAAGTCCCACTGATTTCCACCAGTGACATCAGGGCTGACTTTTTGTCCTTTGCCCCCCTAATCTCTGCTGGCCATGTTGGGGCAAAAACCTAGGCCCTGATGAAGGACTCAGTAGCCCTAACATAGAAGCAAAAGAGACGGCTGGATTTATTCAAGAGTGGTGGCCGGTAAAGAAGATGCAATGGGAAAAATCAGGGACCTTGGATGCTAAGAAGGCCACGGGATATGTCACAGGTTTCATGCAGGATGTAGAAGAAAAATATGTCAGGAGGCATGCTGCATTGGTTGAAATGGAGGGGTGAGAGCACTGGAGAGCCTGATAAAATCAGAGAATAGGTATGGTGGGAATCTGGGAAACCCCGTCATTTCCAACTAGTTAGCCAAATGTCTGATTATATCTACACGTGAACCACACTACAGTGATTGCACTGGAACTTTTACTGTCAAGTGGGTCACATCCGGGAGAGCTGCCATTAAACGTTTTTCCAAACGGGTTGCAGGTGCTTCCCCTCCAGTAAATTAAATCCCTAATAACAGAACTAAAGGAAGCACATGTACACAGACTGAATATAATACTGGCCCCCAATCAAAAATCATCAGGAAGTCAAACTTCAAGGCAAGCCCCTGTCCTGAAATGACTCTTTCATGATCAGATAGCACAGGTATCAAAGAGAAAAGGCATAGATGGACCTTTGGCCAGTTCCTGAACCCAGAAGGTCTGAGGTTCTGAGAGACCACCTGGAAATTGGATTGGTTAAAATCAATAAATGAGTAAATAAACCGGAGCTGGGCTTTGCAGACCCGGTAGGATTTCTGTCAATAAGAGGGAGAAGGAGTAGAGTTCACATGAGAAGCAACTAACTCACGGATCTAAAGCGAGCCACAAACACACCAGAACCATGTGACAGAACAGTAGATACATCTGCTCCACTGGATGTGACACAGGTCAGGGCCTTGGCAGAGTCACGTCTCCATCCAAAGCCAGGCGCTTGGTGCCACTTGGCAGTATCTGTGTTGTCAGTTTCCTCCTTTCTTCCCTATGATGGCTTTTCAAAATCTCCCCTCTCAGAAGACAGCCTTACTGGCTTTGGTAATAGACATCAAGACTATCAGTCATGAACTTCCTTGATCTCCTTCCTCTGCACCTACAAATTATTGCATCAAATTTTTTTTTATTATTTTTTAAAGTAATCTCTACACCTCTGTTTAAGTAATTTCATGACCCTGAGATTAAGAGTTTCATGCTCTAGGGGCACCTGGGGAGCTCAGTCAGTTAAGCATCCAACTGAGGCTCAGGTCGTGATCTCACAGTTTGTGAGTTCGAGTCCCGCGTCATGCTCTGTGCTGACAATTTGGCCCTGGAGCCTGCTTCAGATTCTGTGTCTCCCTCTATGCCCCTCCCCCACTCACGCTCTGTCTCTCTGTGTCTCGAAAATAAATAAGCATTAAAAACAAAAAAGAGTTGCATGCTGTACCGACTGAGTCAGCCAGGTGCCCCCAAATTATTGCATTTATATCTATTCACAACTTCTTTCCTTCCAAATCACAGGAAGACACATCCTGTCCAAGGCTAATTCTTCAAACTGCATTCCAACCCCTTTTCCTTCTCCCTCCCCAGAAACATTGTTGCCACAGTTATCACCCTCAGCACCTTTCAGGCTTTTTCAAAAGCCGTGAACAGGCAAATGTCTGTCCCACCAGAAGCACATGAAATTTTCATCCTATACACTTTAGCTATTTCCTTTTCTTTATCTTTTCTTGAATAGCAACACTTTTTTGTTGTTGTTAAATATCATTTTACGTGTTTTTCTAATTATAAAAGTAGTACACGTTCCTTATAGACTATTTGCACAAAACTGTACTGAAAGACCTTTTGTAATCCTGCCACTCATTCTTGGGTTTCCATGTATATATGGCTGTCTAACACTTCACAGCTGATATTTTGTTGAGTGCTTTCTGTGTGCCCAGCTCACCGTGATCCAATGAGAGACTTACCCACAGATGTGCATCGAGTCAGTGGCATAGTCTAGATTCAGTCTTAGCAAGTCTGGCTTGAGAGCATAAGCTCCTAAATTAGCTCCGTATGCTTCTAATTTACACCCAAATCAGAATCATATATAATAGGCAGAGGGAGAATTTTTCAGTACCACAAAATAATGTTTCAGAAATGTGATTTCTAAGCATAACCAAGATTTTCAATATAATGGCTGGCCAGTCTCCAGTCAGCTGTCAGCCCACTGGCACTTTTGCCCTCATCCTCACCGCTCAACAACACACACTGAGCCCACAGGGCTAAAGGCAACCTCTTTGAGGCCAAATCCAATGGACACTTTAGAACCCTTCTCTTTCTTGACCCCCGAGCAATATTTGAGACCATTATCCCTTCCTTCCTTCTGTCATTTAGTCAGTAAGTATTTATTGAGCGCCAATTATATTCTAAGCACAGTGCCAAGTATCAGAAACTTCCTTTTCTATTGATTTCCAGGACATATTCTCCTTTGCTTTCCTCCTCCTTCTCTGACCATGTTTTCTTAGTCTCAAACTTCATGTCCCCCTGGTCCTCAGCCTCATGTTAGGGTCTTCACCAGGGTCTCTCTGCCCTGGCTGTGCCTTAGAATCACCTGTGGCACATGCCTGGAGATTCTGATTCGGGGTGGAGCCTAGGCATCAATATTTGAAGATGTCACATGTCTTCCACTCAACAGTTGATTTTCCTCCTGTGTTCCTCATCCCAGGAAATGGCATACCTCTCCATCTACTTGCTGAAGCTGGAAGCCTTTCCTTCTCTTCCTCTTCCAATCAACCACTATGTCCTGTTGATTCTATCCACCTTCCACATGTCTCCATCTCCATTGTCATTACTTACATTCAGACCATCATCATTTCTTAGCTGGATTATTGAAAATACCCCCCCAGTTGATCTTGCCTCCAACCTTGCCTCACTCCAATCTCTTTGTTATTTTTGTTGTTCCACAATGAAAATAACTTTGCCGTTTCTTTCCTGATTATATAAGTAATACATGATCAATATAAAAATAAGACAATCATACCAAGATAAGGAAGAAAGAAAATGATTACCTGAAATCTCACTACCCTGAGATACTTCTATTCCTCCGTCAGCTTTTTAACCTTGATCAATCATATGAGAAAAGAGTCTGAACCTTGTCTCTTGCTGGGATTCAGATGCCTCAGGATGGCCCTCAGGGAGGGAGAATTTTAAGTAGGAACAAAGAGGGCTCAGAAGGAGTGAATATATAATTGGAAATAAATGGTACAATATCATAATGCTGTTTTGTTCTGAATAGAAGGCACTTAAAAATTTTTTTTCTATACCTTCCCTTCTCTCTCTTTCTTTACTTCCTGCACCCCACCCCTACGCCAGTTAATCAATGCTAAGAACTTGGTATGTATATTTCCACTTTTCTTCATGCTCACATAATCGTATATTGTGTTTGCCTCCTCACAACAGTGACCAGCTACAGAGGTTTAATTCCTTGAGGGTTTATGCTTATATGAACAAAGCCCAGGGCTCTATAAAGTGATCAGGGAGCCAGGTTCCTTCAAACTGTCTGCCTTGCGATCTTTCACACGGTCATATCTTCAAAGCCATAAAAATGTTTGTAAAAGTGCCAGCTATCACATTCCCATTTCAGATAAAAAAAGAGAATACCACTCCCCAGCCCCAGCCCCAGACGTAGCAGCCAACGAGATGTTGATGCCCAAGGAGAGCCGTATTGTCATTATGAACTCCTTTTCAAGAAGGGAGCGGCGATAGCCAAGGAAGACATCCACATGCCTAAACCCCCCGAGCCAGCAGACAAGAATGTGCCCAATCTTCACATCATGAAGACCATGTAGTCTCTCAAATCACAGGGCCACGTAAAGGAACAATTTGCCTGAAGACATTTTTGCTGGTATCTTACCAGCCAGGGTATCCAGTATCTCTGTGACTACCTCCACCTGCCCCCTGAGATCGTGCCTGCCGCTCTGTGTCACAGCCGTCCTGAGATGGCAGGCCAGGGCCCGAAGGTCTGGAGGGAGAGAGACCTGAAAGACTCACCTGAGGGGACACTGACAGAGACAGAGACAGAGACAGGGCTGTGTCCCTTGGTGCCAACAAGGAAGCTGAGGCCGGAGCTGGGTCAGCAACTGAATTCCAGTTTAGAGGTGGATTTGGTCATGGTCAGCCACCTCAGTAAAAGTGGACGAGATGGTTTTGTGTTAAATCTGTAGGCAGAAAAAGAAAAAAGAAAGAAAGAAAGAAAGAGAGAGAAAGAAGGAAGGAAAAAGAAAAAAAGAAAGAAAAGGGGAAGACCAATAGCAAGAAAGAGCTTCACCAAACACTCAGTCCAAAACTCCCATTATACCTCATTGGCCACTCCGATCTGCAAGACAAGGCAGGAGAAATGTACACACACACACACACACACACACACACACACACGCACGCACGCACATGCACATACACACACATACATGCTAACACACAAAAGATGTTAGGGTTTTTGTTTTGCTGTTAGCAGCAAAATTGAATTGGAGGACATATACACTGTTGCATACAGCTCTTCGTACTTAATCATATTTAGTGGAAATGCCTCCAAGTCACTAAGTATAGATGCAGCCTATACTTTTTAAATGGCTCCGTTACTCCCCATGGTATGTGCATGCTATAATGTATTCAATCATTCCCCTAATGGTGGGCATTCACTTCTTTTCAGTGTTTTGCCAACCACAAACAACAGCAAAAATATACCTTTGTACATGTATCTTTTCTACCATGATTTATTTCTGTAGACTAGATTCCCAGCAGGCGGATTGCTGGGTTGAAGTCCATATATATTTAACTGTTGTAGTCTTTCCCTGATTGCCAAATAGTTTGCAGCAATTCATCTTTCATCCAGCAACGGATGAATAGCCGTTTCCTCTTCACTTCCACCAGTAGTAGGTGTTATCACTGTTCTTAATTTTTACCAGTCCAGAGGGTATATAAAGTGCTATTATATTACTACTTTAATTTTAATTGGCATCTTTAAATATATTTTTTGGACATTTGGATTTTTCTTCTATGAATTGCATTCATATTATTTACCCGTCTCTATCAGGTTTGTCTTTTCAAATCAGTTTCTTTTTCTTTTTTTAAGTTGATTTATTTATTATAAGAGTGTATGTGTGAGCAGGGGAAGGGCAGAGAGAGAGGGAGAGAGAGAATCCCAAGCAGCCTCTGCACTGTCAACGTGGTGCCCGATGTGGGGCTCAAACTCACCAACTGTGAGATCAGGACCTGAGCCGAAATCAGGAGTCAGACACTTAAGTGAGCCACCCAGGCACCATTCAAATCAGTTTCTGAGAGTTCTTTGTATATTATGGATATTAATCCTTAATTAGTATAGTGCAATTTGTATACTAATAGACTATATAAAAACTCGATTGGATCCTCTTTGTCTGCAGCATAAAATCTAAGTAGCTTAACAAATCCAGATGTGTTGTCTGAGCAGGAGATGTTATTTAGATACCTTTGATAAGAACAGTTAGGCAACACCCTCCTCTCCATGTATCTATTTACACCCACTGATTTACACAGAAGTTGAACAGTCCAGCCTATGAGAAAGAGTCTGAATCTTGTCCCTAGTTGGATTTCAGTCATCTGATGGGCCCAAAGGAGTCATGATTATAAGTAGCAGGGGGACCCAAGAATTAAGTCATCATATAGAAGAAGGTGTTTGGCCCCTTAGATCAAATCCAGTAGTTAGGCCAGAGTGCCCAAGGGGAATGGCATTCTGGGTTCATGGTGGAAGCTAACTCTGTAACTTGCCTCACTAACCACTTTGGCAGCATGTGTGGCTCCTGTAAGAAAGTGGAGTGGGGAGAACTTCTGTGGAAGTTTGAAAAGCTGTTGCTGTGCAGTCAAGCAGCCTTACTGGGGAAACTTTATTTGAACGTTACCCAACAAGGGCATTTTCCCAGAGGGTTTGCTAGATCCGTGGCAATAATCTCTGGTCTTTAGATGCAGCAGTGATGCTCCGGTGTCAACACTATAAAGCTCAATAGACTGCTAGGTATTTGTGACAATGACAGGACGGAACTTCCAGCCTTGTGTTGGTACCCTTGTTGAAGGATTAAAGCCTGGGACTGCAGGAGTCCAGCCTCGCTAGACGTGGGCAGGTGATAACCTAGACTATTTCACCGAAACATGGAAGTACTCCCTGAAGAGTCTTCTAAGGACTTGGTGGCAAAGACCCTGAAAATACCTGATATTCTGCAAAGATCTCAACTTCCTTTAGTCAAGCTGATGGGATGCTGAGCTTGGGAGAGCTGGATATTGATGCTGGTGGCGTTGCCCCTGCACACACTGACTGGCGAAGCCTGAAACTGGCCGCTTTCGTTCTCATTGTACATGTCATGGCCCCTGCCAACTCTCTGGCCTCACCTCCTGCATTTTCTCTGTCCCTCTCGAAGTTTTGGATTTGCTACACCAGTAGGAAACTCCTCCAAGCACCACACTTTGTCTACTATAACTTTGCTGATGCAGCTCTCTGCCCCTGAAACACCCAACCCCTCAGCCACATTATTTACTGGCTAACTCCTGTCAGCTACTACCTCTTTCAGGAAGCTTTCCTTAATTCTTCCCATCCGGGTTTCAGGTCCCTCCTTAAT
Source organism: Panthera onca (assembly GCF_046562875.1). Taxonomy (NCBI): domain Eukaryota; kingdom Metazoa; phylum Chordata; class Mammalia; order Carnivora; family Felidae; genus Panthera; species Panthera onca. The sequence goes on along the minus strand of NC_138355.1, from coordinate 33,979,276 downwards.
GTTCTCATAGCATCCTACATGCTCCCACACTCACCCCTTCTATTGGACTGGAAGCTACTTTCCTCAGCATTGAGTACAGTGCTTGACATATAATGGATGGTTAGTAATGTTTATTAAAAGAGTGAATTAATGAATGAAAAATTAAATGTCTACATGTGCTCAATACTGTACTCATTTCTTCGAAGAGAAATAAAGGGCATATCCTCTACCCTCAAGTGACTGATAACTCAGTTGAGAAGATAGAGGTGGGTTTTTTTTAATTTTTTAATTTTTTATTTTTTTGCTTTTTTCTCCCCCCCAAAACTAGTAAATAATTATATGCCTTTAAGATTAAATGCTTAAGAGCATTGAGGGCTGGGAAAAGGGAACATAATGAAGTCACATACATCAGGAGAAAGGAATGCCCTATTCTGTTCATGAACATCTTTATATGGTACAAAAATAGCCTCCAAACATGTATCAAATATTGACTATGTGAAGCCTGTTGTGCCAGTCATAGATGCTACAAATTGGGAACATTACTGTCTTTGGAGACTTATTATCTAATTGGAACCACCCCAGATTCTATTTGGAAGTAGGCAGGACATACACAATAATCAAACAGGTAACAAACAAGTACCATACCTCTCATGACAGGACAAAGTAGCTACATAAAGAGAAAGCAGGAGTGCCTGGGTGGCTCAGTCGGTTAAGTGTCCAACTTCAGCTCAGGTCATGATCTTGCAGTTTGGGAGTTCGAGCCCCACACTGAGCTCTGTGCTGACAGCTCAGAGCCTGGAACCTGCTTTGGATTCTCTCTCTCCCGCTCTCTCTGCCCCTCCTCCCACCCTCTCTCTCAAAAATAAACATTTTTTAAGAAGATAAGGCAAATCAGTTTGCATGTATTAAAAGAGCAAAGATTAAAGCAGAGATAATATCCAGCTGTGGTGGGCATGGGGTGAAGTGAGTACTTTTGCACACTACTCGCAGAAGGGCAAGTTGGTACATATTTTCTGAAGGGCAATTGGCTCCGTATATCAAGACTTTCAAAAATATTCCTACTGTTTTGACCCACTGGTTCTGTTTCTAGTAATTTATATTAAGGAAATAATCAGAGGCATGGACACTTATGGACAAAGATATTAATAGCAGTGTTATTTTTAATAGAAAAAAAATAAAAATAGTCTAAATGTCGAACAACAGGGAATCAGCTAAGTAACTTATGATTCATCTGTATGAATGTCTGTATGACAGACATTATACAGCCATTAAAATCCATGTCGTTCTCAGAATTTTAGCATCATGGGAAATTTCTCACAGCATAACATTAAGTGAAAAAGTACACAAAACTATATATACCTGTCATCTCCCACATTTTGTGGTTGCGAAAGGAAATACCCCCAAGATGTTAGCAGTGGTGGAATTATAGCTCTTTTTTTTTCCCTAAAAGTATTTATTATTCTACAGTTAGAAAATGGTTTTAATGTTTTAATGAAAGAAAATTGCTAGGACGAGGTAGTTAATGCTAAAAGCAAGAGGAGTCAGTGGCCGTCAAGTCACATTCACACGGAATGGCTAGGAATTGCACCCAGTCTTGGCTTTCGTGCCGTGTAGCTATAGCCTCGTCCTCTACAGCCTTCACATTGTTTGAGAGGGGAGGGCATGATGAACAAAACAAAGACAGGGGACTTGAGAGACTTCCCATGAAATCTTGTCATGGTCAAGTGTTTCATGGAAAGTCTGTGGGTGAGACCATGGCAGTCAGCATCCCGTACCCTGTGTCCCTATGTACCCCTTTTCTTTTGTTTTCTTTTTCTTTTTGTTACCCTTGTTGAAGAAAAGACTGGAACAACATAAGTCTTGAGAGGGTTTGGGAGGCAAGGAGAAAGGATTCTCACACTCACATCAGCAAGTGGGGATCATCACTTCTATCCCTAGAAGTCTGTAATGGCTATTCAGGAACATCTGACCTGCCCCAGGCACAATGGGATCAACAGTGTCCCAGTTCTTTTGACCTCATGGGGAAGGGAAACTAAGGTAAGGATTGACGAGCAGAGAAGAAGGAACAGGCTCAGATGTTAGCCCAGCAAGTCAACCCAGTAATTACAATGCTTCAAGCAGATGACCAATGCAAAAGCTAGCTTCCATTTGTACCCCTTTTGCCCCCAGTTCATTAAGGGCTTTTACGTTCATTATTTTATTGGATCCTAACCAGAACCCTGTGAGAGAGGCACTAGTGTCCTCGTTTTACAGCTGAGATCTTTGAGGCTCAACAAGATGAATGGATCCGCCCAAGGTCTCTCTCAGTTAATAAGAACTGGCACTGGAACCCGGGACTTGTGATTGATTCCTCTTTATTTTTTTTAATGTTTGTTTGTTTATTTTTGAGAGACACAGAGAGAGATGGCATGAGCGGGGAGGGGCAAAGCGAGGGAGACAGAGAATCCCAAGCAGGCTCTGAGCCGTCAGCACAGAACCCGACGTGGGGCTCCGTCTCACGACAGCGAGACCATGACCTGAGCCGAAATCCAGAGTCGGACACCTAACCAACTGAGCCACCCAGGCACCCCTGGTTCCTCTTTCTCGTTTGACACACTGAGCTGTAAGAGATACATTTTCATACAAGAACACACAAGGAACATTAAAAAGCAAGAAGAAAAATGGAAGTGTGTTTACAAAAAGTTGGTTCATGTGATCTTAACCAATAGTTCCCCTTTTGAGATTCCTTTTCATTTCTCAGCCCTTATCATCAATGCCCAGGAGACATACCACAGACAGCACCGAGGCACCACCTCTGGGCCTTAATGCCGTGTTCGTGTTGTGTTATTCAGGCACAGTTGCAGAGCCTGGGCTTGGTGGGAGTTTCCAAAGGTGGCCCTATTTGCCAAAGGCAGTGCTGAGGCATGGGCCGTGTGGCCCGTGTGTCCTAGGCCTGCCACGGGCTCTATGTGGAGGAGTCTCTGGACAGGCTGCCATCTTGGACAGGCAATCTGGGTTCAGGCTGGCTCCCCTCCAGATGGCACTTCATTAGAGAAAAGCACAGTTAAAGCCCCACATGGGGCACACCTGTTTATCCAGCTCCATCTCAGATCCTGCCTTCCCAGTGTGCCTCTGACAGGCACAGAAGTGAAACACATGGAGCTCCTTTTGGCCTAGTGCTGTTTATTGTCACATTTAATTCTCAGTCCCACCGTATGGAGTGATTGTCTGCATTTTATAATTAAGGATCCTGTGGAACCAGGGAGTTCAAGCAACTTGTTCAAGGAAACACGACTAGTAAGCGGCCCACGTAGTACTTGAGCCCAGCTCTTTCCGGCAACAGCAACCAGGCACTTTTCAACGTGCTACCCAGCCTCTTCAGGCAACAGGAACTCTACAGACACCTCAGCTCACTCCAATCTATTGACCAACTTGAATGTGTTACCACTGCCGAGCAGGGGAATGTACACGAAGACACATTCGTAGATCGTGCATGAGACAGGAGATAGCTCCTTTTCATTCAGCCAAGTAGATTTGAAATCCCCCTTTCCTAGAAAACGTTCCTGGCCCCACCTGAATCCACTTAGCTATAGACCATCATACCTCCCTCCTTCCCTGTTTTAACCTCCGAATGATTGTCCTTTGAGACAGTTACAGAGCAGTGGCAGAAGCATTTCAGACCACCCGCAAGGCAACTGCCTGCATGTTTGCATGGGGGATCCTGTCGCAGGATTTTGGCCCACAGGAGGCAGGGGCCTGGGCTGCCTGAGTCACCGTAGGTAAGGCAGCAAATCCCAAATCAGCCCTGAGTCATCCGCACCCACCCCTCTCTCACTGCCAGCCACCTTTCCAGGGGTAACACCTGAATCATCTTCTCTGCCTTCAGGAAGTGCACATCTTAACCGAAACAATAGCAGAGTCTCTCCTCAGAAGATTTGCATGCTCAGGTAAGAAAAAATAGTTCTTTTCATAGAGTTTTCTCCGTTCGGTGGGCTCTATAATTAGCTCTTTGGGCTTTCGACTAGAATCACCTGTCTTTTCCCACATGTATGCCCTCTGTGTCCAGTCTTTGGCCCTCCTGTCGGTGGTCTGGGGCCTGGCTGAGGTCTACAAAGATCACGCTTAAGGCAAAAAGTGGAGGGGCACCTGGGTGGCTCAGTCAGTTAAGTGTTTGACTTCGGCTCAGGTCACGATCTCACCGCTCGTCAGTTCGAGCCCTGCGTCAGGCCCTGTGCTGATAGCTCAGAGCCTGGAGCCTGCTTCAGATTCCATCTCTCTCTCTCTCTCTCTCTCTCTCTCTCTCTCTCTCTGCCTCTCCCCTGCTCATGTGCTCTCTCTCTTTCTCTCTCAAAAATAAATAAAAACATGAAAAAAAAATTTTAAAAGGCAGAAAGTGGAGACTTGACTCCATCGCTACATTTCCTGCTGCTTAGCATTTCTGCATTTTCGATGTATGTTTATCCGGTCTCCTCCAATAAACCAGAATAGCAGAATGTTAGGGATGGGAGGAACTTTAGGTCACAAAGCACCTCCACACCCTATTCCTAGATACCTCCTGAGTTTTGGGCACTTGACCCAGAACTCCCTCCCATCACCACAACAGTTCCTAGGGGAAGCCTCTTTTTTTTGCCTCGTATCTTTCCCTCCAAATCTTTGCTCTTGCGCCAAATTCACTGCTCCGTGTTGCCGACCAGAGAAGCAGAATCTTCTGGCTCTTCTCACCCTAGAGGGACCTCCCAGGTTAGCCAACAGAACTGCAGGCACAGGCATGGCTGTTGGGCTCGCTTTGGCTGTGCCAAGGCATGGCGGGCATGACTCCTCTGAGGGTACAAGCCTCCTCTGGTCCCCGCTCCTCCGCCACCATAACAGCCCTAGCCCCTTCCTCCCCAGAATAAGCTGCCCTTGTTCCTGGGGGAAGGGGAGTGGGCCTCCACTCTAGAGTCTCTTCTGTATCATCTTCTGGACAAGTCTTGGCCCCCACACGTCCCAGCCCGGGAATCTCAGCAGTGCATCTGTGCCCACTGATGGCTTCGGTTGGCTATGGTGCTGACGCCCTGAAGAGGATTAACGAGCTTCCCGGGCCTGTCGGTTGACTCTGCCTTGGGAAGCCGTCCAATCCAGAGCTGGGTCTTTCCCCACAGCGCGGCATGCTTTGCTATGACTCAGAGCCTGCAAATGCTGAAAATACTACCACCATGTTCCTCGGGATGACAAATCCTCCCAAATGCTATCACTACGGACTTCCTTCCATGGCAGGCTTCGTGCCCAGTCTGCAAGTCAGCGTAAGCCCTAAGGCTCTGGGCTTCAGGTGAGTCTGTTTTTTATGTTAGTTTTCAACAGTGGTTTGGATAATCCAAGGAGACAGATTGTCTAGAAATAATTTAAATAATTAAATCTCTTTCTGGAGTGTGTTGGGTGATTTATTTGTTTTAGGGAGAGCATTTACCTTCCTAATGATACTTAATTTAGAGTAATGAGAGAAAGAAATGGCATTCCATCATCCCAGGTTAGATAGACAGGCCTGGAGGTGCAGGAGAAAGGGGATCCCGGGGGGGCAGAAACAATATGCTCGGCATTCACTGCAGCCAGAGGAACCCCCTACTCACTTCCTACCCAGGCTGTTACATGGGCTCACTGTCATTGCTCCCAGGGATAGGTTGGCACATCTTGCCATCTTCCCATTGGTGTGGAGAGGCCTGCCATCTTGGGAGCCACAGAGGAGTGAATCGGGGAGGGAAAGAAGTACTTCTTACGTCCAGGATGTGGGAGCTGTATCCCAAAGCAAAAAAGGGTAGGATAGAATGCTCCTCTTGTAGTAAGTATGAGAAGATACCCTTGAGGGAGAGAGCAGGCTCTGGAGCTCATGGATGACCAACTCCCTCTTGCCTTTTCTAGGATCTCAGAACTCTTAGCCTTGAACATCAGGACATAAAAAGATTCCAGTGAGCAGGAAGGGGACGAGGCAGGCAGATAGCGTGAGAACTGTACAAGATTCAGACTGAGAAGAAAAGGGTTGCCTCTTGATGGCTCTGGGATCTTAGGCAAGTTATTAACTTCTCTGGCTTTCTATGTACTCTTCTGAAAAAATGAAAACAGTAATAATAAGAGTATCTAGCTTACAGATGAGTGGCAGCTAAATAATAATGTTTATGAAAGTATTTTGGAAGCTGTAAGGTCCTGTGAAAATTTCAGTTATTACCATACCTCCAAGTGGCTCACTGAGACCCAGCCACAGACCTGGATAGGCAACTCAAGGCACATGTCACATTCATGTTTGAAGGACTGTGTGTTCAGTACATAAGGGGTATTTTCAGGTGTGTACAACAGGCCTCCCGTACTCATGGGGGATACGTTCACAGACCCGCAGGGGATGCCTGCAACCGTGGATAGTACCAAGCCCTATATACACTGTGTTTTTTTCCTGTGCGTACATGTCTACAATAAAGTTTATAAGCTAGTCACAGTAAGAGATTAACAACAAAAGCTAGTAATGGGGCAGAACAATTATAACGATATGTTGTAATAAAAGTTACATGGATGTGATCTCTCTCAAAATCTCTCACTGTACTGTGCTCGCCCTTCTTGTGAGGATGTGAGATGAGAAACATGCCTTTATGATGAGATGAAGTGAGGCGAATGACACAGACATTGCAACATAGCGTTAGGCTACTATTGACTCCCTGATGACAGGTCAGAGGGAAGATCCTCTGCTTCCAGACCCCAGTTGGCAAGAGGTGACTGCGACTGCAGAAGGCAAAACCACGGTTAAGGGGGGGCTACTCAGTCACTGCCATTCTCATTCTGACGTAGGTAGAGATGGCCTTCCTGCACATGGTCCTTTCTCAGATTCCTGACATTTGGGTGAATTTGCTAATGATTCTAGATCTCGGCGTCTTCATAAATGCTTGGCAGTAGAATTACCATCTACTTTGGAAGCCAGGTTGGAATCTGCCCAGACTCTCAGTAAGAGGGTACTTCCAAACACTCTGTGTGGGGTCCCTTGTCCAAGATCCTTTCTTCAGTGGATGGCGAGGTGGTGGAGTGGGCAAGAGTGGCAGGGGGTGACGAGGGGCTTGGGGGAGGGGGGTGATAGCCACTGCTGATCTCAGGCTTTCCCATGGACTATTGTCTTTTCCCACAGAAGAGAGGGAAAAGAAAATCATGACCGAAGCATTGGGATACCCTGAGTTTTCCTTCCCTGATCTGAACCCTCATTCCCATCTCTCATTGTGCCCCTTTCTTTGTTCTGACCATGGATCCCACCCCTGGCTTTAGTGTTTCTGCTCTCTTGTCCTCTTATCTTAAAGCCACAGGGCCTCTGGAATCAAATGGCAGACTTCTTCAGAGGAAAATAAGCTATGTGCTCTGGGGCCTGCAGGCTCTCATTATTGCTGAGAACAGGGACAACAGGTTCACCTGGATGTTGTCAAACGGGTTGTTCTCATTTAGGTTAAGCCTGGCTGTTCCTATGTCTTCACAGACCTGTGTTCCCTACCTGTCCAAATTTGATGGAGTCTTAATCCTTTTTTCTACACGTTCTTGTCATCACCTGTTAGTCCTTCAATCACGTATCCACCACCTCCCAGTGCTTCCTACCCTTCATGGTAACTTGGCAAATGTCAAACTGTCTTCAATGAGCATAGTGAGTCTACAGACAGAATTCTTCATTAGGATTTAGTAAATCAAATTTTCAGAAGGTTCCTATCCTGTTGTAGGCTGAGTTCCCTAGGAGGAAAGCCTAATGTGGAGATTCTTGTGCAGGTGATTTTCAGGGAGAGTGTTCTAGAAGAATCATGAAAGGAGGACGGGGAGCAGGATAAGGAGGGGAAGAAGCTAGGCAGGAATGTGGTTTCAGGAGAAATGTGGCCTCCACCTGGTCCTTCTGGGAGCTCTGGAATATAAATGGCACCGCAATTTGTCCTGCATTGAGTCAAGGAGGTAGGTGCTTTTGTCTCCCCACACCCGTCAGTCATTGACTGTAGGCTGTGGAGGGAGGAGTGTCATTCCCAGGCATGGGGGGAGGTGGCTCCATTGGGCAAAGGTGTGTTGTCAGCAGCGCCGGCAGGGGCTAGAGGAAGGACACCGCTGACGGTAAAAGGGATCCTGGCGGTAGCAACAGCCTCTGCTACATACCCTCTGTCTCTTTAATGCCAGTCCTGGAATTCTGCCATATTGAAAGAATTCTAAGTACAGAAAGGAAAAAGAAAAATCAAAGATGTTTACTGCAGTGTCATTTATGATAAAACATTTCAAAATGCAAGAACCTAAGTTTCAACAGGACAGGAATAAGTAAGTTAATTATATAATGGTACAATTAAGTAAATAAATTACACACTTGCATGGTATTCTTTGCCCCACAAAGCCTTGGCCCCCTTGTCTCTTCCCTGATTTTATCTGGCATGACTCTTCCCTCTTGCTCGCTATACTCTACCCAAACTGGTCTCCTCTCTGTTCCTCCAGTACCCCAGGCTCCCTACTTTCCTGGGGCTCCTGCAGTAATGTTCCCTCTGCCCAGAATGCTTTGCACATGGCTGCTCTTAACTCAGGGAGTAGACTCCATATCTCAGAGAGGACTTCTCTAAATACCCATCTTCAATAGCTGTCCTTGTCACTCTCTAACATATTGCCCTGTTTTATAGCTCTTATCACTCTGTGGTTTGCTCATTTATTTCTTATCTTTTACCTGTCTTCCCTCCACTAGAGCAAAACCTCTGTGAAAATGGCAATCTTACCTGTTCAGTTCACTGCTTTATTCAGAGCCTGGAGCATAAGAGTTACTCAACTGATAGCTTTTTGATAAGTAAATGATTGTAAACACAGTTTAAAGCAATGTCTACAAAAATTATACAGTGAAATGGAAAAATGACCCAAATCTACTGTTAAATGAAGACATCATGATGTAAAATGTCTATGTTATATCATTATATCTGCATGGATAAAACTTCTGCTTTTGGCCATAATGGAGTAACGAGAGAGAGAGAGAGAGAGAGAGAGAGAGAGAGAGAGAATGAGAATGAATATGGGTGGGTGAGGGGCAGAGGGAGAGACACACACACAGAATCCAAAGCAGGCTCCAGGCCCTGAGCTGTCAGCACAGAGCCTGATGTGGGGCTCGAACTCATAAGCTGTAAGATCATGACCTAAGCTGAAGTCAGATGCTTAACCAACTGAGCCACTCAGGCATTCCATCTCTTTTTTTTTTTTTTTTTTTTGAGAGACAGAGAGTGAGTGGGGGAGGGGCAGAGAGAGAGAGAGAGAGAGAGAGAGGGAGAATCCCAAGCAGGCTCCACACTGTCAGCATGGAGCCCAATGTGGGGCTTAAACTCACAAACCATGAGATCATGACCTAAGCCAAAACCAAGAGTCTGATGCTTAACTGACTGAGCCACCCAGGCACCCCAGGAATTTGTTTTCTTAACTTAAACTAAAGCTAAAAATCTGGATAAACTATGACACAATGGTTTCAGGTTTTGGGCCATAGTGACCACAGGGCTGTGTCACTTAGAGAAGGGAAAAACAACAAACCCAAGGTCAATTCCACAGTTGCTTCAGCTTACCAGCTGGAGGAAGTCTCCAGGCTGCAGCATGGGGAGGCAGAACCCAAGCAGCCTGGTGGTTTCACTGGCTTGACAGATTGGAATTCAGGGAAGCCAAGATGGCTAGAGTTGGAGAGGCAGCATATTAGAGAGGATGGACCCATCCAGAGGAAGAGCTCTGAAGGTCTGTAGATCAAGTCTTTGGCTGAGTACTGATTCAGGCACGTGTGAGACAATAATACATGAAGCTGGTGGGAGGGGTCAGTTAGAGAGGGAGCACAACAATGGAAAGCAAGAGCCCCCATATTCCTGGAGCTCACAGAATTCTGTTCCCCTTAGCCAGAGTGGAAAGACCTCATAATACACACGGCGTCTGGGAGAGTCCTCAGAAAGGCATTGTCCTAGCAGTGGAGCTAATTTGTTCTGAACTCACTGTTGTTCAGGATCCACCCTAACAAAGCTTAAAGCAAGCCTTGCAGGAACCAAACTGACTTTAGGCAACTTATCTGCATGCCAGAACATGTAGCGCCTCACTTCAGAGATTACAACAAAATGCAGTAACCAACAATGTAAAATTCACCATGTCCCACAACCAAGCAAAATTTGCCAAGCATGCATCAACGTAGGATAATATTATCCATAACTGGGAGAAAGATCAATTAGTAGAAACAGACCCAGAAAGGACAGAGAATATGGATTCAGCAGACAAGAGTGTTAACACAGCTATTGTAAACATGCTTCATGTGCTGAGGAAGACAGAGGGAAACATAAACACAATGAAGGGAAAAATGGAAGATGCAAAAAAAGATCTAAAAATTTCTAGAGATGAAAACTACAATATCTAAATGAGAAGTATGCTGAATGGGATTAAAAACAGTTCAGATAATATAAAATAAAAGATCAGTGCATTAAAGACATAGCAATAGAAACTGTCCAAAGGAAAAAAAGACTAAGAAAAAAAGCCCTTCAGTTACCTGTGAGGCAGTATCAAGTAGTATAGCATACTTGAAATTTGAGTTCCAGGAGAGGAGGGAGAACAGAAAAAAAATTTGAAGAAAATAATGGCTGAAATGTTCCCAAAGTTGATGAAAACTATAAACTTACAGATACAATAAGCTCAAGAAATTCCAAGCAGAATAAACATAAAGAAAACTGCATCAAGGCACAGCATAATCAAACTGCTAAAAGCTAGTGATACAAATTAAAATCGTAAAAGTAAGGGGAAAAGAAGGAATATACAGAGGAGTAAAAGACAAGAATGATAGCATTCTTTTGTCAGAAACTTTGCAAGTTAGCAATAGTGGGGCATCTTTACAATGCTGAAAGTAAAAACTATCAACCTAGAAGTCTATACCTTATGAAAATATCTTTTCAGGAAAAAAAAGCAAAAACAAATACTCTCTCGGACAAAGAAAAGGCAATAATTGGTTGCCCGGAAGACTTGCAATGGAAGTAATGTTAAAGGGGGTTCTTCAGGTGGAAGGTGATAGAAATTTGGATCTACACCAAGGAATAAAGAGCATCAGAAATGTCAAATTGTAGGGCAAATATAAAAGAACATTATCTTGCTTTTAAATTTCTTTAAAAGATAATTGATTAATATAAAAATCATTACAGTGTATCTTGGGGTTCACAGCCTATGTTGGAGTAAAACATATGACAATAGCACAAAAGATAGGAGGGAAGAAATGAAATTAAACTGTTGTAAATTGCTCTTACTCTACATGAAGTGACATAAAACTAAAACATTGTTCGAAGGCAGACTGGGATAAGGTGTGTGCTATAAACCATAGAGAGCAAGCACCAAAGAAAAATTTTTAAGAGATACAGTTAATAAGCCAATAGTGGAAATAAAATGGAATCATAAAAAAAAAAAATCAATCCAAAAAAAGACAAAGAGGAAAAAAGAAACAAAGAACAAATGAGACATGTAGAAAACAATAGCTCAGGGGCCCCTGGGTGGCTCAGTCGGTTAAGTGTTGGACTCCGGCTTGGGTCATGATCTTGTGGTTTGTGAGTTCAAGCCCCACGTCGGGCTCTGTGCTGACAACTCAGAGCCTGAAGCCTGCTTCAGATTCTGTGTGTCCCTCTCTCTCATCCCCTCCCCACTAGCACTCTGTCTCTGTCCCTCTCTCTCAAAAATAAATAAACATTTAAAAAAAAAAGGAAACAATAGCTTGAACATTTCAACCAATGCACATGAATAACACGTCTCCCAACCTCCTGATTTGAGGAAAGGAAAGCCACTTGGTTCAGCTAGGGTCACACCTCAGCCTCCCAAGTGGGAAGGGAGTTATGGTGTAAATCATGGTATGAATCATGGCTATACCAGACACCTCCCCAAGACAACCTTCCTGAACACCATCCTAAAGGACACCACTAAGGAAAACACCCTTGGACCTTCATTCGTCATTCAGAAAAGTCTGTCAATCAGCCAGCCCATCAGACAAATAGTAACAATGAACACCGCTTGTATAAAGAGAATAGCAGGTGTGTCAGGATAGACCGAGAGGGTCCCAAGACCACACCTGTGCAGGAATATCTCTCAACCAAGGTTTCTTCATGTGTCCATCTTCTACCTTCACAGGCACTGGAGAGGTAGGGTCTTCTGAGACCGCCATGAAAATGAATAGTGAATGGAGGGGGGGATTCCATGTCATTTGCATGTTATCATCAATTAATTAGATTAACTAGAGTTTACCTTCAAACTACCAACTCTAGGAGAAAGAACTCTTTTACCAGTAAGTTTTATGTGTCGCCAGGAAGCCAGCAATTGTGGGCAAGAAGGTTGCAGCAGGAAGAGGAAATTATACCCTGAAGACCAACACTCCTGTTTCAATTTGCCCTTGGGCTAGTCCTGTTGAGTCTTTATGGTAGAGTGTGGTGGTTCTTAGTCCTTTTCAGCCAGAGACACGTCTTTGACCACTAGAATTTGGAACGGAATATTTGGGGAAAAATTATCATAAGGCTCAATAAGACACCACAGCCAGCAGTGATTTTTGCCTTCAGTCATTGCTAGAGTATAACAAGCCCTCACAGCATCTCCACCAACCACAGACAGAACATTCACTTTTGGCCCTTTGGTCCCTTTACATCACCATGTCACTGTTTGAAAAGATCCTGTTTATTGCCATCTCTTACATAATCCTGAGACGAAGGTCTCATATGTTCCAGTCAGAGCGTAGAGTTTTTTGGTTTTTGTTTTTTCATGAATTTTCTTGGGGAAGGGTGGGAGGGTCGTTTCTGGCTCCATGGTCCAACATCCCTCTTTCTAAAAGAAAGTTCACATCCCTCTGTGTACCCTGTACACGATCTGCTTGACTCAGCATTCATTCTGACGTATGGCGAACCCTCAGCTGTAGCAAAAAATTAACTTTGTGCGTTAACCAACATTCGGCAGCGCCGTATGAGAAGATCTGCAGGAGCAGAGAGAGTAAATAGGAAACAGGGTTCCAGCCCCAGGAAGTTCAACTTGATTCAGTCGAGGTCGCACACCTGCCACATCCAAGGTCCCGAGCCTGAGTGGGTCACACAGAGTGGGCTTCTGTCACCAGCAGGAGCCCTTGCCTTGAGCCATATCACTGGGTTGGGGCAGGGCCAGTTACGAGTAAGGAAACCATCCACGTACGTCAGAGATATGTTTTCTCCTCTTTTTCCTTCGGGAAGATGTTCTTGGGAATTCTTTGCCAGGAAGTCTGTCACTTCCTGCCCCAATGATGAGATTTCCGAAAGGCATAAATAGCTTCTCTTGCCACATGGAATTGGCTGAAGATGCCTCCATGCTACAGAAGGCAGACCTCAGGGAGGGTGCTTTCCACCAGCAGGGAAGGGGCATCAGGAGCTGCGGGACAAGCTCCAGGGGCTTGGCCGGGGGGTTGGGGGAGAGCCTTGAGGGCTAAAGGGAAAAGGCAGAAGGACCCAGAAAAGGGGCCAGTCTGCTGGAGAAACTGCCAGAAGAAATGTGCTGAGAGTGTGGGGAAGCACATGAAAAGAAAGAGTAAAAGACGAGGAAGAGTAAGAAAATGCATTTGTAAGAAAGGGTCTCAGAGGACACAGCAAAGCTCTAACAGACATGTCAGTCATGGGTCAGTAACGGGTCAGTGAGTGACACAGGGTGAGCCACACAAGGGAGGAGCTCCAGTGTGCAAGAAAGGGAAGAAAACAATAACTAGTAGGGCTGCAAGCTGTGATACTCACCTGTCATGACACTGGTCATGCTAGAGTGAAGGGCTCCCCAGGTGTGGGCTTGATGCCGCATTCAACTTTCTGTTGTGTACACATTGCTTTTTGCGTAGTCTAGTGTGTCTTAAGTTCTGTTGGTAGTTTATCCATGGCGGTGAGTAAGTTATTATACAATACATCCTGTTGTGCTAAAGGTACTGGTCTGCCCCGGCAAGAGGGACCCCTGCCTTGGGTCTATGCTTTAGACTTTTCCTATTCAAAATACGGTCCTGTACCACCAGGACTGGCATCACCCCCGAGTTTTTAGAAATGCAGACTCTCAGGCCTTACCCAGACCTACTAAATAAGATCCCAGGAGATTCACATGTACATCAGTGTCTGAGAAACGTGCTTCCTCCAGCCGCATGTCTCCTCGCTGGAAGAGGAGTCCTCAGGGCCAAGGAGATATGGCCACTCAGAGCCCACCTCCTCTTTTAGACCATGCTTCAGGTAGCTGGGATGCCGGAATCCTTTGCACAAATAGCCCTGCCTCATCCTGCCTTCAGGGTGTATGTGACTTTCCCCAGGCCCATCCTCCTAGGGTCAACCTCCCTGCCAGTGTGAGATCAAGTTGTCTTGGGGCAGCTGTTTGCAGGGGATGTGGACAGAGGTTGGGCTGCAGGATGGAGTTTGCACATGAGGTACCTGAGAGAGAGCCAGGAACAGGAAGAGGAGCAGGGAGCGGGCGGGAGGCAGGAATCATCATTACCTGTGCTGCCCCGCTCCAGTGCAGAACCCCAAGGAGTTCAAGCATTCTGAATTTGAAATGGTCCTTCCAGGTCAACCTGAAGGTATATTTGTCAAGGCAGGAGAATAAAACGTACTCAATGGTTTATTCTCTTGATTTATAACTTTTATATATTTAGATCTGTGTATATGGGACGCCATGTGTGCTTTTGTCTGGGCCCCACAAATGTTTTTGTTGTACCTAAAATACACAAATCTGGGAAGAGCCAGATGACCATCATCACATCAGTTTGTCCCCAAGCAGGATAGGACTGTCCCCAAATGAGGACAAAACACGGATTCTTGAAGGTGGAGCAAAAACAGACCAAGAATCGGCCTCCAACAGAAATATAAGTAGTATACCTTCTGAGCCCAGAGGAGAAAGAGATTACTTCAGCCAGGGAAGTTTCCAGTGTGAAAGCTGGAACTTCTGGGATGAAGGGTGTTTTTAGAAGTGGCAATTTTGGCAGCAACAAGGTGGAAAGGGGCAGTGGGCAGCTCAGTCTTGCTGGAGGACTGAATGTATCCAAAAAGTCCCAAGGGCCAAGTGTGCAGAAGTGGGAAGGACCAGGCTACGGAGGGTCTTTGTTTAAAAGATCAACATCTCCAAAAGTGCTCTGAAGCCGCCCTTATGCCTTGAGAGGTCACTAGGATGTTACCAATATTTTTCTTATAAAATTCATTTAAATACATGTATTAAAAAGATATATACATGTGATATATACTGTGAATCTACATGTGAAATAAACTAATTTAGACACAAGACCTTATGCTCTCCACAAAAATATCATAGAACTAAAAGTAAAGCACAAAATTGTAAAACTCCTAGAAGACAACATAAGAGAAAACCTGGATGACCTTGGGTGTGGCAATGGCTTTTGAAATACAACACCAAAGGCACAATATATGAAAGAAATGACTGATGAGCTGGACTTCATCACAATTAAAAATTTCTGTTTTGCAAAAGACAATGTCAGGAGAATAAGCCAAGACACAGACTGGGAGGAAATATTTGCAAAAAGACACGTCTGATAAAGGGCCGTTATCCACAATATACAAAGAACTCTTAAAACTCAACATTAAGAAAAGAAACAACCCCGTTTTAAAAGTGGCCAAAAATGTAAACAAACACTTCACCAAAGAAGATATACAGATGGCAAGTAAGCATATGTAAAGATGTTAGGCATTATGTGTCGTTAGAGAATTACAAATTAAACTGCAATGAGATACCACTATGTCCCTGTTAGAATGGCCAAAATGCAGAACACTGATAACACCAAATGCTGGGAAGGATATGGAGAAACAAGAACTCTCATTCACTGCCAGTGGGAATGCAAAAATGGTACAGTCACTTTGGAGATAGTTTGGCGGTTTCTGAAAAAACTGAACATACTCTTACCATGTGATCCAGCCATTGCCCTCCTTGGCATTTATCCAAATGAATTGAAAACTTATGTCCTCACAAAAACCTGCACACAGATGCTCATAGCAACTTTATTCATAATTTCCAAAACTTGGAAGCAGCCAAGATGTCCTTTGACAGGTGAAGAGATAGATAAACTGTGGTCCATCAGACAATGGAGTATCGTTCAGCACTGAAAAGAAATGAGCTATCAAACCATGAAAAGATATGAAAAAAATCTTCAATGCATATCACTAAGTGAAAGGAACCGATCTGAAAAGGCTACATATATACTGTATGATTCCAATTATATGGCATTCTGGAAAAGGCAAGACTATGGAGACAGTAGAAAGATTAGTGGTTGCCAGGGGAACCACTGTTAGGGGGAAAAGGGATACAGAGGCAGAGCAAGAGGATTTTCAGGGCAGTGAAAATATTCTGTACAGTTCTACAGTGGTGGGTACATCATTATACATTCGTCAAAACCCATAGAATGTCCAACACCAAGAGTGAACCCCAATATAAACTTAGGAATTTGGGTGATGATGATGTGACAATATAAATTTACTTATTGTAGCAAATGTACCACTCTACTTCAGGATGTTGATAGTGGGGGAGACTGTGTGTGTGTGCGGGGCATGGGGTTTATGGAAACTCTCTGTACTTTCTGCTCAATTTTGCAGTGAATCTGAAATTCCTCTAAAAAATAAAGTCAGGAGGAAAAGGAGGCGGAGAAGGAGAAATAGAGAAGGAGGAGAAGGAAGAAGAAGAGGAAGATGAATGATGTGAATAAATCAGTGGGGGAAAAAAGACAAGTCTCCTGTGCTGAAGAATCCCAAATAATTGCATAGGCACCCCCACCCTCAGGAAGGTAGAGCGTAACTCCTTACTCCTTCAGTGTGGGCTATGCAGTGACTTCCTTCTAATGAGTACAGCATGGAAAGGGGTGGAAGGAGTCATTTGTGATGAGAAATCTGACAAACATGACCTCAGCCAGGCGATCAAGGTCAACATCAAAAA
Source organism: Panthera onca (assembly GCF_046562875.1). NCBI lineage: Eukaryota > Metazoa > Chordata > Mammalia > Carnivora > Felidae > Panthera > Panthera onca. The sequence continues at coordinate 33,962,413 of NC_138355.1, read as the reverse complement.
AGATTAAGTCATGTTGATAATATGTACCTTTTATATAATGTGGTGAAAATGATACTTTACCTCTGTGGTCTTTTTCCTAAAAACCCATAATCCTCCTAATCATGAGAAAAACAGAGGAACATTCTACAGAACGCCTAACTCCTGTGCCTCAAAACTGTCAAGGTCATCAAAAACAAGGAAAGTCTAGGAAACTGTCATAGCCAAGAGGAGCCTAAGGATGTGACAACTAAATGGAATGTGGCATCCTAGAGGAGATCCTGGTATACAAAAAGGACACTTGATAAAAACTAAGGAAATCTGAAGTAAGAATGGACATTGGTTAATAATAATGTATCAATATTGGTTCATTAATTGTAACAAATGTACCATACCAGTGTATGGGGTACACAGGAACTCTCTGTACTATTTTTGCAATTTTTATGTAAATCTAAAGGTATTCTAAAAGAAAGTTTTATTTTTTTTTTAACATATTGAACATACTTGCATGGTTTCTAAAGGCAAGTGGCCTTTAGAAATGTTGTGTCCAAGTGAGCCCCATGGGCAGGCAAGACACTGTGCACCTGTGCTCAGTGGGAGCTGAGAGCAGGTAACAACACTGATCAATCAACAATCATCTCTCATTAGGCATCTTGTGTATTATTTCAGCATTCATTGTAGTGTTTAGTGTTTATTGTGGCCTAAACATTTACACACTGATTCCCTACAATTCTGTGCTGCGCGGGAGGATGTGGTATAGTGTTTATCTTAGTCTGTTTGAGCCACCATAACAAACACGATAAAACAGTGCCTTAAACATCAGAAATTCATTTCTCGTGGTTCCAGAGGCTGAAGTCCAAGATCAAGGTGCTGACAGGGTAGGTTTCGATCTGAGGCCTCTTTTCTTGGTTTGTAGTTTACCTCCGTCTTAGTGTGTGCTTACATGACCTCTTCCCTGTACACACAAAGAGGAGAGAGACAGACAGAGAAAGGCAGACAGAGACAGAAGAGTTCTCATGCATCTTCTATTAATAAGGGTGCTAATCCCATCATGGGGAAGGGCACTAATGCCATCATGAGGACCCCACCCTTATGACTTCATCTAAACCTTTGCCTCCCAAAGACCCCATCTCCAAATACCATCATTGGAGTTAGAGCTTCAACATAGACATTTTGGGAATGGGGGTAGACACAGCCTTTTAGTCCTCAACGGTGGGTGAGGCCCATGTCGGCTTTATAGAGTCCAACTAACTACCTTGACTCAAATCCTGACATTACCCCTTACTAGCTCTGTGACCTTGAACAATTCACTCCATGCCTGGCTGTGCCTCTGTTTCCTCATCTGTAAAATGGGAGATATTAACAATACCTACCTTGTAGGTTGCTTTGAGGGTAAATGTCAGTATAAAATGTTTAGAACGGTGTTGGCATGTTAAGTATCAGCAAATGCTAGCTACTATCATTATTATGATTGATGAGCTCCTACTGGTATTTTTCTCACTATCTTATATATAAAAAATGTTCTGAAGTCAGATATGTTTGAGGGAGACTGCAACAATGGGGAGGCTTTTGAAAAAATATTTTGGGCGGGAAGGTCTGTCTCCAGTGTTCAACTTTCCCTGCAGATGCGCCCATCAAAGACACCCGGCCCAAGTGGCCATTTCCTTCCTTTGTTCCTTACCTCACTTGGACAGCTGGAATTTAATGTTCTTGGCACGTTCTGACTTTTAACTTAGAGGGAAAAGAATGAAGTCACGTGTTCAACTGTGTAATATTACTAACGTTCTCAGCTCCACCTCAGATTCTTTTTCAAAGGCAGAAAATTATAAATAAAAACAGACATCTAATGAATCTAGCACTTAGTTATGCATTCAATCCCATTTGAATTCCAAGTTCAAGTTCAATTTTGATTTCTTAACAAATGCCTAACTCTATATCATTGTTAATGTTACTGGTTATTTTCCTCCTCACCTAACTTGTGGTATAGCAGAGTTATTGACTGCCCTCATCCTTCCCTTAGGCTAAAATAGCTTAACCCATCTTCCACCCTAAGTTTGTACTCTCCCATTTTCCATTTTCAACCTGCTACTCTTATTTTAATGCTTGGTATTGTATACAGACTGAACTTTAAAGTTTATTTATTTTATTTTAGAGAGAGAGAGAGAGAAGGAGAGAGAGAGTGTGCATGGGTGTTTGTGGGGTGGGGAGCAAGGGGCAGAGAGAGAGAGAGAGAGAGAGAGAGAGAATCCCAGGCAGTCTCCACACTTAACATGGAAGCCAACGCAGGGCTCGATTCCACGACCCTGGAATCATGACCTGAGCTGAAATCAAGAGTCCAGACACTCAACTGACTGAGCCATCCAGGTGGCCCCAGACTGTGCTTTTTTTTTTTTTTTTAAGTTCATTTATTTTGAGAAACAGAGTGGGGGAAAGGCAGAGAAGAGAGAATCCCAAGCAGGCTCTGCACTGTCAGTGCAAAGCCTAACGCGGGGCTCAAACTCACAAACCATGAGATCATGACCTGAGCCAAAGTCGGATGCTTCACTGACAGAGCCAACAAGGTGCCCCATCAGACTGCACTTTTTAAAAAAAGTTTTTAATTGTGGTAAAAATGCACATAACATAAAACTTATCATCTTAAGCATGTAAATGCATGGTTCAGCCTGGATTGCATGTTTTTGCTTTTTAAGTCCTCAGATGCCTGGTAACACCTCCAGAAGGAAGCTGTGGAGAGTTTTTCTTTGCTTCCTTTTTTTTTAATGGTCCACCTCTATTCAACAGGAAAAGGTTTGGTTTTCTAAGAAAATCTTAGTAATCTGGATAATGGTAATTGCTCTCATAAACCTCTCTAAACAGCTGATAGTACTTTCTGTTTCCCTGATACCTTATCTCTTGAATAAAAAGATAAACATCACTTTTTTGGCCTTCTGGTAAGGGAAAAAACAGGACAGATGAATGTGGTTCCTGTCTGGCCACAAAAAAGGGAACCAGGTATGGAGTCAGTGAAGTGCAGTGTCCCAGGGCATGCTGGGAAGCAGAAGCAGGGAGGCCCTGGACCATGGCTGATAAAGAGCCTGTTGCCCTGGTCTCCTCTCGAAAGTTCTATGCTCGGCTCAGCTAGACATTGTTACTCACACTTCACCCTGCCTGTGAAGGGTCTACAGTCAAGTCAGGAAGGTGAGGTGCATGTATATAAATGTAGTAAAAAGGCAGCTCAAGGCCATCTTTAAGAGGCAAATGAATGGTACAGATAGTAAATGCAGAAACTCTGTGGATTGGAGGGTTAGAGGAAGCTTCTTAGGAGAAGTGGGATTCCTGAGTTACCTTGAAAGATGGGTAGGTTGTTGGAGAAACAGGTGAATTAAGGTCCTGTTGCTAGAGGAAAGTATATAAACAAAGGAGAAAAGAACATGGAGTATTGAGAAGACCTTTATCTCCCCAAACCATTTACTATTGATTTCCATCTTTTCCTCAACTTTAGTTGGTTGGATTGGCTTTTGCCATTTGCAAAGTCTGTTTTTTCTTTCCACCTCTCCTTGAATCCCTAAGACAACCTCCAGCGTTTACCTTTTTATATTTCTGTGGACGAAAAACAGATTTGTCTTTTCCCCTTTTTGAATGTTGGCTTCCTGAGGGTAGAGGAATACAAGGAGATACTCTCTGCCTGAACCCAGCCATGTACCCACCATGTGCCCAAGATTAGACTTCTCTCCTGGCAAGAGATGCCTGTGAGTAGTATTGAGGAGTGATAGTACTTTCAGATACTCCTGTGGTGCCTATGACTAGCTAACCTTGGGGAAGGTCTCCTCCATCACTGACTTCGAGCTTCTCCAAACAGAGATCACGTGTAGAGTTTTCATGACTGTGTTTATTCAACAGCAACACTGACCAGTCTGGTCTCAGAGTCAGGACTGGCTCAAGTCTGGACCCTGAAGGCATTGATCAACTTTGTGGTCTCTCCTTGACCCTTTTGGGTCTCAGTCTGGTTAGTCAACGTATCCTGGTCACGTGGGTCAGCCAAAAAGAAAGGGCTTCCGGGCAGAATGCCATTAGGAAGGTTGTCCCTCAGGAAACAACACACCCTTTTATTTATGGTCTTTTCCTAATCCCCCATCAAATCAGATTTTGCTTTCTCACACTACTGAGGTGAAAGAGACAAAGACTCGTGTTTAATATGCAAAAGCAGTAGCTCACATCCAAATTGCTATTATTCCTGTAAAAAGGCTTCTTTCAGTGCTTTAAAATCCTTTAGCTATTTACTTGCGTTGCATGGGTTACATTTACCTATTTTGTTGTTGTTGTTGCAAGTTTTGTATAGCATAATCACAAGGGAAGGGAAACAGTTCTAGACTATTTCTTTTGCTAGCCAGCCATCCCATTGAATTTTTATTTTAAAAAGAAGGAGAAAGGGAAGAAGAAGAAGAAGAAAATTCTACCTTGATTTCATGTAAAGGAATTGCATAATATTTGAATTAAAAATAATTATATTTCATCATACTTTTTATCGTATTTGCCAAGACAGATGATGAAGTCATTGACGCATGCAAGTATAAAACCACAATATGCCTTCAATTTCTTTTGATTTCCTCCTCTACAGAATGAAAGGTTTGCCCTGAATAGATTATTTTTAAGTTTCCTTCTAGTTAATATTTATGATTCTACAAGAAGATATAATGTTGTTTTTGTTAGACATTCAAGATGGTAACATCATTAAAAAAACAAAAACAAAAACAAAAACAAAAACTAGGAGAGACCAAAATTTGGCCTGGAGTAGATTGGTGACCACAACTTGAGACCGCCCAGTTCTTTTTTTTTTTTTTTTTTTTTTTTTTAACGTTTGTTTATTTTTGAGACAGAGAGAGACAGAGCATGAACGGGGGAGGGTCAGAGAGAGGGAGACACAGAATCTGAAACAGGCTCCAGGCTCTGAGCTGTCAGCACAGAGCCCGACGCGGGGCTCGAACTCACGGACCGTGAGATCATGACCTGAGCTGAAGTTGGCCACTTAACCGACTGAGCCACCCAGGCGCCCTGAGACCGCCCAGTTCTAAGAATGGTTGGCATTAGCATGGACCGAAGGAAGAGTCAGCAGCCCTTCCACGGAGTCCTTCCACCTGAAGTTTAGCATTTGTGGCCAAGGGTTGCAAACTCAAATGCCTCCTGGGTTTTGAGGCAGGTAATGAAAGTGTGTGAAGTGGTGGAGTGTGAGTCCAAGGTGAACGGTCAGAGCCCCGGCCCCTACCTAAGAGTATGTAAATAAATAAATAAATCCTATAAGGCTTTGTTGGTCAAAGCACACAAACGAATCTGTGGCTCTATCTGGCCCATAAGCCACTAGCCTCCCACTCTTAAATTCTAATTTAGCCAATCTCTTTATTTATTTTTTAATTTTTTAATTTATTTTTGAGAGAGACAGAGATAGAATGCGAGTGGGCTAGGGGCAGAGAGAGAGAGACACAGAAGCGGAAGCAGCCTCCAGGCTCTGAGCTATCAGCAAAGAGCCCGACATGGGGCTGGAACTCACGAACTGCGAGATCATGACCTGAGCCGAAGTTGGACGCTCAACCAACTGAGCCACCCAGGCACCCCTCTTTATTTTTTAAGTAAAACGTGACGCCAAGAGAGGGGCAGTAATTTGCTGGAAGTCACACGCTGTTTAATGCTACAACAAGGATGGGAAGCCAGGTTTGATTCCCAAGTCAGTGTTCTTCCGCCTGATTCTCCCCTAGCTTGGATCTGCTCCAGCCAAGCAAGTCTACTGATTGTCCAAACAGAATGGATTGTGGTCTTGCTGCCCTTATCTGAAAATTTGTTATAATAATACCTACTTCATAAAGGTAAAAGGAGATCTACGTTAAAGTCACTTTTTAAAAATGCAGGCATGCTATTAGCCATTATTAAATCACGAACAGCACCATTCAGGAGCCACATAGATCATTTTAAATTGTCTAGTAGCCACGTTAACATAAGTAAAGCAGATACATAAAAATTTGTAATACATATAAAAATTATTGAGAAATTTACCTTCTTGTTTCATACAAATCTTCAAAATCTGGTACGTATTTTATGCTTACAGCACATCTTGATTTGGACAATCACATTTTAAGTGCCCAATAGCTACTGTGGCTACCATATTGGACAGTGAAGTTCTGGAAGGTTCCTTTTTGTTCCATTCTCCCTCTGCTCACAGCCAACCAAAGAAGAGCAAAAGTCCCCAGAGGTTTGCTTCTTTCAAGCCTCCTATTGCTGGTTAATTAAATCTCTAAGCAACGCTGAGTCACTTGCAACTGCAGAAGACAATTTAAGAATCTGTCTCAAAGCCAAGAACATAGCTCCCCCTGTACAAGGAGGGGAGGGCAAGTCCTTTGGGCTAGATGCCTTGAAGGAGGAAGTCTGCATTGAATCAGGTGCTCCTGTGGGAGAGGGGAAGATAAGTCTTTACAAGGAGAGAGGAAAGCAGAGAAGAAAAAGGGTCTTATTAGGGTCACTGTTTCCTTCCAGGCTGCTGTAAAGGAGAGTCTATAGTGTTTCACTCAGTCCTCACCACTGGTCCGTGAGGTGAATACTATGTTATTCCCATTTTATAGAGGAGGAAACTGAATCATAGAAAAGGTCATGTAGCTTGCCTGAGGTCGGGTAGCTAGTAATCAGTAGAGCTTGTGCTCAGTCCCTAGTTCTTAACCATTAAGCTGTACTTAGGGTGTTGTCACACCATCTCCAAATCCACATGGGTCACACGAATATTTACATGTTCAAAAAATGTGCGTGGGTGTTTGGTGTTTACATATAATTTATTACTGTCTGCACGACTGAATGGTCTATTTTCAGGCGAATGCCAATCTAAAACAGGGCACTACTTCCTAATAAAAGTGGTAGTTTCTTAATTTTTCTCTTTGCTAATCCTTTTCCCTCACCCACTGTTTCTGGCGGACTCCTGGGAGCAGAACTGTATGAGGGGGCGAAACAGAGCTAAGAAGAAGGAGGTGAATGCCAGAAATCAGCAGGGCTGGCTATCAGCCAAGGAGCTGGCTTATCTGTAGCATCTGGTTTGAGGTGGGAGAGGAGGGAAATATCAAAATTCTTGTTTGTCTATTAATTTTTCCTCCTGTGATAACTACTGTTAGAATGGACACTGATACTTGAAATCATGCAGTGTCTACGATCCACAGGTGGCTTCAGCTGAGATTATACTTGGTTATTTCTCAATACAGATGGTCCTTGACTTAAGATGGTTCAACTTAGGGGGCGTCTGGGAGGCTCAGGTGGTTGTGTGTTTGACTCTTGGTTTCGGCTCAGGTCATGATCTCACAGATCATGAGCTTGAGCCCTGCATCGGGCTCTGTGTTGACAGAGTAGAGCCTGCTTGGGAGTCTCTCTCTCCCTCTCTCTCTCTCTCTGCCCCTCCTCACTCATGCTCTCTTGCGTGCATGCTCTTTCTCTCAAATAAACTGTAAAAAGAAAAAAAAGACGGTTCACCTTAGGATTTTTCTACTCTATGATAATGAGAAAGTGATAAGCATTCAGTAGAAATCATACTTTGAATTTTGATCTTTTCCCCAGTCTAGCGATATTCAGTATGATACTCTCTTGTGATGCTAACATCAGCCACAATCACGGAAGTAAACAACCGATACACTTACAACCATTTTGTACCCACACAACCATGCTGTTCTTCACTTTCAGTACACTATTCAATCAGTTACATGAAACATTAAACACTTTATTATAAAATAGGCTTTGTGTTAGATGATGTTGCCCAATTGTAGGCTAATGGAAGCGTTCTGGGCATGTTTAAGGTAGGCTAGGCTAAGTGATGATGTCCAGTAGGTTAGGTGCATTAAATGCATTTTCAACTTACGATGTTCTCAACTTACAATGGGTTTATTGAGGTGTAACCCCATCCTAAGTCAAGGAAGATTTTTATTCTCCAAGATGGTGGCCAGAACTAGTACAAAGAAAGAAGCCATTCACAGACTCAGCCTGGGGGTGTCCTGAAGCAAAATGAGAATGAGTTGGGTGTTATTTACAGCTTCAGACTCCACAGGATGAAAGACTACATGGCAAGTTAGCAACAGAAACACCCAGGACACCCCCAGATTGGGTGCGGTCCGTGAATGGCTCATTTCTTTGGGCGCCTTCATAGTGTTCTCTTCACCTCTCGGTTATGTACTTATTGAAACCCCTGGCATATGGCTGGTTTCCAATACCTTTGAACCAGAACACTTAGAGCCCACTAGTGGAATCATTTTATAAAAAATAATAGCTGTCACTCATATATTTCTTTAGACCATTTTCATAAATCTTATTTGTGTAATTGTCACAAATTCTCTGATTATGAAGCAGGAAAGGAAAATCTTACATTTTCCTGGAAAAAAGTAAATAAACAAACTGAAGTTCAAAGGGCTTAAGTAAATGGCCCAAGGTTCGTGCAGTTATTAAGTGGAAGGTCTGTCTCTTGAATTCAGGTTTCAGGTTCCAAATCTCAAGTGTTATGTATTGCCTGGGGGAGAAGCTGGAAAGCTGGAAACCACCTCTTGTTTGCCACCTGCCCGGTCAAGCCAGAGATGGACAGAGCTGCCTTTTAGAGATACCTTAACAGAGCTACCCCTCTCTAAGTGAATCTCACTTCCAGCCCAGTAACAAGCCACTCCACTGGTTCAGCACCCATGACTGAGGACCATCTTGGTGCCAGGTGCTGTGCTAAGTGCTGGGGATGTAAAGAGTAATAAGGCAGGTGAGGAGCCCACATGGCAGTAGGGGTTCCTGGATTCTCTGCTGCACATCTGACACGGAGATGGGGGAAGTGGGTGTGATCTTGGAAACAGGGAAAGAGGCATCAATGATCAGAATAAAGGCAAAATGTCAACAAGAGCCCCAAAGCAAGAAAAGTCATAATGTGAATAACAAAGAGACAACAGCAAGGAAACTGAAACTGACTTCTTTCTGAGCTGCCCCTCTCCCCACTCCTGTTCCCAATATCCCCTGTTAGAATGTCTTGTGGGTAGAAAGCTCTTGGTAAAGATTGGCCATATCTTGTGCTGGTTGGCCCCAAGAGCAACGGGGGAGATTTCCCCTTTGAGGGCTTCCTCCTCACCTGGACAGGTAGGGGATTCCTGCCGGGGTGTTGAGGTGGGATCTGTTTCTGAAAATGGACAGGAGTTGTTTGTTTGTTTGTTTGTTTTTTAATTTTTATTTTGAGAGAGAGGGCAGGAGGAGCGGAAAGAGAGGGAGAGACAGAGAATCCCAAGTAGACTCTGCACTGCCAGTGCAAAGCCCAATGTGGGGCTCGAACTCATGAACTGTGAGATCATTATATGAGCTGAAATCAAGAGTTGGACGCTTAACTGACTGAGCCACCCAGGTGCCCCCTGGAGTTTATTTTTTAGCAGGAAAGAAGCCAATGAAACTCTCCCCACTGCCTGTTGCTGCCCCACCCAGCTTCCCTGCTACCACCACCTCTGAGTGGATACCAATCCTCAGTGACCCACCCTCCAGGACCCCTGACCAACAACCTGGCAGCTGTTCTTCCTGCGGAAAATTCAGTTTCCTTCAACTCCTGAAGGTCAGCCGCATGACTGAACAGTTGCTGCCAGGGATGCTCGCAAAAGTTTGGTTTTCCATCTTCACAGAGGGCATTGGTGTTGAAAGAAGCCAGGCCTCCCTCCTGACAAGACAAGTGATGCTGACATTGCCTGACCACCAGGCACTGCTGGGCATAAATTAATCCTCACCAGAAGCTTAAAGAAAGCTATAATGATCTCTACTACAGAGATGGGGAAACTGAGGCTCAGAGAGAAGTGTTTTCCACAAAGTCACACAGCCAGCAAGTGACTGGGCCTGAGTTTCCTCACTGACCTGTCTGGCTTCAAAGCCCATACCTTTCCCACCATATTGCTTGCCCCTTGGTATTCTGGGCACCATACAGATAACAACTTAATATTCTGGTGCACCAGTGCCAGAGGACAATTGTGGCTGGTTTGTTACCCCTCCTGTCTTGGGAAAACAAATCTGCTCAGCCTGTAGTGTTTTCCTAGTGGGAATAACTCACTAACCACAGGGCTGAGGTTGATAGGATATTTTGAAATAAACAAAATTTTCAACATTTCCTTTCTCTCCTACCCCAAGTTAGATGTCGAAGATGTTCCAGCTCCTCTGCTCATTGTCAGACCCAATGGTTCCTGGCGTTCACCTCCTCCTCCTTTGCTCTGTCTCCCCACCAACCAGTTTCACTTCCAAGAGTTCATCAGAAACAGTGAGCGGGTGAAAAGGAATAGCAAAGAGAGAAATTAAGAAAATACCACTTTATTGGGGAGCACTGGTACTGTTTTAGATGGAAGTTTGCCCAAAAATAGACCATTCAGTCATGCAGATAATAATAGTGTTACTTAGGACTTGGTTTTGCCAATGGGCCAGGCACGATTTCAAGTGATTTGCAAATATGAACTCGTTTAATCTTTACAAGAGCCCCACCAGATAGGTTTATGACTAGCCTCATTTTCCGTAAGGGGACACCAAAGCACAGGAAGTTTGAGCACAAGAAGGTAAGCCGTGAGCTGAACCCAGGGAGTCCTGCACCGAAGCGAACTGGGCAAGCCACTAACCCTGGGGACAGCCTCTGGGACCAGGATGGACTCTGCCCAGAAAGAGGGGCAGCATGCCGAGTGACCTTTCACTGGTCACCGCCTCTTCTCCAACTTGCTCTCCAGGATTACCAGGTCATTAGTGGTTTTTCCAAGGGTTCAGGAAGAAGGAGACTTTCAATTTTTTATTCTATTTTGTTATAAGGACAACTTTAAAAAAAAGGTGAAAACCATGACGAGATATAAAACAAACACATGTTCGAGGTTGTTTAAGGAGTGCCTGGGTGGCTCGGTCAGTTAAGCGTCTGACTTCAGGCCCGGTCATGATCTCACAGTTTGTGAGTTCGAGCTCTGCGTCTCGGGCTCCGCACTGACAGCTCAGAGCCTGGAGCCTGCTTCAAGTTCTGTGTCTCCCTCTCTCTCTCTGCCCCTGCCCCACACACTCTCTCTCTCACTCACTCACTCTCTCTCAAAAATAAACATTAAAAAAAATTTTTTTAAGATTGTTTAAACTTATTAATGAGAGGACTAGGCAGATGTTACAGTTGGTTCAAAGGAATCCAAAGGACAGCAGATTTATAGATCAGGAATATTGAAAAGAATTTGTAAATGGATGCAAAACTGGCTTTTCTAGGGTGGAGAGAGGGGGACGTCATCCCTCCACTAGACGAAATTCACTTCTGTGTCTATGGACAAACATTATTTTGCTTTGCTATCAGTACTCTTTACAGAATTGTAAAATAAATCAAAGGCAATGAAAGGCTAGAATCAGATCATCCTAAAGGGTAGGCTCTAAGCAGAGCATAGCTTTCTATTGGAGACATTTAATAATTTTTTTCCTTATTCCTAATTTCCTTACATTCTGCATTGCTACGATCTTTACAACATGTATATGTCACTGTATTATTTGAGTAATTATGTTAACTCTGCTTTTTTTAAATTTTTTTTAAATTTATTTTTGATAGAGAGAGACAGAGCACAAGTCAGGGAGGGGCAGAGAGAGAGGAGACACAAACTCTGAAGCAGGCTCCAGGCTCTGAGCTGCCAGCACAAAGCCTGATGCAGGGCTCAAACTCACAGACTGCGAGATCATGACCTGAGCCGAAGTCGGACGCTTAACCGACTGAGCCACCCAGGCGCCCCGCTTTTTAAAAAAAGAATACAAGCCTAACACCCTCTTCATTCTCTTACCTTTTTTCTACCCCCAATACTTCTTTCTTTTCCTCATTCCACTGATACTAAATGTATTTAATTTATGTTCTGTTTCGATAATTCCAGTATCTGAAGTCTTTGTGACCCGATTCTTCTGTTTGTTGTTTCTGTTGACTCTCACTCATGGCACTTTGTTTCCTTGTGTGTTTCATAATTTGTTTTTGAAAACCGTGGGCTTATATTTATTGGATCTTTATCTGATGGAATTTTTCAAGGCCTGGCCAAGGGTGGTATCTTCCTCTAGAGAGGATCTATATTTGCGTTTTCTAAGCACTCAGAATCACGGCCTACCCAGGATCAATTTAAATGTAATTCTCAATTGGAGGTCTTCAGAATAGGCAAGTAGAGTGAATTTGGACCCAAAACCTGAGTTGAGGGCTGGTTTGTGATGCCTCACAGCTCAAGGAAACATTTTTTCTCTCACACTGAGAGCAAAAGCCAAGACAAGTGATTCTTTGGTCTGTCCCTTTGGAGGGTACCCCACTGGCACTGCGGCTCTGCCCTTCAGAAGCCCAGCTTTGAGCTGCAGTCTCTGATCTGATCCTTCAGCTTGTGTGGGCTCTGTGGTTTCCAGAAACTGAGAGATTTCCCTCAGAGTGCTTTTGCCTTTTGTACTCGCTTACCTCTCTAAACTTGCTATTGCTTTGATTTTTTTGCCTTTTAGTTTTTCCTTTTCTGTGTGTGCACACACCCACGCAAGCACACACAGGAATGTCAGCTCGGCAGTACGTTTTAATAGTTTAAAAAATGTTTTTAGTATTTTTAGATATTTCAGGTATTTGGTAGTGATGGGATTTTTAAGAATAGCTGGCCTACCATATTGCAGGAAGTAGAAGTTACCCGTTATTTCTTTTTTTTTTTTTTTATTAATTTTTTTTTCAACGTTTTTTATTTATTTTTGGGACAGAGAGAGACAGAGCATGGACGGGGGAGGGGCAGAGAGAGAGGGAGACACAGAATCGGAAACAGGCTCCAGGCTCCGAGCCATCAGCCCAGAGCCTGACGCGGGGCTCGAACTCACGGACCGCGAGATCGTGACCTGGCTGAAGTCGGACGCTTAACCGACTGCGCCACCCAGGCGCCCCACCCGTTATTTCTAAAGTAGTGGCATAGGGTAATGAACCTGGGATCTGGGCTAATTTATTCAAAATGGCTCCCATGTCCCAGACACTGCTCTGGAGACCAGTGAACAAAGTTCTGACCTTGCCTTCAGGGTCCTGCCTGGTCCCATCTTCTTCATGAAGTCACAACTAGATTGAATTTGGGCTAAGCTGATTATCAACTGTATTAACTTAAATGCATTTCTTAACCTATAAAAAAGGAGATAGGGGTGCCTGGTTGGCTTGGTCTGTTGAGCATCCGACTTCGGCTTAGGTCATGATCTCGAGGTCCGTGAGTTCGGGCCCCGCGTCGGCCTCTGTGCTGACAGCTCAGAGCCTGGAGCCTGCTTCGGCTTCTGTGTCTCCTGCTCTCTCTGCCCCTCCCCCGCTTACACTCTGTCTCTCTCCAAAATAAATAAACATTAAAAAATATTAAAAAAAAAAAAAAAAGGAGATAGCTACCTCATGGGCAGTGCTGAAGACTAGGTGAACTTAACCTATAAACATCAATTAGGATGATTTCTGACGAAAATATATCACATGACTTTTCCTAAACCAGCCATTGTCAAGGGAAATAGAACTTTCATAATTGGCTTAGACCAATTAATACCTACCTTTGGAATTGAAGACAGATCACTTTCCTCTGACCCTCAAAAGGAAAGAATTGATGAACAAAACTGAGGATCTGTTAGCAAGGATGAAAGAGAAATGGAAGTTGAGAGTTGAAGAGGTTCTGTTAGCAAGGATGAAAGAGAAATGAAGTTCCCACTACAGTCCGCGAATGCCCAGGACAATGGCAACCAGCCAGCAGTTATACGTCCAAAAAATGTTAGTTACTAGTTCTCTCAACTACAACCAAAACTAATCTATACAAACTGGCTTGAGGTCAGCCCCTTAATACAACTATTCACCTGGAAATCAAGCCATCTGACAGGTGCCAATGAAAATTTTTTCGAAAGCTCGAGCCTGACCGCCTCCCATGGTGGATGCCAGCTCTTCACACCTTGCTCCGCGCTGCACAGCACATCGCCAGGCAGGTGTTCTTGTGCTGATTCGTTGCCGCTCCTGCTGCCCTCTGTGTCGGTGGACCCCCTGAACTTCTGGACAGCCTTCATGCCACAACTGGCAAAGAAAGTCTCCTCTGGGACGGAGGCCCCGCCGCACACACCCCCGTGCCTGGGAGAAGTGACTTCCAGCTGCGTCCCTTTCACTCCAAATAAATATGTAAGAAAGTAAAACACAAGAGAGACAGACAAAAAGCAGGCTTGGAAAGACAGAATAAGGAAAACGTACTTTCACAAAAGCAAGAGAGAAGAAAAGGAGGCAGAGGGAAAAACATCTCTCTGTGTCCACTTGAGCTCTGGGAAAACCAGATTTTTTAAACTATTCTTTTAGATTTAAGGATTTATTACTACTCCTTCCCTTCCTAATAGCCCTCTTTTCAGCAGTTTCTTTATTCATCTGGAAGCAGGGAGGATGGACAAAGGATCTTTCCTCCTCAAGAAACACCCCCTCCTTCCTTGTCTCCACACCCCTGTCCTAGGAATCCATGATTCCAGGAAACGTTTTCAGATAAGACAATTCCGGTTACTGGAAAATCTTAAGGCTTTCCTCTATGGGTTTATAATGGCCTGGTCTCTGACTCACAAATAAAAGAGATTTACTGAGATAGTAACACCTTTTATGTAGTCTCAAGTCACTTCATCTCTCCCAGATTCAGACTCCTCAGTCACACAGTGATGAAAGGTAGAATGGGTTAGTGTTTTCCAAACTGTGTACGTGTGCATGTATGTAAGTGTGAATGCATGCGTGCATGTGTGTGTGGGTACATATTGACATAACAGAACATCTTTTTGGATGATGACATCTTGTGTGAAACGCCATCATAAAAAACAGATAAAAACATATGTGCTTTGGTTGAAGGGAGGGTGGAAGGGATAAGGGTGGAAGAGGAGAAGAAGGGGGTCCTTAGAGGTCCCACCCTTGGGCCCGGCATCCCCTTGAAGTACTGCCCCAGGTGAGACCTTCCTGGGGCTATTAGACAACCTCTGGCCTAGCTGTTTTTTCTCTATGGTCCCTTCTGATCTAAAATCCTCCCTCCCTCCCTTTCTTCCCTCCCTCCCTCCCTTTCTTCCCTCCCTCCCTCCTTCCTTCCTTCCTTCCTTCCCTCCCGCCTGCCTTTCTTCCTTTCTTCCCTCCCTCCTTCCTTCCTTTTTTCTTTCCTTCCTTCCTTCCTTCTTTCCCTCCCTCCTCCCTTCCTTTCTTCCTTCCCTCCCTCCTTTCCCTTCCACCCTCCCACCTTCCTTCCTTCCTTCCTTCCTTCCTTCCTTCCTCCCTTCCCTCCCTCCTTCCTTCCCTCCCGCCTGCCTTTCTTCCTTCCTTCCCTCCCTCCTTCCTTCCTTCCTCCCTTCCTTCCTTCCTCCCTTTCCTTCTTCCTCCCTTTTTCTTTCTTTCTTTCTTTCTTTCTTTCTTTCTTTCTTTCTTTTCTTTCTTTCTTAAAAAGTCTGATTATTCCCTTATAGATCACACAATAGCACAGCACACATTTCATAGATATAAAGCAGGTTAAAATGTACTATTCCCTTCCTAACCTCATTTCTCTCTCTCTGGTAACTTTGAACAAAAATTGATAGAGGGATATATATATGATTATATATATATATAATCATATATATAAGTATATATTTATAATATAAAAATACATATATATATACCATAAATATATATTAAATATATATATATATGATATGGAATATATATACAGAATAATATAACTAACACTTACCATCCATAATCAGAAAATTGTAATTTGACATAAAGACTTTTTTAAAGCAAAGAAATAAAACCTGGCAGACAAAGTTGAAGTTTTCTTTGTCTTCCCAATCCTGTTTTCTTCGTTCTCTCCTCAGGTAAACACTATCATGACTAAATAATGGCCCTCCAAAGGTATCCATGTGCCAAACTGTGGGTATGTTACCTTACATGGCAAATGGGAATTTGCAGATATAATTACATTAAGGATTTTGAGATGGAGAGATCGTTCTGGATTACCCACCTGAGCCCAATGTAATCACCTGTGTCTTTATTAGAGCCCAGTGTAATCACCAGAGGATCAGAGAGAAGACGTGATAATGGAAACAGAGGTTGGTGGGATGTGGCCAAGAGCCAAGGAATATGGGCAGCCTCTAGAAGCTGGAACAGGCAAGGATTCTCTCCCAGAGCCTCCAGAAGGAACACAGCCTTGCTGACCCATTGTAGACTTCTGACCTTGGGAACTGTAAGATGATAGAGTGGTGTTTTTGAAAGTTATTAAGTTTATGCCAATTAGAGCAACAATAAAAAACTATTACAGTGAGTTAGACAGGTTTCCATCTGGTCCATGTTTTTGTACTTGGATTAGATAGATGATTGATTGATTGATTGATAATAGAGAAAGTAATTTTGTTTTAGGTTTTTTCTATACTCAATGTTTTTGAGAATCTATGCATTTGATACGTAAACATTTAGTTCATCCAGTTCAACTGCTATTTAGTATTTTGTAATGAATATATCACAGTTTATTTATGTATGTAGTTCTCTAAAATGGGAATTAGGATATTTTTTTTATTTTTCACAGCAATAAACTTCCTTGTGCGTATTTCCTTACACACATACCTCCTTGTACACATATGCCAAAGGTCTACTAGAATATGTGTCTAGAATTTGTGATTCTGTCTTTAACCCGGCCTCAGATTTTAAAGTTATTAGCATATGTGCCCAGACTATTGACAGGGGCTCTCTGGGGAAGGGAATAGGATTTGAGGAAAGAATGGGGAGGAAAACCTTCACATTCACCTTAATGTTTTGATGTTTGAATTTTTTACAGGCATATATTACTATAGTGAGAAAAAAAAACCTAAGTATTTAGGACTTAAAACAGAGGTTGAAAACCAGAGGTCCTTAGACTAGATACAGCTGGCAGACATGTTTTGCTTGACCCACACAGGTTTTTTAAAATATTGAAATATTCACTTATACTAAACAATAGGGTATTTCGTATAACTATCCAAAATTTCAACTTCTCTTGAAAAATTGGAAGAGTTGGAAATATCGGGCCTGCATTTTCACATGGCAACAATTGTCAGCAGCAAAGTCGAGCTGATTCCCCGAGTGAAATAAGTGTTCTCTCGTTTTGCCACAGTCCTCAGTCGCCTCTATTGCCTTACACCTGCCCATATTACTCATGTATTTTATCTCCTGGACTTCTGTAGGCTTTTGAGTTTGCCACCCTAGCTAGAGTTGCCAGATAAAAACCAGAACTTCCAGTTAAATTGGAACTTCAAATAAACAACAAATACTTTTTTTTAGCATAAGTATGTCCCAAATATTGCTAAGCTCCCTGTATTTTTATTTGCTAAATCTATCGACTCTAACCCCAGGTTTCCAGCTCTTGGTAGCCTGGCCTCCCCCATTCCAACTTTATCTCTTACTGATTTTCTTTATGCTCTGGCCAAACCAGACTGCTCACCAGTTTCCTGAACATGTTGTTTGCAATCTTCTTCTGACTTGGAGATCCCACCCCTGTTTCTCTCCAGTCACCTAAGATTAAATCAGTGCTCTTTATGATCAAATTGAAGTTCAGGCTCCTATAGAAATTTTCTCTGCCTTAGAGATCACTTCTTCCTCCTTATGCCACAGCACTATTAGAACTCACTTAGCATTTATCACTGTGAACTGCAGTGTTACTTACTTTTTCACAGGTAAGACATCTCCCCAAGTAGATTATAACCGTTAAGTTTTTACTTATTATTGTACCCCTAGTGTCTAACAAATGCTTTGTTGGTTGGTTGATAGGAGTATATAAGATGTAAGATGTACGGATAATGTATTAATGAGCTTTTCATAACAAATTACTCCAAAACTTAGTGATTTAAAATAACAAACATTTAATCTAGTTCATGATTCTGTGGGTTGGCTGGGTGGTTCTTCTGGGCTGGGCTAGTTTGGTTGAGGCTAGATGTCTGGGACAGCCACACTCCTACGTCTGGGGCCTCAAGTGGAATGCTGGACCAAGGATGTGGCTGGAGCCTCTTTCCATGTGGTGCTTCTCATCCTCAATGAGAAGGGGCCAGGCTTGTTCACATGGAGGTAAAGAGATCCCACCAGCAAGAGCCTCTGCTGTGTCAATTTTGCAATTGTCCCATTCGCCAAATAAGGTCATTTAGCCAGGCCTGGATTCAATAGATAGAGAAATAGACTCAGAGAAACAGACTCTGCTGCTAGTGGGAAGAGGGATAGAATCACACTGCAGAGAATGCATGCAGGGGGCAAGAACAAATGGGAGGCTATTATTGCAACAATGATAATAACAATAAAATAACAATAAACAATGACAATGACAATAAAAACGATCAGATGATAATAAGAACCCAGCTTACAAAGTGCTTAGAAATTCATTTTGGGGCACCTGGGTGGCTCAGTGAGTTAAGCGTCCAACTTTGGCTCAGGTCATGATCTTACAGTTTGTGATTCGAGCCCCACATCAGGCTCTGTGCTAACAGCTCAGAGCCTGGAGCCTGTTTGGATTCTGTGTCTCCCTCTCTCTCTGCCTCTCCCCCGCTCGTGCTCTGTCTCTCTTTCTCTCTCTCAAAAATAAATAAACATTGAAACAATTTTTCTTTAAAGAAATTCATCTCAATTAAAGAAGCATGCTTACGTTCAATCTTGGTCTCTGCATATCGGTAAAACTGGACTTCTGGAATGCCAAACTCCTTCCCCCAGGGGCCTTTCCTATGCTGCTTTCTCTGCCCGGAATGCTCCTCTTCACCTCCTTGTCAGGCTAATTACTACATTTCCTTCAAGTCCTTTCCTGAAGTCACTTCCTTATGGGGAGCCTCCCCTGACTCTTCAGATCAGTCCAGGTCTCCTGTTCTGCACCCTCAGAGCACCGTGGGCGCTGCTTTTACGGGGCTCCCCACCATCGTCATCAATTACTGTGTTGGGTACTTACTTAATGTCATCTGTCCCTCTCAAAAGAAAGAGCTCTGGGGCAGAGACCGGATCTATCTTGTTGAATCCCCAACATCTAGCACCATGGCTAGCATATAGCAGGTGCTCAGTATCAGGAGAGTAAATGACTGAATATACAAACAAATGGCCTACAGTTTGCTCAGTGTAGAAGAGACCTGTTCAGAGCACCCTGAACTCTGTCAGGGTGGAAGTCATGGGAAACTGCAGTCGGTTGGGGAGATGAGAATGGGTTGCACAAAGTCATCCAAGAACAACTCAGGGCCAAATAAAGATTTAAATGCCAGCTGCTAGACTGTAATTGCTGTGGGAGATGAGGAAGAAGATATCAGGACAGGATGGGTGGTTATAGAAGGCTTCACATGGGAACTAGGCCCAGGGAAGGAACAGGATTTGGATGTGATGAAATTAGGGAAGGAGGCTAATAAGTCAAGGTCATGAGTTTGAGCCTCTGTGGCTCCAGTTATACTGGTATCTTCATAAGCTATTACAAGGAGAATGAGTGAGGATGGTTGGGCAGAGCCAATCCCACTGTCACTGAAACGTCCCTAGAAGATTATGTTTCAAAGGACATTGCAAAGTTGAGAGTTGTCCACACACATAAAAAACAGCCCATTCAGAACTCAGACTCCTCTGAGCCAGTAAAAGGGAACAACAGTAAACATCTGCTTCTGCTCTTCTGGAAACACTGTGGTCTAGATGCTCTCTCTTTTTTTCTTCCTCTCTTTCATGTTTAACTATTTATTATGACAACTTCTGAACATAAACAAAGAAGAAGGGTACAAGAAACCCCATCCCCAACTTCAAAATGCATCCATACTTTGCCATATTTCTTTCATCTCTCTCCCTCTCCAACCCTTTTTTTTCCCCTGAAGCATTTTAAAGCAAATCCCAGATACAGTGTCATAACACTCCTAAATAATTCAGTATGCATCTCTAAAAGAAATAAGGGCATTTTTTTTACATAACCACAATACCTTTCACATGCACAGCAAAATAAGGCATAATTCCTCAGTATCATTTAATACCCAGTCCATATTTAATGTTTCTTGATCATCTAAGACATATCTTTTTACCGTTAGTTTATTTGAATCGGGATCTAAACAAAGTCCACACATTAATTTGGTCAACATGCCTCTTAAATCTCTTTTAATCTAGACTACTGTTAAATTAATTAAACAAGAAGGCCATTAGACTGATGTGGCTCTAATTCCCTGGCAGCCTACGAAAGCAAGCCCAAATCTAAGCCTGTAAATGCCTCAAGGTTATGAAATCAAAATGCTAAGGACAACCAGTTACAGTCAACTAGGCTTTAAGCTACAGTCAATCAAATAATTTTCTCTCTCTGTTTTTGTACTTTCTGTACATAAATCTTTCCTCTGACTCCTGTTGGTGGAGCACTCCTAACCACTTCTGGTTTGGTGCTACATAATCTGACTTGATCTTTGCTTAGATAAACTCCTCAAAATTTTAATATGCCTCAGTTTATCTTGTAACACTATGGATGTTCTCTTTGAATGGGCATCTCTTTGCTGACAACCCACCTTAGCCTCGCCGCCTTTCTCTCTCTCCTGGATGGGCAGGGAGCTGAAAGATTAAGATTCCCATATGAGGAGAGGGTGGGAGGGATGGAGTGAGTATCAGCATCCTTAATCTTATGAAGAAAAAATTCTAATTGGCTTTGGAGGGAGCAGATTAAAATAAGAGACTCTTAAAAAACTGGAGCTGGCCTGCATGCTCTCTTAACATTTATGAATGAGAGGAATTTATGGAGATGTAAGAGTCTGATTCCTGTGCTCGCTTCGGCAGCACATATGCTAAGAGTCTGATTCCTAAGGGCAAGAAAGGGAGGGTAAGTGAAAGGAAATCTGGTTGAATCTGAGGAACAACATAGAAACACAGGCAGGATCAGCTACATCATTTGCAGGGCTCTGTGCAAAGTAGAGGTCCCAGTCCCCTTATTCAAAAGTATTAGGAATGCGGGGGCGGGGGCTGGGTGGTTCAGTCAGTTAAGCATCCAACTCTTGGTTTCATCTCAGGTCATAATCTCATAGTTTGTGAGTTCAAACCCTGCATTGGGCCCTGCACTGATAGTGGGGAGCCTGCTGGGATTCATTCTCTCTGCCTCTCCTGCGTATTCCCTCTCTTGGGGAAAAAAAAAAAAAAAAGTATTAGGAATTCCAAGATGGCAGCAGAGGAGCAGAAGAACATTAAACCAAGCACGGGTCCTTCTGAGCACAGGGACCTGTGTCACATGCCCCCATGAAGCTGGCCCTGACATAGTCCAGGCCCAGGGAGGGGTTCTACAAGGCAATGCTTTACCAAGCTGTGTCTCATTTGCATTTCAGAGACATGCAAAGGCAATGGGAAACATTTCCACATTTGATAGTCACTGCCAGCATCTCAGACTTAGCAGGATGCTTACGGGTGGTGAATGGCTTCTGGAAGGTCACAGAGATCAGCACTACATAGCTCTCAAATCGTGGATAGTGATGGGTCTGGATCCTTAGATGCTGGTCTACGTGAGCACAGGCTCTACAGTCAGAGTGCCTGGCTACATATCCAGACTCTATCATTTATTGGTCACTGTGAAACCTTGGTCAAGTTGCTTGACCTCTCTGTGCTTTAGTTTCCTCATCTATAAAATGGGGCTAATAAAAGTACCTACCTCATAGAGTTGAGAATTAAGTTAGTTGATATTTGCTGGACTGTGGCAAGCATTATATGTGTTTGTTAAAATAAATCCAGGGGCTAGAGTTGGAAGGGTCCAGACAGAGCTCTGGTAGCCGTGCTACCTGCAGGACAAAGACGGACTGTGATCTTCTTAAAGAAGAAAGCTGTGCCTGGCATCCTCATTGTTCTTCCCAACAATTTACATAATGGTCATCCACTCAGTAAGTATTTATTCGGCACCTACTATGTGCCAGGCACTTACTGAACAGAGAGCGAGCCACACGTGGTCCTTGTCCTTCTGGTGCTAGTCGTCTAGAATAGGGAGGGCTCCACATGCAAAGTCAAGTCCTTCCTGGGTCTGGCACTGGGCCTGGCTCTAGATCCTCCACCTGTAGCCCACCACCAAGGCAGTTCAGAAGCTAGTGAGTAAGATTTGACTTCGGTATCCTGATTCCTTATTATTAATCTGCTATGTGATATTCTGTTTTTACTAAGTCCCTGCCTGACAATTCAGCATTCCTTTTGTAAGATCCAATAGTTTATTCCCTGCCCCAGGACCTAGATTCCCAGCTTGAGGTCCCCTACCTGTTAAGCCCCAAGATGCTGTTAGCCTCCTGGCTGTTTGCCGAGGAGAAGCTCCCAGGTTCTTAGGCTAGGTTGAGCCCACCTTTGGTTAAGCATAATTATGTCACATTGGCCTTCCCAGGCTGGCCTGGACCTACTGTGTGTCCACCTATCCAGTAAATAGTCTTACACCTTGCCCTTTTGTTCTCAACTCCTGGCTACTCCTTGAATCTGAACAGGTGTATGGCTTTGGATTCCCATATCACCAGTGTTCAATTCCAGGATATGAAGAATATGGGCAAGACAGGCTGTCAGAGGGAGCCTTTACCAATGTCAGTCTGACACTGACACCAGAGTCCTTTCCATCAACTAACAAATATTTGGCTACCAAGGACTTTGAGGGGCAGTTTGTGTTGGGATGGCTATGGAGGGTAAGACAGGGTCATGGAGGTAGAGGGAGAATGGTGATAGAGACACCAGCTGCTTTCCTGTTGGCCTGTTCCAACCCTGAGGTCACTTTGATGCTGTTCCAGCCAGCAGCCCAGGAACCCTGTCTAGCACACCACTGTCCTAGCTAAAGGCCTCCAGGCAACTGGGCTCTTCAGGTAGTTGGTGATACAAAGAAGTGGCAGGTTTAGAAGCTAAGTGAGAGTTTTTCTACATATCCTTCTCCTTCCCCAGATCTGCATTTCAGAACTTATGAAATAGTGAGGCTAAAAAAAAAAAAAACAAACAAAAAAAGTTTCCCCAAGGTCACTTTGAAAGAAGCAATGTATATAAATTTCGCCCTTAGGGCCACAGAGCTACTGGTCCTGTTGATGAAGCGTTATTGGAACAGCAGAGAACCAGACACTGAAGGGATTACCTCCAGAAAATCAGAGAGGACTTCAACGTATAAACCTGAATCCTTTGGCCCTGGGAAGGGAAGCAGCCCAGCCTGGGAAGAAGCCAAGCAGAACAGACGATGGAGAAGGTGGCCACGGCGCAGGGCCAGGACTTTTTATCCTATTAGCCCATGGCTTCCCAGCAACTTCTGAACAGAAGCATTCATCTTACAGAAATGCTGGGCTTCTTAAAAGGGGATAAATGAAGTCAGTCTTTTGGCTACATTTTCTCTATAAACTAAGACCTTGTAACAATTGATGTTTTTAAACAATTTTAAGCTTTAACACAATTGATGTTGATGTCTTAAAGGACCGGTTGACAAATTAATTCAACAATACTTCCTAAACAAAACCAAAGGCTGGTTGGGGAAGGGAGGGAGTAAGAAGTGTGACTTCCTGAAACCATATTATAGTGTAGAAGGGTAAATATTTTCAATCCTAGAAAATACAAAAATATATATATATTTAGGAAGAAAGAAGTAACAATTTACAGACAATATAGGATATAAAGTTCTGAGGTGGCAGGAATGTTTCTCCTCAGGTATCTGGGAAGACTTGGGAAAGGCAGAATTTGAGCCTGGCCTTGCTGGTTGGGGAGGATCTAGATTTCTTCCACGTGATAAAGCACCTACTGGGTGTCAGGCACTGTGCTAAGAATTGGAACACAACGATGAGCACTGTGTGGGCTCTGTCCTCAAGGAAAGACTTACTGTCTATGTGGGCAGCAGGTGTGGGAACAGAGGATGAAGCAGAGCCCTGGAAAAGGTGTGATATTGGAAGGTGGCTACGGAAGTAAGCTGGGGGCATGGAGTGTGTGTGTATGTGTGTGTGTGTGTGTGTGTGTGTGTGTGTGTGTGTGTGGCATCTGATGTATGGAGAGAGAGAAAGAGAGATAGAGAAAGGTAGTTCTGGATGGGCTCCATTGAGGTTGTAACATTTGAGTTGAGTCTTGAAGCTTCTGTGTACTCTATGGACTCAGAGGAATGGCGTTCTAGACAGGGGGAACAGTGAATGAGAAGGCACGGACAGAGGCCACTTAGTAAAGACAGGGTGAGAATTTAGAGAAGTCTGCGTAACTGGAACAAAGGATGCGTGTGGGCTGTGATAGCAGTTGAGTCTGGGAAAAGAAGGCAGGAGAAAGATCCTGAAGGCCTTGAGTGCCAAATAGTATGTGATTTTATCATGTGGGGGATCTGGGGCCAGCCATATTTTTAAGTAGGAGAGGGGTGGGTTCATGTTTACCTTTAGAAATATCATGGAGAGAATGGAGTCTTGGAGCTCCGAGAAGCAGGAGGAAGGGGACCAGTTCTGGGGGTTAGTGGGTTGGGCGGGAGGCACTAAGGCGTATAAGCAAGGAAATGGCAGCATCTCATGGATGCTCACAGCTGGGTGGTGTGCAAGATGGGTTTAAGGCAAGAGAACTATCTGGGTTGAGGAAGACTGTTAGGGGAAATGCCCCATGAAAGTCATTTATTTAAAAAAAATTTTTAAGTTTATTTATTTATCCTGAGAGATACAGAGATAGCATGAGTGGGGAAGGGGCAGAGAGAGAGGGAGAGACAGAGAATCCTAAGCAGGCTCCACACTGCCAACACAGAGCCCGTCATGGGGCTCCAACTGACGAAATCGTGAGATCATGTCCTGAACTGAAACCAAGAGTCAGACGCATAACCAACTGAGCTACCCAGGCACCCCGAAAGCCATTTATTTTAACAAATACTTTTCCATTGTTCCATTTCTTCCCAGAGGAGCACCTTTCATTTTGGAATTTTTAAAATAGCTGTCATTTCTGTAGCTTTCCGAGGTTTGGGTAATGATTTCCTTTTTCTCTCAGTTGAAATGGATTCTGCTTCACAGGAATCATCAGAGTTGACTTCAACTTTTTGTCTTCTGAGGGCTGCTTCAGAGTCCCTTGTTCGGGACTGAGGGAAAGTCTGTAATTGTCACAATGCTGTGAAGTTTCTAGAAATATGTACTGAAATCAGTTGGCACAATTGTGTTTATTTAAAAAAAATAAATTTCCCAGGGGCAGTCCCCAAATTCTGTATAAGGCGACCTTTTGCCTCGCTGTATAAATGGTTAGAACTGTAGAAATACTTAGAACTAGACAGATGTTTTCTGAGGTAAATCTGTCCTCACAGGAAAAGCTGGGCTGTAAGAAAAGGGCACTGAAGGAAGTGACTTTTGTTCTAATGCCAAATCCCTGGGAGACTGGTGTTTGCAAAGTTTACATCCTTTTGACTTTTTACATGATTTCTCTAACTCTTACATTTCAGACACCAAGAGCAAAATAGAACTTGACCCTGGCTTACTACATGGTGAGTCTGCCAGGCTGGCCATGCAATGGGCTAGTTAGTCAGGAGACTGGAGCAGAGAGCAAGTAAGGTCGAGGTCATGGTTGAAACTCCTACAGAAGCCTATTGGCTGGGTACATCCTGGCCTCCACTCTCTGGCTCCGGTCCTAAGGGGGTAGGTAGTAAGGGGTAACAATGACTCAACAGAGCCCAGTCTCACTCTCTTAAATTGCCTTGCATGTCCTCAATGGTGGGTCAGTAATAGGAACTTCAGACATAAGGAGACCTTGATTAAGAAACCATTGGGAAGAAACGACCATTTTCTATCTCAGCTCTGATTTTTTTTCAGCCTTCTGTAGTGATATGGGGTGGTGTTAATTGTTGCACCTTTTCTACTAAACAGAAAATACTTTGCTGCTCCAGACAGAAATACCTGCCTAACGTCTTTAATTTGCCCCCAAACAGTTGAGGGTGCATAGGGTTGGGCCATGCTTCCATTCCCCATTTTCTCTTTCTCTGCCCTTTGCTCCACCAATGGCCTCTCCTTCCCTGGGAGCACCCCTGAAGACCCTTCTCTCTATCAAAGCAGGAAAGGCTCTTACAATGGTTGTTTGTACTCACAGGTTGACAGATTGCCCTTCACGGCAATGATTTCTGTAACCATGACTTCAACTAGACATTGCATTTCAAAGTATTTCCTGGAAGGCCGTGGATAGAGAGTGGTGGTTAAAAGTGGGTAGTCTGAAACCAGATCACAGCCAGGCTGGGATCTGGCGCTGACACTTACCAGCTATGTGACGTGAGATAAGTACTTCACCTTGCCAAGCCTCGGTTCCCCTCTCTGTAAAGAAAAATCCAGAATGCAGTGTTGCTGTAAGGACTCAAGGAGAAAACCTGCTTTAGCTCGGAATTCCCTGGCACGTGATAAATATTAGCTATGATTATTTATTGGCTAATTGACACACAAATGGCTTTATTCTACTGAAGTCCTTAGTATAACAGTGAGCAAGTAGTGAGAATCTTCTCAGTTTTTTTACAATGAGAAGCTTCGAACGTGTAGAAAAGTTGAAAGAATAGTGCAACTGACGCGCAAACCCTTCTCCTTAATTCTACAATTATTTATTCCACAATTGTTTACATTTTGCTGTCCATATATATTTTTCTTAACCATTTCATAGTAAGGGGTACACAGGACCTCTAAATACTTCAACACATATCTCTTGAAAAAATAAGGATGTTAATGAATAAGGGTATTCACAATCATCTTTATCACACTTAGGAAAATTAATGATAATCACCTTAATCACCTCATTCCAGTCCATGTGCCATTTTCCAAAATGTTATATATCCTCTAGTAGATTTTTTTTCAAACAAGATCCAATCAAAATTCTTTTGAGTTTGGTCGAAATGTCTCTTTGTTCTCTTTTGATCTAGAGCAATAGGTGTGTGGAAACTTAAAAACCACATCGTTACTGAAATCAGCTACATGAAAGGGTTGGCTGCCAGATAGGAACGTCCACAGCTTCCACCGAACCCCCCTGGCCCTGGCACTTTGCATACTGACACAGGCTCTGTGATATGAGCACATTGGTGGTTTGTCGAACAATAACTTGAGGTTAGGGACTGCACTGTACCCGACACAACAGATGGTCAATAAAAGTGGATGGAGGGAAAAGAGGCAGAGAGGGAAGCAGGGAAAAAGAGGGTAGGAAGAAGGCTGGCCCAGGGAGGCATCTGCATCCATGCCTGGTAGGTCCCGGGGGAGGACAATCTGATCTCCCGGAAGCACCCATTCTCCTTTGATTTGGGGAGGACAATCCTCTGCTGTGGCATGTGCCTTCCTCCCTCTTGTGCTCCCTTTCCACATCTCCCACCTTCCTCACCTGAACACTAGGTGGGCTCATGTCAGACTTCCTGCTAACTCTAGTTTAATCTCTCCCTCTATTTCCAGGGACTAGATTAGCACTCGACAGTGTTTAAAAAGTAATCTATTTATCTTTTATCTTAATGTATCTTCTCCTACAACCACACTCACTTTTTCCAATACTCCCCTCCCACATGATTTCCACCTTCAGTAATGAAATTCCTGACCACAAAGTGAATCATGGGGAATACACACTCTTTGTTCAGAGAGATTTCATGGTGTTAATAAGGAGGCATGCTCTGATGAAACAAGAGGACCCAGATGGATTAGTTCCCAAAGCCAAGAGGAGTTGTCCTCCAAACAGAACCAACAAAGTTTAGCTTAGGCTTCACGGTCAAACTATTATTTCTAGTTGGTGGAGAGAGAACAGTGACCGAAATGACTGGAATAAACCAAAGTTTGTAGAGCAAGCTTTCTCCAGACCTCATATCTAATCCATCTCTAAAATTCCAAGGTAGACACAAGCAGAGAAGATATAGATAATGAATTCAAGAAACTCAAGATTATCTGCATGGCGTACTGACTAATCTTCATTCCAGGCTGATCTCGTTGATATGCTTCTCTGTCACCTCTCTTTGCTGAGCAGTTGGCTTCTATTCAAAGTACACAAGGCCATTTAATTATTAATCTGAGCAAAACAGTATTAGGAAAGTTAATCTGTTGAGTGTGTCTGTATGTGTACACTTGCGGATACTTTCTTGATTATCTGACGTTTTTGTTTTGCTGTTTACCTCTCTGGGCCCCTTCTTCTCTCCATTTGTGGAGATATCAATAAGGTTGTTATGACCAACAAGGAACTCCTAAGAATTTGTTGGTCCTTCTTCCCCTCTCCTTGGATGTGTGTGGAAATGTTTGTCAGCTGTGGGGGATTCATGTACACAAGAAGTGACTGACCTTGACCTTTGAATGGACTCTGTGTCTGTGACCAGGAAAAAGTGCAGTGTTTGTGTTTGATGATGGTTTTATGCCCTGATGTCAGTAGAGAGTACTTTATAGGGCTTGCTGATGGCCAAGGGCTCTGGGAAACATAATGATTATTTAGCCAACTATTTTAATGAGTCTCTATAAACTCACTCTATTTTTATGTTAATAACAGGGAGGGAAACATTGGAAGATTAAATATAGAGGAGAATGGGTTTTAGCTTCATTGCTCAGGGCTATTGGGAATTCTATAGATTTAAGTCCATCCTATTCTCATTATTTTTCTTCCCATACCTCTCATCCTGTCTTATTCTTCCTTCCTTTCTTCCTTTCTTCATCTTTCTTGCTTCCTATCTTTCCGTTCCTTCCTTCTTCTTTCGTTCTACAACATTTATTGCATTCTTACTATGTATTAAACACAGTGCTAAATACTGGGGATACAAAGATGAATTACACATGGCCCTAGCCCTCCTGGAACTTGGTTTACTGGGGGAGGCAGACAGAGACACAAGTCATTCCAGTGTAATGGGTAATAATAGGGGTACATTTAGTGGAGGGGCCCTTGGCTTGGGAAGGAAGGCAGGAAACATCCTGAAAGAGATAATTAGGTGATTGACTAGGAGAGGAGCAGGGCCCAAGGCCAAGCCATTCATATGCTTTAAGAGCATTGGACAAAGGAATTGAGATGAAAGAATTTGGGGATGTGGATCTTTCATGGATGGATGACAACTGATTTTGATGTCATGGGGTATGGTTAGGGTAGGGTAGAAATGATACCTTCTTCTACTCTGGTAATGTACAGGTGACCCATCCATGAAGTACTGGGTATGTTCCAAGGGGTCTGCTCAGATGGCTGACTCCAGGGAATCCTGGAAGAAATGAAAGCTAACTTGAAGGAGAGATGACCCTTGAAGGCCAGTGCATGATATGTGCTCAGGGGTGAAGTGTCATATAAGGGGAAGCAGGCAGGTAGGGGCCAAGAGGTATGGATGAAGATCAGTGCTCACCAGGGTGGAACAGTGGGAGTCAGAGAGGTGGAGGAGATCTCCTGGCCTCCTGACAAACAAGTCCTACCTTGTGCTACAAATTTTACCAGGAGCTCAGGATTCAGGAGGAGTTCTTCCAGCCAGTAGTCAGATAAGTGGCCACATTTGTTCTTAGGGTCTCCAAGGGCAGAGCCCTATCTGGGCTGTTCCATGAGATACAGGAAGCAGAAGACTTTTATAAACTCAAGAAGGTAATAAGGCATCTATTGAGGAAATTTAATTCCTGTTTCTTGGTAGAAAGAGTATATATGGGCCAGAAAGACTTAAATATCATGTCCAATAATAGCAACTGCAGTGATAGTAATAGCCATCATATATTTCATGTCTACTCTGTAGCAGGGCACTTCATACATTATTTATTTTAACCATCACATGACTTAAAATGATATGTGATGATAGAAGTTCTTACAATTGCCTCCATTTTATAGATGGGGAAATCAGAGATTGGAGAGGTCATAGGTAGCAAGCCTTAAAGTCTCATTTGAACCCATATCATTCTAACTCTAGAGCCCCTGATCCAAACTGCTTTCCTTACTGTGAATAAATAGTGCAGCTCATCTTTGACCTGAAATGGTGGAGTGCAGACACCCTAGGGACTGATGAACTACATTTCTACTGCACTACTAGTTGTTATGAAGATGCATAACTTTTAATTTTTTATTTCTCTAGTATAGTCTTAGTACACTTAAAAAATATTAGTATTAGCCAAGAACGTGTCATTTCAGGGGGAAAAAAAAATTTGAAAACAGCCTCTCTGAAGTCTATTACATTGGTAGTTGTTATGGACTGAACATCTGTGTCCTCCACCAAATTCATACTTTGAAGTCCTTATCCTCAATGTGATGGTATTTGGAGATGGGGCCTTAGGGAGGTCACTAGGTTTAGATGTTGCCACGATGGTAGGGTCCCATGATGGGATTAATGCCTTTATAAGAAGAAGAAAGAGACACCAAAGCTCTTTCTTGATGTACACACGCTGATGAGTGGCCACGTAAGGACATAATGAAAAAGTGGCTATCTATAAGACAGGAAGAATGACGTCACCAAGAACTGAATGTGCCAGCACCTTGATCTTGGACTTCCCAGCCTCTAGAACTGTGAGAAGATAGATGTCTGTTGTGTAAGCCTCCCAGGCTATAGTATTTTGTTATAGCAGCCCAAATGGACCAAATCAATAGTTGATATCAGCATCTGGGTGGACATGTTCCTCCGCATGTGTGTGTCCGTGCAGTAAATCCTCTTTGAGGGTTGCTTACCTTATCTTGAGACCCCTCACTCCCCACCTGAGATTTGGGTGTTCTTTTTCTTATTTATATTTATGAATAATTTATGCATAATGACTTTTACAAATCCTTCTAGCGAAAATCTATGAGTTGCCTTTGGATTCTTCAGCAGATGCGATGTTGGGTGCTACCACCATCGGTAGCCCCCAGATGAATGAACAGGGAGGTATGTAGGTGGTTCTGGCCCAGGGAGGAAAGCTAGGGTCTATACAAACCACTGGACTACCTGCCTCACTCCTTGCTCTGGGTGTCTCTGATGGGCCTGAGGGAGACATACCTTAAGAGTATGGCAGCTGCAGTCCCTTTGAACACAAACCAGACTCTCAAGCTGTGTGGTCTCCCAGGAATTTGCTGCAGGGAGTCTGGTGTATGTTGGGAGGGACTTCAGCTATAGTACCCTTGAGGTTGTGGAGAAATATATCCTGTAAAAACAGACGAGTGGAGAGCTGTGACTTGGGAGGGGGAACATCACGCCTCCAACTTCCTTAGCAACCAGGTCCCCGTCTGCAGAGGGGCCTCACCGCTTCTCAACTGGAGTTGGCCCATGAAATCCTCAAGTGGAAGGAATCTGCAAAGGTCATTTAGTTGAGGGCTTCTCGGTCTGTGAGGTACATGTGTTTCACCTGGGAATTTTGTGGGGGTGGAAGGATTCTTACTGAGTAGGTCAAGGATGGGGCCAGAGAGTCAGCATCTTTAACAAGCTCCCCAGTGAGGCCGATGCTGCTTCTGGGAATCACACTTTGAATGACAAGGATTTACTCTATCCCTCTGTGTCAAGGTAGGCTGAATTTCAGTGACCACCTCGGTCAAATAAGAATCCATTCTGCTGCAGCGAAGGAAATTCTCTTGTCTAGCAGCTCTCTTAGCTTGTAGAAGTTCTTACTCAGCGAGGCCAAATCGCTTTACGCAAGTCAGTTGAGGCCATTTTGTCAGATTCTGCTCTCCGTAGAGATACAGATTCAAAGTAAGTAGCCCTCTCTCATATCACAATCCTCGGTTATTTAAAGACTACTAAGTCAGATCTATTTTTAAGAGCACCGCTTCTCCCTGTCCTTACACTTGCATTATCCACTTTGGTCAGGAGGAGTGAAACTATTGGGGCATGTTTGGCAGAGGAACCGGCATTTGGAAGTGTCATGGGGGGCTGCTCATCCAGTCAGAGGGTCCTCACGCAGCCAGATACTATACACGCTCCGTTCTTTTTAATAAAGGGGATGGCAGAATTTATGCAAATTAAAATCTGACGAGAAGATGAAAATCCCTAACTTTTAGCCTCACCACTTATCAGGACATGGTCACAGTGTTGTTCGCAGGTAACAAGTGACCTAGTCTAGGAAAAGACATTTTCTCTTTTCTCCCTGGCTTTTTATTTCTCCCACTGGCAGACTTGGCAGCAAGGATTCAGTCATTTGCCACAGCCACGCAAAGGACCCCGAATAACCCACAATGTGAAGGAGAGATAGTAGATTGCATTTTCAGTATCCAGTAATTTGCGAAGTCTCTTCTGCCCCTGTTTTAATTCCCCTGAACTCTGTTTCCTGTCTGCCATCAGCTGTTTGCACCTTTGTGTGACTAAATCAATGTGTGTCCTCTCTCAGGGGCACTTGTATCTTTTTTTTAATGTTTATTTATTTATTTTAAAAGAGAGAGAGAGAGAATGTGAACAGGGGAGAGACAGAGAGAGAGAGAGAGGGAGGGAGAGAGAGAATCTCAAGCAGGCTCCTCTCTGTCAGCGCAGCGCCTGACGCGGGGCTCAGTCTCACAAACTGTGAAATCTGAGCCGAGATCAAGAGTCAGATGCTTAGGGGCGCCTGGGTGGCGCAGTCGGTTAAGCGTCCGACTTCAGCCAGGTCACGATCTCGCGGTCTGTGAGTTCGAGCCCCGCGTCAGGCTCTGGGCTGATGGCTCGGAGCCTGGAGCCTGTTTCTGATTCTGTGTCTCCCTCTCTCTCTGCCCCTCCCCCGTTCATGCTCTGTCTCTCTCTGTCCCAAAAATAAATAAAAAACGTTGAAAAAAAAAAAAAAAAGAGTCAGATGCTTAACCGACTGAGCCACCCAGGCAAGGGGCGCTTGTATATTTAAACTCTTCTCTCTGAGTAAGGAATGAGAAAATGTATCCTTTGTCACAGAGGCTAATGGTCTCCTGGTGACAGGTTATGTTATGTACCCCCTCGAATGGCCTCGTGGGATTCCTGCAGCCATTGCCTACGGGTTCACACTGATATCCTAGAGGAGGGACAGACTCTTCCAGTAGAATGTGAGGCTTCCAGCAGAGCCTGTGCAATTTGCAGGTTTCCAGAGAGCAAAAGTATCCAGAAGTCTACCGTCACCCCAACCCCACCCTCTGCAGAACATCCTTCGTCATTTTAAGAAGGTAAAACGAGACAGCCAGAGCGGGGGACGAGATGGCAACTTCTGGTTTATTCTGACAGCCAGTGTGTAGGGAGCTCTGTGTGGGGAATATGACTCACTAGCCTCGGTCATGACTCTGAGCCCAGGATTCACAAGTGTTCCAAAGTTAGCAACCAACCTTGTACGCCCACAGAGTAGTAAGACGCTTCCCATTGAAAACACTCAACCAATGGGGAAATACATGGAGAAAGAGAAGGTTAAAGGAGCTGTGGATTATTATAGTTTTTTCAGTTAGCCTGGAAAATCTTTCTAGAGAATATAGTCTTCTCTGCTTCACCATTTACTACCCTATTCATCCACCCATTCAAAAAGTTTTTACTGGAAGATTCCCAATGCCTAGCACTGTTCTGGGTGTGAGGGAGGCAGCAATAATAAAGGAGTCCTTTTTCTCATGGAAATCACAATACAGTGGGGAAACCGTGGGAGAATGATTTCATCTCTTATAGTTTCCTCATCTACAAAATGGGGATAATACTGTACTGCTTCATTGGATAAGGTGTGTAAAACAGTCATCAGGGTGCCTGACCTCAGCAGACATTTACCTAATGTTAGCTGCCGGCTTCTGTTGAGGAATAACTGACGTGTGATTAAGATCATCGGTGTCCTGGGGGCACCTGGGTGGCTCAGTCAGTTAAGCGTCGGACTTCAGCTCAGGTCATGATCTCGTGGTTTGTGGGTTTGAGCCCCATGTCAGGCTCGGAGCCTGGAGCCTGCTTCGGATTCTGTGTCTCCCTCTCTCTCAGCCCCTCCCCCACTCATGCTCTGTCTCTCTCAAAAATAAATAAACATAAAAAAATTTTTTTAAAAATCACCACTGTCCTGATGTGCCCATTGGCGCCATAGTCCAGTCTCCCCACTGGGAGCCCAGGGCCTCAGCAAAGCTGTAGCTGGGAACTTAGCCCCACTGTGGATGGTACCAGAGGTGCTGAGCTCAATAGAAGCCTCCACCGCGTTAGAAAAACCTCCTCACTCTCTAAAAGGAGCTGGCTGGGTAATCAGTTACCGCTTGGTGCAGATAATGGTGGTGACGATGATAAGAATCCGCAAAGTATAGGGGAGCCTGGGTGGCTCATTTGGTAAACGTCCAAGTCTTGGTTTCTGCTTGGGTCATGATCTCATGGTTTGTGGTTCATGCCCCACGTTGAGCTCCATGCTGGCAGTGCAGAGCCTGCTTGGGATTCTCTGCCCCTCCCCTGCTCATACTCTCTCTCTCTCTCTCTCAAAATAACTAAATAAACTTTAAAAAAATTGTTTAAAAAGTATCTGTAAAATGGGGTGCCTGGGTGGCTCAATCGGTGAAGCGTCTGACTTCGGCTCAGATCATGATCTCACAGTTTGTGAGTTCGAGCCCCGTGTTGGGCTCTGTGCTGACAGCCCGGAGCCTGGAGCCTGCCTCAGATCCTGTGTCTCCCCCCTCTCTGCCCCTCCCCTGCTCATGCTCTGTGTCTCTCTGTCTCTCAATAATAAATAAACATTAAAAAAAAAGTATCTGTAAAGTGTAACTCAATTTTATAGTCAGTCATTTTATGGATTCAATGTTCTAGTCACCATTCATTTCCTCTTCAGTGCAGGGAACCACCCAATCTGACAGTTGCACAATGAAAAGAAGGTCTGAGAATGCCAAGGTGTGTCACTGGTTGTGGTCCCGCAGCCAGAAAGGGCAAAGGTGGATTGCCAAACCAGGGCTACCTAACTTCAGCTGAGAAACCCTGCTGCCTTCAGGCCTGCAATTTCTCTAGACCTCAGTTCTTCTCCTGGGTCTCTTCCTTGGTGAGGTCTCTGGATGCCTGCAGGCACTGATAGTTTCTGGTTTGAGTGCTTGCCTAAAACCGCTTACAAGTATCTGTTAACACAGTCTCATGGTATTATCACTACTCATTTGTGAATTTCTTTGTTTAATTTTATTTATTTTGTTTAACTGTACTCTTCTTTTTTTAAATGTGTTTATTTTTGAGACAGAGAGGGAGAGAGAGAGAGAGAGAGAGCATGAGCAGGGGAGGGGCAGAGAGAGAGGGAGACACAGAATCCGAAGCAGGCTCCAGGCTCCCAGTTGTCAGCACAGAGCCCGACGCGGGGCTCGAACTCACGGAGTGTGAGATCATGACCCGAGCCGCTTAACAGACTGAGCCACCCATCAGCCTCCTTTGTATGATTCCAGGCAAGAGCCTGAAATACTTCTGCTACCAGCCAGTTTCTCAGTCTCATTAACAAGGGGCAAATCTTCCTCAGGGAGAAACAGTTTAAACACACAATGAGAAGCAGTAGTTTGCTCTAAGCAGCCTTGACAAGGTGCTTTAGATCATTGCTAAGTTTCTCTCCAGTTCTGGAGTTCTAGAATCTCAACTTTCTTGAGCCAGAGATAGTTTGAAGGGTGGGGGGGGAGGGGCGAACAAACTCAGCAGGGAGAGGAAAAAAGAAAAAAAAATTAGATGGCTTAGAAAGTGAGTATAGAGTGCGAGAAAAGCTTTGAGATTTTTCCGTTTGGAGATTTGGCTGCATTTAGAGCCGGTTTTCGGCTCTGCTGGGTTCACCTTTCTAAAAGGCATGCCGCCGTGGAACTTTAATCAGCTCACCCATCTAGCTAGCTGGTATGGCTTGAAACCAGCAAAGAACCAGGTAGTCAGGTCTGGCTCCTTGCTGTGCCTGCTGCTATTTCCAGCAGACCTGATCTGCACATCCCTAATTCTTTGTGGTCTTCGATGGCCTCCTTTCCCAAGGCCACTAAGCATTCTCCTGTCCTTTTACGTGGTCTTCTCTGTGTCGAGGTGTCACAGAGCCAGACGAGCTGGTGTGAAATCCACCACAGGTTACTTATGTGACCCGAACATGTTTCACCTCTCTGGGCTTCGATTTTCCCCTCCATGAAATGGGCCCATATTAACCTATTAGCCATTACAGAGTTCCCATGAGAATGAAATGTGTGCACGCATACGTGATCATACTTAAACATTAATCGAAAAGCTTTTGTGTAGGGATTAGGTACACGTCCGGGTGTGCCGCCGAGTAGCTGTGGGAACTCAAGCAAGTTACTTGACATCTCTGTGCCTCAGTTTCCTCATTCATAAAATGGAGATAATAATAATACCATCTACTCCAATGCCTTGGGGTAGTGATTAAGTGAGCTAAGAAGTAGAAGATGCTTGGAATAGTCATTGGCAGGTGGCAATTATGTGTGTCAGCTGTTACTATTATTATTAACACGACACAACACACCCAGCATAATGCCCGGGAAGCCCTGATACCTTTGGTACTGAACTTGCTGTCTGTCCTCTGGAGTGCCTCCCTTTCTAGTTGTCCTGCTCAGCTGAGCCTCTCTCCAGCTGATAGGAAACTGGGGCTCCAGGGGCTGTTCAGCAATCAGACGTTGAAGGCCCACGTTTGGTGGTCCAGGTAGGTGAGCACATGGGTCCAGAGGAGACCAAAGCCCTGAGAAGGACCAGCAACCTTCACTGCCTTCATTCCATTCTTTGTCCAGGGCTCTAGCCCCAGGGACACCCCCAAGAGGGAAACTAGAGTGTGTGACCTGGGGGCCCTCCCAGGAAGCACGCAGGTTTGCTGCTTCCCTGAAGAGAGGAGTCC
Source organism: Panthera onca (assembly GCF_046562875.1). Taxonomy (NCBI): domain Eukaryota; kingdom Metazoa; phylum Chordata; class Mammalia; order Carnivora; family Felidae; genus Panthera; species Panthera onca. Next base: position 33,925,960 of record NC_138355.1, on the reverse strand, counting down.
CCAAAACAGATTGTAACCCTATAGGGTTATATACATATATATTTAGTTTATATAGTATATATAGTATATATAGTATATATGGTTTATAGTATATATCGTTTATATAGTATATATAGTATATAGTATTATATTTAGCCAATGAATAAACTGGACCCAGTATATAGTATATACTATAGTATATGGTATATAGTATACAGTATACTTTATAGTATATACAGTTTATAGTATATATAGTATATAGTATATATAGTTTATATAGTATATATAGTTTATATAGTATATATAGTATATATATATATATAGTATATATAGTATATATATATAAAGTTCATTTATTTTCAGAGAGAGAGAGAGAAAATTAGTGGGGAAGGGGAAGAGAGAGAGGGAGAGAGAGAATCCCAAGCAGGCGCTGCGATAACAGTGTGGAGCCCGATGCAGGGCTTGAACCCAGAAACCATGAGATCATGACCCGAGCCGAAACCAAGTGTTGGATGCTTAACCGACTGAGGCACCCAGGTACCCCTGTAGCCCTGTATTTTGTCAGCTCTGGCACATGTCAAGGAGGCTCTGGGTTCACTTTGGCAGGGATGTTTTTCTAAGTCTGCAACCTGAAGTAGGCTACGACTTCCAGTCTCAAGAATTCGGCTCTGCATGGAGCGCTAGGCTTCCACTTGCCAGCGGGGCTGCTGGTGCCCTGCCATCCAAGGAGACTGGCTTGGGGGAGGCTGCCGTGGGGGAGGGGGAGCCGGGCTGCCGGCCCAGCTGACCACTACGCTGGTCCAAGCTGGCTGTGCTGGGGCTGCATGGAAAATACTCTCTCACCAAATGGCAGAATCAATCATGTATTGGGCGCTTACTCTGCACAAGGCACTGTGGAGGGCACAGTGGAAACTAAGGTGTAACCCAAGCCCTTAAGGAAGTGAGGAATCTGGTGGAAAGAACAGAAGTACTTCAAGAGCAAACCAGGGGCGCCTGGGTGGCTCAGTCAGTTAAGCGTCCCTCAGGTCATAATCTCACAGTCCATGAGTTTGAGCGCCACGTCGGGCTCTGTGCTGACAGCTCAGAGCCTGGAGCCTGCTTTGAATTCTGTGTCTCCCTCTCTCTCTGTCCCTCCCCTGCTCGTGCTCTGTCTCCCTCTCTCTCTCAAAAAATAAACATTAAAAAAAATTGTTTTGAGAGTAAACTAATAAAAGCAGGATATTTGAAGTCATCAGCATGTCCTTGAAGATAAGAGTGACCTGTAAGAGTCCTAAAATTCCCGAGATTCTAGGTAGAGCAGACAGTGCCGGCAGAGGCAGGATACAAATACATCTCCTGTGTACTCGGCACTCTTCTGAAGCCTTTTACGTATATTAATTCATTTCGTTTTCACAGCAGCCCTTGGTAGTAGGCCTTATTGTCCTTATTTTCCACACGGGGAAACTCAGGAACAGGGAGGCTAAGGGACTAGCCTGAGATTACACAGGTAAGGAGTACAGAGCCAGGATCCAAACCCAGGCTCTCGGGCCCCAGACACCACGGCCTCACCCTCCTTGTTAAGCTACCTGGAGCCAGGGAGCGTGAACCCCAGGAATCACATAACCCGCTGGTTATTTCAGTGCATGAGGTTTTCCCCACAGATTCATCCCCGTGCCTGCCCTTCTCTCCCCCCACGGAGGTTGCTCATAGGTCTCGCATTCGATACCCTGAGGGAGAATCTGCTCGCTTTGTTCAGCGCCACCCAGGAAAGGAATCCCTCTCGGGGCACAGGACTCCTGCCAGGCCCCTCATAGGCTTTTGGCCAGCCTCCAGATGGCTGCCTTTGCGGAGGAGAGAATGCCAGTCCAGTCAGTTGTGACCAGGGTGGCAGGAGGTCATGTGGTACAGAGAAATCAAATGGTTCCCTGCAGCGCAAAAGAGCTTGACTAACACAGGAACCCGCAGGGAAGGGTGTGGAGGCTCCGCATCCTTTATCATGTTGAATTGTACTGTCTGCTAACACAGAAGTCTTAAAAAATACACACACAGACACACACACACACAGAAAGTATGTATGTATATATATGCACAAAGTATAGGGGATTGGTTGAATAAATTAAGGTACGCCCAAACAACAGATTACTGTACAGCTATTAAAATCACTGCTATATATTTATTAACATGGAAAGATGTTTTCAGTATGTCAAGGTCAACTTGAAAAGGAAAATGGATACTCTGATCCCATTTTCACTTTAAAAAATGTGTATTTGTGTGCAGAAAAAAAATTTCATTTATACACACAAAATATCAACGCTATCTTTGATAGGAAGGATTACAGATGAAACTCTTTCCTGTTTACTTATTTATATCTAAATTTTCTATAGTAAACATGTATTTCTTGTGTAATAAATGTATATCAAAAATCAAATCAAATGTTAAATAACCTTAATTTGTAAAAAGATTCATCTCACCTTAAACATGAGAAAACATGTCTGAATTTCTTGTTCTCTTTCCTTTTTGTCCCTCCTGGTTTTGGTGGAAAGCAAAGAGTATGCATTGTGGAGAATGATTCTAGGCCAGGAACTTACCTTTGAGTAATGGTTCACGAGAGCAAGAAGGGAGTTAAGAGATTATCTAGCCTGACCCCCTCTTTAGCCAATGAATGAACTGGACCCATAGGCTTAGCTGGTCTTCTAAGTGCCTGACAGCAAAAACTCAGCTGGAATCCAGGTCCTCAGATGTCCAGACTAGGGCATATTCTACACCATCATGTCAGACCATTATATTTACCCTCTAGACACAGAGACGGGACTGTAGTCATTTAGTGTGCAGGTGACAACTCTGAGCACAGAGTTAGCTATTAACACTGACCAAGATCAGTCCCTATTCTTTGGCTCTACTAAGAGGCAGATGTGGGACATTGGGTTAATGTACTGTAGATCCCACAGTTAGAGTTAAGACATTGTAGTGAGTGACAGGAAGATAATTCTGGCGCTCTCTTCTGGAAATCTCCTATCTGGAAAGCTCATGTGTGATTCCACATGAAGGCAGAGGCCTGGCCACAAGTCTTGTCCCCAGATTCCTTCCTCTTCTTCAGTAGCTGGGTCATGCATGCTGCCTGGAATATTTTCACTCTTCTTCCCAAGGCTCATCTTTCTGGAAAGTAGAGCAGTGACAGTAATTCAAAGTCAGCATCCTATAAACATTGTTCTTAGCCCTTTGTGAAACTAGGTTTGAGAAGCTGCACCGATAATATTGCTTCGTCAACTTCCCTAGAGAATTCTCAGCATTGGCACTATCTTATTAGTCAAGGCTTTTGGTTGCACACAATCAAAAAAACCTGCTTGAACTAGTTTAGGGGAAAGAGGGAATGTATCAGCTCATGGAATTCAAGGAAAGGTTGAGTATCTAAGCTATGCAAAGATCAGGGATACATGGAGCTAGGCCTCAGAAACCATGAGAATCAAAGACTTCAGTACCAGGCAGGCCTTTGTCTTTGCCTGTGGCCTCTGTTTCTCATTCACGGTTGCTTCACCCTCTTTCACGGCAACAGGCTACTCCACTTTCCATGGCCATATTTCCATCTGACAGTCTCTGTCACCAGAGATGAACTTTCCTGGTGATCTCTCACTTGTTCCAAGAGATCCCAATGGGAGGGCCAGTGTGGGTAAGCTATGGGCAGGGTGCTGAGTCATATAAGAACATGACAATTCCAACATGAACATGGTGTTTGTTTGTCTAGGGGGAAAAGTGCAGAAAACTAGGAGGTATTTGCTGAGACAAGGATATCCTGTTCCACCTCCTTAGAGATAATGAGTTGAGAAGAACCTGAACAATCAGATGATGAGTGAGAATCCTTAAGAAGTCAAAATAGAACTCCTGAGTGGGAGGTGCCTGGCCGGGGATATCCATTCTCACAATGATTGACACCTAGTGGAAAGAAAAAGCATAAAACCTATAGCAAATCTATTTTTGACAGGGCCCCTAAAGAGGCACACCTGGGTATTTTAGGGCATGAGACAAGTTTCAAGAACTGTGCTCCCCCTTTCCCAACCCACTCTTAGACTACTGAACTATGGGGGTAACAATCCTGTAATTTTAACTGTATTTATAAATCCCTGATCCTTTATGTAGGGCTTTTTTCTATTCTGTGCTTAGTCTGAATGTTGCTATTTTCACAGAGGAAATCAGAGGAAAGAGGCTATAATTATAGGTCAAACACAAGTTCCGGAAGCAGCTAAGGCAGCAGAGAGCCTATGGCTCCCTGCCCTCTTCCAGGTTGCACCCTGGACGTCTACCCCTCTTTGCTCGGGCCTAGGTCAGCGCCTGTATCTTTATCCCCTTCTCTTTTCTCCCTTTGTTTTCCGGCTCAACAAAACACAAGACAGAAAGGGAAAGTTAGAAGTAAAAACCCATGAATTAAAATGGCACGATGCTTGGGCAGACCTGTCTTTTGGAGATAATTCAAATGGAAAAGAAAAGGAAAAAAAAAAACCATTTCAGGTCATTGGCCTTTTTAAACAGACCGCCGGCAATATTTACTCCTCCTGAAATAGCACAGTCACATGAAATAAAACCGTGTTCGGTAAAGCCCGCGAAACAAAAGGACAATTTACAGGCTGGCACACTCACTGAGGGCCCTCTGTTTGCCGGCCGGATCAGGACTTCTGCTTCCTGGTTCTCCTGGCCACCTTCAGCCCAAAGTCTGTGGGAGGTCTGTGGGGGTCAAGGTCAGACTGCCATGGAGACCCTCCTGGACTTTTTCCCCCTCATATAATTTGGGAAGGTAGCTGGAGGGTTGAGAGCAGGGCTCTGACAAGGATGTGGTGAATGTGGCTTCCATCATAGATCCAGTGTCCGGAAGCCTAGGTTGCAAACATCATAGGAGAAGCTGCCAGTGGTGCCTGTCACCCTCCAGCATGGCTGCCTCTGTCTCCTCTCTGTCCTTTACCCCCGACTTCTTTATGTGTTACCTACGCCTCCCATCTTCTCCTGTCTACTCTCCTCCATTTTCCCCTCGCCCTTTCTTATATCCCCTCTTTGCGTTGTCTCCTTTCCTCTCAATTCTTCTGGGGCCCCCAGTGGACCTTTACTGAGTAGTCGTGCTGTAGCCTGAAAGGTCTGCTCAGACTCCTGGTGGCGGGGTTAACCAGGCACAGACTAGGTCTGAGGTCATTGTGACTTCCCACTGAGACTCAAAACTCAATGAGAATTCAGGGGAACCTTCTTGGCCTCACTCTGAAACTCTTCTCCTCAGTTGCCCAAGATCCCTTTTAAAAAGCCAAAGCCAGGGGCGCCTGGGTGGCTCAGTTGATTAAGCATCCAACTGCTGATTTCTGCTCAGGTCATGATCTCATGGTTTGTGAGTTCGAGCACCCGATTCAGGCTCACTGCTGTCAGCATGGGGCCTACTTAGAATCCTCTGTCTCCCTCTCTCTGTGGCCCCTCCCCCACTCACATTCTCTGTCTTTCCCAAAAATAAATAAAACGTTTTAAAAAAAAAGCCATTTAGGGCACCTGGGTGGCTCAGTCTGTTGAGCATCTGACTCGATTTCAGCTCAGGTCATGATCTCACAGTTTGTTCGATCGAGTCCCATGTTGGGCTCCACACTGAGAGTGGGGCCTGCTTGGGATTCTCTGTCTCTGTCTCTCTGTCTCTCTGTCTCTCTCTCTCTCTCTCAAATAAACGTAAAATAAAATAAAACATAAAAAAAGAGCGAATGTAGCTGAGCCCGTCTGCTTTCACTTCTCCACGGCCAACACCTGCGTCTCTATGTCAAAGGGCTGTCCTCAGCCTGTCAGGATGTCCTTTGCCAGGGGACCCTGCAAGCTAAAGGGTCTGGACTGAACACACCAAAGGAGGAGCCCTCAGCCAGTGACTGACAGGTGCAGAGTACAAACATCTGACTCCAAGGGCTGACGTGCACTGTTGGTCCCTGGGGAGACTGGGCTCAGGTTACTCTCCGTGGGACTTCACTTGATATCAGTTCCTTCTGGGCTTCCGCGTACTCCCCACGCTACTTTCCCACACCCTTACTGGTTTTTCGTGGAAACACAGCCTTAAAAATCACTCTCACATCAATCCTTGTTTTAGGGTGTGTTTGTTTTGTCTTGGGCTCCTTCCTACCTTGGTCTGGAGTATCAGAGTGAATGAGAGAGAGGAAGGAGAGGAAGTCCAGGCCCTCCCTCAGGCACCCGAGGAGCCTGTCATTACAAGCTGAAGGTGGGATCTTCTGAAAGGCCTGGGGGAGCAGGGGCAGCGCTCAGGCAGGGAGGGAGGCCATGTCCCCAAGTCTGCACAGGACATACCTCTGGTGTATGTAGGGGGAAGGACCTGATAGGAACTGAATATCATTTGACACCTTAGGGTTTTCCACTTTGAAGAATAATAGATGATGAAACCGAGATGGGAGAACAGCATCTGCAAACTGGGCAGAGGCAGCAGCTGTGAGGCACTTCTCCCAAGTGGCTTCTGGGGAGCAGACGTCCATGAGCAGACTTGTGCCTGAGCACGTGGGAATCACCATCTTGGATGCCCAGAAAAACCTGAGAAAAGTAATGAAGTATTGATACATGCAATAACATGGATGGGCTTTGTAAACACGCTAAATGAAAGAAGCCGGATGCAAAAGCCTACATAGCATATGATTCCATTTACAGGAAATGTCCAGAACAGGCAAATCCATTCAGACAGAAAGTAGATTAGTGGTTGCCAGGGGCTGAGCAAGAGGGGAACAAGAGTGACTGCTTAATGGATAGGGTTTCTTTTTCAGTGATGACAAGGTTCTGGAATGAGTGACGATGTTTGCAAAACCTTGTGAATATACCAAAATCCACTAAACTGTGTGCTTTTTTTAAGTTTATTTATTTTCAGAGAGAAAGAAAGAGCACACTCAGGAAAGGAGCAGAGAAAGAGGGAGAGAGAGAATCCCAAGCTCCAGGAGCTCAAACCCATGAACCGTGAGATCATGACCTGAGCCGAGATCAAGAGCCAGTTGCTTAACTGACTGAGCCACCCAGCTACCCCCAAAACTGTGCACTTTAAAATGCTAAACCTGAAAGGGAGAGAGGGAGGGAATGAAGGAAAGAAGGAAAGGAAAAAAGGAAGGAAAGAAGGCAGGAAGGGAGGAGAGAGCGAATGAACAAAAGAATGGGAAACTTGGGGGCAGTGGAAGGAGGCGCTGGGGTCCTCATTCACCAGAGCTGCAAGTTAGTAAAATTTTGGATATTAATGTTATGCCCCTTCCTCTTTTGGGTGATGATTCGGATCATTAGTGTTATGCAAGTGTTGAAGGAGATCTGGCTATGTAGATTGTACATGGTAGGACCTCTGTGGCTGTACATGGTGGCCCTGGTCAGCTATATATTTCCGTAAACTTCTTTAGTATGTAGGGTCTCCACTGCCCAAGATAGAGGGTTGAAGGCGATATAAGAAGAATTTTTTTCTAATTATTTCATGAATGCCCATCTCATTTCCCCAATTACAATGTAAACTTCGGAGGGTAGAGATCATGTCTCTTGAGGGAATTAGGGATTCCCTCTTCTTTTCCACAGGAGCTCTTTGACCCTGTGACCTCCCCATGCTGACTCTAAGCTTAATGGAGGCCTGGGGCCTGGCAGCTGGGCCCACCCGTGTGAGTCTCCAACTCTGGACAAGGCTCTGTTGTACTTGCTGCTTCTCTCTCCAGGTCCTTCTCCAAAGGTCAGGGGTGGCTCACAGGTCCAGAAATTCCCCTCATTTCTGTCCTAATACTCGGCATCATTTGCTCCCTTCAACAGGAAAGCAAGTTTGATTTCTGGAGGCCATGTGGCACCCGCTTATTCTCGGTCACAATACATGCCAACGTGCAGCAGGCTGATTACGATCATACATTTGCTATTGTAAACTCCAGCAAGCTTGAGGCCTAAGCATCGAAGCCGGTTCAAAGGTCATCACAAGTTTTCTCTTCCAGGGGAAAAATAAAGAACTTCCAATTAAAGTATAGAATGGAGCTCCTTCCATCCCGTTCCGCTTGCCTTTCCTAAACTTTCAAGAATAAAAATAAATCATTTTTCTGACGGCGGTTAGTTCCTTTCTATTCTAGAAACTTCCCAACTGTCCTTTGTGTGCTGTGCTGTGGGCTGGAGGCCTCTACTCCTGACCCCACTCCTCCACCCTGAGAAACAGACTTGTGCAGCCAGCCTGTGCCTACAAGGGCCCACGTTTCATGGTCAGGGAGGCGGGGGTGGTGGGGGGGGGGGGTGCGCAGTCTGTCTCCAGACACCCAGGTTGGGTGTTTACTTGAAGGCTTGGATGAATAGGAATGTCACTTCCTGGCTCCAGAGCTGGCAGCGTGCCTGCCCCTCCCTCCTGGCGGAGAGCCACAGATGGCCCGAGGTCCACATGTTCTCTGCACCGGCACGTTCTCAATGTCCCCAAGGCTGGGTCACATCTGGACTCAGAGTTTCTGCCCCCTGAGGGAGTATGTGTGTTTGTGTGTTTTATGTGTGCATTTGTGGGGTTTGTATACGCCTATTATAGGTTAGAGTGTTTGTATGTATGTGTGTGTGTGTGGCTGTATTTGGGGAGTTGAAGTGGCTAAGTGTATACAGAAATCAATATTTATTGTGAGACAGTCTAACAATAAATAAAAATGTAAGTGAAAAAAACCCACTCAGTATCACCTTCATGAACATTCTTCCATGTCTCTCTCTTTATATATAGATATAGATGAAGATATCTATATGTATTCTCTCTGTATATATGTATACACACACACATGTGCATTTACATACACACATGCACACATATAGATGTGATTTTTTTCATAACTGGTCACAATATACTAGAAAGCTGTTTTCTAAGCACATAATGATAATGGACATTACTGAGTGCTATGGACTAATCTCATTTAACCCTCATAACCATTCTAAGTTGTGGGCACCATCAATATCCCCATTTCACAGATGAGGAGACTAAATCATAGACAGAGTAAATAAAGTTAGCGTCTGGGGAGTGGCCACACAGCTGGAAAGGGGGCAGAACCTGGATTTGGACTCATCTGACTCAAGGACTCTGCTCTTGACCCTACAGTCCAGCAACAGAAGTCAGCAAAAGCTGGCAAAAGTCTTGAAGTTCATTCATTCATTCTTTCATTCATTCAACGTTTACTGAGTGCCTCACACGGGCTAGATCATGGGGGCAAAATTATGAACAAGACACAGATCTTCTTGAGAGTCAAAGTCTTTTGAAGGAGGCAGGGTGTAAAGAAATCATTGCAGCTCAGAGTCATGAGGCAAATTACAAAGAGAACAAGGAGTAAGCCATTAATACTACCCAAGGAGGTTGTCGAGGTGACATTTTAACTGTGTCTCCAAAAAAAAAAAAAGGAAAAAGAGAAGCTATTTGCTAGAGAGTTAAGCTGGGGAAGAGAAAAGCAGGAAAGGCCACTTCGGGCTGAGTAAATAGCATGTGCAAAGTACCAGAAATCTCAAGTGTGTGGTGTGGCTGCAGGTAGAGAGTAAGGGAAGGGAGCTGGCAGATGAGAGAGAATTCAGACCATGGAGGCATGGATGCTCTGTTGACAAGTATTTGCTTCATTGTATCATCACGGGGGGCTGCTGGAGTAGTGAGATCATGGTGGTGGCTTAAAAGGACAGGAGACAGCATTCTGGAGGAAGGTTTGAGTGGGGCAGGATGGGGAGCAGAGAACGTAGTTATGCATAGAGACAGTGAAGACAGCGGTTCTCAACTCTGACTGCCCAGGAGTATCACCCGAGGAAAGAGCCTGGAGCTCAAGAAACAGGTCTGAGCTGGAGATATTCTGGGGAGAGCCATGAACATCTGGGTAGAAAGTTGAAGCTACAGAAACAGATAGTGTTTTGATTCAATTGGTCTGGGGCACAGATGGGATACATGGTCGGCTTTAAGATCTCCCCAGTTGATTCTGTTTGTTTTTTTTTTTTTTTAAATATTTATCTGTTTTTGAGAGAGAAAGAGCACAAGTTGGTGGGGGGGGGGGGCGGTTACTGAGAGAGAGTGAGACACAGAATCTGAAGCAGGCTCTAGGCTCTGAGCTGTCAGCACAGAGCCCAACGCGGGACTCGAACCCACGACATGCGAGATCATGACCTGAGCTGAAGTCAGCCGCCCAACCGACTGAGCTTCCCAGGCGCCCTCCCCAGTTGATTCTAATATGTACCCAACATGGTACAGGGCATGTTCCAGCGAGCAGGGGACCTTGGACAAGTTTCTTAATATCTTTAAGCCTTTGATTTTCTTGTCTGTGAAGCAGAGATGGTATTAGCTTGTACTTAGAGAAGGTATTGAAATGTTTGAGCACTGTTCCTGGCACATAGTAAACATGCAGTGCCTCGTTAGCAATGATTCAGTGAAGTGATAGTGAGGATCAAAACTAAGTCAAAGGCAGGGGGGGTTGCAAGGAGGATATGAATTATAAAGATATTTCAGCAGTGAAAATATGGTGCTTGATGGACAATTAGATAGAGGGAGGGTGAGGAAAAGAGAAGAATTGAAGAGAACTCCCCAATTTCAAGCTTGCACAACTCAGAAGATGGTAACCCCATCTTGGATGATGGGGTCCAAGGCCAGAGGAAGGGATAAATGTTGAGATGGGGAAAATAAGTTAGATTAGATATATTGGGCATGCTACCTATGGAGGCATCTAGCAGGAAGCTGGAGTTATGGTCTGGAGCTCAAGAGAGTGGTCTGGGCTGCAGATATTTTGGGGGGAGCCATGCACATATGGGTGGAAAGTTGAAGCTAAAGAAGTAGCTAGTGGGGCGCCTGGGTGGCTCAGTCAGTTAAGCATCCGACTTTGGCTCAGGTCATGATCTCGCAGTCCATGGGTTCGAGCCCCGCGTTGGGCTCTGTGCTGACAGCTCAGAGCCTGGAGCCTGCTTCAGATTCTGTGTCTCCCTCTCTCTCTGACCCTCCCCTGCTCATGCTTTCTCTCTCTCTCTCTCTCTCTCTCTCTCTCTCTCTCTCAAAACTAAATAAACATAAAAAATTAAAAAAAAAAAGAAGTAGCTAGTGTTTCTCTGGGAGGGTATATATAGTGAGAAGGAATGCGGGCCAAGTCTAGAACAGGGTGAACGTCTACACTGAAGAGGTAGATAAGGGAGTCTGTCCCCACAAGAATGAGGTAGGGGATAGGAAGCTGAAGTGACAGGAATTATCATAAGGAAAACACTAAGAAATAGCTGGCTACTATCTGCAGGGAAAGACATAAGCCTGGGATAGGGAAAAGTCTAGTTGAGTGTATTGAGCAAGATAATAAGGTTTTTTATTTAGTCACTCTGAGTCTAGGATGCTCTTAAAAGAATTTCCCATTTTCTCATTTTTCCTACTCCTTCCAAAGGGTACATTTCCTTCCATTTCTGGATGCAACACTGCAGCAAGAGCCATAGCAAAAACTTCAGCCATGTTCTGCCTGTGGCAATCCTGTCCTGGGGCTGCTATGAACCCCCAGACAGGGCAAAGCTGCAGGCATACACTTTATATGCGGAGACCCTGGCTTGACGCTTTTAAGATCCAGGCTGCCCCTGCTGCCTGTCACTCCTCTCCAACTTCCTGTGACTCACAGAACCTAGCTGACCCCTTCCTCCATGGGAGGAAGCCACTCCTCTACCCTGCAGTCTCTCATCTCCACCACAAAACATGTCTTCAAAGTACCTCCTCACCACTGAAAGTTTTAGACTCAGGTCACACCCTGAGCCTCAGAAATGGGCAGCCTTGGGAATCAAAACTGCATAAAAGGCCTGGGCACCAGGGACTGTGGAAGACTTTCTGAGGCTCACATCTGATATTAGCGGTTCTCAAAGTTTGGTCCCTGGCCCAGCAGCATCACCTGGGAGCTTGTTAGAAACACAAATTCCCAGGGCCCATCCCAGACCTAATGAATCAGGAGCTCTGGGAATGGAGCCCCCCAATCCAGTTGGAATCCAGTTGATTCCAATGCATGTTCAAGTTGGAGAACCACTGTCCGGTATAATTAACAGCACTAGAAACATGAAGGTTAGGAATCCGTCTCTTTCTTTCTGTATGTCTCTCTCTAGTCCACAATTCTGCAGACAGTAGTGCTTAATAAATGCTATTTAGCAAGTATTTATTGAAGATCTATTATGTGAAAAACTCTTTAACACTGAAACCAAACATACAGATACACACACACACACACACACACACACACTCACATACAAGTTAGGTCAGAGACAGTGTAAGGCAAGGTATAAAGGGTTGAAATGAGTGGTCTGTAAATGATACCACAAGGAAGTAATCAGCCAAATCTAGAATGTTAGGCATTGTACAGGACAGTTGACCTGGTTTGTTTATCTATTTGGTCGATGGCATGGAGGAAAAAGTGGAGGAGGGATTCTTCTGTTTAAAAGGTGTTGAAAGAGGAGCACCTGGGTGGCTCAGTCAGTTAACCTTCTGACTTCGGCTCAGGTCATGATCTCATGGCTCATGAGTTTGAGCCCCACGACCGGCTCTGTGCTGACAGCTCGGAACCTGGAGCCTGCTCCAGATTCTGTGTCTCCCTTTCTCTCTGTCCTTCCCCAGCTCACACTCTGTCTCTCTCATTCTCTTAAAATTAAATAAACATTAAAAATTAAAAAAAATAAAAGGTGTTGAAAGAGAACTCACAGACATAACCAAATGCTATGAGAAAGCATGTTGTTTGAATCCCAATTAAAATATACTCAGCTCTAAAAATTAGTTTTTAGGCAATTTGAAAAGCTTGAAAATAGACTGAGAAATACATGATAGGAAGGAATTAGCAATTGTATTAGGTGTGAGAATGGCATTGTGGCTGTGTAAAAAAAAATGTTCTTTTTTGAGGTGCATGCTGAGATGTTTGGGAATAAATTGACATAATGTCTGGAATTTGCTTTAAAATGGTTCTCTCCCCCACCGCCCCCCCAAAATAATTTGGAGGGAGAATAGATGAAATATGAAATAAAATATGGCAGAACTTGATGGCTGTTGAAAGCTGACAAAAGGGTTCATGAGGGTTTTTTTTATGTAAGTTTAGAAACTTTCATGATAAAAGTTTTTGGGTTTGCTTGCTTGTTTTGGAAGAAGTGGTATAGACACAGATAGGACGGCTCCCAGGAGGGTGTTGGTGGTAAGGACCAGAACGGTTGGTGAAGGAGATGAAGCTGAGTACTTCCTTCTCCCCCACCCCCCCAAAAGCTAGCCTCAGCCACACACCAAGCAGAGCACAATATTAAAAGCAGCCTGGGGCGCCTGGGTGGCTCAGTCGGTTGAGTGTCCGGCTTCGGCTCAGGTCATGATCTCACAGTTCGTGGGTTCGAGCACCACATCGGGCTCTGTGCTGACAGCTCGGAGCCTGGATCTTGCTTCAGATTCTGTGTCTCCCTCTCTCTCTGCCCTTCTCCCATTCACACGCTGTCCATGTGTCTCTCAAAAATGAATAAACGTTAAAAAAAATTTTTTTTTAAAGGGGCGCCTGGGTGGCTCAGTCGATTAAGCGTCCGGCTTCGGCTCAGGTCACGATCTCACCGTTCGTGGGTTCGGGCCCTGTGCTGACAGCTCGGAGCCTGGAGCCTGCTTCAGATTCTGTGCTCCCCTCTCTCTCTGCCCCACTCCTGCTTGTGCTCTGTCCTCTCTCTTTCAAAAATGAATCAACATAAAAAAAAAAAAAATTAAAGCCTGGTGGGAGCAGCGGGTGTCTTTGGGGGAGTGGGGAGGCTGCCGGGGGAAGTTGGCAACCAGACCACAGAGGAATGTGGAGAATGGCCTGCTGGGTGTCTGGCTGGGCTCTGCACTATAAGAGGCGATGGGGCTTCTGTGTAGAAAAGAGTGATGAAATCTGAGCTCTAGGTGAATTAATTTTGACATGCTGGGCAGGATGGAGTTAGTTGAGAAGTCTGGTAGGGGGTTGTTACGGAGGCATGAGGAAGTGATAAAGGCTGGGACAGCATGGGGTGACTGTGACGAGGGCCCTCCGTAGAGTGACATTTCAGATGAATCAAGAATCAGCTGAATGTGTTGGTGCCCGTTTATGAAGCTAGCAGCTGTGAGTCAGAGATTGACTTTTTTTTTTAAGTTTATTTATGTATTTTGAGGGAGGGGGCAGGGGGCAGAGAGAGAGGGAGAGAGAGAATCCCAAGCAGGCTCTGTGCGATCAGGGCAGAGGCCAACACAGGGCTCGAACTCATAAACCGCGAGATCATGCCCTGAGCCGAAATCAAGAGTCGGGGGTTTAACTGACTGAGCCACCCAGGTGCCGTGAGTCAGAGATTAACTTGAACATCTGGGCAGACGACGGTTCTATTTAACAGAGTGAGGAGACCAGGCTGATTTTGAAGATGTAGACGAAGTGTTGATTTTGCATGTGCAAATTCTGGGATGAAGACAGAACAACCGAGCTCCAGCATCTCAAGGAATAAACTGTTTCAAGGTCATTTCAGGGGGAGGTGAAGAGATTTAGAGTCCAATACATTGACTGGTTAAATCTTTCACTTCTGCGTCCCCTCCCCAAAATAAAGCCTGAATCGAGTTTGGAGACTGAAGTCCAAAAAGGATCTGAAACAGTGAGTGGTTGAACAGAGATAAGAGGTGAAATGGAGGGGAGGGTGGGGGGCAGGTGGGTTTTTCAGGGTGCTGAAGAAACCTTGCTTTTGAAATCCTGCCCTCCCTTGACTTTTGCTTCCTGTTGTGATAGGAGAACCTTCTCGGGGTTCCATGGGGCACGGTTCCAGCGGGTCATTCAGTGTGCACCGAGCTGCATCCTGGTTGGATAACTGACAGCTGGGGAAGGACATTAGATCAGGTCCTCCCTGCGGGTGGGGACCAGCTCTGTTACTCCAGCCCCAAGTATCGGGACACAGCGAGACCTTTCTGGAAATGTGTGGTAGCTGCTGATGACCACACGGGTCCATGCCCCACAAAACTGGGGAACCGTTCTGTCATGATTATTTAATCACTGAGCTAACAAACAAGAAAAAAAAAGTCACATGGGGCAGGATTTCAAGAGCAGAATTACTTCAGCCGCCTGTGGAAATAACGCTGGGTTGTGCAACAAGGCTTTTAGGGTAAAAGAGGCACATTAGATCTTGGTCTGACAGACCACTTTTTAAAACACAGCCCATCTCTCCCTCTTTGGAGCAGCAGATAGGACACTAGTGAGACACCCCCTTGCTACCCTCCCCGCAAAAGTCGGAGAGAAAGGTCTGGTATTTTGCAACACCCCAGATGCCTTGTGTTGGTTTCTTTCTGATTCTCCTTTCCAGAAAATGATACCAAGAAGACAATGAGACACAAGGTAGATTATTTTTTTTTCTCAACTGCCTTCCTTCCTGCTAAACCCTCTCAAGCTCTGCCCCTCCCCTCTCCCTCCCCCTGCCCTCCCCCCACCACAAACCCACTTCCTCGCCAGAGTCCTAGCCAGCCCGCTAACACCCCATTTCTTCCCTGCCCCTGTGCTCCTCCTCCCACAGCTGCAGCTCAGGGGTCATGCCCAGGCAGCCTGATCCTGGCCGAATTTCTTACCTCACTCAGCAGCCCCGGACAGAGCTGGCACACCAAGCTGGGTCACCTTGGAAGAAGGCAGGCAGGAGGCACTGAGAGCGCAGCTGACCTGGGCTCTGTCTTGCCTTAATCATTTTAAATATGACTTCTTATCGCGACTGTTGTTAATATCGTTAACATAGAAAGAAGAGCTGCCATTCAGTGAGTACTCAGCTATACGCCAGGCACAGGGCTAAGCGCCTACATGTCTTTTCTCATTTAATCCCCCTCCCCACACGCGAAGTAGGTGCTATCACCATCCCCTTTGTAAACGTGAGGAAATAAGGTTTAGAGAGATGTTAGGCAACCTGCCCAAGACCAGATAGCAACCAGGTGGCTGTGCTGGGATGCAGGCTGGGTACGCCTAATTCTCGGTCCCCTGCCCTTCACCATCATGTCACCCTGCTTGAAAGGCATTTAGCCCGACTTATTCCCACCTGCTGAAGCGGGGAAGACCATTTCAAATAGGAAACTGTTCTTGGGAGGAAGCTGGTTACCAGGGATCCGGGGTCAGACTGCCCCTGAAGCCATTGGGACCTGGAACTGGTCATTTCCAGGGTAGTCTGCTCTTTCTCAAGTTTGGGGTCACCAAGCTCCAGCTTCGCCAGGCCTCTTGGCCCATTTCCTACTTGGGTGGGTGGTAATAGGACCAAGGTCACATTTCTGATTCCTTGGTGGACCAGTTCACTTCCATTCCATTCTGTGGTCACAGATGGTAGTCCTAATTTTGGCCAGCATTTCTCAAGTGCAGACCACTGCGTGAGAACAAAAGTGGTTTAACATAGCCCTCTACTTAAAAAAAAAAAAAAAGAATAAGTAAGCCGTGAAAACATATACCCTACAGATGATGAGCAAGAGTTAGAGCCTCATATAAAGAGAGTTTTCTATATGCAATAGAGACTTAGCATTTTAGTGAATCCTAATCCCTGAAAGGCCAAACGTCAACATTTACTCCTTCTCCCCCAAAGGGTATACGAGGTAATAATAGTTAGAGGTATGCCAACCCAGTTGAAATATCATGTTTTGTTTAATCGTTCTAAACTTGTTGAGGTCGTGACATACCATCTCATCAAACATCCTGGAGGCAGAAGTGAAATCTCTGTGTTCAGTAGCTCAGCGTAGATCCAGTACCAGGCTCGGTATACAGTGGAAATGAATAGCTACAGGGAAGGCTGTACAAACTGGCCTCTTCCGCTGACGGCTAAGAATGCCGGGTTTGTGAATTGTCCCAAACAGGCTTAGAACCAGTTAAGGAGGCAACTTCCACTCGGCATGCTGCGCTGCAGCGGACTTGGTGGAGAGCCACGGCTATCTGTTAACCTTTGACCTCAGTGGAGGAGACAGGAAACATACTCATGTAATATAGAAATAGACTCAGAAACATGCACCCCAAATACAGCACATATAATGATGGGGGGGGGGCGGGGCAAAGACACGAAGGGAAAAGAACCAAGTGGGTTTAAACAGAAAACAGATTTCCAAAAGAGGGAGAGATGGAGAGAATAATCTTGAGTCTGTGTGGACACAGGGCCCAGGTCAGAGTGCCCCAGGGGCTTAAGTCTGTGCCCAGGAGAGAAGTGGAGACAAAGCCAGGTGAATTCTTCGGCACCATACCAAGGCTAGTTGGTTGGGATAGTTCTACCCCTCATCTATACCGAATCAATTAGTTGAACATTTATTGAGCTTCTATAAATCACTGGCATTGTGCAGAGCACCAGAAATACAATGATGGTTAATACATAGTCTTACCTTCAAAGAGTTTACGGTCCAGTCTAGTCAGGGACATGGTAAAGCAAAGAGGTGATTACAGGATCCTGTGGTAAAGACTATGATAGAGATCTACCTGGGTGCTCAAAGCTAACAGAGGAAGACCAAGGTCAAGGGGATATCAGGGATGGCGGCACCTGACTTGTCTTAAAGAACAAGCAGAAAACGGAAGGAGGAAAAGGTGGAGAAGAGCATTCTGAGGGGGAGTTCAGCATGGCAGAAACATTGAAAGGAGAGAGCACGTGATGTGGGGCAGGGAGTGTTGAGAAATAAAGTCAAAGACGTAGATAGGACCAAATTTGAATGGTAAACCAAGGGTGCAGTGGCAAACAACCTTGGGATGAAAAATTTTAAGTAGGGAAATAATAGCGTTGGAGTTTAATCCTTCAGCCGTCGGTAGTTAGTCAGGGATCCAGGGTGAGAAGACAGAATAGCTTACGGAGAATAACTACAACTCCTCTCCCGAATGCCAACCATTCCTCACAACACCCTCACCCTTCCAACCTTTCTCTCTCCCTTTTCCTCTTGTACTATTCAGGGTGAACACCAAGACGATTGGGAAGGGCAAACTGATTCTACTTCCACCAAGGAACACAGGCAGGCCTGGTACAGAGCGTAAAGGCCTCTACGTGAATTTCTAGAATTCATCCCAAGGTGTTCCCCAAAGGTACTCAGGAGACTGAGAAGTGATTTGCAGTCTTACAGGTATCTCTTACCTGCCATTCCAAAATCCCATAGGAGTCGCTTTATTCATGACCTTTTTTATATTAGTCCAGAACAATCTGAAAATTGGTAGGATAGACTAAATAGATGCAGAGAGAGAGAGAGAGAGAGAGAGAGAGAGAGAGAGAGAGAGAGAGAGAGAGAGACCAGTGCTAGCTTTTGTATCACAATCATACCCTGCTACCAGTGCCTCTCTTTTTAACAGCTACCGTCTCTTCTGTGAGAACTTTAACCTATTTGCATATGATTATTCTTCCTTTAAACTGGTTAAAATGCCCATTTGATTTCTAAGAAGCAGTAGATATTGGGGCACAGACTAGTTTTTTAAATGGGTTTGTGTCTTTCAAAACAGGAAGCAGCATTGGCCAACTTCATTAAAAATCAGCATTGGAGAACACTTACTGAGTGCTTAATTATGTAATCAGATTTCGGCTTGGGGGCTGGGAATAAAGTTAGAAAGAAAGAGAGAGAAAGAGACTGGTTGTACCTGGGTGGATGGAAAGAGCATGAACAAGTGATGAAGACAGCTGGGTGGCCTTCCCATGGAAGCTGGACTCTGTTAGACACAGGCCCCCAAGCCTGGTAGCTAAAGTAACCAGATCTGAGATGTCCTACTTCCCCAGTGATTAATGACCCTTTCCCTGGGAAGGGTCAGTCTCCTTCCAGGTATGTCTGTCATTGGTGCATCATACCTAATGACGACTTTATAATAATAGAATTTTAACATGGGACGGCACCTCTGTATCTTGCAAATGAGTTGGTACCAAACTCACACTGAAGTTGGTGATGAGGCCTGAATCATGCCTTTCTTGACTCCCACCCTGCTGTCTCCCTTTCTGCTTGCCAATTCACCCTCACCTTGGAGCAACAAAAATGCAAAATAAACTTGAACCTTGTGTTGAGAGTTAAGCCCATGAGTCATGGTTGAACAGCAGTTTGGGGTATTTTTTTTTTTTTTTTTCTCTCCACATTAGCTGTGTTTTTCCTTCACGGTGGCCCAAACAGAAATCAACTGGCATTAATTCATCTACTGGTTATGGGGTGCCTGTTATAGAACAGGCCCTGTGTGTGGATTCTACAGTGACTCACGCAGTAAGGTGTCTTCTCCTGAGAGAGTGCTCAGGGAGATTTGTGAGTGCAGAAGGCAGGAGAGGAGGGCACCTGAACTCACTCACCTTCAGGTGGGCAGCAAATACTAATGCAGAGGGAAGGACTCCAAACATCTTAAATACCCGGGTGTGGGGAACACTCCCAGAGCACTCTAGAGGAAGGCAGCTCTGGGAATGAGCCATCTGAAATCGGCAAGAGAACTGATTGCGATGAGACCTTGTGTCACTTTCTAAAATTGGATGTGGTTAGAAATAGCTGTTGGAGGGACTGTAGCAAGAAGAAGCTGTGCCCGGATTTCTAGAACTGTCCTTCGGGGTCAGTGTCCACTTTGCTCCCTGACCTTTGCTCTGTCCTACCCTCTTTGCCCTTCTCACTTCCCATATCAGCTCTATCTGGCCCTTTCATGCTTATCTCAAAGTTTGGCTTAAAACTTCCTCTCTTCGGTGTACTCTTTGTTCTTTGTTCTTTGGGAGGACACTTGGCTCTCCCCTGTCAAAATTCTTTTTCCCCCTCATTACTCCAAACGTTCCCACTCACTGGCCAAATATTTCTTGAATATTTCATGTGCTATTGGGGAATTCACAAATTATAAAGCATTCACGCTAACCTGACCAGAGAGATGTACCCATGATTACTTTAAACAACAGTACAAAGTAGTATATGAGTAAATACAAAATATACACAATGGGTGGGAAATATTTCAGGAATTTAGAGGAGAGACAGAGATCATACTGGGGCTGGAGTCCACACTGAGGTCCTCATAGAAGAATGGGCCTTCAGTCTAGGCTAGACGGTAAAAGGATAGAATCAGAGAGGCCCCAAGTAGGCCAAGTTTAGGGAACAAATACTCGAAAGAGGAGTTTCATGGTGGAGAATAATAAAAATAGTGTTTAACAACTCATGAGCACCTTATAGTTTGCAACTGCTCTTACACTATTGAATTTAAGAATGGTGAGCTGTACCAGATTACAGAGACTTCTGAATGTCAGCTAAGATCTGGAAGATTCAGCAAGCACACGGTGGTCACCTACCTCCTGTCAAGCAGTTTTGCATATATTATCTCATTAGTTCAAGAAGAAACCTTGGGATGTAGATGCTGTTATCACCATTTGAGGTATGAGTAAATTATGCTTAAGGAACTTCTCAAGGTCACAGAGTTAATACATAATCATAATAATGATAACAATAGCTATCACACATGGTAATTACTATGTGCCAGACACAATTTAAGTATTCTTACAACCACCCTGAGAATTATTGTTATCCTCATTTCTAGATGGAAAAAACTGAAGCACAGAGACGTTAAACAACTTGCCCAAGGTCCACAGCTAAGTGTCTGCAACTAGACTCAAAATCAGGCTGTCTAGTTTCAGAGCCCAGTCTCTGAAGCCTCTGCTCTAAAGCAGAGATGCCAATAAAAACATGATAGAATGTTCTATGTCAATTTCAGCTCAATAAAACTGGAAAGTAAAAAGAGATACAATACACACCACCAATGTGAGCCACATACGTAAGTTCAAATGTTCTAGTAACCACGTTAAAAGGCAAAATAAAGAAGTAAAATTAATTTTAATGTTACCTACTCTAACCAAATACCTCTAAAATATTAACATTTCAACAATGTAATCAATAAAAATAATTCTATGTTTCAAAAAATTTTTTTTAATTAAAAAAAATTTTTTTTTGACAGAGAGAGACAGAGTGCGAGTTAGGGAGGGGCAGAGAGAGGGAGACACAGAATCCCAAGCAGGCTCCAGGCTCTGAGCTATTAGCACAGAGCCCGATGCGGGGCTTGAATTCACAAACCATGAGATCATGACCTGAGCCTAAGTCGGTCGCCTAATCAACTGAGCCACCCAGACACCCTTTGTTTCACATTAAAAAAAATTTTTTTTAACGTTTTATTTTATTTTTTTGAGAGACAGAGACAGAGTACGAGCAGGGGAGGGGCAGAGAGAGAGGGAGACAGAATTCAAAACAGGCTCCAGGTTCTGAGCTGTCAGCACAGAACCCGATGTGGGGCTCAAACTCACAGACCATGAGATCACCACCTGAGCCCAAGTCGGAAGCTTAACTGACTGAGCCACCCAGGTGCCCCTCACATTTTTAAATGTGAATGAAATCTTCTAAATCTAAACTTTTAAACTTAGAGTGCATTTCAATTAAAATGCTAAATTTGCATCAGAAATATTTTATCTATATTTATATTTCATATAATTTGCAGCTGAAAAAGTAGATTCACATACCCAAGTTTTTCCAAACAAACTTAAAAGTTTTCCAATAATTGGGTCAAGTTCCAAAAATTGTTTTTTAAATATTTGCATCTGTATTGTCAAAACTGTTTCCTGTGTTTAGAAGAAATGATCTGACTTTGAAGCAAATCCTATAAGTTTCGAAACTAAGTTAAATAATTCACTAACTCTATCAACTCAGTAGTGTTAACATTGAAATCAAAGGAGTATTGCATAAATTTAAAGCAACTATAAATTCATCAATATTAGCACAATTTTCATATTTTTTAGTTTTTACAGCTAATTCACATAATCTTGCTTACAATGAATATCCTCTGTATATTAATTCATGCTAGAAAAATGGGTTAATTGTTGTTATTGATTGTTATTGTAAAAAAATTCCATTTCACCATAAATTCTTGTACTTTCTAGCAAATAAATTTTTCCTTCCTTGGAATTTCAAATTTAGCTCATTCATATGCAATGTGATATTCAGTAAGAAAATGTATGGGGCGCCTGGGTGGCTCAGTCAGTTAAGCATCCAACTTGGGCTCAAGTCATAATCTCGCGGTTCATTAGTTCATGCCCCACATGGGGCTCTGTGCTGACAGCTCGGAACCTGGAGCCTGCTTTGGATTCTGTGTCTCCCTCTCTCTCTGCCCCTCCCCAGCTTGCACTCTCTCTCTGTCAAAAATAAACGACCATTAAAAAAAAATTTTTTTAAGAAAATGTAAACCACACTACTATCATTTTGTCTTTGATTATTGAGTATTTGGCAGGTATTCCTTTCATTTCAAGAAATGGATTAACAGTGTGATAAATCTTTGTAAAGGTCCTCCACTACTCAACTAATGAGCATTGGAAAAGAACGAGATCATTATATTCATTTACCGTTTCTATAGTTCCGCAAGTTGATAATTCATAGCATTTGCACATTTATACAACAATTTTAACCACTGTATCCATGACACTGTTCAGAAAACTAAACGCAAATGTCTCCAATATCCATCAGACAAGAAGAATGAAGCAGTTAGAAGAAAGGTCAGTTTCTTGCTTTAAAATGTCAATGAATCCCCCCAGCGCCTGGGTGGGTCAGTTGGTTAAGCATCTGTCTTTGGCTCAGGTCATGATCTCATTGTTCCCAAGTTCGAGCCCTGCATCGGGCTCTGTGCTGACAGCTCGGAGCCTGGAGCCTGTTTGGGATTCTGTGTCTCCCTCTCTGTCTCTACCCCTCCCCCACTCGTGCTCTGTCTCTCAAAAATAAATAAAAATTAAAAAAAAATTTTTTTTTAATTTCAATAATTTCAGACTTTTAACTTAATGTAATTAGGAGACTCACGGTTGTAATGGAAACTATGTTTTCACATCCAGATGAAGTTTTTCTTTGATACATGTAAGAAACTCAACCATATCCATACCAGTGAGTTCAGTTTTTAGGCTGTGAAATAAGACTTTTCTTTTTCGAATAAGTCTGAAAGTCTTTTGAGACAGGACACATCCAAGGTACGAATTGGGCAGTGTCTCTTATATGGCAGACTTCTCTGATGGCGAAAAAGCCCTTGCCATTTTTCACACTTTGAATCAACTGAACTTTATATTAAGATTTTGTATCCAATGGGCGATTGTTTAGAGGCTTAACTGAAGAGTTTTATTTTTTGTAAAATGTCTTTTTTAGTTTTTTTCTTATACTTACCCAACAAAATCTTCATAACTGAAATAATAATTTATTTTATTATTTCTCCACGTAAAAACAATTTCCTTCTTTGTGCAAGAATCTACGTCATCTTAAAGCTGCCAAAGTTAGAAGTTCAGATCCTGCTAAAAATTGTTTTTAAAATATTTGTTGGACATTTAATTTTAATTTCAGGCAACTCATATTGATTCTCTTTTGACTGTTGAGAGGAAACATTTTAACAAATTCACTATGTATTTGTTGCAACTATCTCCTAATATTGCCCACATTATTATCTTTAAAATTATTTTTTTACTGGCAGCTTTTTCATTTTGTTTTGCAGAAAATTGCAATTGCCAATCATTTTGACATTTGTGACACGCCTTCTTCTGGTCTCTTTTGTCTTCATTGATTTAAAGTACACGGTAGCTTCAAAATCTCTACTCAATTCTGCATCAGTAGTATGTCTGTACTTTAAATATTAAAATGTTTTCCATACTTATTTTTTTAACTAGAAACATAATTTATTATGTCATAATTAAAACTAAAATAAGTATTTTGATTTTATTACAAATTATGATTTATAGTGGCATCACCATAACTTACATTGTCTACATAAACTATTCAAATAAATGTATTATAATATTACATTGGTACGTAAAAAAATTTATTCAAACCAGTTAATCCATTGATACCAATTAGATCAGATGTGTGCCTATATGCATGTATGCACCCAATACATATGTTACAATATAACAATATTTTTCACAGTATGTTTAACGGGAAAATGAATTAGAATGCTTCAGGTTTTAAATTAAAATTAAATTCAGGGGTGACTGGGTGGCTCAGTTGGTTAAGCTTCCAACTCTTTTTTTTTTTTTAATTTTTTTTAATGTTTATTTATTTTTGAGACAGAGAGAGACAGAGCATGAACGGGGGAGGGTCAGAGAGAGAGGGAGACACAGAATCAGAAGCGGGCTCCAGGCTCCAAGCTGTCAGCACAGAGCCCAATGCGGGGCTCAAACCCACGGACCGTGAGATTATGACCTGAGCTGAAGTCAGACACTTAACCGACTGAGCCACCCAGGCACCCCAAGCTTCCAACTCTTTATTTCAGCTCAGGTCATGATCTCATGGTTCCTGGGTTTGAGCTCCATGCAGTAGGGCTTTGCGCTGACAGCATGGAGCCTGCTTGGGATTTTCTCTCTCTTTCTCTGCCCCTCTGCCATTCTCTCTATCTCTCTCAAAATAAATAAATAAACCTAAAAAATAAAATTTAATTTAATTTAATTAAAATTAAATAACATCTTAAATTCAGTTCCTCAGTCACACTAGCCACATTTCAAGTGTTCACTAGCCACATGTGGCTAGTGACTACCATATTGGACAAGATAGCTCTCGATTGTCATTTAGCAGAATCAGAGCTATAATTCAAACCTTGATTCTAAGTCCTTTCTCAACCTCTCCTTGCCAGGAGCTGTGGCTGGAAAGAGACATCCTGGTGGCCTCCCAGGTTCAAGGTCTATCAATAGGGGTTAAGAGCACCAACATAGATCTTGAACAGCTCCAGGCATAGAGGAGGTTAAAAGGACAGGCGTGGGTCCACGTAAGCAAAAGGAGGGAAATGAATCACAAAGCACTTCTGATGGTTATAGTCTATAAACTCATAGAGACTTGGACTCAATAAAAGCAAGATAAAGTAGGGAATAAAGCCCTAAGACAAGAAGCTTTGAGAAACTGAGGTTCAAATCGTATCTATTTAATTGTGGGGAGACATGGTCCATCCCTATGGCAGTCACATAAGAACTGCTGAAGGTACCAATTTCTCTAAAGATGTCTCACAAAGGAGTGATGTGATTCTTTAGGTTAGGAAGTCCACTCTGGCTGCAGTGAGCTACAGAACAGCCTTGATAGGGAAAAGAATGGAGCTTCAAATGCAATTCGGAGATGACTGTTGTCTACAATAAGGTACAGTACAAGGAGACAGAAGGAAGGAAGGAAGGAAGGAAGGAAGGAAGGAAGGAAGGAAGGAAGGAAGGAAACGAAACCTAGAGATACCACTCCACCATCTTTTATTCTCATGAGGTTTTCCCCTTGCTCTGCAATATGTTGGCACCTTCCATGTTTGGTTTCTCCAGATGACTCATCTCTTCTTTTTTATTATCTTTCTGTTTGTGTCTTCTAGGCTGGTTTCTACTTTCTCACATCACAAGTCGTATAGTCGCCTCTAATTTACGGATCTTTCCCTCTCCTCCCTGGACTAGCCTCTTTAGGTATTGGTCCATTCAGAAAATCACTCCATTGTTGAAAAAATTCAGAGTAAAATTTCTATCTAAATTGATTTTTATCCTCGTTAGGATTTGTTGTATCTCTTGAATTGATGGGTTTATAGTTTTCACCAAATTTGGAAAATGTTCTGCCATTATTTCTTCAAATATTACTTCTTGCTCTCCCCACCCTTCTTTGGGATTTCAATTATACTATTTTTGACCACTTTCTAATGTGTCACCAAGAGTGTATTCTTTTTTTTTTTTCTAGCCCTCTTCTTCTCTGTAGTATGAATAGTTTCTGTTGCTATATTTTCAAGCCCACTGATATTTTCTTCTGCATTAAGTTGCTCTTAAGCCCATTTAATAAATTTTTCATTTTAGATATTGTACTTTTCAGCTCTAGAAGTTCCATTAGATTTCTTTTTATAGTTTCCATTTCACTCCTCATTATGTTCATGTTTTTCTTTAAATTCCTGAGCATGTTTATGATAACTCTTTTATAGTTCTTGCCACCTAATTGCATTATCTCTAGCATTTCTGGGTCTGTTTCTATTGATTGATTTTTTTATTGTTTATGAACCACATTTTTCTGCTTATTTGCATGTCTAGTAACTTTTGATTGGATGTTGGACACTGTATTGCTAATGGTTGAGTGGACAGTTACATGAAGATAAGTTTTTTTAATGTTTATTTATTTTTATTTTGAGAGAGAAAGAGAGAGGAGGAGGGTCAGAGAGAGAGAGAGGGAGAGAGAGAACCCTAAGTAATCTTCACACTGTCCACACAGAGCCCAATGTGGGCCTCAAACGCATGAATTGTGAGATCATGACCTGAGCTAAAATCGACAGTCTGATGCTCAACTGACTGAGCCACCCAGGGGCCCCTCCTATGAATTTTTTTTACATATATAAAATGGAATTCCATATATATATGGAATGTGTGTGCGTGTAAGCTTTGTGTGCATCCGTGTGTACATATATAACCATATTTAAATATACTCTTCAGATATCTCTAAACAATAAATATGTTTTTACATAGTTTTAAGCTCCATTCATTCATTCATTCATTCATCCAGAGTTATAACTTTTCTGAGCTTCTATATCTAGACACAGCAGACAAAACAAAGAGACACTCAATAGAAATCTATTTACCAGGTACTGAGAGGTCTCCTAGAATTGTCTTAAGGGACCACGGAGCCAATGCAACTGCTTGACCGAACATGTACCCTTGGGCATCTTGGGGAAGGAGCAGTTCTGGCTGAAGCAAGGGCTTGGCACTTGATTCTATTTCCTGAACTCATGGCAGAATTCTGGGGAGGAAATAGAGTTCTGAGGAAGAACTAACTGTGCAGCTACTGCTGATGCTACCACCACAACTACCATCATCAGATCTGTCCCACATGCCCATGATGAGTCAGGCACTGTAGTGTTTTTCAAAGCATTCTCTCTCAAAGCAAGCATACTTGTCCCTGTTTTTTAGATGAAGCAACTAAGGCTACAAAGACCTTAACCTAACCTTTCTTCTGAACTCTGCCCCTCATTCCAAGTGTTAATGAGCATCTTCACTTAGAGAGTCCACAGTCGTGTCAAACCCAACAAGTCTGAAATTTCTCTCTGCTTGCAACCTCTCCTCCCTTTATTTCTCCCTTTATTTCTCCAACTGCTAGGGGGTTAAACATATTGCATTCTGATTAATCACTGCCCTACTCCAAAACCTGTCAACAGCTTCTCTCTACCTAAAGAATTAAGTACAAACTCCTTACCCCGGCATTCAAAGTCCCCTATGGTAGGCCCCCCCCAACCTGTGTTCCACTTTATCTACAATTACTTTCCTATACCCCGGTCAAATTCATCTAGTTTCTGTTCTCCAAATGTGCCACATATATTCCCATCTCAGGAATCTTGCTCATGCTGCCTCCCACCAGAATGTTCTCCACCCTTCCTCTACATATCTACCTATTGAAATCCTATGCATTCTTCAAGGTTAATTTTAAATGACCTACTCCTCCTTCTCACCTATTCTTCATTCCCTATCAGAATATTATCTTTCCTTCTTTAGTTCTGATTGCATTTTGTTTGTACATTTCTTATCTTCTTTTTTAATGTTTATTTATTTTTGAGAGAGAGAGAGAGAGACAGAGCACGAACAAGGGAGGAGCAGAGAGAGAAGGAGGCACAGAGTCCAAAGCAGGCTCCAACCCCTGAGCTATCAGCACAGAGCCCGATGCGGGGCTCAAACTCACAAGCTGTGAGATCATGACCTGAGCTGAAGTCGGACGCTCAACCAACTGAGCCACCCAGGCGCCCCTCATCTTTTATTCTTATTTCTTCAAATATCTCCTCCCCTCCTTTTTTCCCCTACTTTCTTGGAATTCCATTATCTGGAAGTTAGTACTTCTGTGTGCTTACAACTTACAGACTGCGAGATCATGACCTGAGCTGAAGTCGGACACTTAACTGACTGAGCCACCCAGGCGCCCTGTACATTTCTTATCTTAACTTATGCTGTGACTCTCTGTGTGTTTGACTTTTCTTCTTCATAAAAGTATAAAATCCAAGAGAGGAAAAGCTTTTCCTTCCTCATCTTTACTTTTCTAGCATGTGGCATATACTACTTAGCATATAGAAGGAAACAGTACTGTAAATCATTGAATTGATATAGTATTTTAATTTTTTTATTTTTTTAATGGTTATGTATTTTTGAGACAGAGAAAGACAGAGCATGAGTTGGGGAGGGGCAAAGAGAGAGGGAGACACAGAATCCGAAGCAGGCTGCAGGCTCCAAGCTGTCAGCACAGAACCAAATGCAGGGCTTGAACTCATGAACCGTGAGATCATGACCTGAGCCAAAGTCAGATGCTTAACTGACTGAACCACCCAGGCGCCCCGATATAGTACTTTCTCTCTTTTGAAAACTAGTACTCAAATAATTCATATTGAAATATGGAGTCCGACATGTGCATGGACTAGAATTCTATCTTACACAGATTATGTTCATTCTCCAGTCTTACCCCATATCCTTGACCCAAAGTAAGCTGGGAAATACAATCACTAGAATTTAGTGTGAGAGAGTGAATCGTAGCTATTGAGGGCAAGAAAAGGTCTTGACCATTCAAGGAGCTGGGAAAGCTGGAAATCTTACATAGGCCTTGCTTGAAACTGGGAGGAAATCCTGAGTAGGAAGATAGATTTTTGCTTCTTCTATAAAGGCATTGTAAAGAGATTGTGTCATAGTTTTGTGTGAAAGATGGTTAGGATTAAGGACACAGGTGAGTGAGTAAGTGTGTGTGTGTGTGTGTGTGTGTGTGTGTGTGTGTGTGCGCACGCACGCATGCCTACTTGCACATTATGGCATGTTCAGAGGGGTCACTGAGCCCTATTTGTGACTAGTAAGGGATGCCTTGTTCCTAATCTTTGGCCCGCTGCCACAGTAGATACAAGAGGCTGTACTGGGCCCTCGTTCTCTCCTGTGCAGCCCTACTGACCATTTGACACTGGAATCTACTGAGACACTTGACAGGTTACACATCTCTTACCCATTTGTTTCTGTCATTATTATTATTATTATTATTATTATTTTGTTACAGAGGAAAAAGAAGCTTGTGTTGTTTGTAATTTCTTACTTTGCTCTGGCCTATTCCAGGCTGTCAGCCTAGGCTAATCCTCATCTGTCCTCAAATTAATATACAACATATCATCACCTCTTTTTGAAAATAAAGATCCAGCTCTCCAGACTCAATGACCTTAAAAAAACTCTGTTAATTCAACACATGTAGCTTCAGATTTATCTTTGCTTCCCCTGCCCTTCCTTCCTCTGGCACTCTTTTCTTTCCCCTCCCATAAAAGAAAACTGGCTCAGCCTTTGGACTTTTTGTTTAAGGCCCCCAGTTCATCTGGTCACCCAATTCAAAGCATTGCTGTCATTTGTAATTCTTCCCTTTGACTTGCCAACTTACTCCCTTTAGTCAAGTCTTTCTAGTGTTTCTGTTGTAATGTTCCTCACCTCTATTCCCAAGGCCATTTTTGGTTTAAGCCAGTGACCATCAAGGAATAGGGGATAAGGTGTGAACAGAGTTGGTCAAGGGGATGGGGTGGGTGTTGGATTGTCACTTGGGAATTTTTCAAAATTCCATATAGTTAATTTAAAAAAAATTTTTAATGTGTATTTGTTTTTGAGAGGTGAGGGGAAGGGGCAGAGAGAGAGAGAGAGAGAGAGATACAGAATCCAAAGCAGGCTACAGGCTCTGAGCCGTCAGCACATGGGGCTCAAACTCATGACCTGTGAGACCATGCCCTGAACCAAACTTGTATGTTTAACCTATTGAGCCACCCAGGAGCCCCTAAAATTCCATATAGTTTAAATAAGTTTCACAGGTGATGCTGACAGATTGCTTAGTACAACTCAGGCGGGTCCTTATCACCTGGACACTTGTTCTCAACTCCAACCAATCTCTTTGGCTTCCACTTCTCCCACCCAGTGTTCTGGATAGAAGCACTACTTTCAACATGACATCTTTTCTTCAAACATTCTTCAGTTTCCCCACTGATCTCAGGTTAAAGTCCCATCTTGTTAACATGCCATCATCAGATGCCACCTTCTTTCTCTGTTGCTTTCTCCAATATGGGTACCCTGGGGTTTTTCTCACCCTCTTTCTTTCTTGTTCTACACACTCTGCATAAGAGAACAAGGGTATTCTTAGACCTCATCTACTCTCTTTTCACTGATGACTCTCAGACCTCTATGTTCAGCCAGATCTCTTTCCTTCCAGACTGCACTATCCAACTGCACACTGCGTGTTCTCTCAAAATCAATGTCCAACTTATTATGTCCATTATATTCCTCCTCTCCTTGTGTCACTATGGCATTGCTGTCCACCAGTCACTGAATCCAGATACCACGAGGCATCCTTTCCTCCTCTCTGTGCCTTACCTCCCCACCCTCACCCCCAAATAGATCACCATGTCCTTTTCTTTATTTACAAGATCTCCCTCATTTGACCTCAGAAGTCTTCAGGCTCTCATCATTCTTTTTCTGGCCTACTGGTCTCCTTGTCTCTGGTCTTGCCCTCTGTAATCAGTTCATCCTCCACACTGCCAACAATGTAATTTTTCTAGAGTGTCAATGTGATCGTACCACTCACCTTTTAAAAGGCTGACTTGAAAATCAAGTCTAGTAACTGCACATGACCTGGCTTGCCCTCATCTTCTGCCCGTTGTAGAAGGCTCGTAACAAACTCCCTTCAGCTTCATGATGCATCTCCTCTCAGGGCTCTCCACACCATCCATATTCCATTCCCACTTCTTTTTTAAGAAATTTAATTTAATTTTTACTTTATTATTATTTTTAAATGTTTATTTATTTTGAGAGAGAGAGGGAGAGAGAGCAAGCAGGGGAGAGGCAGAGAGAGGGAGAGAGAGAATCCCAAGCAGGATCTGCACTGCCATCACAGACCCAGATGTGGGGCTCAAACTCACAAATGGTGAGTTCATGACCTGAGCCAAAATCAAGAGTCGGACACTTAACTGACTGAGCCACCCAGGTAACCCCCCCTCCAACAACTTCTTGTAATGAGTTCCCTTTTGTTTCTTTTCCTAGATAACTCCTTGTAGTTCTTCAGTTCCCAAATCTAGAACCTTGTACTCTAGAAAGCTTCTCTTGCTCCCAACCCCACAGATTTCTTCTGTGCTTACCTCTTTCACAATATTTATTATATTATCTATGCTGATTTGTGATTTTTTTTTTTTTTTTTTTGGTTTTTGGTTTTGTTCCCCTTTCCAGAATCTCTGAGGGGAAAAAAAAATCTGTTTTTTTTCCTTTCTATCCCCAGAAACTAGACAGAAAATAGCCAATAATAAGTGCTGAATGTTTATCAAGTGAGTGAATGAATGTAGCTTCTCCAGCTTTCGTCCTCACCCTTCTTCTAGAAATCACCTTCTCTAGCCAACACATCTTCCCACCTCCTCTGTACCTGCCTGTGCTTCCCCCTGCATGCCTTCACACCATTCTTCTCTGGACTGACCGGTGGTGATACCAAGTAGTGACAGAGAGGGGAGGTGGAGGTGGGAATAATAAAGTTGGACACTTTGAGTTAAGAGACACACAGTAAGCAGTTGGATAGAGCTCTACCTTACCACTTCCCTGGTTCTTTACTTAGGTGATTATGCCCAGTCCTCCAAGTCTAGCTTAAACCCAACTCCTCCACCTCAACACAAACACCAGCTGTGGGCTCCTCAAAATTTATTGTCTTGGCTCTCATCAAATATTGTTGTGAATGAGACGTTATCTTTTCCTGGACACATGCCTTGTCTCTTCCCCTAAGAGCACATGCTGCCTTAGGGTTGAGACCACAACCTTTAGCCATAGGCCTTCCTCATAATAGGCCTAATAAGTAGATGTCACTGCCTGTTTGGTTTACAGGGTGACCAGCTGTCCTGGTTTACCCAGGATTTAGGGGGCTCCTGGATAGGAGACTTCTAGCACTCGAACTTGGAAAGTCCCTGGCAAACCAGGACCAGCTGGTCACCCCACTGGTTAGCTACACAGCTGTGTACATCTGCTGTGTGGAATGACATGGTGTTTCCTCTGGTGCATATTCCCTCCTTCGTTTTTGTAGTTGAACTTTAATTAATATGAACTTTCCCCACTGATGGCAAACTCCATGCAGGCAAACTTTGTCTCATTCATGGCTATTCTCCAAGCCCCTGGAAGAGACAGATACACTGTAGGAAGTTAATGGGCAATTTTTGAATGAATGAATGAATGAACGAATAGGAAATACTCAACACCATTATATCTCTTAATAATCTCATTTTCTATCTTGGCAATGGGACTTCATAATTCCACATATACAAAATTGTTAAAGTGCTAGGCACTTTATGGTAGTGATAGTCCAATCCATTCAGTATCACTTTTTTGCGTGAATGCCTTTGTATAGAGTGAATAAAAAGAGGCTGAATTTCCATTGATTTTTACAAAAGAAGAATAGAAGCCCCCAGAGGTGCTAGAATATAAAAGTTTCTCCTCAACATGTCCTTGGATCACTAGGACCAAACTCT
Source organism: Panthera onca (assembly GCF_046562875.1). NCBI lineage: Eukaryota > Metazoa > Chordata > Mammalia > Carnivora > Felidae > Panthera > Panthera onca. The sequence continues at coordinate 33,893,639 of NC_138355.1, read as the reverse complement.
CAGGGGATCAGAAAGGGGTGTCACACAGATAACAGAGAATTTAAGACAGGATCTCATTTGACCTCTTTCTTCCAGATTCTTGATATGAACGGTGCCAACTACATGGCAGGTGTTAAATCTATGGTGGTAAGAGTGGCTCAGTTGGTTAAGTGTCCGACTTCGGCTAGGTCATTGATCTCATGGTTTGTGAGTTCGAGCCCTGTGTCAGGCTTTGTGCTGACAGCTCAGAGCCTGGAACCTGCTTGGGATTCTGTGTGTGTGTGTCTCTCTCTCTGCCCCTCCCCTGCTCACACTTTGTGTCTCTCTCAAACATAAATATACATAAAGATAACTAAATTTATGGTAGTGATTACATTTATACACACCCACAGACATGCATGTGTGTGTGTGTGTGTGTGTGTGTGTGTGTGTGTGTGTGTGTGTGTGTGTGTGTGTATTAAAGCTATATTGTTTGGGATAGAAGCCAAAGCTTAGGATCTAAAAACATTGGAATATTTCCAGTCCAATAATACCTGAAAACCCCACAGTCCTACTAATACTGATTCTTCAAACCATAGATACCACCTGACATTAAAGAAATAAGATCAATTTGCTGATTTTCTCCAAATTGATTGTTTTCTGCAAGTGTGAGCCCAAATGGCAAGCAAATAAGAGAGAACACATTGCTGGCATGTAGCAATTAGATATTTTAAGACAGGGACTGCCTCAAAACCTGGATGCTTCTTCCAGGTGAACAGAAAGGGAAGACCACTTATAGATTTATATAAAATCCCCCTATAAATGGAGGATTAAGAAACCATATAGTATTTTTATAATCACTGCTTTGCAAAATATGTATAGAGGGCAGTCGTGTGTTGAATTTAATCTCTCCTTTCTCTTTAACTATCCACCTCCAAGTCAAATTCTGACACAAGGTGGGGCATACTATTTGATTCTGTTGCAATGGAATGTTTTCTTGGTAACATACTGTGTGAAATAAGCAAATTCATCAACTGAGATAGGAAAATCTTTTTTGTGATAAAGAAATGTGGAAAGACTTCTTGAGTGGCAAGTATTCTTTTCTTTTCTTTTTTGTCTTATCCATATGAAAACTGTTTTAAGATTCATTTCAAGCATTACTTTTTCTGTTAAATTTTCCCTGGTTCTCTCCTCCTAAACCAACCTTGGATCTTCTTTCCACTGTTTTCACACAACACCATAAGGAAGGTTTATATATGATGTAGTCTTTGGTCATGTGTTTATGTTGCCCCTCCTCACTAAATTGTAGGGTCCATGCTTTATTTATCTTCCCATTCCTAGTGTCTGGCATATTGCCTGGCACCTAGCAGGCACATGAAAAATGCTTTCAGAGTTGAATTAAAGTGTGGAGAGTTTGCCAACGTCAGGCTTTTTAGTTCCACTCTGCAGGACAAGAGGATATGGCATGAGCTGAGCCTCTTCAAATTATATCCTGGTCCCTCATCAATATAGGTAAATGATTGAGTACACCAGGGGTTTTCAGAAATTTATGATATCAGCCTGCTTAGATGAAGCAAAAGCCCTCACAGCTATGAAAGGGAGATTCCATGATAATCATAACATGTAAGTATCCTAGCATGTTTTGGGGGATTAAGAATACCCTCTGCAGCATGCTCCTCTAAGATAAACCTCCATTCTAACCCATCTCTACTGCCACTGACCTTGTCTAAGCTCCTGGTTGACCAACACAATAGCCTGTACAATAAACTATACCAAACTGATTTGATCATGATAAACTTGACTAAAAACAATTTGTAATTAAAAAGCAAAAGCAGCAGCAATTGAAAACCATGACAGCTGAACCAGCCCTGTTAACAAAGGACCCTTCCTGAAAATTGCAGGCGTTCCAATCACCTCAAGGAGCAATTGTGCTTGCACAAGGGCCAGAGAGACAACACAGATTTAGAGTCCTTGAAAAAATCTAGAGAAGTGATGAGTTTTATTTATGAAAACCAAATTTCAATAAGATTTGACAACTGGCATACTAAGTTATTAGTCAAATCTCATTGGACACAGAAACACAAGTCTCCTGAAAGATATATTTTAGAAAGGACTTTGCAATTTGGAACAGTTGGGGGCACGTGAGAAGGACCTTCTTGGTCTGCCCCAGGGTCAGGTACTGGCTTGACCAAACCTGTACCGATCGGTCATTGGCATTCCTTTGGCTTTCTAATTCTGTTAATGCACAGCGTGCAAATATAAATATCTGTTACACGAATGAATTAATGAATAAAATAATGAATGAATGAATGGATATGCATAAACCTGTAAGAATGCTAGAAGGTTCACTGAAATCTGGAGCCGTATGAAATACCTATGAATCATGAAGCTTCTGGTGGAGCTTCTTAAAATGTGAATTTATTAAATCCTAAGGACGTAAACATACTATATCTCTGGAAGAAGCACATGGAAGAATCTGACAGCATTGGTTGCCTCTGAGGAGGAGAACTGGGTATTGGGAGACAGGGATAGGAGTGAGACTTTTCCAGTGACCCCTATACTCCTTTTAAATTTTAAATAAAGGGCATATTTAAATAAAAAGGAGTGAGGTATTAAAAATCAACATTTTTACGACAAATCAGATACTATCTTGACTTAGGTTCCAATAAAGTGGTAGTGAGAATCAAATTTTTAAGAAAAATATATAGGAGAAATTTTGTCTTATTTTATTTTTGTCAATTTGGAAAATCCCACCACTATTTGAATCTGCAGATAAAGCACATTTGTCTGGTGCTCTATTAGAGTTTGGGAAGCAAGGCCCTTAAGGAAAGAGAATGTTGACGACCAAAACCTTGCTTGGATATGTTTTAGAGAATTTCAGTGATTTGAAAAGAACGCTTTCTTTGATTCACTCTTTAAAACTATTAAAGGACCATGATTTTGCTATTGTGGATGTTGTTTCATGAATTGCTCATTTTCCTCAGCAAGCTAGGCATTGTGAACAAACGAATGAGATCAGTAAATGTACTTATGTTTATGGACTAACAAAATCAAGTCATGTGAGGACAAACCAAAGAATTTGTGAGTGATGAAGGCTTGGCCTCTCAATCACTGTTTATCAAGGGTCTTCACAGATGGGAAGAGGAGGAGATCTATGGTGTGGAATCATCATCAACACTCTTCCTGCATCAGAGGCACACACAGATTAGCACTGCAATTGCAGTTTTCTGATAGATGATTCTTAGTGACCAAGCTTCTGTTTAGGACCGAGATACTCTATTTACTAAAGACAGTACATGAAAAATCATATGTGTGTAAGATTATCATGTGTATAGTTTTCACTTTCCCAAGTATTTTCTTTCATGTGTCACATTTAAAACTCATGCCAACCCTATAAAAGAAAGCTGTTCACTTAACTCTTTTCCTGATGTACACACGTGGAAACCAAGGCTCTTGAGTGAGTGACTCAGCAGGATCATAATATTGGTAAGTAATAAATTCAGGCCTTTCAATTCTTGAGCTATTGTTCTTGCCATCTTCCCCAAGATGTTTGGTGACTTGAATCTGGAACCCCATCCTTCTCTCTTTTCAGGTTTTGACTCACTCTTTCTTTAAAATTGTGTTCAAAATTCTTCCTCAAGGGGCCATTTCAGAAAGCCTAGATAGTTGTGCTGGGTCCACGCCTTTCAACAACTTGTTTCCAGTATCTGCTTTCCATCTGTTGTGTTCTCTATTTTCTAGTATTTATTATCATATTTCAGTATGAATTTTTTTAAACATTTATTTCTTTTTGGGAGAGTGCAAGTGAGGGAGGAGCAGAAAGAAATGGGGACAGAGGATCTGAAGGATCTGTGCTGACAGCAGTGAGTCCAATGTGGGGCACAAGCCTATGAACCAGGAGATCATGACCTAAACCAAAATCAGCCGCTCAACTGACTGAGCCACCCAGGCACCCCCCAGTATGAATTTTAGCTTTACTCTACTGGTTTGCTTTCTGCTTTTTATTTTCCCTTCATATTCTATGTAAATCCTTTTTATTATTAATGGTACTGCCTCTTTTAGACATTTACAATCTTTTAAAATAATATTCAGAGAATAGTAGTTTCAAGCTTTTGCGTGCATAAGAATGACCTAGGGAGCTTATGAACAATGGATTTCTAAGTACTTTTCCCATAGGTCCTCATTCTGTGTGTCTGGGGTCAGGTCCAGGAATCTACATTTTAAATACGCACCTCAGAGGATTCTGATGTAGGTGATCAAATGGCCAAACTTTCAGAAACCCTGCTTTTGAGAATTAAAAACTAGACTGTCATGTTCTGTCCATCTATCCTGTGCTCAGTAGGGCATATGGAGGTATAGAATAATTGAGTTCTTGGTCTTTCAGTGTTTACAAACTTTTATGGGAGGAAGAGTGAAGCTCCATCTCCAATGGTATGTGATGATGGGGCATGTGAGTGACATAGACAATAAATGCTTTGGCAACATAGAGAAAGAAGGGAGACAAAACTGTCCAGATGATCGTAAATGCCTTCATAAAAGATAGGGGTTGAGCTGAGGTTTGAAGAGAAGATAGGTTTCAACCAGATGGAAAAACGATTATTTCGAGATGTTGGAAAAGTAAAGACTGAGGGTCAAGGAAGCACAACTACTTCTAGGGGATCAGTATGTGGAATGACATGTCTGACCTGAAAAAAGAGTTTGTGTAGAAAATGGTGGTATTTATGCCTTGAAAGATAGGAGTTAGCTTGAAGACAGCTGGAATTTGGAATCTATTCTGTAGGTACTGGTGGTTCTTCAAACGTGAATAAGATACAGTGTTTTTAAGTTAAAAAAATATATATTTATTTTTCTTTTATTATTTTAAATTTTTTTAATGTTTATTCGTTTTTGAGAGACAGACCGCAAGCAGGGGAAGGACAGAGAGAGAGGTACACACAGAATCTGAAACCAGCTCCAGGCTCTGAGCTGTCAGCACGGAGCCCAACATGGGGTTGGAATTCACCAACCATGAGATTGTGACCTGTGCTGAGGTTGGATACTTAACCAACTGAGCCACCCAGGTGCCTCTAAAATTTTTATTTATTTTGTGGGGGAAGGGGCAGAGAGAAAGGGAGAGAGAGAATCCCAAGCAGGTTCCACACTCATTGTAGAGAGGCATACAGGGCTCCATCTCACCACTGTGAGATCATGACCTGAGCCAAAATCAAAAGTCGATGCTTAACAGACTAAGCCACCCAGGTGCCCCTATAGACAGTGTTTTTAAAGGCTGATGTGGCAGTGAAGTCGAGAGCACTGAACTACATGGTCGGTTGTGCAAATTTTGAGAAGGCCTGGTCTGGCCATTTGTGAAGGTAGATTCAACATGGTCTGGAGCTTCAGTGGCTTTTCAAAGCTGCTGCTTACGTTTCAACCTCCCTGACTGGGAGAATTGTATACAGTTTCACCACTCTTGATCTGAGGAAGGAAATGTTTTGAGGTAGTTAGTTTGGCTCTGGATCTAGAATCCAACTTCCTGATCAAAGTTGGAATCTTCTGTACATATCCATCAGGTACTTTTGCTTAAACAGATAAACAGCACGTATTATTATCAAGTCAAAAGGAAAATGTCTGCAGCTCATGGGACAAGGAATGGATTTGGGCCACCACCGCAAAACCAAGCCAAAGGGAGACAATGTGCTCGCTTATCTAATTTTAAAAATTTTCCAGTCTTAAATTTAGGCTTAAAATATTTTTATACTCCTTCCACTCTACAAACGTTTATTCATTTTTTCATAAATGGCAAAACAATTTCTGAATTTCCTTTAGTACTTTCTAATAATTTGGGTAGTGAGAGTCTTATAATAGGGTGGAGAACATTTAGTTCCCTTCACATACTTCTCATACAAATCAATTCACTTATTTTTATTAAGCATCATGATACGCAAAGCACACACACACAAAACTTAACTTTAATAAGTTTAAACTTTAGTCGTTAATCTCCAAGGAAGAGAGCACAATGAATGTAAATGGCAAGCTCCCAAATCCAGAAGCCACTGATGAGCGAATTTGTACTCATTCTGTTGGAAAAACTGAAGGCCTCTGGCTGAAGAAGGGGTGAAAATTAGTGGGATACTAACTTGGGCATGAGAAACCTCTTCTTGGATGGTGTGAATATAGAGAACTCTTTGAAGCTGGAGATGCTAGACTGCCCACACTACGCGCGAGAACAGTTCTCGGAACCACGGTGCCTGAACCACTCAAGAGCTACAAATCTATTCCGCAACTACCAATTATGCGGTTTGGGGCCAGTGGAGGCTCCAAGGCCCGCCCAGGGTTCCTGTGCCTAGCTCAGACTGGACCGGCTCACTTCCTCGCCCTCCCGGGGCCCCTTCGTCTGTCAATCCCACTGCCCTTTTCCCCCACCCGACTTCTGCTCCGCCCACTTCAGTGATGTAACTCCTGGCGTTCTTTCCCGCCGCAGATCTCAAACTCTCCACCAGTCGCTTCAGCTCTTCATTGGCCAGCAGAGAGGACAGGGAAGGGAAGGGACCTACCACATTGCTCTCTAAACTACCCACTCTAGTTTTCTGGTCTTCTGATAGGCCGTCAGGAGAGCAAGTAGAGCCTAGGCTTGTCGCGCAGGCGCGCAAAGTCCCTCGCTGGTGGCGGGGCACCTCTCCTCCACCACAAGAATTCATCGCGCTGTTGTGACGTAAGCGGCGCACGGCTTGCCGTCTTCACTTATGATTGGTTGTAGCAGAAGTCCGTCACACAACCACGCCTCATTTCTCTGCCTAACCTCTCAGCTTAACGAGAGAGGAGGGAGGCCACGCCTCACTCCGTTCCTGCCGCTTAGCCCTGCGATTGGCTGAGGGAGCTGGCATGTTTTCCCACCCCCTACTCCCTCCCGAACGTCCGAGAGGCTGGCGGGACCCTGCGGAAGTTGTCAGTCAATCTCCTCCTTCCCCACCCCCCGCAAGGCCCCTCCTCCGGGCCGCGCGCCCTAGCGCGCGCGCACACGCACACACATTTCCCCCCCCAACCCCTGCGTGCACCCTCCACCTTCTCAAGTTGTAGCGGTCGCTCGCTGGGGGTTCTCCGTGGGCGGCGGAAGGGCGCGTGGGGGAGGGGGCTTGGACCGCTCCGAGCCTTGAGAAGCGAGTGTGTGCGCGCCCAGAGCCGGGGCGGCGGGTCACCGCCCCGGGAGATGAGGGTCCGGCGCTGACAGGGAAGAGCGGGCGCAGCGGAGGCGGCTCGGAGGGGACCCGCGATGGCAGCGCCTCGGGAGGAGGCTCCAGGCAGGGCTGGCTGCACTGGCAGCGGCCACTGAGGGGCCAGCCGGCCGGCTGGCGAACTGGGCTGAAGAGCAGAGAGGCGCGCTCGGCGTCCGCACCCCCGCGCCCTCGCCTCAGTTGTCCAAACTTCAGGCTCTCTTCCACCCGCCCTCCGCGCCCGAAGTCAACAACTTCTTCACCCCCCTCCGCCCCCGCCCTTGCCTCCGTCAGCCCCGGGAGGTGGCCGCGCGGCGGGGACCAGGAACCCCCGGCACTGAGATGTGGCCGTGAGGCGGCAGCGGCGGGGAGAAGCTCGGCGGCGCCCCGGAGCGGGAGGGCGGCGCGGCCGGGGGGGACGGGGCGGAGGGGCGCGAGCTCTCCGCGCCTCTCCCCCGCCTCCTCCTCCTGCCGCTGCCCGTTCCGTGCTTGCAGCAGCCGGAGCTGCCAAGCGCCAGGGCCGCGGCGATGTCGTCGTCGTCGCCGCCGGCGGGGGCTGCCAACGCCGCCGCCATCTCGGCCTCGGAGAAAGTGGACGGCTTCACCCGGAAATCGGTGCGCAAGGCGCAGAGGCAGAAGCGCTCCCAGGGCTCGTCGCAGTTCCGCAGCCAGAGCAGCCAGGCGGAGCTGCACCCCTTGCCCCAGCTCAAAGGTAACCTCGGAGGGTGCAGCCCCGGGAGGGAGCGCAGGGGCTCGCCCCCGCGCCGTTAGAGCCATTTCCTCCTGGGGTTTCCTTCTGCGCCGGTGGGGCTCGTAGTGTGAGCCGTGTTTCCACTGTTGCCTCCCCCGAACCCCGCTCGATTCAAACAGGTTTGGTGTTCAGAGTCTTGTTTCTTCTCCCTGATTCACCTGAACTCTTCCCTTCCCTAGAGGCTGCCAACCCTCCTCCCCACCTGCGCGCTCGCTCACCTGCCCTTGGCGATTGCAACTCTCCTCCTGCGTCCCGCGAGGTAGTTCTTCACTCTTCCTCCAGGCTTGTCCTTCCCCTCGTGGCTTCAACAGCCTGCCCTACCTTCCGACCTGTAGTCTCTCGGAGACCCTCCTCCGCTTTTCAGACACTTTCAACTACTTCTTTACTTTTCCAGTTACCAAGTTTCTGCTCCCACCCTCTCCTCACCTCCCCTTCCCATTGATCTTTCCTAAGAGTCACGCTGACCGGGATCTCTAGGCAATCGTAATGCAAACAACGGTCAGGAGTTAGCTGGTCTTCAGATGTATTTATAAGAACAAGCCTAAAAATCTGACTAGTGTAGTGTCTTATTTGCTGGGTCGTTAGGTTTAGATGGTATCGTTAACTCAAAGTCTAGAAAGACTTAAAATACTTTATTGCCTAAGAAGATACACGCGGTAATTTGGAGAAGTATAAAAGAGTAAATGTTGCTTTGCAATGGAATGGGAACTTAGTTCGCGAAGCAGGGATTCCAGGGAGGAATCTACAGTAGGTTTGTAGGTTTGTACAGTAGTTCAAATTCGTATCTGTGCCTAATGCTTTACAGGAGAACTTGGCACTTCTTTTGGCTCACTTTTACTACTAGATTTAAAGGATATTTAATAAAGTGTTTCCTGGTGGTCTAGTTTATTGTTTGTGCGTTACTCTTTTAATTTTATAATTTTAATGTCTTCACTTTTTACGAGCTAGAAATTGTCTGGGAATAAGATGATAATGCTCCTAGACATTTAAAACAATTCTTGTAAAAAGAAACCTGATACAAATCTAGATAATCTGCTTTGCAAGACCTGGAAGATAAAGATTCATACTAAAATAGATAAATGTTCAGATTTTTCAATCCATTTCATCTTCTTCAAGGATAATCTGGTTCTGCTTTGTCTTCGGACCTATGAATCCAGCCTTAGTTTGGCTGAGAGTCTAAAGAAAACCCCAGATCAAATCACAGTTGACCTACAGTAGATCTGGAACTCCATTCAGACCCTATACTGCCCCGTCTCTAAGGTTCTTCTAAATCAAGAACATTCCACAACCAGAATCAAACTGGCTTTTGAAAGAAGGTTTCATTTATGATATGTGTAGCTTGTGTTGCTGCATTTATCATTTGTTCTTTAGCATGAAAAAATTGTTAAAATTTACACATCAAAGTTAATGGTAAACCACAATGGTAGGCATTACCAAGATTTTAATTCTTGAGTGATGTCATAGCTATAAAAGAATATCATCTTACCTCTTAGGACATTGTATTGCTGTTCATGGATTTTAAAGTGTAAAAATTAAAACAGTGATATAAAAATTAAATGCTGTGAAAGTTAAAACATTTTTTATCGTTGATTTTTTTCCATTAAATTGTCAAGTTATTTTTTATAGGTTGAAGGTTTACTGCTAGCATTATTCATACTTAATAAATTTGGTTTTTAGTAAGGTATTGTGGATCCTTAGTGTTATCTTTATTAATATAATACTTCTATGTAATAAAAATAATTGCATATTTAACATAGTAGATCAAGCTAGGAAGTGCAGTTTTAATACACTTTTAATACAGTTTTTAAAAGCTTGGCAAAAATATGCAGAGTCAGTAATCCTCTAAGTTATATGTACATAGTTCAACAAGTTGAAGGTGCCATTGAATGTTTTATTTATAATATTTTGTCACTAGCAGAGAAAAAATAAAATTAGAACTTTAGATAACAACTGTATATTTAACATGAAAATATAGTGCTCTTTAAAAGGAAAGTTAGGTATTCAAGATAAATTTATGCACATTTAATTGTGAAATAAGACCCTTTCTTGGATTACCCACTAATAATAGCTACTTTTACTCCAGATGCCAGAATGCGTGAAAAGTGCTTTTTTAAAAAATTCAGTTGCTTCACATGGTACTTTGGCAGTGTACTTGATACTACAGAGTTGTGTGCTTTTTCTGTAGTAGTTTTTTCCATTTGTGGTCTTAACAAAAACCAATGGAAAGCCCTTTAGTATGTGTATGAAAGAGAATTTTTCTTTCTGCTCTGAAATATAATCTTCCTGTGGAGAGATTCAGATATTTGTGGACAACCGAGATCTTTCAAGTGTTTATACTAACCTGCTTATGTTACACTTTGTCCACATGGATCTAAACTGGAAAGGTGCCAGCTATTTTCCTCAAAGCATACTATGGGTAAGGATTAGCAAAATAACCCAACTTTTTCATCCATAAGAAGTTTATTTGTGCAAAATCATTTAGTAAGTAGGTTGCAGGATTTTAAGGGGGAAAATGTTAAGAGAAAACTCTGTTTTGTTATAGAACATGTTTAATAAAAAAGCCTTGTTAAAAGGATTTTTTAAAAAAGAGAAACTGTGGCTCAGTCGGTTAAGCGTCCGACTTCAGCTCGGGTCATGATATCACGGCTCGTGGGTTCAAGCCCAGCATCTGGCTCTATGCTGACAGCTAGGAGCCTGGAGCCTGCTTCTGATTCTGTGTCTCCCTCTCTCTCTGCCCCTCCCCTGCTCACACTCTGTCTCACTCTCTCAAAAATAAATAAATGTAAAAAAAAAAAATTTTTTTTTTTAAAGAGAAACTGTTACGTGGGTTTTGAAAATTAAACTGCCTTATTGTATAGCTTAAAAACATTTTTTTTTTCAAAACACTTTTTAATTTTCTTATGTTAATTGTGTAAGTTCCCCCTGAGAACTAGGTACTAGAAATAAAAGTAGAAGCATTTCATGAATCAATTTTTTTGTTTTTAAATTTAAGTTCGTATAGGACTTAATTTTTCTACCTTAGACTTTTCCTTTAGTAACCAAGTTAGGAAACTTCTAACCTTAAAAGAATATGTTACTCACAATAGGAAGTTTTTCAGCTTATTTTAACCTGTTTCGTCTCTGGAAGAATTTGTTTACTGGTAAAGTAGTAGTTGCCTGACATTTATATAACCCTTAGCATTTACAAATTGTTTCATACTTTGCTTTATTTCTGTAATTATAAAAACAGTATTGTGTATAATTAGTGAAACAGTCCGAAGATGTATAACTCCTAATCCCTGACATCCCTTGCTTTTTCACACTTACTAAGGAAATGCTGTTGCGTGACAAGCCATAGCTCAATGTATTTTTACAAACATATTTCATCAGGTCATCTCAGCAGCTCTGTGTAAAACCAGTATTATTCACATTTTATTGACAAGAAAAGTTGAGGCTTATGCAGCTAATTTCAGGCCTGTGATTATTTATCTGGTGTTACAACTGATACCGGTACTCAGGTCAAAGGATTTCAGTATTTATGCTGTTAACCTATTTTATAAAAATTTGAACTAGTATGATAGAGGTGGGTCATTGGGGCAGTCCAGGGTCAAAGGTAAATTTTTAATCTTTCTGAGTTATTTTCCTTATCTGTAAAATGGGGATAATACCTTCTCTCTCCCCAGGATTGTAGGGAATAAGTGAAATAATGTAATTAAAATGTCTAAAAATAGGCAAAGAATGTTAACTCCCATTGTCTTTGATATTTGAAAATCCAGATTAAAAATATGTTTTTTTTCTTTGTTAAAAAAATTTTTTTTTAGCGTTTATTAATTTTTGAGAGAGTGTGAGCAGGGGAAGGGCAGAGAGAGAGGGAGACACAAATCTGAAGCAGGCTCCAGGCTCTGAGCTGTCAGCACAGAGCCCAATGCGGGGCTCAAACTCACAAACTGCAAGATCATGACCTCTGAGCCTAAGTCAGCCGCTTAACCAACTGAGCCACCCAGGCGCCCCTAAAAATATTTTTTAAATGAAAGATTCACATAAATAGTAAACTTTTCTGGGGACTTAAAGTTTGATTTTATTTATAATCAGTTTGCAGATATGATTTATGTGAAGTAAGATGAAGCTATATCATTTTTCAGCATTGGTGTAGAAGTGGAAATAGGGTAGAATTAAACTGTTTAAAATATTAAAAGCGTAGCTACAAGATTTTTACCAGGCAAAGACATTGAATTAATTAACCAGTAGAATTGTATAGATGTGCATTTCTCCTACAGGAAGCAGTAAATAGCAAAGAACAGAATGAAACTGGCTTTGAGATTTAAGTGAAGAACTTCCTAAGTTATCACTCAGATTCTTTGTTGGTATATTCTTAGAAACTGGGTCCCACTGGAGGTATCCAGGCCAGTAACAGTGATGCTGATTTGAAGTGCCTTGCTTACCTTTAGGGAAAGAAATTTTTTCCCCTTGAGGTATGTGGTCTTTTAGGGTAACTGGAACAAGAACACTGACATGACCTGAAGTTTTATAACTACCTTAACTTTCTTGTGGGGGAGACATTATTAAGTCTTTTTAATGTTTAAAGGTCTTCTCAAAGTTAATATAATTTTCTCTAAACCCAAAACCCCTTTTTATAGTTGGGTTGGCCCTAAAGGAGAGTTGAAATTCATCTGAATGTATCAAGAGAAGTGTTTGTTTGCAAAGGCATATGACATTTTTGTCATTTTAGGACTATTTTCTGAAAATAATGCTGTATCTTCTGGAAGACTTATTTTTTAATTAAAAAAGTTTTTAAGGATATACTTAGAGAAATTCATAATCTGGTATCCATTGCTGTCTTTCATGTGAAATTATATAGACTTAATTTTCCAATTAAGTCTAATTTAACATCTTCAGAATTCCTATTTAGGGTCAAATTCCTTTTCCCCCCAAATTTATTACCTACTCTGATTCTTAATTGAATTTTGGGTTATTTTATGAAGTGTCTAATTGAATAAAGTGATAATCCAGTAAAATGTATTTAGTTAGAATAGTGTGATCATTGGGATAGCGCACTATCCTGTAAATAGTAGACTAGTTGTCTTTCTGCATCATTGATGACTCACAGTTGCTTTGGGCTAGTTGTTTAACCCCTTTGAACTTCAGTTTAATCATTTTTATTTGTAAGAATAACATTTTCCCTTGATAAAATCACAGAGATGAATTAGTCCCTCTTTGGATGACAGAGACAAATTATAAACAATGATACATTTGGGAAATAGATTTTTGTGCTTTATTTTTGAAATTTAACTTTTTAAATTACAAAAAGCTGGTAATGAGACTAGCTTGTTTTTATTTTTGTATTTAGCACTCTGGATCTCAACCCTGGCTGTAAACTTACAGAGCTTTAAAAAAATATCAATGCCTAGGCCCACCCTCTAAGAGATTCTAAATTAATTGGCCTAAGGTAGGACCCAGGCATTTGTATTTTTAAAAGCTCCCAGGGTGATTCTAATGTGCAGCCAGGGTTGAGATCACTAATTTAGCTTTATCTGTCTATTGATTTAATTCATTAATTGAGACTTTGTCCTTTTCTCTCTGATACTCATGGCTCATTACCCAGCCTATTTACATTTCCTGCCCTTACTTCACCTCCTGCTATTTACTTTTCACTCTCTTAACTTTGCTGCCCCCTGTGGCTGATCAGCTGCTTTCCTGAAGAGATGTTAGATTCTGGAGTTTTAGGTATGAGATGATTCTATAGGATTTTTCTGTAGTTACCATAATTAAAAATTAACTATTACCATTCTATATTAGGTGGTCTGTTTTTCTTTTCTCTGTGATTTTGGAGCTGTGGCTGAATAAAATGAAAGTGAGAAATATCTTAGAGGTTTCCCTAGTTTTAATCCCATCGTTCAGGGTAACATGATGATTCCAACCACTCTGGCATGTAAAACTGATATTTGCCATACACTAAAAGCATTGTTCTGCTTCTTTAAGATTTAAAACTAAGATTCTAGTGTATATGTTGAATAGTAGTAGGTAGTAAACAAGTGAGCTATTTTTGAACTTAACTTGAACTATTTTGGGTTATGTCTTGTATGTATTCAGCAACAAGAAATTTTTTTTTGCACAGTATTTTTACTTTTTGTCCTCTTGATCTAAACTACAGCTTTTTATTGAAGGTAGAGCAGCAAGGACCTGGTACCACTTTATTTCATATCCCTATTTTGTCTTTGGCCTTTCTGCTATTCAATTTGAGTAAGACTTGTATTTGTTGTTTTGAGTCAGTGTTCAGTTGTTATGGAGTGATATTCTGTCTCCAGAATGGTAAAATGCTTTTGAAAGCAGAAGTCGTCTGTGTTTTCATATCCTGTTGTGGTACCAAATACAGTATTGTGTGTATAGTAATTGTAGTTATGTAGTTATAATGACTGTTTTGTCAAAGAAATTACCTGTTGGTTGTTGACTCTCCTCCCTTAACGCTCCTTCCCCGACCCAGTTATTGACTGCTTCTTTCAGTGTTGTTTGTTCACTGATGTTTGATGCTATCAGTAGATTGGTTCTCTTCTGTTTTGCTTTTTATTTTAATACGTTTGTGTCTAAATCTGGCTCCAGGTTTTTAAGCAAAAAATTCTGGGCTTTTGATACCATGACAGTAAATAGTACATGTAAGTTTAAAACAAAAGATTGTTTGTTTTTGTATTTTGTGCTTTGCAAATGACTGGTATAAGGGGCATGAAACATTATTGATAGATTTCTTGCTAGGAAAGATGTTATGGAAGGTTTATGTGGAACAGTAGTACTGGGTTGACTCTCAGATGTGAACGTGTGTATACGAACATTGTATAAATTCAAATAATTAGTTTGCAGTAATTTCTAAATTTGAGTTGCAGTCTTTCTAAGGATGTCCTTGAAGGAGATGAAAGGAACAGATTTTAAATATATAATTACTTTTAATGCATTATTGTGTAATGAGGAATGTAAATGCTTTGCTGAAAGAGTTTTACATGACAGAGTAGGTTTATGCAAAATAAACTCTACTTGTCTGGGCAGGATATTGACTAATAAGCAGGTTCAAACCTACTTTTTAAGTATATCTTTTGAACTCTTCCCTGAAGGAATTTGTTTATGTGGGCTTTTTGAGTGAGTGCTGGTGAATTTTAGAAATCTTGCAGTTTTGATCAGAAATCCTAAAGAAGTATATTATGATTTTGTGGAGGAGTAATTTGCTGAATATGATAGGCTCACATGATGAAATTCAGAGAACCTGTTTGTAACTTGGACACCGACGGCAAGGGATTTCTTGGGAACACACTCCTCCTACTGGAATGGTGATGCTAATTGCATCTACTATAACCTGACCATGATGTTATATCTAGTTGAGCCTTCTGGTCCTGAATGGGACCTCAGAAGTCATTGTAGTTTAGCCTCCACTGGGAATCAATTTTGCTTTTTCTCAAAATAAATAGCTATCTTGTCATTTCCTTAGGGAAGCTTTCTTTAATGTAGGGAGGAAACATAGGGTTTTTAAGCTCCTAGAGGCTTTCTCGGTTTTGTTTAGTTAATGAATACACTGTATGGACATACCTAAAAAGAGGATAAATGTCTGAAACAGGAATTTTTTAATGACTGGACTTAATTTGTAATTCAGGAGTATCAAATCTTAAATATGGCTTCAAAATTTTCTCTTTTCAAAATTTTCTCAACATTTTCTCTTTTAATTAGTTTTACCTGTGTTTCATACTCAATTGGTAAAAGAAATCTAGAATTATAGCTATTATCAGAAGTTAAAGATTATTTGAACATATTGTTAATCCCATGCCTTTAAATCAATAAAGTGAAAAAGACAGAACAGTTTTTGTTGTAAACTCTGAATTTTGATTAGCAAAACCGAGTGTTTCAACCAGACTTTTATAATAACACCTGCTGAAGCCATAAGTAAAATAAGATATTTCTGTAGGAATATGTATCTGCTTTAAAAGAAAAAAACTTACAGTACCATTCTTCTTTTAATTGGCCAGAGGAAAAAGATCTCGTTTACCTGCTGTTAAAACTAGATACATACTTTACTTTCAAAATCAGGTGCAGAAATATTTTCCTCTCTTTGGTATTCATAGTGCTTAAAATTTAGAGATTAAAGCTTTACTTAATAAAGTGAATAAGATGATGAATGGTTGTTTTTTTTTGTTTTTTTTTTTTTAATTAAATGTCTTTAGGAAATTGTAGTTTGGTTGGGAATATAGACATGTAAGCAGGCAGCTTCAACTACTATCATAAGTTTTGAAGTAAGAGTAAGCAGTAAGTGGCTAGGGTAGTGGTGTAAGGGGGACCCAGTCCAGTTTTGGTATGTAAGGAGAGAGATCAGGGAAAGTTTCCTAGAGAAAGTGACAGGTACACTGAGACCTAAATGATCTTCTTGTTCAGCCAAGACAGATGGGGTCCAAGAGGTCCACCTAAAGGCCAATATGTGCAGCCCCAGGGGTGAATGAGCATAGCCTATTTGGGGAACTGCCAGCAGTCTATGTGGCTGTGATGAAGAGTGTTGTAATAGGGAACTGATTAGAGAAGACACTGGAGCAGCAGTTAGGGTCTAGATCATAGTCTAAATGCCATGTATTGCATTTACTCCTCTGAAAGAAACATGAAGAGTAATGGGTGTAAGAGAGATGGGTGTAAGGAACACTAGTGAGGATGCTGGCACAGTAATCCAGACAATAGATGAAGGTGGCCACGTCTAAGGCTGGACTTGGTGAGAGGGAAGAACCAATGATGATACATTTCTAATTTGGGCAGCTAGAGGCACGATAGCAATTTACTGAAAGGGAGAACGAGGAAGATCAGATTTGGGAGAGGGCAGTGGTTTTTTTGTTGGACAGGTTGAAATGCCTGTGGGAAATCAAATTGAAGCTGACTAGTAGGAAGTTAGATATTTGGTTCCAGAGCTAAATAGACCTATGCTAGAGATAACAATTTGGGAGTCTTTAGATTAAGATTTTTTTTTAAGTTTATTTATTTATTTTGAGAGAGAGCATGAGTGGGGGAGAGGCAGAGAGGGAGAGAATCCCAAGCAGGCTGTGCACAGTCAGCGCAGAGCCCAGCGCAGGACTCAAAACTCAAGAAACCGTGAGATCATGGACCTGAGGCGAAGCCAAGAGTCTAAGGCTAAGCCACCTAGGCGCCCTGGGAGTCTTTAGGTTAAAGGTGGCATTTGAAATGATTTAAGTAGAAGCAACCACTGAAAATGTGTAGAAAGAGAAGAGGTCAAGGAATACCATTATTTAGATGATGATCAAAGGAAAGGGGGTAATCTCAAGGCAAGAGAGATAGCTTAAGTGGAGGCAAAGGAAGACAGGTAAGGGTAGAAACAAGTCATTCAAGTGATGAGAATCTTTAAAAATGGGGGTGGGGAACTAGTAACATTGAAAAGAGCTATTGACAAGTCAAGTAAGAGCTGAAAAGTTTCCATGGGTTTAGTAATCTGAGTAACATTGATGACTTGAGAGGCGTTTCAGAGGTTGATAGACTTGAAATTTCTGTAAAGTGAGGAATTAATGGAAATTGTTAAAGTCAAGTCAGTAAGTAGGACTTCTCGTTCAGGAAGCCTGACAGAAAAAATATATCACTAGCTTTTGAGTGCAGAATGGATATTGTATCAGAACAAGATTTTTATAAGGAGGACTAGTTAGGAGGTTATTTTACTGGGCAAGGGGAGACATGGCGTGGCTTGGGCTAGGGGTGGTAGCAGCTGAAATGGAGAGAAAGAGGTGTATTTAAGATGTATCTTAGATAGATGGGATAATCTAGATGGAAAACCTAGAGTTGTATTTTGAAATTTGACATTTTGAGATATTCTTTTGGAAGTGTGAATCACGGAGTGCTCATTTGGTAATTTCTATGACTTCTAAACATTAATTACAAGATTTTCAAGTTTGCCTGTTAGAAAATGGTTATAGTTTGAAATGTTGGCTACGTGGTCTTCTGGCCAAATAAGGATTATCTACTCACTTTTCAGTGGAATGTCTGTGTACGCCAGATGGTATATGTGTGAAGGAGATCACAAAATATGTTGGGACAAGTGCATGAGTGAGGTTAGAATTACTTATTGCCTGTTTTCTGCCTTTAGACTGTAAGTAAAGTGCTCCAAGACCTGAGATACGTATCTTCTTCCCCAGCAATTAGGTAGTCAGTTCTTGATTTTATTATTTATTGAATGAAATAATGAAGCAAAAACTATTAAATTGACTTAAAGAAAAACACCATTTTGTGTCATGCAGTGATTGACAGTTTTATAATGATTGATAGCCAAGTCCCATAGTGTTTACATATAGCACTAAGTTTAGCATTTTGTTGATGAAGAAAACAAAACAGGTAGGCTATATTTTTTGTGCAAGTCATTTATAGCTCAGTATCTTTTCAGTTGGTTATTGATTCTTCCTCTATAATATTAAACTGAAAATGTGTATTACCTGCACTAAAGCAAAATTAACACCTTATTTTCTAACAGTGCAAAGGAAAAATAATAGTAATTGAGCCTTGTGAAGACACTGATTTCTTTTAGGTCCTGGGCAGGTAGACCAGTAGTGAACATAGTTTTTTCTAAGAATCTTCAAAGCAGAGGATTTTTATTTCTTAAATTCTTCTGATATAGAAATACTTCATTGATATTCTTTGGAGTCTCCCTTTTAGCACCATTCCTCCCTTTTTAAAGTAATGTAAAAATTTTTATTGGAGAACATTTGTTTTATGAATGTGTGCTGAGAAATAAGATGAAAGAACTTTTAATCACTCAGCACTTTTGTCCGAGCTAGATTTATAATATGAAGTTAAGGTTAAAATCTATAATTAGCAGCTTTGAGGAGTTATTTTGAAATATCAAGAACCAATCAGCCTGTCTACTTATTTTTGCCTCTCTTTTGGAAATGCTATGTATATTTCAGTCTCCCTTTAAGCTATGTAGACACAGTTTTGAAAACTTGTATTTGCAGCACATTAGCATAATCTTTCTGATCATTATTTCCCAATTTGAGAGAGGAAATAAATTGAGCAAAACCTCTAAGTCTTGGATATAAAAATCAGTTGGGCTAATTCATCTGTCACTTTACTGATTTTATTCTCCTGTAAATGCTCCAGAAAACAAATTAGACGATGTCATCTCTTTTGTCCACGTACGTTTGTCCCAGTGTATGAACAGCCTAAATTTGAATCCAGAGTGGAAATAAAGTAGTAAATGTATCAATGAAATGCTTTTAAGGTGCATTTAGTTTTAATAGTATTTCTTTCATAGGAAATTTCTGTCATTCATGTAGGAAACTTAAAAATAACCCTGCTTTTACCTAGCTACCAGGTAACCAGGCACTGATTTTGGTATTTCATATATTTGAATATCCTGTTTTTAATTTGGACTACATGGATGACCTTACACATAACATATTTTGATATTTTGAGAACTGCTTTTTTTTTCTTTCTTTCTTTCTTTCTTTTTTTTAAGTCTGGATAAGTAGCTTCTCCCGTGGAATAGGAATGACTATTTTAGGATACAATACTTGCTGTGAGTCATGAGTGAGTTTCAGTTTTCATGGTTTTCTAAAATAAACTCACTTAAGGACTGTGCAATAAGAAATGTCATATTCTTAACTACTCTGTGTCTTTATGATTTTTATAAAAACTGATAGACTGTTAAATTTAAGTCAAAAAAGAATCTTACAAAGGTAGAAAATAAAAATCCTCAGAGGAAACATCTCTTAAAATTTTGAGAATCATTCTCATATTTTCCCATTAAGTGGTATCACATAATGTATGCTATTCTGTAACCCATTTTTACTTTAATTGGATATTATAAATAGCATACTTCTGAAAGGAAAACAGTAAAATTAATTTTTCATTTTTATTATTATTTTTCAGTAGGCTTAATCCCCAGCATGGAGCTCAGTACGGGGCTTGAACTCACCCACCCTGAGATCAAGACCTGAGCTGAGATCAGAAATTGGATGCTTCACCTACTGAGCCATCCAGGCGCCTCTAAAATTAATTTAGATTGGTTTCTGAATAAAGTTTTTTATTTCTGGAAATACTAGATCAAATCACTTTAGACCTAGAAAAATTCCTTGTATAAAAAGGAGAGGAAATAATTTCTAAGACCACTGGTATTTAATTTTAGGGAGGTTATACATGGATCTCTTTGAAAACCTGATTAAAGAAGTGCATCATCTTCTCAGAAAATATCATATACGATATTGTATGTATAATTTTAGGGTTCTTGGATTCACCACCACCACCACCACAACCCTGAAGCCCATCTATGGCCTGGTGGTGGGGTGTTTGTAGACCTTAGGGCCTGTTTTCGAGATTTGAACAGCCTTGTTAAGTCAGTAATCCTTTTCCTTAACACGGGTAGCAGGTGTTTCTTAGGAGTTACAGGGAGGAGTAGCTGCCAGATGGAACCTCATCACAGCCATGAAAACTGAAAATAATTATAGAGGCATTGATCTATGAAGATCTGTTTAATACTTCTCGTCCCCCCAAAATCCCAAATGAAAAACAAAATGCTTCTAAAAACCTGTTTTATTTAATGAATAACAGGTTTTATATTCAAATTGAATTAAGCAAAAACAATGTTTCAAAATTTATCACAGAAAAAAGAAACAACCAAAAAACAAATTGAATTAAGCCCATGACACGGATATTCCATTTATAGGCATATTTCAAAGATATTGCAGGTTTGGTTCCACCACAATAAAGTAAATATTACAATAAAGTGAGTGAAATGAATTTTTTTATTTCCCAGCACGTATAAAAGTTGTATTAACACCGTACTGTATTCTTTTAAGTGTGCAATTGCATTATGGCTAAAAAGTATGTACCTTAATTTGAAAATACTTTATTGCTAAAAAAAAATGCTAATCATCAGCTTTCAGTGAGTCATAATCACTGATTATAAGTCACCATAACATAAAATAATGAAAAAGTTTGAAATATTCTAAGAATTACCAAAACGTGACACAGAGATACAAAATGAGCAAATGTGGTTAGAAAAATGGTGCCAATAGACTTGCTCAATGCAGGGTTGCCACAGACCTTCAGTTTGTAAAAACTGCAATATCTGGGAAGCACAATGAAATGAGGTATATTCACATACTCTCTCAGGAGTCTGCTTTTCAGTATTCAGCTTTCTAAAATTCCAGATTTCTATATTCTAAGAAATGCCCCATATTGGCTCATCTTCATTTCTTGTTCTTTTCTACTTTATCAGAAGTTATTTTTGAAGACAAAAGATAACAAAGTTAATTTTTTTGAGATAAAAATCAAGCAGTGTATTTTTATCCTTCTATAATGCAATGATTGTGGATGTATTCACCTTTAAATAGTAACGAGTAAATCATGGAAATATTTATGTTCTTTAAAGTTTTAGTAGTCCAGTGGTTTTATTAAAGTAATATTTGTATATTACGATTCATTTTCAAATTGGTAGGGTGCATGTATTCAAATTTCCTAAAAGGTGATGCCTCCATTTTTTTCCAACCATTTTCAATTTTAGTGAAATCCTAGGTCCTAAACTAAGTCCTATTTGCAATGCTGTGAATCATTTGTTAATAAATGTTTCTATTGTTCCTTTGTAATAGTTTGATCCTCTAAAGTTTCAAATAAAAGCTGAATTTAGAGTCTCAGTTATTAATGTTCTAGGAGTATTGCCAAAAAAAGCTACATGTCCTATATTCTGTGCCAGTTTCTTAAATTAGAATCTTGGATTGCATCCTCAGCGTGTCACTGTAGTGGTATTGCTGGGTTGCTATGATACAGTGCTTGTTCTATAATTTGTAGCATGAATCCTATATGAGATCCTACTTTAGATTTCTAAAATGTGAGCAGCACTAATTGGAAATATGATCCATTTTTCCTTTAAGGAAAATTATACCTATAAAACTTCTGTTACAGATTATAATACTTGATACTTAAAACTATTTGTTCTTAAAGGTAAAATAGATTAACAATCAACAACTTGAAATAATTTGGTTGTCCCTAAGAAGTTTAGTTTATTACATTTTTATGAAAATGGGCAAGAAAAGGAAGGTTTTATGATAATGAATATTGAAATTTCACCATTCTACTTGATATTTGAGGTCTTAAGAGAAATATATATAAACTATATTTTCTGGTAACATGAATTTGAGACAGTGATCAAATCTACATTACACAGGAAAGCTCCACAAATTATCTTACCCTATGGAATTTATTTTTTTTATTCAGTGAACTGTTCTTAAAACCAACCCTATGTAGTTCTGTTGATAAAGTATTATTCTTATTTTATGATGTGGTTTTTGTGTTTTCATTTACATGTTCTGTATAAATAAGTATAGATGGCATAAAGACCAAACAACGGTATTCTAGGCATGTGTTGTATATACATTTGGGGTAGAATGAAGTTTTTATGATTATTGGTTAGTGGCATTTGATCTTTAAACCACAGCTGATCTTTAAACTTTCACTGTCTTTCAGTAATGTTTTGCATATTTAGCATGAAAGTATTTTAGAGACCAGGACTGAACTAAAAATTTTAACAGCTTTATTGAGATATAATTCATATACTGTGCAATTCACCCATGGCTTTTAGTATATGTACAGATATTTACAACCATCACTACAGTCAATTTTAGAACATTTTCATAATGTCAGAAAGAAATGCCATACCATTTAACTATTACTCCTCGCCTCGCTCATCCCCTACTCTAAGCAGCCACTGATCTACTTTCTGTCTCTATACTCTTTCTGTCTTCTCTCTACTTTCTGTTCCTGTTCTGGACATTTTATATGAATGGGATCATATATAGTCTTTTGTAAGTCTTTTATATCACTGGCTTCTTTTCACCTAACATAATATTTTCATCCATGTGGTAGCATGTATCAGTATTTCATTTCTCTTATGGCTGAGTAATAATCCATTGTATGGCTTTAGTACCATATTTTATTTGTCCATTCATCAGTTGATGGACATTTGGATTTCCACCTTTTGGTTATTATGAATAATGTTGCTGTAAACATTTGTGTACAAGTTTTTGTGTGAGCATATGTTTTAATTTCTCTTGGGTGTATACCTAGAAGTAGAATTTTTGGGTCACATATAATTTTGTGTTTAATTGCTTGAGGAACTGCCACACTTGTTTTCCACCATGGTCATGCTATTTTACATTCCTACCCACCAGTTTATGATCTCTGCATACCCTCACCAACACTTGTTACTCTGACGTTTTTAATACAGCCATCCTAACAGGTATGAAGTGTGAAATTTTTGTGGTTATGATTTGCATTTCTCTAATGACTAAAGATGTCAAGCATCTTTTAATGTGCTTTTTGGCCATTTGGTGTATCTTCCTTGTAGAAATGACTCTTCAGACCCTTTGCCCATTTTTTAATTGAGTTGTCTTTTTATCAAGTCGTAATGTTCCTTTGTCTTTTCACTTTCTTAATGGTATCCTTTGAAGTGCAGATGGTTTTAATTTTGATAAAATCCTAAATTATCTTTTTTTCTTTTTCCTCATGCTTTTGGTGTCCTAAAAATCTTTCCCAAATCTGATGTCATTAGGTTTACCTTTATGTTTTCTTCTAAGAATGTTATATGTTAGCCTTTACATTTTTAGGTCTTTGATGCATTTTGAGTTCAAGTTTTGTATGGAATGTGATATAACAGTTCAGATTTATTCTTTTGCATGTAGCTATTCAGATGTCCTAGCACCATTTGTTGAAAATACGTTTTCCCCATTAGATAAGGAAACTTGTTGAAAACTTGTTTAACTTGTTCAAAATCAGTTGGCACATGGTTTTATTTTTGGGATTTCAGTTCTATTCCACTGATCTGTATTCTGTTGTTTTATCAGTACCACACTGTCTTGATTACTTTTGGTTTGTGTAGTACATTTTGAAATGGAAAAGTCTGAGTCTTCCTACTTTGTTCTTTTTCAAGATTGTTTTGGCTATTCTGGCACACTTGAAATTGAAAGAGTTAGGTTATTGATTTGAGATTTTTATTTGTTTTTCTATAGGTATTTACAGGTATAAATTCCCTTCTAAATACTTTTTAGCTACATCCCAGATGTGTTAGTATGTTGTGTCTTCATTTTCATTTGTCTCAAAATATTTTCTGATTTTTCCTTTGGTATCTTCTTTGATACATTAGTTATTTAGGAGTGTGTATGGTTTAATTTCTGTGTATTTGTGATTTTCCCAATTTGTTTTCTGTTACTGATTTATAATTTCATTCTACCATGGTCGAGGACATACTTTGTGGTATTTCTGTTTTTACTTTTTTTGAGGTAGTTTTATAACTTGGCATATGGCCTGTCCTGGAGACTGTTCCATGTGCACTTGAGAGTATGTATTCTGCTGTTGTTGGCTGGAGAATTCTATAGTAAATATAAATTCCTTAGTGTTCTATAGAAGTCTGTTAGATCTGGTTAATTTATAGTGTAAGCCTTGTATTTCCTTGATCTTGTGTCTAGTTGTTCTATCCATTATTAAAAATGAGATATTATGGGGCGCCTGAGTGGCACATTGCGTTAGGCGTCTGACTCTTGATTTTGGCTTAGGTCATGATCTTACGGTTTCATGAATTCGAGCCCTGTGTAGGACTCTGTACTGACAGTGTGGAGCCTGCTTGGGACTCTCTCTCCCCTCTCTCTGCCCTTTTCCCAATCGTGCGTACTCTCTAAATAAATAAACATTAAAAAAAATTTTTTTTTTTAATGAGATCTTGAAGTCTCTCTTGTTGAATTGTCCATTTCTTTCTTCACTTCTTTTAGTTTTGCTTTATATATTTTGGAACTGTTAGTAAGTGCACATATTTTGTAATTGTTGCATCTTAGTCATGAATTGACCCTTTCATCATAAAATGTATCTCTATCTCTAATACAATTTTTTTTTGTTTGTTTTAAAATCTGTTTATCTGATATCAGTATACCACTCTAGCTTTCTTGTGTTTGCATGATATATCACTTTCCATCCTTTTCAGTCTATTTGTGTCTTTGAATCTGTAACTTATTATGGGGAGAAGAGCATATAATTAGGTCTTTTTTAATTCAGTTTGAAATCACTGCCTTTTGACTGGATTGTTTAATCCATTTGTATTTAATGTTATTTGTTGATATAGTTGGATTTATGTCTGCCATTTTACTTTTTGTTTTCTGTGTCTCATGCCTTTTTTGTTCTACATTCTTCCTTTACTGTTTTCTTTAGTATTAGGTGAATATTTTTCACAGCAGCATTTGTTTGTTTAATGATTTTTTATCACATCTTTTTGAGTTTATTTTTAGTGGATGCCCTTGGGCTTATCATGTATGTATTTATTGGAATCAACTTCAGATTTATATTAGCTTATTTCCAGTGAGATATGGAAACATTACTTCTGTATTCGTGTATTTCCTTTTCCTCCTTTTTATGGTGTTGTTATTCAGTTACATTTGTTGTTACAAACCCAATAGTGTTTTATTGTACTTAATGCTTTATCATCATTCATTCATTAGCCCAGTACATGTTTGCTTCCACCCATCTCCTTTGTGCTGTTATTGGCAAATATGTTATATGTCTATATATGGTAATAACCTAATTATATATTTATAATATATATATTATATATATGTGTATTTATATTACTTTATACATTGGGGTTTTTTTGAACCCGCTAAGAGAAAAAAGAAAATATATGCATTTATACTTCCTTTTATAATTACATAATTTACTGGAGTTCTTTGTGGTTTCTTTGTGGATTGGAATTACTTTCTGTGGTTATTTGCTTTCAGCCTGATGGAATTTCTTTAATGTTTCTTGTAAGGCAGTCTGGGTAGCCTCTGAGTTTTTGTTTATTTGGAAATATCTTTATTTTGCCTTTTTTTTTTTTTTTAAGTTTTCTTTAATGTTTATTTTTGAGAGGGAGAGTGCATGAGCAGGGGAAGGGCAGAGAGAGAGAAAGACACAGAATTCAAAGCAGGCTCCAGGCTCTGAGATGTCAGCACAGAACCTGATGTGGGGCTCAAACTCATGAACCTATGAGATCATGACAGTTAACTCACTGGGCCACCCAGGTGCCCCTGCCTTCATTTTTGAATGATAGCTTTGCTGGATATAGGATTTGGGGGTGACAGGTTATTTTGTTTGTTCTTTTTGAGCAGTTTGAATATGTTACTCTGCTGTTTTCTAGCCTCTACTATTTCTACTGAGAAATTAACCATTAATGTTAGCCCTTGTAAGTGACTAGTTGTTTTTCTTTTGCAGCTTTCAAGATTTTTCTCCTTGTCTTTGACTTTCAGCACTTTTATGGTATATCTGTGAATCTCCCTTGTATTTTTCCTTCTTAGAGTTGTTGAGCTTTCTGGATATGTAGCTTAATGTTATTCAGTAAATTTGGGAAGTTTCAGTCATGATTTCTTCAAATATTTTTTCTGCTTCTTTCTTTTTTCTCCTTTTATGTGCATGTGGTACACGGTGTCCTACAGATTGAAGTTCTTTTCATTTTTTTTAATGTTTTTACAATTTATTTTGAGAGAGAAAGAGCATTCATGAGTAGGGGAGGGGCAGAGAGAGGGAGAGACAGACAGAGGAGAGAGAGTCCCAAGCAGGCTCTGTACTGTCAGTGCAGAGCACAATGTGGGGCTCATTGTCACAAACTATAGGATCATGACCTGAGTCGAAATCAAGAGTCAGACACCTAACTGAGCCACCCAGGTGTTCCTGAAGTTCTGTTCATTTTTATTCACCTCTTTTTCTGTATTCAGATTTCATAGTCTGTATCAATTTATCTTCAAACTTCCCTAATTCTTTCCTCTGCCAATTCACATCAGTTGAGTCCTTCTAGTGAGTTTTTCATTTTGTTATTGTACTTGGCAATGCAGAATCTTGTTTCTCTCTTTCTTTTTTTTTGTAAAGTCTGTTTCTATTGACATCCTTTATTTGATGTGACATTGTCATACCTTCTTTACTTCAGCGATGGTTACCTTTAGTTCTTTGAATATATTTATAATGGCTGCTTTGAAATCATTTTCTCTTAAATCCAACATTTGGTTGCTCTCATAGGCAGTTTCTATTGCCTTCTCTTTTTTCCCCTTGGTATATGGGACATACTTTCCTGTTTCTTTGTGTATCTTGTAAATTTTTTGTTGTTGTTAACTGAACACTTTAGATAATGTATTTAATATATTATAGCAGTACAATACTGGGTACTTGTCCCACCCCTCAGAGCTTATTGTCACTTACTTGTTTAGTGACTGGGTCTAATATTGGTCCTTAGAGGATGCAGCTTTAGGTATGCCAGTAGTCACCCTGAGATGAACGTGCTTTTGACAGGGCTCTCTTTATGTTTTCCTAACAACACCCCCAGCTTTAAATTCCAGTGACTTCCAGCTTGTTTAATTGTTCTCAACAATGCTCTGGGGCATAAATTGTTCTAATTTTTTTGTGACTAGTCAAATTCAGGCTTTTTGGAAGGAATAGTTCCTGAGGTCAGTGTCTGATATTTGTTCTAACACCAGAGTGCTCCTCCAAGCTGTTTCTTTCCCTGGTATTCTGCATACTAGCTGACTAAAGCCTATTTTCTCAGTGAATTTACAAATCTTCCCATTGCCATTCACTAACCCCCACTGTTTTTGAGAACACCCCTAACCTTGAACTTTTCTATGCTGTGTTGCAAAAGAAGTCATTTCCTTTGGGAAGAGACATAACAGCTGTTTTATGTCTTGCTCCCCCCCCCCTCCCCAGCCCCCCAGGCAAATTTTTTGAGTTAGGACTCTGGAGCTGGGGATAGGGATAATGACATGCTTCTCTCTGAATGACACCCTACTTCAGGAGCTGAGCAGAAGGTGGAGAAGGAGCATTAG
The DNA here is from genome assembly GCF_046562875.1 of Panthera onca. Taxonomy (NCBI): domain Eukaryota; kingdom Metazoa; phylum Chordata; class Mammalia; order Carnivora; family Felidae; genus Panthera; species Panthera onca. The sequence continues at coordinate 33,865,923 of NC_138355.1, read as the reverse complement.
CCTAAGATCTTTTTGGCTTGCCTCTTCCAGCATGGAAGCACCTACAGGCTAGGACTGAGATAATGATAGCCCCAGTATTCTCAGTGGTGCTGCACCAGAGGTAGAGCCTCTGTCCATGAGTGGAAGTTGGGCAAAAGAAGGGAGCCCTTCTTCTCAATTGCACTGGCCCAGAACTTAAACTCAGTAATAGGTAGTTGTGGGCAGGGTGAGAAATGCCAACATCATGCTCCTCACCTAAGGAAGGCTGCCTGATCAAGATCTGGTAGTAAAGGGGTCCTTGTGTTCTTGGCTGCCTCCCTCCAGAGTGGAGTTTCTGCTTAGCTAAGCAGAGAGGAGAGAGGCACTTTGTTCAGATACCACACATTCTTGCCGTTCTTAATAAATTTTCATAAGTATTCTTGGATAGATGTTTCCTCATTTGCTGCTTACCTTAGGGCCATTTCCAGAAGCTTTCAAAGTTTAAAAATTATTTTCATCTGTTTCACTGGAGTGCAGGTCTGTGGAGCTTTTACCTTGTCTTGCTAGAAGTTGAACTTCCTGCAGACTAAAATTTTAGCTTCTTTTGTAGTAATAATTAGTACCTTTCTTTTATCTAGGAATTTATAGCTTTCAAATATATAATCATGCCAATACGTTTGAAAACTTAAAGGAATTGGGAAAATTCCTTGAAATAAACAGCTTTCTGAAACTGACACAAGAAGAAACAAAAATCTAAACAAGTCTTATACCTACTTAATTGAATCGTAATTAAGAACTGTGACAAATGGGGTAAATGAGTGATGGTCATTAAGGAGGGCACTGTTGGGATGAGCACTGGGTGTTATATGTAAGTGATGAATTACTAGATTCTACTCCTGAAGTCAAGACTACACTGTATGTTATCTAACTTGAGAACTAAAAAAAAAAAAAAAAAAAGAAAAGAACCTTGACAAGGACATTACAACAACAACAAAATGCAAAGATGCAAAAATGGTATACAGAATATTTACAAATTGAATTTAGCAACATAAAAATAGGATGATACATCATGATCATGTGGGATTCATGCCAGAATCCAGGATAGCTTTTACATTCAACAATGACTTGCTATGTAAGCAAAAGAAACAAGTTGTATCATCACTTCAATGTAAGTAGAATAATAGAAATTCCTTCTCTGTATAGTTCGTTTCTCTCTAGTACTTTAACCTGTAGATTCCAGCCACTTCATTAGCCCTGATTTCCACTTTGTATTTAGCTCAGCAAGCCTGTTTGCTATTTTGAGTCTTCTCCCTATGGTGCAGTCTGGAAAGTGCTAACGGAGAGCTTATGTGATTGTGGGCTCACTGTTTCCCTTCTCTTAAGGATCACAGTCCCATATTGCGTGTTTTCCAGCATCTGAAAACAGTTATTTCACATATTTTCTCCAGTTTTTAGTATGTTACAGTGGAAAGTCTAGCCTGCTGGAAGCAGCAGTGTTGCCCACACTTTTTGTTATTTTTGAATCCAATGGGTATGGAGTGATGTATTTCACACGTAAATTCATATGCATGGTTTATACATATTAACATTTTTCTGCTTTCCAGTGTGGTTGAATGTCATTTCATATGTTTATTGATCATTTATGTTTCATGTGCTCTTTTCTATAGATTTGTCTTTTTCTTATTGATTTATAGATGTTCTTTTGTGAATTCTGGATGCCAGTCCAGAGTTGGTTATAAAATTAAATGTTTCACACTTTACCTAGTCACGTTTAGTCTTTTAGTTCTCTAAAAGAATTAATTTTTATAAATGGTGTGAAGGAGGGATCTAATTTTTTTTCCATATGAATAACCAATCGTCCTACCATAATTTATTAAATTAAAAAATTCACTACTGACATTAAAAAAACCCAACTCTCTTATATATTAATCTTCTGTATATGTACCCTAGTATGTTCCTAGGTACCTTATTTTTTTCTTTTCCAGTGGTCTTTTTGTCTATTCCTGTCTCAAGTCGTGTAGTTTTAATCATTATATGTAGTAAGGTTAGTCTTCCCTTCTTCATCTTAAATATCAGCTTGGCTATTCTTGGCTCTTCATTTTTCCTGATGAATTTTAAGAGCAACTCTTCAGGTTCCAACAAAACACTCTGTCAATTGAGTGCAGCATCATGTTGCAATCCAAAATGCTTTCTCTGTATAGATTGAGGAAGATGTCTTCTCATCCATGAATAATTCTATATCTCTGCTATTTATTTCTTTTATATATTTCATAAAAGTTTTGTTATTGTCTTCATAAAAGTCTTTCTTGTCTTTTGTTAGATCTCTCAAATTACTTGCCCCGGGAACCCAGTCAACATATTGTGAGGAAGGTTAGGCCACATGGAGAGGTCACATGTGGTGGTTCTGGCACTAGCCCCTGCTAGACCTTCATTCAAAAGCCTGAATTAACTATCAACACATATATGAGTGATTTAGCCTTCACAGATTTCTCCAAGCTTTCTAGTTTTCTAGCTGAGGCCTTAGACTTCATGGAACAGAGATAAGTTGTCCCTGCTATGTTCTGTCTGAATCTCTGACTTAAAAAAACTGTGATAGATAATAATTATTGTTTCAAGCCACTAAATTTGGAATGATTTGTTACTAAGCAATAGAAAATTAAAACACCAGACATCATTCTGATAATGATCTGGCTTCTCCTGTAGGTCTGCCTAAGGAACACATAACTGGAATATTCTAATATGGTACATGGAGGAATAATTTCCCATCATAAATTAATAAATTGGCATTTATTACTAAGTCATGAACTTGGCTAATTTACATTTGTACTGTGTATGATTTAGTGGTACAGTTTTTCTAAATAAGTTTTACAAACTGACACTAAAGAGTATAGTTAAAACTTTCTCACCACATTTTCTTAAAGATTCTAATTTAATCTTCAAAAAATTTTTACAAAGTTTGCTAATATCAGACGAATTAGTGTAATCAACCAGAGTATATACCCAACTACATAGGCATTATTTTTCTCAAATAGTTTATTCTATGAAACATGAGACCTCTTGTGACTCTGATTCTTTTTAGAAAGAACCAGTCATAGAAGTCACATAGTCTCACTTTTATGGCCTTTAGTTGGAAGTCACGTAGCTTCACTTCGGCAGTGCTGAGACTGTTCCCTAGAAGCAAGTGACTAAGTCTAGCCCACATTTCATAGGAGAAATAAACACGTTTTGAAGAGAGGGGTGTTAGATAATTTGTGGACAAAATTTAAAACTACTACACTTGCTAAGCATGAAATTAGAACAAAGGAAGTTTTATAAATAATGGTATTAGGCTAAAATATCTTAGTTCTCTCATAGCAGGGGAGATAGTTGTGTTTGATGGTTCCGGTAGACTTGAAATCCTTTGGCTAAAGTTTTTTCTCATTGGTTAGTGTTTAGGTAAGCACTGACTTTATTTGCTTCTGAAGAGGATGAAGAATAAGAATGGTAGAGTCCATTCCAACCAGTGCACGTAAAACAGGAAGCTTCAGGTATCATTATAAATGGAACATGGGCTATAAAAGCGGGCATAATGGGAAATGAAGTTGGAAAGGTGGTGCCACTCACTTTCTCCTCCTCTTCTTTCACCCTCAACCTTCGTCATCTTTACATTATTACATTTTTAAGGTTGGTAACATTTTCTGTACCACAGTTAAGATTTTTGTAAATTGTAATTCTTAAAGTTGAAAGTGAGTGAAGGCTTATGTTGTTGACTATATAGGCTTCAGAGCCACATAATGTAATTACATTTCCTTATATGGTTTTTTTTAGTATTTAGAAACTGGAGTTTCTAATTGTGTCTCTTTTTCTTTCCTTGTACTTTTAACATACTCTTAAGTTTTTCATCAGTTTTCCATGCAATATGATATCCTATTGATCTTCCTGTAGGCATAACTCTCATAGGGCTTTATTCCTCCTGTTCTGAATGGCTCAGTTGCTCTCTAGGACTTAATTGCTTTTCTGGATTGTTTTCCCCTATTCCTGGATTCCATTTTTTCTCTTTTTCCTTTATTGCTGCATCATGTCCTCAGGTAATTTCTTAAGAAAGGTTGTGAGGGTGCTAAGTTTTCCAAATGTTTTTATATCTGAAAATGCCTTTATTGAATCCTTACACTTTATTGATTGTTGGCTAGTTAACACAGTTCTAGATTGGCATTAGAATTTGAATGATATAGCCCCATTATCTTCTTGCGTCATCTTGGATATCTGTCTCTGGTTCTTTTGTGAGTTAATTAAAAAAATTTTTTTTATTTATTTTTGAGAGAGAAAGAGAGACAGTGTGAGCAAGGGAGGGGCTGAGAGAGGGAAACAGAACAGGCTCCAGGCTCCCAGCTGTCAGCAGAGCCCATCGCGGGGCTGGAACTCACAAACCCGGAGATTGTGACCTGAGCCGAAGTCAGATGCTCAACCAACTGACCCACCCAGGCACCCCAACTTTTTTTTTTTTTTTTAATTTGAAAGCATTCAGTCTTTTCTCCTGGGCATTTGAAATTTCAAAGTGATATGCTAAATTAACCCATTGTTTGGCATCTTTTTTTGTTTATTTAGTTTTCTTTCATGTTTCAAGGCTTTACTTGAATGTCTGGTGATCCTTTATTTTCTATTAAAATTAGTGAATTTTAAAAAATCACTTTAGAAGTTGGATGGAGGTTCACTCACTGCCTGCTTTTGTTTAGAGTAATTGGTCAGGGAACTAACTAGTAAAAGCTAGAATTTTTCTCTGGGACAATTGAGTTGCTTTGCCCACCCCTTTTTTTTTTTTTTTTGGCCTGGAGCATGAATGCTTGACTGACTTTTGGATTGAGATGGTAGACTGTTCAGTACATGCAGATTTATATAATCTCCTATTTTCAGCTCATGTCTTAATCCCATCCTCTATTTCACCAGGTATTTCTAATCCAGAGTTCTGTGGGAACCTTATCTGTAATTCCCTGTTTATTCTAGAATGTGGCTTCCTGCTTTTTGGTTTTGTCAGTTACCACTTCTTCATGTACTTTGAGTTTTCCAGAAATTTGTTGAAGTCTTTGGCCTAAAGGCCCATTCTTTTCTTTGTTATTGTGGGTTTACACACACACACACACACACACACACACACACACACACAGAGCTATATTCTGTTGTGGGTTTTTTTTAGTCGTATTTAAACAATTTTTTAAAATGTTCATTTATTTTTGAGAGAGAGCGAGCAAGTGTGAGCGGGGGAAGGGCAGAGAGAGAGGGAGACACAGAATACAAAGCAGACTCCAAGCTCTGAGCTGTCAGCCCAGAGCCTGATACGCGGCCAAACTCATAAGCCCTGAGATCATGACCTGAGCAGAAGTCGGAGGCTAAACCCACTGAGCCACCCAGGTGCCCCACTCTTATTTTAGAATGAAAGGGAAGAGATAAACAAATTTGCCATCTTTAACTAATATACATTGTGAATCTGTAAGTGGGTAAGGATTTAGAATATAGCTATTAGAGGAACAGTTGATAGATATTTCAAAGACTGTGGTCTTATATGTACTTTTTCTTGCATTCTAGGTGATTTGAGTCCTGTTTGCATTACAGATTTATTTTGTGATCTTGGACATGCTTTGTAGTGTGCCCTCTTAGAGTACATGTTGTAAAGCAGTTGTTTTCAAACCTTTTTTGACTGCAAACTATAATAAGAGACACATTTTACAGGGGGCACCTGGGTGGCTCAGTCGGTTAAGTGTCTGACTCTTGGTTTCAGCTCAGGTCATGATCTCATGGTTTGTGGGATTGAGCCCTGTGTCAGACTCCATGCTGGCAACATGGAGCCTGCTTGGGCTTTTCTCTTTCTGCCCCTCTCCCACTCGTGCTATCTCTGTCTCTCTCAAAATAAATCAACTTTAAAAAAAACCACATTTTACTTTACTACTCAGTACTTATACTGAGACACATTGATATTTTATATATATTTTAAAATTCTATGGGGCGCCTGGGTGGCGCAGTCGGTTAAGCGTCCGACTTCAGCCAGGTCACGATCTCGCGGTCCGTGAGTTCAAGCCCCGCGTCAGGCTCTGGGCTGATGGCTCGGAGCCTGGAGCCTGTTTCCGATTCTGTGTCTCCCTCTCTCTCTGCCCCTCCCCCGTTCATGCTCTGTCTCTCTCTGTCCCAAAAATAAATAAAAAACGTTGAAAAAAAAAAATTAAAATTCTAGCCATGACCCACTAAAATGATCTTACTACCCAGCAGTAGATTGCCATTCACACCTTGATAAACAGTTCTCTAGAGCAGTATTTCTTTTTTTTCCGATTTTTTATTTTAAGTTTATTTATTTACTTATTTTGAGAAAAAGAGAGAGCAGGGGAGGGGCAGAGAAAGAGGGAAAGAGAATCCCAAGCAGGCTCTGAGCTGTCAGCACAGAGCCGAATGCTTAACTGTTGGAGCCACCCAGGTGCCCCTAGAGCAACATTTCTTAAAGTGTGAGTCAGATACATCTTCATGTTGGGTGTTGAAAAAAAACTTAAGCATTTAGAGATAAATAGGGAAACCTAATAGGGCTTTTGTGAGTTTTCAAAGTTGTATTAATAATTCTTCAAAGATTAAATGCCTCCCTTCCCTAGAGTTGTGTTGATTCTCCTTTCTGCCTAAGACTTCTACAGTACTGAAAATTTTTTAGTGGGATCAAATTTCAGTCATAACAAAATGAAGAGAGTTAAGATGCATTTGAAAAACTCATCTTCCAGGCAAGTTTAAACCAATGATGTATTTTTCAAGGCAAAAAGCACATCTGTTTTTAAATAATTCTTTGATTTGTGCAGTTTTTCTTATATCTTCCATAATTTTCATGCAAAGCTTGTTTTATTGGGGACTTAGTAAAGAGCACTTTTAGGAAATCCTTAGTTCTCTGATATTTTTGAAGACATAAATGTAGGTCATAATATTTTTTTAGGTCATAATATTTTTAAATTGTAATCAAATTTCTTTGACAATTTAAAGACTTAAAGCATTTAAAACTGTTGAACGCGATACACTATGATAATAATTACTGGTAATAATTGCTAGTCTGAATTGCTCCCAAGTAAATACTTAGGGAGACCAAAATATACTAAAAGATTTATGAATAGGACTGGTTTTTCTCTTCATTTAAATGGCAGTCACCAGGATCTTAAATACTCATCCTTTATTTGTTCCTGATTTATTTACAAATTTTAGAAGAAATTAATAATCCTCTTGAAATAGATACATGTCAGGGGCACTTGGGTGGCTCAGTCAGTTAAGCGTCCCAGCTCTTGACTTTGGCTCAGGTCATGATCTCACCATTTGTGATATTGAGCCCCCCATTGGGCTCTACACTGACAGTGTGGAGCCTGCTTGGGATTCTCTCTCCTGTCTCTGTCCCTTCCCTGGTTGTGTGTGCTTGCTGAGCTTTCTCTCTCTCTCTAAATGAAATTAAAAAAAAAAAAAAAATGGATACATGTTATTATTTCAAGAAGACCTGCTTTAAACTGCTGGAGCAAAAATTTGGGGTCTCTTGTGTAATTAATTTCAAGTTGACTAAGCAAATACTGTGTTGTACTCAGGATGATGTGTAACAGTTAACAGTGTGTGCATCTACCATTCCAGTTGCTGTATGGCGTAGTACCCTAAGGTGTTCTGAATTTTTCCTGTGAACTTGTATGTTTCTGCAGGTGTTTTTATTTTTAAACCACTAAGTGAAATTCTCATAGAAGACATCAGTGAATATTGCAGATAGAGAATCCTAAGGAAAAAAGCTATCACCATTGGAATCGGAATGGACATTATCCACATTGAAAATGGCGAATGGATAATTAACATCAGTCCAGTAAAAATAACTAAGTTCGAACAATACATGACATTGCTGCCTAAATGTTAAGACATTGCCAAACTGAAATATCATTGAGTATAACAGACTTCATTTGGAAGCATTCTTATAAATGGTCAAGTTAAAGTATAAAGTCACCAATATAGATTTTGTCAGCACTTTTTACATTAGCAAAGAGAATTATTACACATTCTTTTTCTCACAAGTTGTCATTCATATTTATGAAGTATAGCCAGAATATAGTCTGATCTTTTTTCAACTTATTGAAATATATTTTCTGCTTTTCTTTTTTTTCTTACAAGAACATTCAGTGTAAATTGTGTTTTGTAGAGATACCTGAGTTGGGACATAATAAACATCAACAAGTACAATATATTTCATAGCTTTTTTTTTTTTTAATTTTTTTTTTTAACGTTTATTTATTTTTGAGACAGAGAGAGACAGAGCATGAACGGGGAAGGGTCAGAGAGAGGGAGACACAGAATCTGAAACAGGCTCCAGGCCCTGAGCTGTCAGCACAGAGCCCGACGCGGGGCTCGAACTCACAAACCGCAAGATCATGACCTGAGCCGAAGTCGGCCGCTTAACCAACTGAGCCACCCAGGCGCCCCTATTTCATAGCTTCTTGATGAAAACCGTAATCATCTTTTCTTACTAGGATAACCATTATAAAAATGTTTTTAACCTACGTAAAGATGTTGCATGTCATGTACCTAGCAGTTTGTAATCCCTCGAAGACAGGAAGTCATCTCTAACTTTCAGAACTAAGTTAGAAGTTTTTATTATTTAAAAAAATCTTTTTTACATGTTTGTTTATTTTTGAAGGAGAGAGAGAGAGAG